>NC_138537.1:49913943-50534443 GCF_964234715.1 Podarcis melisellensis
AACGAATTAAGTACTTAACCTGAGGTACCACTGTACAGTGAAACCTCGGGTTGCGAATGTGATGCATGTGGGAGGCACAGCGCTGCGATTCAGCACTTCTGCGCATGTGCGAAGTGCGATTTAGTGTTTCTATGCATGCGCAAAGCGCCGAAACCCGGAAGTAACTCATTCCGGTACTTCCGGGTTCGGCATGTCCATAACCCGAAAACACGCAACCCACAGTGATTGCAAGCCGAGGTATGACTGTACATATGTAATGTGTAGTTTCCCCCCACTTGATAGTAATGGGTTATTGGATAAGACTTACTTGACTCCAAAGCAATGTATAATGACTGTTGCCTATACAGTCAGTAGGGAAAGGGGAGAAGAGTGAAGTAGAAATTACATTTAAGAGGAACGTGCACCATCTCAAAACATTTTTTGCTCCTCTTTGCTGTCCTGCCTGCTGGAAAGGAGAAATGCATTCTCGTTTTGCTCTCAAATAGCATATTTGTGTATGTTGCACCTATTTTATCAAGATTGTTTTTACTTATGTGATACAGCCTTCTTTCTTCCAGTAATAGTCTCCATCACCTGTTGACTTTCCAAACAAACCATATTCTGTATTCTAGCATTTTCCCTGAGCAAATGACAGGTCTTCTATTGGAAACGAAGCAGAGAGCAGTGTTAACTTATCCCCCTTCTTCTTCTGTTTAACTCAGAGGTGGGA
This sequence comes from Podarcis melisellensis, assembly GCF_964234715.1. Classification (NCBI taxonomy): domain Eukaryota; kingdom Metazoa; phylum Chordata; class Lepidosauria; order Squamata; family Lacertidae; genus Podarcis; species Podarcis melisellensis. The sequence goes on from NC_138537.1 coordinate 49,914,653, forward strand.
GAACAGAAACAGGACTTGCTCTGAAATACATTCTGCGGAAAGGATTCTCTGGGGGCAGAAACTCATCCATACCGCAGATCCTTATAATCCTTACTGATGGGAGATCTCAGGGCAATGTGGCAGTGCCAGCCAAGCAGTTAAAAGAAAGAGGGATTGCTGTGTTTGCTGTGGGAGTCAGCTTCCCAAGGTAAGTTTATCCTCTAGTCTAGAGTGGGAAGAAGCCAGGGGTGCTCCATTACTTATTGACTACCAGTGACTGAAGAAAAGGCTTGCAGTGGAAGTGAGATTTATCAGGCTAGAGAGTTGAAGAGAAAGTGGTGGTCCACATGCTAGAAACCCATCGCCAGGGAGAGTTTTAGGCATCGCTAGGGAGAGCTTTGTATCCCAGAGAGGTTTACATCAATAAATGAAGAAAACAAAACAATATAATAAATAAAATATACTAAAACAACTCCATAACCACACACACACACACACACAACAACAAAAACAACATTAAATTATCCACGAGTCTATAAGAAAATTTGACTTTTAAAAAAACCCTGGACTCCTATGCCTCTTCCAAAAGCATGGAAAAAGGCATGTGTCTTGACTTGCTTTCTAAAAGAGCATTATGAAGAGGCCAGGCACACCTCAGTGGGGAGCCAACTCCACAGGAGCCACTATCAAAAAGGTCCTTCCCTTTCCTTGCATTAAGTGTGCATATAAAGCTCCAAGGTGTACCTTTGTGTGCATCCTTTTTCTATTGATATAATGGCAAGGGTGTGTGCTGGAAAATCTTTCGTTAAAGCAAATGTGGTAAGAACGGGAAAAGAACGTTTGTGTTTGGAAAATGTAGTAACTACAGCAGAGCAACGGCTGCTATTGGGCTTCAGTTTCACACACATCTATACATGCACCATGCTCTTTTAAATAGCCCCTGTTAATTATGACACCCATTGCCATTAGGTTGTTGCCATGCTGCAGTCCTTTATTTGTTGTGCTGAATTATTTCTGTGCAGATGGGAAGAGCTGCAGGCACTAGCCAGTGAGCCGACCGAATGGCACATCCTCTTTGCCGAAGATGCTGATGACGCCTCCAATGGTTTATATACCACCCTTACAGAGTCTGCTGTCTGCAGCGCTGCATTTCCAGGTAAAAATGGTTTTTAGTCGTCTACACACTGATTAAACAAGTCTTGCCATCTATTTTGTTTAGGCACTAGCTGTCACGTTCAGCGGGGTTTTTTTGTGTGTTCCTGGACCCAAAGCCTCATTTGTCCTTCCTCCCTCCAGGCTGCTTTTCTAATCTAGGGCATTCTTTCTGTTTATCAGAAGGCAGGAAGGAAGAGAAATTCCAGACAGAGAGGGAGAAAGAAAGAAAGAGAAGCTTCAAAGTCTGGTGATTAAGGGTAGAGCTGCTATTTGCCTGTAGGGTTGCCTGTTTCTGAGAGCTTGAAGGCAGCAAGTGAGACTCTCCAGCAGTGGTGCCGCCTCATACACGGCCGTTCCGTCCCTGCACACGCCTAAGAGAATTAAGCTGCGTGTTATATTTACTGTAGAGCGTGTAGCAATGTCTTCAGTTTTTGATAATTAAACCATTAGTGTGGTGGGATGCTGGTCCTGCTGTAAATGTCGCGGGTTGTATCCAACACTGCGCAGGTAGAGTTCCATTTGAGCCAAGGGACTTGCCCTCCCAAAATCTGTTTTCCAACCTTCTGTAAAAGATTTTAAGGAAGTGAGCGGGGGGTTGCCAAGTAGAGGAAGGAAAGTTCCATTGTGGAAGCGGAAAAGCAGCATTGGACGCAACACGTTGTGCGGTGAGGAGAAGTCGTCCCCCCCAATACTTTTAATCTGAAGCCCTTGCCATGGGAGAGGGGCAGTTTCCTTGGAGATTGGGGTTGGGAAGGCAAGAGGTAAGCTCCCCCTCAATACACACTGTATTTATGGTAGGAATTGTACTTCCGCCCCACCCTACACCTCTTAATTTAATTAACAACAACAGCAAAAACCCAGAGTTTGTTCCATGCTATACAATGCCTATTAGGTGTAATTTGACCCTTTATAATTGTATATCACAGCAAGCAATACAGAAGCCTGGGCAACGCCTAGGGTGGGCTTCAAGTTAGAGAGGGGGTGCTACCTAGCCAAGTGTCCTGTGTTTCCCTTCCCTCCACTGCCCACCTTGTTGATTGCCCAGTTTTACCCCGTGGCAGTAGCTACATGAAGTATTTGGGTGTATTGTTGGAAATTCAAAATGGTGGTTGGCTTCCCTGCCATTGCTATCGGAAAAGCAAGTGTCCATGAAAGACAGAAAGCTGCCTCATATCAGCTCAAGCGGTTTATCCATCTACCTCAGTATTTTCTACTCTGACTGGCAGTGGCTTCCTAGGGTCTCGGGCAAAGGGCTTTCCTGTAGCCTGCTATCTGATATTTTCAGCGGGAGATGCCAGGGATGAAATCTAAAGCCTTCTCATGTAAATAATGTGCTCTTCATGTTTTGCTGTGCTCCCTTTTTGGGGGTGCAGAAAGTTTTCAATCTCAGGCAATGAATGCCTATGCTTGAGACCATTTTCTCCTTGCCCCAGGCTGCGGAGCTGAATCTCACTCGTGCGAACGCAAAACACTCGAGAGAGTCAAAGAGTTTGTTGGAAACTACTTTTGCTGGAAGGGGTCGAAGAGCAATAATGCCGTACGCACGTCGCTCTGCCCATTTTACAAGTGAGTCAGCAGCAGTGTGCTGCCCCTTTAAACCCCAGTGGGGATCAATGAAATCTATATGTATAGGTGCCCTAGGGAAATGAAGGTGATGGCTGGGCAGGAGCTCAGCACTGTCCTGTCCTGCTGGCCTCTAAGCAAAGTTTTAAAAAATGAAGTTTAAAAAAGTGGGGGAGAGGCAGGAGAAACGGAGCCCATCACACACAAAAAATGGGTTTCAAACACTCCAAGGCTACACCCACAACAGCACCTGGAAGCTAGTGTCTCCAGCAGATTTTTGCATTTGAATAAAAAAAAGAGAGATAAAGAGGCAGAGAGATTTGGCTGAGTCCAGTTATAGTTGGAAATCAACACAGTATCTCTTGATTCAGATGCAGGGCACATCTTTGTATTCCTGAATTCCCTCCAGTGTCACAATGGATTACTTTCCTCGAGGTAGAAAAAGAGCCAGGTCCAGAACTCTCACAGCTGGCCCTGGTACGCAACCGAGGCCTCTCCGGATGTTTTTCATGCCTCTTGGTTGGAAGAAACACTTCTTCTCTTGTCTTGCTCCTTTGACAGTGCTATAAGATCATCCCTGATATGGGGCGAAGGCTCAATCACTGGCAGGAAATAGCCTCTGCTCATATTGCAGCCAATGCTAAGCCCAAAGTCTGCAAACACAGGGCTATATTGTCAGCTTGGGGGCAGCAGGTCCAACAAGAAAATTCCCTGCATGCTGAGTTGAGGATATATCCTAAAATTATGCAAGATAAGTAATGTCAAATGCCTGTAAAAGGAAGTAGTTGCATGCTCAAATCTTTGTAAGAAGGGCTTGTACCCCTAAGTGAAATATTTGAGAAAGGACTTGGAAAGGAAAACAGATCTGTGTGCCTTTTGTAGTTTTGTTTTGTTTCTGTATATAAAGAAGTTTTAAAAGATGTAGTATTTCCTTTCAGCTCCTCCCCCCCCCCTGCATCCCCCACTTGTTTCCTCTATGAGAAATCTACCTTGGGGACTAGCTAGGGATGGTGGGAGGAAGCAGGCTTGTGATAGCACACACACAAATCTTGATTGAAGCAGCGTGGGAAGTAAAGAAATAAAATAGCTTTGAAAAGAGCAATTTTTTTTGAGCAGGCCAACAGAATTCTGAAGTTGGAATATCTTACGTAGTACGTAGATTTATGTAAATGAAGAGCATACTTTCAAGATGTACTTCTCGGGGGTTACAGCAAATGTGTGTGTATGGGCAGCGGAGCCAGCGATTATGCAGCTAGACATTATTGGACTCCAGATCCCATCGTCCCTGTCTACTGGTCTTGCTGACTGGGACAGATGGGAGCTGGAGTCCAGCATCTCAAGGGCACCACATTGGTTAAACCTAGTGTAAGTAAACATAAGAGTTTGGCATGGAGTTTAGAGACGTCAGTGGTGAAATCTTTGCTGCCTTGTTTTTTTATTTTTGTTTTTCCACCGGCTTTATTTTTGCAAAGCTTTCTGACTAGGCATGCATAAAATTGTGTATATATTAACCAAACTGAAAGTTGTCAACTTCTATTTCATAGACTAAAGTTTATCCCAATCTCACTTTTTTATATACTGGCTTTTCTAATTAAGCTGGAGGAACACCTTCATCAAGTATCCTTCTAGATGCTTCCGTACCACATGCCCAGGTAAGATACATTTCAAAATGAAAAATAATGAGGTATTAATTTAATACCTGGACTTGTCTTGACTAATTTCCGCAAAACAAATTATGGTGTAAGAATGTAAGATAAAGAGAAAAAATAGAGAAGAGGAACTGAGAAAGAAACAGTTGACTAAGTATACAACTGGACCTTCATTGAGGATGAAGGATGTCAAATAGAAATGAATAAGAACTGAATTAGGGATGTATCTGTAACATCTGCTTTGCATTTGTAGTTGCAGTACCTTTTTGTTAGTTTGTTTTGTGAGTGTTGTCTGTGTTGGTGTTGGTATAATAAATCAATTTTAAAAAGAGAAAAAAAGAAAAAAATTGGGGTAAAATAAGATCGTGCCTCAATTAATAGACATTCTGTTTGCCAACAAAGGGAAACAGGAGAAGCTTAGTTTATAAGAAGAGTGCCAAATGAAGACCCTTTTACTGTGTTCCAGAGTCTATTTTGCTTTTCTAAAAGGCAAGATATGCTCTCGCTAGACACGAAAAAGGGATCTTGGGGTTAAATACTCTGCTTAGATGCCGTGTGAACTGTGCCTGAGTTTTCCTAGAGCTCGGTCCTGTTTACAACTTAACAACAAGAAGAAAGGCTCCATAATCATTGATTAACAAATTAAATGGGTACCCTTGTCTTTCTCCTTCCTGGTTGTTGGTTTGTTTTTTTTAGATCCTTGTGGTTCTCATCCTTGCCAGAATGGAGGCACATGCATTCAGCAGGGATTAGAAAGATACCACTGTGTCTGCCCAGTTGGCTTTGGAGGAGATGCTAATTGCGGTATGCCTTTTCATCTTAGGCACCAGTGCTTTGAGGTTGTTGTTTTTTAATGTGTCACGAACATCACTCAGTTTCCTGTAACAGTTCTGGTTGTTGTTATTTTTGTTTTATAACAGGGAAGAGGAGAAAAGGATAAGGGTTAAGAGACTCGATTTACTAAACAAAACATTAAATGTTTCAGAGGAAGGGGTTTTTTTTGTACTGCTTGTTTCTGGTGACTGAGACATGGGGCTCATCCAGATTTCCTTTTGCGCCATGTTTCTAGGCACAGGTCTGGGCTTTAAAGCTCTGGATCTGAGCGATTTTATTTTATTTTTGCCCCTGCGCTTTTCCCAGGAAAACATGTGTTTTACCGCTGAATAAGAGCAAACAGCAAATGGGTTGTGTGGATTGCCATTTGCTCCAGTTCAGCAGTAAAATGCAGGTTTTCCTGGCGGAAGCAGCGGGACAAAAAAATAACTGCTTGGACACAGAGCTTTAAAGTCCAGACCTGTGCCTAGAAATACGACACAAAAAGAAGTCTATATGAGCCCACGGTGAAAGCTGTAATCTTAATCACATTCACTGGGAAATAGGTCCCATTGAGGTTAATTACTTCCATGTTAGTGTATTTAGGAAAAGGACCTGAAGGTTCTTGATGACAATTTCAGGACATTCAGGCTGCAATTAATTATTTATTTACACGCGCGCGCACACACACACACACACACACACACACACACACACATATAAAATTTGCTTGCAAGAAAACCTTGAAATGGTTTGCGAAAACATTAAAATTATCAGTTAAAAACAAATCTTTAAATTATTAAAAAAAATAATTACAATCAATGCAACGCTAAAAACCAGATTAAAACCTGTTTATATGTCTGGATTGGCTTGCCTAAACAAAAATGTTTTTAGCAGTCACCATGAAGGCGCCTGCCTGGTGTCAATTATAAGCCAGTCTTCCTGGAAACAAGCCCAATTACACTCACTGGAACGTATTTCTGAGCAGACATGTATAAGATAGTGCTGTTAGCTTTGCTTTATGTCTTTGCAGCCAACCTGTCGTTGCTGCTTATTTCTCCACACCCAAAGAGTTGGCATGTCTGCAAAAGGCAGCAAACATCAAATAATTGGGGAGGCTGTTAAAAGGAATTCAGCATTCAAAATCGCAGGCCGCTCTTGAATTGGCTCTATACATAGAATATTGTTATGGAGAGCAAGTGTTATTTTTGCTAGGAATTTCTATGAAGACATGGATCAAGCAGTTCATTTCTGGTAGCATATCGTAGGCTGGATCTAAGACCCTTCAAAAAAAGGTTTCAGGAAAACGCATTGTGAACCACATAATGGGAAATCACGTTGGCGAAAGATGGAACTCTACAGTGCCATCTGGTGTCACAACACTTTTAAAACGCTTTTTAAAAAACTAATGTAGCTGAGTCCTTAGTGACTATTCATTTGTTAAATGCTTTTGCAGATTCTGCTTATAGTGAGATTGGGAGCAAGGCCCAGGATTCTGCACACTCTGCACTGTGGATAGATCCTACCCTGGCCTGGGGTGAATGTTATTGTAATTAAAAGTTGGCAAGCCTAAATTATCATAGCTTACTGATTTCAACAGGCTACTCTAGACTCCCTATTAGAAATGTCTCGTTACATTTTTATTTGGACTTCTTAACCCTTTTTTAATACTTTTAAACAAAATTTCCAGCACCCAAGCTAAGTCTAGAATGCAGCGTAGACCTCCTTTTCCTGGTGGACAGTTCATCCAGTACCACCCTCGAAGGCTTCTTGCGCTATAAAGCTTTCCTGAAGAGGTTTCTCCAAGCCGTGTGGAGTAGAGAGAGCCCAGGGAATGTGGGTGTGGCCCAGTACAGCAACGATGTCAAAATGGCCGTCGGCATTGGAGACCACCAAGATGCTCTCAGTCTGGTGAAGGCTGTTGATTCCATGCAGTTCAGTGGAGGAAGCACCTTGACTGGCAAAGCTTTGCGGTACGTTACACAGCATGGCTTTAAGAGCGGCCCAGTCTTTGCTGACACACCCGATGACCTCCCCCGTGTGGTCGTCTTGCTCACGGATTCAAATGCTCAGGATTCGGTGGCAGAGGCAGCTAAGTACAGCAGAGGCCAAGATGTCTTCCTCATTGGAATTGGCAGCGAATCTTTGAAAGCAGAGCTGGATAATATTACAGGGAATCCAAAGTGGACACTGATCTACTCATCCCCACAAGATCTCTTCAACAAGATTCCTGAACTACAAAGGAAAGTATGCAGCATAGACAGCCAAGGTAAGGGTTCTAGGTAAGAAAGCATTATCATTTGGTATCTCAGCATCTACTATTGGCTGTCAGGTCCTGCTATCCACATACTTGCTATCCAGAAATTCACTTATCTGCACTTAAAGAATTCTGCCCAAACCTCACTATATGCTCCACAGATTCACTTATTTGAACAGCCAATTTCCTTACTTGGTTTGGTTTTTTTGTTTGTGATTTGCTGGTCATCATCCCAGCAGCTATTTTCAGGCAAGAGCCATGGAGAGAGGGAAGGAAAAGCAAGATCAGATGAATCCAAGGCCAGGAATAGATCTGACAAAACTATGAAAAGAGTGGACAAATTCCACATTGGAAGTGTTTCCATAGGAAATAATAGAAATCATGGAATTGTTATGTGACCACTTGCTGTATTTTTCGCCCTATAGGACGCACTTTTTCCCCTCCAAAAATGAAGGGGAAATGTGTGTGCGTCCTATGGGGCAAATGCAGGCTTTCGCTGAAGCCTGGAGAGCGAGAGGGGTCGGTGCGCACCGACCCCTCTCACTCTTCAGGCTTCAGGAAGCTATCCGCAAGCCGTGGGAGAGCTGCCTGCACCCAGAAGCCTGAGCTCAGCACGCCCCAGGCTTCGAGCTTTGCACAGCTCTCCCACGGCTTGCGGATAGCAGCCTGTTCTGGGGGCTGGGGGCTCGGGCTTCCCCAGCCCCGCTCCTGGGGAGGAAATAAAAAAAAATGTTCTTTATTTCCCCCCCAAAAAACTAGGTGCGCCCTATGGGGCGAAAAATACGGTACTTGAAGATGTATGATGGAAAATAGGAACAAAGGCATCACTTCTCAACAGTTAATCAACTCTAGTTGCCTGCAATCAAAATGGATCTGCTATTTGCTAAGCCATCTCAGAGGCTTAGCTGAGGTTTTCTTCAGAACAAATTCTGAGAAGGTGGTGTTAGTGAATGCTTCCATGGCCTCTTGCTGATCAGAGGGAATTGATTTAGATCTTTATCTATACCTTCTAAGATCTATACCTTCTATAGTTTTTCTAAGCAAATTATGAGTTAACTATTTAGAACAGGCATCCCCAAACTCGGCCCTCCAGATGTTTTGGGACTACCATCCTGACCACTGATCCTGTTAGCTAGGGATGCTGGGAGTTGTAGTCCCAAAACATCTGGAGGGCCGAGTTTGGGGATGCCTGATTTAGAAAATTGTTTTAGTTTGACTAAGCTATTTAGAAATGAACTAAATGTTGGGTTTATTTTGATTTAATTTGTTACATTTTTCTCCCTCCCTTCCTTCAGTGGCTTAAGGCTGGCATACATTTTAATTCTAACAACAGCCCTGTGAGGTAGGTTAGACTGAGAGGTGGTCGCTGGCCCAAGCGCACCTTGGTGAGCCTCAGAACCAAGCAGGAACTTGAATGTGATCCAATATTCTAGCACTGGCTTTGCCTCACCTTACTGCTTGCTCAGTGCCGTTTAATTTTTACAATTCAAAAGAAATCTGCTGTTCTATGACTCCTGCCTTTCTAAATTTAGCCCAAACTAATGTCTATATGACCTTATGCAAATAGCATTCCCTCTCATTTGACTGTGTTTTAGATGCCTTCCAGCTATTCAGGCTATTGAGCCATGTTCTCAGAAGCTTAATGCTGCTCCTTCCTTCCTTCCTTAGGCTGCCCATCTCAGTCTATGGACTTGGTATTTGCTTTGGACTCTTCAGCTTCTGTTGGAAGGAATAACTTTGTGCAGCTGAAAACCTTTGTCAGCAGCCTCTCTCTCCAATTTGACATCAATCGGGATGTGACTCAGGTAGGCCTTGTTGTCTTTGGGAAAAGGCCTCACACCACGTTTGGGCTGGACACACACGTGACCAGCTCAGATCTCCATGAAGCCATCAGTCAAGCTCCCTTTGTAGGTGGCTCTGCCTCGGTTGGCAGCTCCTTGCTCCATATTTATGATGATCTCATGACTGTCCAAAAAGGAGCGAGGCCTGGTGTGAAGAAGATTGTGGTGGTGGTCACAAGCGGAGCTGGAGTGGAGGATGCCGTTGTCCCAGCTCAACAGCTACGTAATAATGATGTATCGCTACTGGTTATTGGGATGGAACAAGTTCAAGTGAGCTCATTGCTGAGGATTGCAGGTTCTCACAATAATCTCTTGAGGATTCCTTCCTATGAAGAGCTAAAAAATAATGAAGAACTTATCCTTGAAAGAATATGTGATGGTAAGATGATTATTTTGACTTTAGGGTTGTATCTGTATACAATGAATAGAATAAAACCACCTTTCTTTATTAATACCTTCATTTTATTAATATTTTGGATAACCCTTTGCCCAGCGTAACCTGGAGCCAGCCCTTCTTTCCCTGCATATGCCCATAAGCCATGGGTTGCTAACCTGCAACCTTCCAGATGTTATTGGGCTACAGCTCCCAGTATTCAATTTGTGATGGTTCAGGGTGATGGAAGTTGGAGTCTTAACATCTGGAAGGACTACAGGCTTGTCACTTCTATCATAATAAATCATATATTATTATTTTTTAGAATTCACATTTGTTTCTTGGTTTATCACCAATATCAAGTGTCCGAAGGGGCTAGCTAAATATCAATTTACACTGAATTAGAAGTGCATTGTACATATCAAATACCAGTAAAGTACATTACTTGAAACATCAGTGCAATAAAATTACAGTGCTAGTCTGGACATTTCCAAACTTGAGCCATATTTAGTTCTTGAATTTGAAATGCCAATTGATTTCAGGGCTACCTTTTCTGATGTAAGCATACTTCTGAGAAAAAGAAGAAAAATAAGATCTATGCTTCAGCACTACCTAACAACCACATATGCCTAACCCCCCTTCTTTGAAGTTGAAAAGAAGCCACATTGAACACTTCTTCCCGTTCGTGTTTAGTTTAAACAATCTTCAAATCAGTATTTGCCATGTGTCTGATTATCTGTTTCACCTTTTAAGCCATTGTTCATCCAAGATTAGTGCATATTCTTAACACATCAAACAGGGATTGCTTGTGGTAAATGGCAAAAGGACTAGCTGGTCTTTCACGGGCTAGTGTGCTTTGTTTACAAAACAACTCAAGATGAGACTGAACTTGTAGTCTTTGAACAGCTACAGCTTAGCAATTTATTTAATGATTGGTAAGGTGATGTACTGTCAGATCCTGTGTGTGAAGGAAGGGCATGTGATGGCACAAATGGGGACCAGGAACAGTAATTGTGAGTTGAGGAGGGTCTGTAGAAAGTTCTGGAGCAGGACGCTGGCATCCCTAATTCCAGCAAAAAAGTTTCAGCTGTGATTTTGGCTGTGTGAAATTTAAGTAATGCACTCAATGTATAGCTTTGTCCTAGGTGTGAGACTTTCCCTCTTCTAAGGCTGTAAGGTGTTTCTGCAATACCAGGAGATGTGTTCACTGATTTCCATCTCCACAGAACTGGAATCCTGCGGCATTAAGAAAGCTTCGATTTCTTTCTTTCTTCTTGCGCCTGCCAGTCAACATGACTTGTTGTTTTCTTTTGTCTGTTGCAGAGGCCAAGAAGCCAGCAAACCTCTGCAAACCCAACCCCTGCATGAATGATGGAGTTTGTGTTTCTGGAAATGGCAGCTACTGGTGTCGGTGCCAAGGCTGGGTAGGACCTCACTGTGAAAACAGTAAGCATCAAAGTACAGTAGCCAAAAGGCATTTAGGCCTCCTCCCTCATTTAGATTCATTGTCCCCATCTGAAACAAATGATCCACTTGCTCCGTACCTTTGCCCCAGATAAAGTCAATTCATTTCCATTTAGATCACATTCCTAAAAGTATGCTGAAAAAGGGAGGGTGGGGAAATTAAATAAGCTTCATAGTATCAAATTTTACGGTTGACTGGTAAATGTACTTTTGGCTTGTTCTCTTCACAAATACTAATCTTAAATGACTCACTGCAATCTTCTTAAGCCCATATATTTCTTAGGTTTAATTGGCACACTCTTTCACGTTGGATCTCATTCCAAAAGAGTCAGCTTGTTACAGCAAAAGCAGGACAACCTAGCATGTAGTGCGCACTGTATTTGTTTTGCTGAACAACAGGCGCTCTGCATGTGCAATGCCTCTTTTCTGCATTGACCTATTTGGAAGGATCAGGAAGCATAGGAGGAGGCCTACAATTGTCTTCCTATGAGGTTGGCGCTTTGAGCATGTCCTTGTTGCTGCACAGATGACACCAGCCTCACAAAGCAGGTTGCATCCACCAGTCAAGGTGCTCCTGACATCCTTCAGGATGCTTGAGACCAAATACCAAAAGAGAAGAGTACTCACATATTTGCTTCCACTCCCACATATCTTTATCTGTAAAAACGTCATTGTTTTCTGGGATTCCTTTTTGATCTCATAACTTACCCCTTGCAATATTCCCTGCGTTGTATTACTAAATTGCCAGAAGCATGATAAATGGAACTTGATTGCTGAAGAAACCATAATAATCTGTAGTGCAAACAAGACCTTACCTCATTGGAAAATATACTAGTGAAATCTTTGGGTGTTGGGAGGAGCCATAATATGGATAGTCTTAATGATGAAAGAGTTAACCGATATATAGCTGAAGTTAACCTTTTCGGTCCCTGCTAGGTTGTCAATGGACTAAGTGAAGCAACTTCACTACAGACCTACAGATTCATTTGTAGGCCTCATTTCAACCTGTTGGAAAAATGAAAAGGCTTCATTTAAAATTCATGTTTAATTTTTGTATGTAGGAAAACCATATTTGACTGTTTGCTCTGGGAAACAATCATTCTTTATTTTTAATATAGGAATTCAGAGGGGTGACACTTCACAGATGCATCCAGCCATGGTCCGTGCTCCACAAAACCGACGCAGCTGGCGACAGCTGTATCGATCTCGCAAGCATTCCAAAAGGCAAATTCCAGAGACTCACTGACTATCTTCAGCTACTGAAAACATTGTATGAAAGAACTGAAACACAGTCAACGTTTGCAAGCAATAATGCTGTTCCCCAAAGCACAGGAGTTTTGCACAGAATCACTTCCTGGTACGCCAAATGAGGTGACCAATATCTAGTTTGTGTTGATATTAGATATTTATTGTTGCTGTACTGACACTTTCACCATTTAAGGTCAGCGTCTCTTCTGTATGGTGAGTTCCATAGCTCTGAAGATTTCGGTTTCTGTACTGGATTGGACATTCTTGGGAAAGTTGGTACCATTTTAAAGTTCAGATGAAACCAGCAAAATGACTAAGGTTTGATTTATATTGTTTACAGATGCCTGAATTTCCCTGACCATCGAGAAGTTCCAGGCATGCAGTGCTTACTTGGGTTTGGTTTCCTTGGGAAGGAGGTCACTGGAGGCTTATGCCTTCTTTTAATTATTTGAATTTATTTACAAATATGCAGGTTAAAAAAATGTGATAGTTTTAAGTTTAAGCCTTAAACTCTAATATATAGCCAAAGTCCACTGCTCCCCCATTGGATCTTCACAGCGAAGCCCCCTCCAAAGGGACTTCCCTTCTGTGTCTGACATCCCAACTCAGAATGAAGTCCACTCACAGCTAAATTGCCATCTGCCCCTGGATTGAGGTGGAGGAAATGAGGGTGGCTCATTTTCTCCAATTAATTTTTCTAATCAATTTTCAAGCTTCCCAATCCACTGGCTGCAAGAATCCTTTTGCAATAAATTCTATCAGTTTGACTAAACAGTGTGCAACTATTTAGAAAAACGGGCACCACCTCATCACTTTATTAGAAATGGCTTCCTTTGCAGCATGCAACCTGTGCTTGCAAAAGCAATCTGTTGGCTAGCTCTGGTTACTGGTTGTACGTTGCTTGTGGTACAACCAACACCCAGTACATGTGCCATGCTCGATTCTTTTCTGTGTTGTCCTCTGTATGTTGTTGTTTGTTTGTTTTTCGCTCTGCATCTTCTGTCTGTAGGAAGAAAACTTGTTAAATTGGGCCTGACAAGCATTTTGCAGTTCTAAAGCACCACATCAGCAGCTCACCTGTTGCAATATTTAATAAGCATTTGACTTTCTGCACCAGCTTCATTTAGTTATGCCATTCCATCGTGCAGTAACATAATGTGAAAAATAACTTGGGAAAATGCTGATGAGGTTAAGATGGGTATAAAGCTGTTTTGAACCGTTGAATCTACTGGATTGAGGGTTTTGTTTGTTTGTTTGTTTGTTATACCACCAAATCCATATCAGTTTTCTATTTATCTCGCAGAAGCAGTGCTCTTAGTTTTGCCAGTTGCAGCTCTACCACATTTTATCTGTGTTAAGGATATAAACATGTAAGGTTTCTGAAGTAGGTTTCGTTCTCTAGTGCAGGAGTAGCTTTCAGTTCTTGGAATGTATTTTTGTTTATCTGCAGATATTGGGACAGCTGAGCAGAGGGAATATAGACACAGCTGAGCTATTCAAACAAGGTACGAAGACAAGTTTCACCACTCTGCTCCCAGTGCCCTTATATGCCATTTCAACCTTCCTGCACTGTAGTGTTGTTTTGTGTTTTTATTCTACCTTTTAAAAAAAGTTTATGCCATATGAATAGACCCACTGAAAGCAGCAGGCTAAAATCCATTTTGATTATATTGGCTCTCCTATTGAGGCAGATAGGAAAGTCAAAATGGTTGAAAATAAAGAGTAAATTTCAGAGTGCTGAGATTGCATCCATCACTAGCAAACCCATCTAAAATGATGAAACAGTAGGCACCGAAAAATATTTAGAACAAGGTGAAAATCTGAGGCAGCATTTGCACCCAGTTCTGCCCATCTTGGGAGTCGTAAGACATTCTAGCGCTCAGCCTTCCCTTGCAACACTTCCTTTTTCCCAGCATGTACAGCATCCAACACTGATTGCAAGTAGGCTTGATGTTTCTTCATAGCCGCAAATGGACACTAAAGTTTGCTTCTCTGCTGGAGTTTTGTAATCAGAAGAGTTTGTGCAATTTTCTCTTAACCTGAGGTTTGCAGTAGGCTGCTCCCTCCCTAGGCTGTTTAATCAAGCCTTCAGAGCAAGCTGGATGAGAAGTGTTTTTTATTAGGGGAAAATTTGTGTAAAAGATAAGACTGGCCTTTCTATACAAAACATCAGCAGCTTCTAGTTACTTTCCATTCTAAGAGGGCCCCCCAGTGGACAAAAGGGCGTTTTTCTGCCCTCCTTTTTGAACTCCCAGAGAGTATTTATTTTCATCAAAGAGAGTTTTGGATTATGTTAACATGCCCACACAACAAAAAGGTTTGGCTGTATATGGGCCTGCAAAGTTAAACGTTATAGACAGACACTGCTTGGTTTTTCTCTCTCGTTTTTTGGACTATGTAATGATTTTTACACGCACGCTTAGATTATAGCCAACCTTTTTCTTTATTAAAAAAAACTTTTCTAAAATAGCAATGGATTGAAAAGACACATGTACAACAAATAGAAAGTATTATTTTTAGCTAGGAACACAGTAACAACTTCATTCTATGGTGATTTAAATGAATGCTTTGGGTCTGAAACTGCCTGCTTTACAAATTGACTTTTTGTGTCCCTGGCCCGCCCCCCCCCCCCACTATCAGCTATAGTGCTGAGGTGGAGGAAACACAGCACTGTGTGTCAGGATGAGATCTGTGGCACAGATGCTGGGGTACACCTCTGGCACCTTCCCCCTTGATGCTTCCAGTTTGTCAGGGCACCTGAGGACCAAAACTTTATTGACCCCTCTGCCTCCCCTGCCCTTATTCCCCCATCTTAAACACTTGCACCAGCAAAGAGAGACAAATGCAGTACAGACACCACAAGACATGTACAATGGCAGTGACAAGGCGCACACTGGCACAATTAATTCCTAGGGTCAATGTAGACCCATTACTTCAACAACTGTGGATGCTACTTGTATGACAAATGGTAAAATACCTGTTGCTTTCAGAATGGTGGCACACATGGTGTAGCTCTTTCAGATGGGACTGTAACCTGTGGATAGTGGATATGCTTGTACTGTGATTTTAAAAAGCCTGGTTTTTTAAAAAATACACGGTGATTACGTTACACAGGTGGCTTTTTAGCTTAAATGATATATTGTCTGCAAACTTAAGAAACTGTTCTCCCCTGATATGAAGTAACCCCCTGGAGATTGTTTCCCTCTCAAAAGAAGAAAGGAGAAAATGTATACTCACAGATCTAGGGTTTGTGCCCGCCTTGTGAGTTTCTGGCCTTTCCAATTGATGCCCCAATGATCCAGACAGCATTAAGTACTTCTAAGACTACAATCCTATGCATGCTGACCTGGCACAAGTCAATGGGGTATACATACTAAGAAAGCAAACGTGGTTAAACAGCAAATTCTTATTGATTGTCAGGGTACCTGCTTAGGCACATGCTTGAAGCCATTTTGGCTGAATCTTGGAGCTAAAGGGGGGTGGGGGGAGAGAGATGGTTTACAAATGGCAGAAGACTGGTGTGGGATGAAAAATCCTGTGTGAATATTCCTTTCCACCCCACCACCTATTTCTGGAGCAATAAGAGAACTCCCAGCAAAGTAGTAGAGCAGGAGTCACTCAGTGCCTAGAAGTCACAGCAGTCAATTAAATCAAAGTACACCAATTGCTGTACACTGCCCTATGTTATCAGTAGGGGCAAATATCGCTTCTACTGCTGAGGGGGGAAAGCTGTTTTTTCATAATAAACTAGGTAGTTTGGGGAAAGATGTTTGGAGATCCTGCAGCGACTGACCAGCAGGAGTGCACATTTATTGCACAAAAGAATGTTCATCTGAAAAGGCCCTTGGATAGCGAGATACTGAGCTCAAGTACCTGTGGTCTTTACAGCATTTAGTACTGTGTTAGCACAAACAACTTAATAAAAAATTCTTTCCTTTGTATACAGCTAGCTTTGAAAAATTATTCATATTCAAGGTTAAAATTCAGGAACCTGACATTTTTGGCACAGAGTCCACACCTAACTCTGCCTTATATACATAATTTAATCTCCTTGGGTTTGGGGAACACAGCTCAGTCAAGTTCTACCTTGGTCTAATTATACTTTTGTTTACAGAAAACAGAATGATAAGAATATATTCAAGGTAAAGGGGTGGAATTCCCCACTCTTCCAAATGTTTGGATGATTAAATTCACCATACTTGGGTAAACAAATTCTCCTTCGCTTTTGTGCACTTAACTTCCATACAGTATGCCAACTATTGTGCAGAATATGATGATGTGGCATCTGTTCCTACACGTTACTATTACGTGTATATTATTAACCTGAAGCATTCCAGAGTAACTAAAGTGCATTCAAATCACCCCACAGCATACTTAATCACATTTTGGAAGCTAGGACAGAAGATTCCACCCCTTTATTCCTCAAATGACAGATGCAGTGGCTAAAGAATTACGTTAAATGACTTTCTGGCCCCAGTCCACAAAGATTTAAGTTCCCATCCATGCACAGCCTCTAATCTATAGCATTTAAGTGTAGATCCTTAGTCCTAATGAGATATCTCTGCTACTTATGCCCACTGGAAAGCCCTTCTTAATCACAGTTGTCGTCTGTGGGTATTGGAATGTCTAGTCACCTGTGAACCCAGTGCATTGCTCTTGTGCCGACAACTGATAATAGCTCTCTTCAGTGCTATTTTTCTAGAAAAAAGAGATGCCAGAACTGCCCAAGAACACCTCCCTTGTTCTCTTATATTGGCAATGGCACCCACCTGAGAGGTGCTGGAACTGAGTTCCAGCTGAAAAAAGCCCTGGCTTTCCTTGTACAAGCATTAAACATTGAAAATTAAGAAGCTGTAGCAGTGGTTGTCACCCACTGGGACTAGTTGGATGGGAGGCCAACAGTAGGTGGTGCCAGAGCCAATGAAAGACATAGCCAACTAATTTTAAGTTTTGTCCCCATCCTCCTGAGTGCTACAAGGGCAGAACTGAGGCTAAGGAGGAGAATGTTCACTGCCAGTGCCAGTCCTGGACTGGTTGTAAGAAGGCAGGCAGGCAGGTGGGATCTGGCTAAGGGTTGGTGGGACACTGCCCCCATTTGCCCTAACAAATGAGCCTCCACTGAGCTGTACTTGTTTTTTGGTCAGG
Organism: Podarcis melisellensis; assembly: GCF_964234715.1. NCBI lineage: Eukaryota > Metazoa > Chordata > Lepidosauria > Squamata > Lacertidae > Podarcis > Podarcis melisellensis. The sequence goes on from NC_138537.1 coordinate 49,932,140, forward strand.
AATTCTTTGTGGGAAGTCAGGCTGCATTGTGTACAACAATAATAATACCTTTTAGCTGTGTCTCTTGGTCTCCCTGGCCAAAATTGTCTCCGTTGGTTGGAACAGCTCTTCTCCAACAGAAAAGTCTGACACAGAGACTTGTATTTACTTAATCAGCTTTCAGGATTTTAGCTCAGGAAACTGAATTTACCTCCGTGATCCCCAGGGCCCTGGTGTATCAGAAGAACATTAAACAGATCTGGCAAGAATTCAGTCCTTGCTGTTCTATTGCTAACAACAAATCCTGGATTGGACAACAGTAAAACACCAAAATAGAAATACACAAAGGCATCATTATGTACATTGGCCGGGTTAAAAGCAAGGTTTCCACTTGGGTTAACTCTCTCAGCTGCACGGCACTCCTCTGCTAAAAAAAGGAGCAAATTCCTTCGTCTGGGTTCTGACCCTGGTCCATCCATTATTTCTTGGTGTACAGCTGGCCATGCTTTACCTCATCTAGACCATTCTGTACTTGCAAGAGAATCCTGTAGTCCACGAATGGCCACTTCTAATATTGAGTCCATTATTGGTGCTAGGATTGCCTAACTAGCACCTTTCTTCTCCCATTCCTGCAAAACAAAAATGGAAAAATAGGCCCCACTTGAGAGCTTATCCTTATCTTTATATATTTCTTTCCAAAACCCCAATAGTTTTAAATATGCCATAGGCCATGGGCAAATTATTCTTGCCATAATAAGCACTACAGGCATTCTTGCTACATGTCTTACCTTAGCTTTCTGTAGAACTGTTCCTTTCCCTGTGACCATGACAGATAAAGGCCGATTTTTTAGTGCCATTGCTGAATTGACAGGCGAGTTTTCTGTGCCATTGATAGGGTTGGCAACCTTCATCTGTGTTTATGGGGGAAAGATAATAGCTGTGGTCATACACAATTGTCTAAAACAGTTCATCAGGCACAGGTCAGAGAGCCTTATTCCATCATCACAAAGCATCAGCAATAAAAGTGCTGTTTATTAATGGCTTATTAGATCTACCTCTGGGCACTGTTTATTGACTTTATGCTTTTGGTTTTAATTATGTTGCTTTATCTGTTGTTATCAGGAATGGCCAATGAGGTGCTACATTTATAAGCCACCCTCCCAACTCCAGCACTGCTGCGTACCAGGACAAGGTGGGGCAGAGCAGTGGCAAGGTCAGAGCTCCATGGGGTGCTCTGGCAAAGGCAATCTGGCACACCCACCAAGGGGAACCCACACAGCCCTGACTGTGCTGACAATTGGCTCCACCCAAAGACTGTTGCAGGACGCTTGGCAGCCACTTCTGATGGCAACGCATAAAACTCATAGCTATGTGGCAATCTGTAAGTCTAGGTGTATTCCTCAAACTGAACAACGTTCCTCATCCCTGCTGTAACTGGATCTATGGCTCCATGACAATATGGCTCCTTGGGGTATCATGACTGAGGTATCAGTCAACCCCACATGCTATTTAGGCCTAGCTGTTGGGAGACACAGGCATCCATATTGCTATTACCAGCCTCCAAGGGTGGTCATGTGCAGTTCTGGCTAGGAAAATAGTGTGGGAGAAAAGCATTAAAGCCCCTCCTTCCTCAGTGCTGCTATTTTAAGCCCCCTGCCCCCCCCACCAAATTGCCTTTTGAGCTTTACAAAACACATCAAAAATGCAATCATGGATCTTCTGCACCATGCGTAGTTTGAACCAGCTGCTGGCTTCAGCTGCTTTGCTTTGCTGAAAAAGACCCTGCTAACGATGCCAATTATAAACAGCCCCCTACGTACTTTAGGGCTTGCGTTCTCCAGGTGTGTGGTGTCCACCGCAGTGCCAAGTGTAACAGGCCCAGACTCTGCTTTCCGGAGATTCTCCTTCACCTCCACGAGGCTCAGCTCCAAGTCCACACGCTGATCTTCTTTCCTTTTGCACTCCTCCTCTATTTCCTTCAGTTTTTGCTCCAGTGTGGGCAAAAGGCTCTTGTCTGCCGAGGAAAGAAGCACATGCAGTGGCAGTGTGTACCCTTCCCTATTGCCTGTCTGTCTCCTCAGATGATGGTGGCAGACAAGAGGGTGGCTGCTGAACTAGCCCTCCCCCCGCGCCTAAAGTGGAGGCTTTTCAGAGCAGATTACATGTCAATGGAGCACATGAGACCAAAACAATATGCTCCATTCCACTGATCTCTGAAAATGAAGTGGAAATGAGAGGCATTTGTTTACCTGTGCAGCTTATCAGCATCTCTTTCAGCTCCCTTCTGTCTTTCCGTAGCTGTGCCAGCTGAGAGCGGATTTCTTCTTTTTCCCTCTCCAAGCGATCTCTTTCTTCCGAGTATCGCTTCACTTCAGCCTCAGTCCTGTTCTTGCCGAGTTTGGTTTCTACAGGTGCTACAAATAAAAGATGAAGAAATTAAGCTCAGGGACAGAGACTGGAATTCCAAGAACTTTCCCTTTAAACCAGCAGCTAAATACACTAGCGCCATGTTTTAAACATGGGCTGAAAAGCTACAGTGGTGCCTCGCAAGACGAAATTAATTCGTTCCGCAAGTCTTTTCGTCTTGCGAGTTTTTCGTCTTGCGAAGCACGGTTTCCCATAGGAATGCATTAAAAATCAATTAATGGGTTCCTATGGAAACCGCCTTCAGACCAGGTCCGGGGACACTCTGTCCCCCGACCTCTTCTGAAGGCTGGCGGGGGACAAAAGTCTTTGCTCCCCCCTGCCTGCCTTTCCGGGAGAGCGGAAAAGGCAGCGCTGCCTTCCCGCTCTCCCGGAAAGGCAGGCAGGGGGGGACAAAGACTTTTGTCCCCCGCCCGCCTTCGGAAGAGGTCCAGGACCTGCCTAACCGGGGGCTTTTAAATCGCCCGGGACTGTCCGGGGCGATTTAAAAGCGCCCGGACGGCTTTTGAAGGCAGGCGGGGGGAGCAAAGACTTTCGCCTTCAGAAGAGGTGGGGTGGGGAGCAAAGCCTTTTGCCCCCGCCGGCCTTCCTGGACCTCTTCTGAAGTCCGGGGGGGGGGGAAGGCTTTGCTCCCCACCGCCAGCATTTAAAAGAGGTCCCCGGAGATTTCCCTATGGGCTTTCGTCTTGCGAAGCAAGCCCATAGGGAAAATCGTCTAGCGAAGCGTCGCAAAAACCGAAAAACCCTTTCGTCTTGCGGGTTTTTCGTCTTGCGAGGCATTCGTCTTGCGGGGCACCACTGTAATGATAGCAGCCACTGCCTCTACCATAAGTCTCCGTCAAGAAGCTGTTGGGTAAAGAGAGATTATTGCAGACAGCAAACACACCTGAATTCACCACCTTGGAGCGTTCCATTTTCTCTTTGGATGCAATCATAATTGTGGTGGTGTCCTTAATCTCAGGGCCACTCTGAGGAAAGGCAATTTGCTGCTGTTGTGCCTGAATTTTGATGGTTGTTGTTCGTGGTGGGAGCGGCTCATCAGTGTCTTGAGTCCTCTGTTAGGGATGTTGGATGAGAGAGAAGGTTTCAGAGGTTAAGCCACATAGAAGGCTAGCAGAAGCTGGCTGTCCATTTAAGATCCCAGCAAGCTGCTCAATGCTAAGTTTTGTCTAGTTATAGAATAAATAATAAAAATTATATGCCGCCAATCTGACTGCATTGCCCCACCTACTTTGGGCAGTTTCCAACAAATTAAAACATCAAACAGTAAAATATCAAACATTAAAAACTTCCCTAGCATCTGGCCTGACTGGCAGTGCCTCTCGTACACCTGAGGCCTTTAGCTAGAGATGGTGGGGATTGAACCTGCGGTCATCTGCATGTGATGCTCTACCACTGAGCTATGGCCCCTCCTTGATATCTCGGATTTGTTTTTGAGCATTACCGGGTCTGGAATCTCCAGTGATCTTCTACACAAATCTGCTTCTTTATGCAAGATGGAGGAGTCTCTCTCAGAGTCCGCTGAGCTCTTACTGGAAGCTCTTTGCAATGATGGAGAAACGGATGGGGAAAATTGGTCCTGCTTCTTGGTAGCACAATGAAGGAAGGATTTGACTGGCGTGAGGTCTAGATAGACTCTGTCCTGATCCCCCTCATCTTTGCCTTCATTTTGGGGCACTTCCTCCTGTCAAAGATAAAAAGTATCTTCTTAGAAGAGCGCCCAAGAAATGCCACGCTATTTAGAACAAGAGAGGCCAGCATGAAATTCTTTAAACATTACATACAGTTAAAGAACAGTACAGACCTGAAACAAGGCAAATTGCAGACACCTTGCAATTGGGATCACTTGTTATTTCTGGCATTATCAATACAAACTACAGCCAATTGAAAACAAAATGGTCCCCCCCCCATCAACATGAGCTGTAATTGCAACAAAACAAAACCCTCACCATTGTTGTTGCCTCTGGAACATCTACATCATCATAGAGCTCCTCTAGTCCCTCCTTCCCCTTTGGCAAGTTGTCAATATAAGTGTTCGGCTCAGAGTACTTCCTCTGCATTAAGCTGGAAAAGATAGAAGCAGATGTGCTATCAAAAGAAGTAAAAGCTACACGAGACGATGATGTGATATTAGTCTATACTCCCATAAGACTTCCTAATATGCCAGTTACTTTGGGTAGTAGTCAACTAACATTTACTCAGAGCAAATCCATTAATTTCAATGGGTCTACTCTGAGTAAAAGTTAGTTGATTGCCATCCACTGGATGTTGCAAGGCACCTGTTGCTCCTGCCTACTATCTTGTCTCCAGCATCCACAGGTCTGCAGTGTGAAGAAGCCACTAACCACAGAGTAACCTCCCCTTTTGTTTGAGACTGAATATGTCAAATGCCTGGAATATACTCATTCTCTAACACAGGACAAGGCATAGGTTTCATCAAGCCATAAGCAACATCGTGTGTGTGCTGCATGTCTTAAACATTCAGCTAGGAGTTCAAAGAAAAGCAGAGATTGCTAGACTGCACACAATTACCACATCAGAAAATAAGGAGAGCTAGTCACCATCAATGCAATATTTCACAACAACCATCTCACGAGTGGATACTTCATTTGAATGTAAACATGGTGGGTATTTACATATCAGAACCCTTTCCTGCTTCTTTTCGCTAGCAATTGTAACCTCATCAAAATTGTTCATTACATACTTTTCGGATAAAAGCTACTTGTTTGGTAGGAACTACTAGAAATCATCCATCAAAAGACAGGTCAGAATGTCAAATATGCTACCATAGAAACTTACAGTAATGAATTCTTTGCTGCACTGACGATGCAGGAGACCCTGTCAGCATCGACATAATCATAGGTCAGCTCTTCAGGGTCTGTTTTTGAGCCAGATTCTGACAAAAGGAGACCAAGCCAGTGGCCCATTTCGTCACAAGACTTGGCCTGTTAAACCACCAAAGAAAAAAACAATCCTTAAGGATATAGGCCAAACTTACTACAAGAAGCCTGTTGCTTTCATCAGAGTAAGCAGAAATAATGGAAAGAAAAATCAATTTAGGATGTGCCACCCTGGGCTCCTTGAGAAAGAAGAGCAGGATAGAAATGTGAGTAAATAAATAAGATTCCAAGCATCGTAATATCTAAAAACATCATCAACAGTCTTAAAAAAAATGATTGTGTGTGTTTATGCAAATACATATACATATACACACACACACACAAATTATAAACACACAAAGCCAGAAGAGGGCACCAGTTTACCTTCCTAAAGTTCCTCTACCAAACTGGCTCAGAAGCAATTATGATTAAAACTTTCATCATGAATGGTGAAAGCACCCTGCAATCACCCTGAAAGACCCACGAAAAATTATTTATAACCTCCAGCTGGCCTTAACTAAAATGCTGAGTCTAACATGCACCTTAGCTTCACAAATTGAGATAATTTGAGTAACGTTTTGAAGCCTTCCTTATTTTGTTCCTTCCATCAACCTCAGCAATCTTATGCGCTAAACAAAACAACATCCAGAGCCTCTGGCAGTCGCTGGCAAGTGAGCCTGTTGTTGGTAGCAAGTATTCCTCCCACTACAAAATGCAGGAAATGTGTCACATTTCCCTTCTCCCACTCTAAGGGTGCTGATGTCAGAGAATCTAAGATTAGAGGTAAACAGAGAAGGAAAACAACTCCGATCCAAGTCAAGTGAAAGTTACGGATAGGAGTGGCTTGCTCTATTCCCCCAAGGCAGCTTGTCAGCTGAGGTGACTGGAGGTAGCTCCAAAGAAAGTTACACTGTGTGTGTTTGTCTTCACCAGTCTTATCTTTCTTTTCAGTGGTGAAAACCAACTACTCTTATCAACCCATACTGTATCCAGCTGGCTGCTTATTTCAGAAAACATTTCAGGTGTACAATATTTCAATCAGAGGGCAGGGTGGGGATTCAGTATTCACTTACTATTCTGACTAGTAAGTGCTGCTTTCCTGTCTTTCGATGGAAAAGCAGAATAGACGTCTATTCATTTAATAAAAATAAGCTGCCTGGTTAGCTGGTTAACATCTTTTTGCATAGCATTTTGTTCAGACTGGCTGCATTCAGGTGTCACACTACACCATGGTTTATGACAACATATACAAGTACAAGCAGGCTGCAGTGAGCCTTGCTTTAGAATGACATGTGAAGCAGGTTATAATGCTGTAAGGAGAAGTGTTGAATGAAATCTACAAACAATTTTGGTGGTTTTTTAAAATAGAAGTGAAGAAAATCAATACATTGGGGGCACACTACTCAATGAAATCAGCTTCAGGAATGAGGCAGATTAGCCCAAACAGGCTATTTACATAAGAGAAAATAAATCTACACCAATAGCTATGTTCCCTAGACTGAACCAGTCAATTGTGTGCACTATAAGAAGTTGCAATGAGTAGCTGTGTTGCTCATAAACAAATGTCACTCCTACTTCTAAAGAAGGTGGCAACCCGTACCTCTAACATGGCCCGTTCCTCTCCATTATGCAGGATACGGAATGAGTAGAGATGATCAGGAGTTGGGTCTGGGATAATTTCACAGCCCGTCAGGTTGAGAGGCTGCTGAGCAGTTTTATTTCTGTTCTTGTCCTGGTAGAAGTGGAGCTGCCCATCTTTCACATGACACCACCGAGATCTCCACTGGCTGTTCACAAGGACATTCAGGTACGCTGCAAAGAAGGAGATGCTCCCTTAGTGACATCTAGGTCACCCTCTACGCTGGTCTTTCCTGCTAGTCACAGAGACCCAAATGAAATGCAAATGTTTCACAAGGCTTTGTTTTGGGTTGCTTACTGCATGTATCCAAAGACCTTTCCGGACTGTCCAGCATGGCAGATTTCTTCCTCCCAAGGTTCATCAGGTTGCTCAGTTTTAAACCAGACGTGCCCTTCTTCTTAACTATAAATAAATAAATAAATAAATAAATAAATAAATAAATAAATAAGAAGGAATAAACAAGCCATATGCAAAGCTGTACTTCTGAATATCTAATGCAATGGCCAGGAGACACATTACACACAATTTGCATCTGATGATGGTGTGCGGAATCTTGCTTGGTGCAATTTAAGAAGAGACTCATATAAGCGGCAGCATTAATAATGTACACTTACATGACCCACATCAGTTATGAATAAATGTGTTACTTTAATGAGCCAGGCATTAACTCCCTTCTACAACTACTGGTAGAAACAAAAAGGGGGCAGAGTACCGTAATGCCGTTCTCATCTCAGTCCCTGGAGATTCCTGGCTTTCCATGAATAGAGGTATGAACGCAGCAGACTATTAAGCTACAACCATATAGTATGTCATTTATAGATGGGACAAGTGGGGGCCATTCATATGTCATGTGTAGGAAGGCTCTAGTCAATTCAGTAACAACCAGGCAACCGGCAAGCTCAGTTTGACTTATCAGAGGCAAGTGCACTATTCCATCTTCTTTTCACTCGACAACCACATTATCTTTTTTGAACGACTATTACCATCTTTGGTTTCTGTCAGTTCTGTGTGACCATCAGTGCTGCTTCCGCTTTCTGATGCCACTGAGTACCTCTCAGACGTCTCCACCTGCAAACAAGAAGCAGGGATGAGGTCCACAGCACCAGTGATAGAACAGCAGCATAGTAATGGCTGAAATGCTGCTCTTTCTGATGAGAAAACCCCTTTGCATTCGCGAAAATTAGGGGTTGCCTAAATAATGTCAGAAACTAGGGTTGCTACAAAAGAAAACATGAATGTAGGCACATATCCATAGCTGAGGAAACGAAGACCCATTCACAAACTGTGATTATTCCACAGGGCACAACATAAAGATGGATGCTATAGAGGCTCCTCTAGCTCTTGGGAGAACCCCTTTGTTTTGCTGCGTGTAGTTGCTCTGGTTGGACACAGTCTTCCTTATTCATAATGGCTCCTGGTGTTTTCTTTAAAGCTTTCTGAAGTAAATTCAGGCAGCCATATTTGTGCCAACTCAAAAAATAAAATTATACACGAGGATTTTATTTTCCGTCCTCATTGCCCTATGCCGTGAAGCTTTCTAGCTGTGAATGTTTCTTTGTGGTTTACGTTCGCGTATATAGCTCCTGCCTCAGTTGTACATCACCAGCACATGTTCATTTACATTGTGGCAAGCTGTGAGAAACAGAATGCTGCACTAGGTGAGCCATTGGCCTGTTCAGCAGGCTCTTCTTATGTCACAATTTCCCCACCCCTAATTTATCTGGATCAGGCCCAGTGCTTGATGACTTTAATTTTGCACTCAGTAAACCATTAGAGCTTGAAACTCTGAAACAGTCAGTCTACAAAGAAGTTCTCATTTCACCTGATGCTTTGGGGATATCTAAAATTCTAGCCTTATTTAAATAATACTCTGATTTGGATTTGGCCGGGATTAAATCTATAAGCTTCCTAGAATTAGATTTATGCTTGAAACAAACTTAGGGGGAGGGGGAGGGAGTAGCTATAAAAGAATTGCTGATGTTAAAAGAATGCAAAAATGGCTTGACACTGAGCCAGTTGTGCTTTAATCAGAAAACAAGTGGTTTGTTGGGTTTTCTTCAAGTGTAAGTTTCAACCACATTCCTGTTTTGATGGTGGGAGTGACTTCCTGTATATTAATCAGAAGTATTTTTTAAAAACTTAAAATAATTTGATGCAACAGGAAAAAATTTAAGCTGCTCTTTGAACATCACTTTTGTTAAGACATAAAACATAACTGAGGCTCCAATACTTTGGCCACCTCATGAGAAGAGAAGACTCCCTGGAAAAGACCCTGATGTTGGGAAAGATTGAGGGCACAAGCAGAAGGGGATGACAGAGGACGAGATGGTTGGACAGTGTTCTCAAAGCTACCAGCATGAGTTTGACCAAACTGTGGGAGGCAGTGGAAGACAGGAGGGCCTGGCATGCTCTGGTCCATGGGGTCACGAAGAGTTGGACACGACTAAACAACAACCAAACATACCTTGGGATAGCTAAGTCTCTGGGAGTCTGGGACATACTGGTTGCCTTCCCCTTGCCCATCTGAATAGAGACCGCTTGTCTCCTGGATCACCTATGGTGTGAGAGAGAGAAGCTGTGAGCAAGGCCTCATCCTGCGGCCATTTATATCTTTCTGTTCTACAGTATACATTCTGCATTTAACTGACACACAGCTAAGTTCATAGAAAGCCTCTCTCGTTAACATGCAGAAAAGCAGAGGTCCCTCAAAAGCTCTGGTTGAGAGAGGAGCCTGGAATGACCATATAAACCAGGGATGGAGAACCTCTGGCCCCTCACAGGTTGTTGGGTTCCCTGCTCCCATCTGGCCCAGCCAACATGGCCAAGGGTCAGGGATGATGGAAGCTGCAGTCCAGCAACATCTGCTGAAGCACAGGTTCCCCATCCCTGGCATAAAGAAGGCACAAAAGTAAATGACAATAGAAAGTAAATGACAAAAGAAAAGAATCCAAAGGAGGTTGGGCACTTCTTCTCTTTTCTATAATGGAGTTCCATCTGAGGAAGGAGCTGAGCTCTTACTGAAGAAAGACTCCCTTCACTACTGCTGGAAGGGGTTGGGTTAGAAAGTTCCCCTTCCCCCTCCTACGTGCAAAGGGGAAAAGGGATTTTCTCAGTTGTGCTCAAACGGAAAGGATCCTTCTCAGAATAAAGACCACCTTGCGCTTGTGGAAGAGCTGCATTTGGATGTAACCTAGAGATGGCAGCAACACCATGACATCCTGAGAAATATTATTTAGCATAATCCTGTGTAGGATTAATCCACATAATCCACCTCGGAAGCTGCCTTGTACCAGGTCAGTCAGGCTCTTTGTCCATTGAGGTCAATACTCTCTGCTCTGAACAGCAGCAGCTTTGCAGGGTCTCGAAATCTTAAGTAGTTAAATTCTGGGCCAGAACTTGAATTCTGTGCTAGCATGGTATGACAATGGGCACATTAAATCCACACAGCCTGGGGACAATGGCAGAAGTAGTCAAGAGAGATTGGTCCACTCACCCTGAGCCACTGCTCTGCCTGGTCTTTACTCTGCAAGCCCAGCACAATGACATCTGAGTTCATGGGGATGATCTTCAGCTTATGTTCCTGCTTCCTCACGTTCTTTTCCTTGTGGATGACGCTGCACCCCAACAAATTAACATCCAGCTGGGGATTTTGGTCCTTGGAAGACTTGTAGCACTGGAAAGAGGAGGAGTCAGGTGGTTTAATGGAGAGTAAACAAGAGTCGTTGCCTACTGGCAAAAAATCTAAGAAAGGACAGAAACTTGGCATTGAAATAATAGATTGGAATAGTTCATAGTAGTAAATAATTGTGAGCCCCAAATCCTAAGGTTTCTGAATAGATACATAATTCTATATGTTTCAGGCTTCACCAACCAGACAACCTCCAGATATTTCTGGACTCCAGCATGATCAGCAGTGCTGTGTTAGCTGGAGCCTGGCAAAATCTAGAGGGTGTCAGGCTGGTGAAGGCTAAGAATATATAAGGAAGAATTTAGAATGGATGGGGACGACTGAGAAGAAATCCAAGATATCAATCTGGAACGGAGAGGAAGACTTCTACCTATTTTCATAGTTAATGCCCAGATGTTTCATGTGGGTAAACAAACAGCAGTCTGTAGCAGTGGTACAGAGAAGATTAAAAAAATTAGCGAAGGAATTACTAAATAAAATTCCCTGAATCCCACAAAACGGGAATAGTGGGGACATTCCCAAACTTTAAGTCCTGTTATACAGCCATAATACTAACAGCAGAAAGGGAACAGCGTTGGGTTTTCCCTTGCTTGCACTCTGAAACATTCATAGAGTAGGTACTTTCTGCAGTGCAGATGTTAATAGCAGGCATTGGAGGTGGGCAGCTGAACTCCTGGAAATGGCAAACCTATAGTCCCAGCAGATCTTCATACCAGTCATACACTTCTCCCATCCAGACACACCTTCACTCACCCATATCCTAAGGGAATAGTCCAAGGCTGTATCTACTCTGCCCCCTGTGGCAGCTTCCCATTACCTGTTATGAACCTCTCCAACTGGCAGAGCTCCAGGATGCTCCCTCCTGTGCCGTTCCTTTTCCCAAATGCCTGCTCTGCAGGAACCACCAGTCACAGAACCTCTCCCACACTGCTGCCAATAATAGCAACTTCATCACACTAACACTTATCAGCAGCAGCAATGGTGAATATTGATTCTAGTCTTTGATGTTAGTCCTTTGGGAGGACGGGAGCAATGCAAATGTAACAAACTAAGCAACTAACACCATGCATGTAAGACAAGTCTTAATTCATCAATTGAAAGTAAATAGGGGAGCAGACAGTATAACCCAAAGTCATGTCCTGCTTGGGGGCTTCCCTTGGGGATCTGGGATTTTGAACAAGATAGACCTTTGGTCTTACCCAGCAAGGTTCTTCTTGGGCTTTGAGGAACATCTAGATAGAGCTCTTAGGAATTGCTCTGGCTTTGAGAAAAGGTATATTAGACATCCTGTTCCCTGCTTGCTTACCAACAATCTGTTGTCTTTAATGACGCAGAGCTGCTTGGCCCACTGGCCCAGCCATTTTTTTCTCCAAAGGAAAGCACAGATCCGGGCATCTTTCATGAGTTCAATGGAAGCTTCAGGGGAAGGCCACTGGTGAGGGGCTGACTTGCCTTTGCTGCTCTCTTCTTCATCATAGGATTCATAGGAGCTGCTGACTGCTTCCCCATCATCTGCATCCATGGGGGCAAAAAAAAAATCATTATAAGCACTTCTGGGTGACAAAGCCATGTGTTTAAGCAAGCTGGAGAACAATTACAGCATGCACGAAAGAGACACAAAAGTAAAAGGCAAGGAGGTCTAAAGGCCTGCAAAGTTTCAACAATCAGACCTGCTCCATTTTCCTTCAACTTCTGTCTGTCTCCCACACACTAAGATCAGCATTTACAAGCCAGAATCAGATCTCAAGCAAGCCATCCAGAGCCAACCCCAAACATTTTGCTGTCTGAGGTGAAGGACAAGATGGCGCCTTCCTGCCATTTCATGAACAGACAGTCAAACTTTTCTTCACTATGGTGGATTGGATAGCATCCTCTCTGCCCTGGAGAACAGCAGGTTAGTCTGAGGGTACAGGACAGGCCCTGTGGCACACACAGCTCTGTGTTCCAAAGATGGGAACAGCCAAGGGATGGCTCCCCATGGCTCCCCAGCATCTGCCTCCTGAGGCAGTTGTTTCACTTTGCCTAATGGGAGAGCTGGCCCTGCAGTGGTCATATCAAACGATGCAGGAATCATATAAAATTTTGTTTTGAATATGTGAAGCTGCAATGATTGATGAAACCCTAACTTCTCCTGAAAGGTGAAATGCTTGAATGGTATTCCCAGAAAAAGGTTCAATGCCCTGTTAATACATTTCAGTTCTGCTCAGCTTTCCAGATGCAGCAAATGCATTGGATGGAATGTATATTTACAAATGTAAATGTAAATATTTGCACATTCTGCACATCTTGCTGGGAATATTTTGCCTGGCTAATTAATAAAAGCCAAGCAGCAGTGCTGCAAGGTAATCTCACAATCATACAGATTGTTTGAGGTTGCAAGGATGTGGCCACCAAAGACTTTCATTTTACAACTTTGGTACAGACACACCCAGCTCAGTCTCCTACTACAGACACATTCCTCAAGTGCTATCAAATGTTTTCTGTAGGTTTTATACACCCAGCTGAAAAAGCATAGGACTGTGGAGGGTGTGCAAGCTGTTATCTGCCAAATGTTAGTTGCTGCTCCCTGAGTATCAGGCAGATAACAGCTTGCAGCAACATTCTGAAAAACAGGTCCAAAATTCATACATATGCTCACTCCAGTCAGCATATGGAGAATGACCAATGGGCAGAACCACGCCGAAAGAAACTTAATTTGAAATTTAATTTCAAAGAACTGACAAATGGCAAAAAATGTAAATATTTGTTTAAAACAGTGGAAACCATGATACAAAATAGACAGCAAATTAAAAATGAATTAGAAGTTATAAAGCTGTATATAAAGTTGAGTACACGAATAGTTGAAACAGTTACAATGAGGCTACTCAGCAGAAGTAATATAAAGCTGTTTGCATAAGCTGCTTAAGGCATCTAAATTTAGCGCCCTCCCTCCAATCCAGCAAATTTAGAGGCAATAAGAAAGTTTCACTACATTATAAAGGCATTCCAAAGCAATATAGGGGAAGTTAAATGAGATATAGGCTATTCCACAGTATTGAGATAACTTGATCACAGAATGGAAATGATTCATAATATAAAGGCACAAAGAACAGAGCAGTTTCTAAGATCCCTGCAGATCATTGACAAATCCCAGACTTTTCTGCATCTCCCCAAAGCACCATGTCTTCAGCACTCAGGAGAAATGCTATTAGGAGAAGGGGAAAGGAAATAATATTGGCTAAAAGATCAGATTAGAAAGCAGACTTTGAGTGAGAAACATCAAAAAGGTACCCCCAAATAGAAATGTATTAAAGTAGTAAGATATTCCATTCCCAATTAGGTAAAAAGTCTGTGTTGTTCCAGCACAGGCTTGAATGGGTCACAGAGGTAATTATCTAGGTTTTCCCCTCCTGTTTTTAATTGGTTTATAGAGTAACCTGAATTTAGTCATTCAGGTGATGCTATCAGAGAACTGGCAGCTGAGTCACCTATCTCCAAAGCAAGATATAGGGCTCGGTGCTGTGCTTAATCTCATTTGTATGGCAGGAAGAATGATCCATGTAATCAAGGATGCTTAGCCAGCATCTTAGCCAGCTCTTCCAGCCACTGGCCTAGGCACAAGATAAACATGGCTTCCTGAAAGCAAACTTCGGCTCATTCAATATGTGGATCTGCTCCTTCTGCCCCAGAACCCAGAAAGAAATTCCAAGAAAGAATTGATTCTATTCAATCCTCTTTTCTTTCTCTGCAATAAACTGTTACGACACCCTCATTGTAAAACAGTGATATCTCTTTCTGTCTGCCTGCCTGTCTGTCTGTCTTTGTGTCTCTGTCTCTTTGTATTCAGCATTTAATTCTGATGGGCTGGGGTGTTTCATCAGCCTATAGCTCCAGCACCATTCCACTTGCTTCGTTTTGTTTTATTTTTTTAAACGGTCGCATTTGTTCTCTAAATTAATATCACTCATTTCATCCCTGGCTTCTGTGTTGCTTATTACCAGCAAGAATGTTTGTCTGCTTATGTCCTGCCCTGAAGTCCACTGAAGTTGAAGTGCACGGAAATGACAAAAGCATTTTGGAATAAGACTTCTGCTTCCACAGGTAAGATTGCTAGCAACATCTACAGTTCTGTAGCTGCCTACTAAGAGATCATGCCTGGCTAAGAGATCACAAAAGAACAGACAGCAACTTTCCAATCCTTTATCACCCCTTGCCACACATATGTATTCAGGATGAGAATGTGATCATGCGGTGATCCTTTAACCATGTATCAATGGTGAAAGACCATCTTTGTTCATATGACAAGGAAGTCAATGCATGAGTGGTAAGTTTTGAAAACATGCCATACCCATAGTTATTGTGGCATATATTACTCCCTCAGTAACCTGCAACCCTGGTCTGGATCCAGTAGCTGCAAGCCTACCGTAAAGACCTGCACAAGCACACATGGAAAAGAAAGAGAGGGAGAGAGAGGAAGAAAGAAAGAGACCTGCAAATGAACCTCACTGATCATTAAATTATTTTAGAAGGAGAAAGCATAATTTATATGATGAACTATGAAATAATTAAAAACAGTCTGCTTAGAATAGTCTCTTTTGCCAAAAACTATGGTGATAAGCACCATAAATAAAAACACTTGCAAATTCAGTTTGAATAATTACAATTCAGTGTTCAGCCTTTGTGGTACCACTCAGTTCCATTATATATATATTTTTTAAAAATAAACTATTGCAATTATTTTACAGCTCATGACAATGCCAAAGGTAGTAAATACCAGTTGCTGGAGGGGAGAGTGCACTACAATATGCAGTCAACAAGGAAACAAAGGACCCATACTGGTACCTCGGGTTACAAATGCTTTGGGTTACAGACTCTGCTAACCCGGAAATAGTACCTCGGGGTGAGAACAGAAATTGCGCGCCAGCGGCACAGCAGCAGCAGAAGGCCTCATTAGCTAAAGTGGTACCTCAGGTTAAGAACGGTTTCAGGTTAAGAACTGACCTCTGGAACGAATTAAGTATGTAACCAGAGGTACCACTGTATATGTAACAGTTTATTTGTATTTGATGTGATTTGTTTTTTCTTTTGTTCTTTTTGTGGTGAATGTTTTCAATAGTTAAAATCAATAAAGATTAAACTGCAAAAAAGAGGAGGGGAGAGTGCTCTTGCGGAGGGTTTCCCAGAGGCATTGGGGTGGCCACTGTGAGAGCAGACTAGATGGGCCATTGGCCTGATCCAGCAAACTCTTCTTTTATGGCTCACCACTGCATTGTTGCACTGATGTAGAAATGCTCTCCATTTACTGCAGGGATGTCATAAATCGTTCTTTAATACATCACATACCACAGTTGGGATTCACTATTATTCCACACATATTATAAGAGCTCTGTGTGCATGAGGAGATTCTGTGTCTGAAATGAATAAGCACAGAAACTGGTAATGGTCACAGCCTAAGCATATCTGGGTTTACTCCAAAATAAAACCTACTAGTTTCAAGAGATATGCCTAGGATTGCAGTGTGAGAACCTCAACAATCCTCTTACATCCTCTTTGGTGTGGTAACTTATGATTAATCATGATGTCCATCCTAGGTGCTATAGTAATAATAATAATAATAATAATAATAATAATAATAATAATAATAATAATAATAATAATTTATTATTTATACCCCGCCCATCTGGCTGGGCCTCCCCAGCCACTCTGGGCGGCTTCCATAAAAACCAAAAATACAGTAAAATCACACGTTAAAAACTTCCCTGAACAGGGCTGCCTTAAGATGTCTTCTGAATGTCAGGTAGTTGTTTATTGCTTTGACATCTGCTGGAAGGGCGTTCCACAGGGTGGGCGCCACTACCGAGAAGGCCCTCTGCCTGGTTCCCTGTAGCTTTGCTTCTCGCAATGAGGGAACCGCCAGAAGGCCCTCGGCGCTGGACCTCAGCGTCCGGGCAGAATGATGGGGGTGGAGACGCTCCTTCAGGTATACTGGACCGAGGCCGTTTAGGGCTTTAAAGGTCAGCACCAACACTTTGAATTGTGCTCGGAAACATACTGTAGAGTAATGTATGTGCAAAAAAAGGGGGGGGAGGAAAGCTGGCCAAATAAATCCAGTCTGCTCTTCCAGAGACTGGAGCCTAGACCTTCTCTAGAACATGCTTGTTCACATCAGCAACAGAAAGCAAGACGGTTGCTATTCACTTTTACAGAGACACTACAATCCTTACCTTTCAAACTGAGCCCTTATTCAGTCAGTAAACCTTATTGAGCCAAGGGCAGTTTTGGTGTGGAGATCAGGCTGAAAATGTAGCATCAGTGACCATGTTCAGCTCTGACTGAACTCAACATCTTCACTTGTCAGCAACCTCTTAAAAAATCTTTGGATACAAGAACATCCCTTTAAATTCTCTGGTATTAAACTGACAATGTGACAAACACTAAACATACAGATTATAGATCACATTTCCAATATTTGAGTGCTTTATTTATTTTCCAACGCAGTTGCATTGCCTATTTCTAGAAGTAATGAAATACTTGGGAGCACACCTACGTACCAATCAGTGAGACACCAAAGGGCTCAGCTTCTTCATAGTATCCTTCTGGAGACTCAGTTTTGGATCCTGAATGTTGCTGTGCTTCTGAAATCTGTGGAAAGCAAACAATAGCTAGAAAATGTGTAGATACAGACCCACAGTTCTGAAATAAATTTTCACGATGGTATCTGTAATCAGAATAAGGAAGAATTGAGAGCAAGGTTCAAATTCCACAAAGCTGGAAAACCGGAAGCTAATGCTGAGGCCTTAACAGTTGTGCCCAGTGAACAGTGTCACAAATTGTGCTTGCTTACAACATACTCTCCATGCACACACACATTTCCTTGGTCCTTCAGGCTCAAATCCAGATGGGGAAGACGAAGTGCCTAGGTCTAGCAAAGGCACCCCACATCATTCTAGTCCTCTCTGTGTGTGACATCCATGGTTCTATGGTGTGCCTAAGGAATATGTGGTGCTGGGTGTACATGCGAGGTTACGGTGTGTGTGGTTGTGGGTTGTGCTGGGCAGTCCCCAGAACAGTTTCTCAGGTGTCCCAAGGTGCCCACAAGCCCAAAAAAGTTTAGCAATCCAAGGTCTAATCACTGCTCTACACTGTCATGTTCCACAGCTAGTGAAATAGGCACTGCTCATAGCATCCTCTAGATGGCTTCCATTAAAAATATCATCATACTGGCAAAATCCCTGCTTCAAAATTTAATCTTTGTGTGTACCATATTATTTTGCCTAGTTAAGAAACGCCTTGCTGAATCAGACCAAAAATTATTAAATTGTTGTGGTCCTCTTAAGTTTTGCTGAAACCACAATAAGCCACACCTAAGGAAACCAAGCAGAGGCCTAACAATGGAACACTAAATGGATAGCATACAGTAAGTAGGCAAAATAGAGCTGTCCCTTATTTCTTATTTAAAGCTGATCTTATAACTGGAGAATTGTATTTGAGTTTTCCCTTTGCAAGAGTAATTTTGATGGTGATGCTGATGGGAGTCAAGTTTAGAACTACACCAGACATTTTCAAAGCCAGTATAAGTGAAAAAGGAAATAGATAAATAATATTGGAGTAAACCACACTTTCAAAAGATTCTAAGCACTGGAAAGTCCCTGGATGGCTGCCAAATCTATCCTAATGTGCAGCCCAAAGCTGAGGGAAGAAATCAAGACACAAAATACTTTGGAAAGCATCCCAAAGGACAAGCTAAAAGTCAATATTTTCAGGATAAACTGCCTAGAGAGGGAAACTGCCATGAACTTTTTAGGGGTCCCAACTCCAGATTCCCGAAGGCACCTCATTTTCTGCTCCTCCACAGGAAGAGTTGTGTATGTGCTCCTACCTAGACAAGTTGTGTAAGAATCTGCATGCACTAGCATTGGCAATTTACTTTGCATATTCCTTTTGAAACAGGCAGCTGGAGAATAAGGACCCCAGAACCTTGCATGTGCCACCCTGTCTGCAGCTGCAGCTTCGTCTAGCCTGCAAGGCTAGGCATTACCCATTCCTAGTTACCACCAGGAACAAAGATATAACTGGCAGCTTTTCTGTGGCATGTAATTGCTAGTAGCGATAATATGAATACTATGAATTTATCCTCACATCTACAGAGAGAACCATGACTGATGGCGTGACAAGTATGTATTTTGAGAGTATCCCTCAGCATCTTCTAGTGACCTGCCCTTTTCCCAGTCCGTGATGGCTTCATAGCATGAGATAGATGCACTTTATTTCAGAAGAAAATCCCCACTTAAAGAAGATCTGATGCTTTTGAAACAGAGTTCACTACACTTGGTTCCACCAGTGTTGGGACAGCTTTTAATATTTTAAATCTTAAATGATTCAAACCATTTAAAAATGAATCTTCGCCAATGAATCTCATTTGTTGCTGACGTTTCATCTTACACCATTTCAAAGATGATGCAGCTCAAGATAACCACAAGATTCTCCAAGTAGACAAAGACACACACACCTCTTCCAATTGCCAGCAGATAGAAGTATATAGTGAACCTGCTCACTTGAGTATACAGAATGGCAGATACGTGATTCAATATAACCACAGCACTCTCAAGTAACTTGTCTCCATTGGTACCTTGGCAAAATATTTATTCACCTTTGCAAAATGGTAAAATGAAAAGTAATACCCAATAGCATAAAGGTCAGCTTTTTTTTCTTGCTTTTTTTGCAATAATGGTGAACATTTTGGAACCTGGTTAAAGATTTAAGTGCTTAAAATCCAAACTGGAAAATAAAGCCAATTTCCCGATGGGGGCCAGGTGGGAAACACGTCCCTGAGTTGCAGCTATTGCATGCTGGCACTGAAGCCAAATAACATCATACTTTGTAGAAAGATTAAAACATCCAAGTTCTGCCTATGTTTATGAAATAAACTGCAGTATTTTCCTATACAGCAAAATGAAGTTTTGGATGAGGGGAGAAGAAAGTGACTACTGGTCATTGTTTCTTTCTAACAATGGACTAGGTGGTGTGATAGATGCATCTGGTCCCAACCTGGTGCCCTTTGGATGTTTGGGATTACAACTCCCGCCAGTTCCAGTCAGCACAACCGTGCTCATGGGAGTTGTAATCCAACCTATGAGGAAGGCTGCTTTAATGAATTAAAAGTGTCATTCATTCTTTTCTTCCAGAGACACAGAAAGTTGCATCCAATGTGAGTTCTATTCAGAGCTGAACCACTGAAGTTAATAGACATGAATTAGAATTGTCTATTCATTTCAGGGTTGTTAAACTACAGTTTCCTATTGTGTCTGAACTGCAAAACTGGTTTAATCCTACTACAAACCAGGCTCTGATTCTGGGTTGACATCTTGGGTCTGTAGTTGACATTAAACCACATCATCATGCAATTTTTGAAGATGAAGCAAGACCAATGGAGGAAACCGTATTGCAGAGATGTTGACACACGTGTGTGTGTGTGAGAGAGAGAGAGAGTTGCCAGTGCCCATAATGCTGTAAGTGCTCTATTAATGTTTAATAAATATTGATGTATCATTTGAGAGAGAAAAGGCAGCTCTAGGATTTTTTCAGACCTCTGTATCTTACATTACAACTCACTCCAAAGGGTACTAAATTCTATCCCAGAAGATGAATGGCACTTGCATTATTGTTATGCAGAGTACGTTGAAAGGAAGTAAATGAACCAACAAGAACTTACTATTTTTGAAGGTGGGAGGTCTGGCAAACTCTTCTGAGGTGGAGACAAATGCTGTTCCACTTCCCCATTGGTCAAGGAGTCTCTGCAACCCAACACTGCGGCCCAAACAGAAATAACAACATGGAAACAGTCCATCACATAGACCAAGCTCAGAAACATTCTTGGATGCTATGCTTTTGTTTTGGAGGAAGCATTGCATTAAATTAGAGAGCATATTACAGACCACATAAATGGCATTTGATACCATCTCCAAGAATATGGCGAAAAAGCGGCTAGGGACACACTTTCTTGCTAGTTGTGGGTTTGCTGGCACATATTTGCTTGACACTGCAAAGACCAAGATGTCTTAAAAATAATCTGTCTACTTGCAGGGCAAGGCTGATGTCTATATTGAGCAGTCCTAAGTATTCACCCTGTCATTACTGTTGGTTTTAACTTGCAGGGGCAATTCAGTCTTTTCCTAAATCCAAGCAAACAGAACTCACACTGAGAAAGAGCTACAATCTCAGCAGGTGGGGAAATACTCCCAGCCAATTTCCAGCTAGTTGGCAGGTGAAGTGCTGCCTCCATAATCCTGGGATCCATGGAGTATTAACAACCTAGGGAGGTGTGGAAAGGTAGTACAGGGATCTGGCTATATTGGCACTGGAGGAAAGAAGCTCACTTCTCCTCTGCAGGGCCTGACTATGAGTGGAAACAGACGCCTGCTAATCACACAGTAGCTGCTTAAAACCACACGACTCTTGCTTAAAGATTTCACACAGAAGCACATATGGAAAGGCAGTGACCCACAGACTTCAGAATGGCTGCAGGGGGCTTTTGAACATAGGTAATCCTAGGCAACATAAACAGTCCTGCCATCCAGGGGCAGCTGGTGGTGAGGGCACTGTCATGCAGCAGGGCTCCCCCTTAGTGGTGTTACTGTGCTTACTGGGAGGGAGAAGAGGGACACATCAGGGAGATCACTGCTGTGCTAGAGCAGTGGCTGGAGGGCCCTACTGGTTCTGCCACTGGACCTACACCATGCTGACCTCCCTGCCACCTCACCTCTGCCTGTAAGCACAGTGGCGCCTTTCTACACCAGCCATTGTCCCCGTCCCCCGCCCACTGCCATCTTCAAATATGGTGGTGGAGATAGATGCACATTCTCATCCATGCACATATAGAAGAAGCAATTCCATGTCTGAAGTGGCCCTATGATGCCCACAAACAGCCCCAGCAAGCCTGCCACTCAAAGTGGAAGCACAGAAACCGGCCCTGGAAAGACGGGCATGAATTTTGCTGCATAAACATACAATATAAGATATTAGAAGCACTGTTCTTTTCAGACTAGCTGGGAAGCCACAATAACAGCTGCACATCCACATCCTGTCATGGGGGTAATAGGGTTCTGGTGTAAGGCTGCGAGCAAGCAAAGCAAAATCCAGAGCACCCAGTGATGTTATTAGCCAAGTAAATTGGACATCTGCCTCCCTTCCCTTGGCTTCTTAGATTTCCTGATCTTTGTTTCTACACATCTTAATTAAGAGGCACCTGAAAGCAGCTTTGCGTCCTGCATTTCTCCATCTATATCTGCATGTCAAACCCAGGGAGGGTTGCCGCTAAAGCTAAAATGGATCAGTGAACATGGGCAGAGTTTACCATGTCTGTCTGGAAGATGGGTAGAGGAAGCACAGACTTAACAGTGAATTGGTACTGTGAGGTGGATGGTGTTTCTTTAAAAAAATGATACATGTGATCCTTTCATGCGTAAGAAGCACATTCAGCAGCGAAATGGGGAAGGGCCATAGCTCAGTGGTACATGATGTGCCTTGCATGCAGCAGGCCCTGGTTCGATTCCCAGCATGTCCAGGTAGGGCTTTGAGAAACCCCCCTCTGAAATCTTGGAGGGCCAATGCCAGGCTGTGTAGGTATTACTACACTGATCTAGATGGACCAATGGTCTGACTCTGTATAAGGCAATCTTACATTCCTACCTTTGTCTGGTTTCTCTGGTTCACCGTGTTGCTTATTGATGGTGACTTTGTTCATGTAAATGTATTCCTCATCACCACCTATGAAGCGAAGAATATAAGCTCATTATTCTCTTGCGTATACTTGCACTGCATAGAAAATCATGCATTGTACAGCAGAGCATCTCGAGCAAAGCATCTCCTGGAGGAATTTTTAAACCATTTGCTTGGTCAGAATGGATATCTGTCCATCTATTTATTTATTTTTAAAAAAAATATTATGATCAGAGGAGGCTTGTTCTACTGACTTAGCTCAGTGGCGCCTTAACTGACATTGCTCTTGCACAGTTTATCTTGATTGCAGCTAAGAAGCTGTGCACTTGCCACCCCTGGCGGTGGAAGTTTCTTAGAGAGACTCAGCCCTTTCAAAGTTTATCTTCTTATCCTTCTTGCAAATTAGATTCAGAAAATCTTGAATGAATTTAAAAATACATTGAGATTAAGAGCAAATGGAACAACAGCTCAGTTGGTTAGAGCATCATGCTGATAACACCAAGGTCACAGGTTCAATCCCTGTAAGAGACAACTGCAGATTCCTGCATTGCAGGGGGTGGACTAGAGGGTCCTCAGGGTCCCTTCCACCTCTACAATTATATAATTATACAAAATGAGATTAGATTGATTCAAGGGCTTTTATATTCACTTCTTTTCTCATGTACCGTATTTTTCGCCCTATAGGACGCACTTTTCCCCCTCCAAAAATGAAGGGGAAATGTGTGTGCGTCCTATGGGGCGAATGCAGGCTTTCGCTGAAGCCTGGAGAGCCCCACCGCCAGCCCCACAAGCTCAGGGGACAGCGGGGAGGCGGAACGGCACCATCCCGCTGTCCCCCGACTTTGTTAGAAGGCTGGCGGGGGGGGGGGGAAGCCTGCTCCTCCCCGTCGCCAGCCCCGCAAACTCGGGGGACAGCAGGGAGGCGCAGCGTGCCATCCCGCTGTCTCCCGACCTGGTTTGGAGGCTGGCGGAGGGCTTCCCCCTTCCCCAGCCCCGCAAGCTCCCAGAGCTTCGGCATCACTCTGGGTCCCGTTCTGGGGGCTGGGAGAGGGGGAAGCTCGGGCTTCCCCCGCCCCAGCCCCGCGCCTGGGGAAAAAAAATAATTTCCCCCCCTTTATTTCCCCCCAAAAGATCTAGGTGCGTCCTATAGGGCGAAAAATATGGTACATTTGGGTACTGCATAGCAATTTGACAGAACAACCAGCACACATTGAACGTACTGGACTTTTGGAACACGTTTTCTGCGTACCCATTTGTGCGCGTGCGCATGTGTGCATGTACAAATGCATGGGTAGGCAAACTAAGGCCCGGGGGCCAGATCCGGCCCAATCACCTTCTAAATCCGGCCCATGGGCAGTCCAGGAATCAGTCTGTCCTTTTATTTAAAATGCATTCTCTGGGTTATTTGTGGGGCATAGCAACTCGTTCAATTCCCCCCGCAAAAAAATCTAGTCCGGCCCTCCACAAGGTCTGAGGGACAGTGGACCAGCCCCCTGCTGAAAAAGTTTGCTGACCCCTGTACAAATGCATGCACTGCACATCTATTCCTGCTACCCAGGGCTAACTCTTTGTGCAAAAAGTAGACTTCAGATTGTGACACAATAAGTAACTTTCCCTTTAACAAAAGACTGTTGGCTGTTTTTACGTGCAATTGAGGAGGCCGTAGTTTAGATGCAAAAGTAGACCAGTATCGGTATCGGCAAACGATAGCTCTGAGAAGCTCTTCTGAAATTAGCGCCCTTTTACACAACTGTGCTTACCACTTGATTTCGTGCACAGCCTAAGGAGGTCAGTGAGGAAGCCTTTTTTCACAACGGCAGTGCTGCTGAGGTTCTCCTTGTCCAGTATCTTCAGAAAATCTTCAAGTTCTGTAAGCAGTTGCTCCAGAGCTGAAGTAGACATAAAACAGATTTGCAAATGCTATTATGCCCTGTACAGTGGTTAAATATATAAAAGGGATTTATAGCGATCCTTGAAGAGCCCAACATTTCTTGAATCAGTTTGCATTTTAAACCAAAACCTATACTTTTAGAATCAGCCCATTTTCCACTGCCCATTTTACCTTACATCTCATGCATTAAATGCAAAATATAACAGCTTGGGACCAGTTTATCTGCAAGATTGCCTTACCCCTTATGTCTACTCAACTGCTTTGATGAATGGAAAGGGCACTGTTAAAGGAGACTCTTGATATTCCATCCACACTTACGGGAAATGGATCTTTTAGCTTGGCAACACTTTTCCTTTGGAACTCCCTGCCTCCTGACATCAGGCAAGTGCCTTCACTTTATTCTTTGCAGTGCCTGCTTAAAACATTTTTACTGAGGCAAAAGTATCCAGACACATAGAAGTTACATGTGTTTTACCTCTTTTTTTACTACTGTCGATTTCAATCCCCTTTTGAACATTTTTAAATACCTGCTTTTAACTTTTATTCAGAATTTTAATGTTTTATTTTATGTTTTCATAAACCACTTAGAGGTTTTCTCTCAATAAAGCGGTATATAAATTTTATTAAATAAATAAATACATGCAAAAGATACTTTTGGACCAAATTTTTGACTCTCTAAACTAAGAGTTGCTGGACTATCTGAATCTTGCAGGAGATGATTCAAACTTTTCTTTTGAATGCTGGAATCTCAACCAACATTAACAACCTTTTCAGTATGCGCACACATAAAAATGACTTATTACAAAACATGTGAAATGTAAGATGTGAAATTTCTCTTGTTCAACACTTGCTGCAAACCTTTTCTTTTCTTACTCCCGTTGGATATGCTACTAACAATAACAGAGATTGGATTGAACATAACACATTCAAAACGCTACACTATAATCCACAAGCCAGTCCTTTGCTATTTGTATTCCATTTCATCACCCTTATAACGATGCTCAAACACAAGGAAGATGGCAACATGAGAGACAAGGCCCTAATACTATTAGCTGGGACAATTTAGACAGTTGTGAGTGAAACAGATCTCTGGAATGCTTGCATGATTTAACAAATTTGATTCCCCCAAAGCACCATCCTTTCCCACAAAACAATGCAACATTTATTTGTACGGAGAGATGAACACCTTACGGACAGAATGACTTCTAAAAGTTGACCCAGATCAGTGTTCTTCAAACGGAGCTATGAATAACATTTCTCTGCATCCACAAATCTAGCCCAACAAACCTGAAGGGGAGATTTTCCCAGACCCTCCTTTCCATCTCTTCCTCCCCTCCTCTTCCAAACATCTGTCTAAAACTTTCTGAGCTGGCACCATTCATTTCCCTAGCAGACTGCCTTGGCAGAAGGCACTTGACTTGCAACCGCTCCATTCTTTGTCTGTTACAGAAAAATCAACAGACCAGCTGATCATTCGGTGCCGGTTTAGAGTAAGCATTCAAGTTGCTGAATGGTGGGTGCTGCTGGCTTTTTGTGGATTTTCCAGCCCATCCTGCCAGGCCCATTCCAAGGCTTACAGGGGTCGGCTGCTGCTGTAGGGAAAGGGAAAGTAGATTTGTGATGACAGAAGGAGAAAGCTATTCTCTCCAACTGTGAAAAGAAACAGATGTGTTGGTAGGGGCTGCCGAAGCAGCTGGATGACTTTTAGGAGGACAACGGATCTTCCAAAGGGAACAAAACATGCACTGATACAGAAAAGCAGGCCCTCTGGTGCTACCCACTCGCCTGAGACCCCAGAGAAGAATAAAGACAATGGTGAATTATCCACAGCAGAAGGAGAGGGATCGTTATGCTCCTTGGTCTGCAGCAGTCACCAGTGAATTCAACTTAAGCAAAATCAGAGGCGTATTTCACAAGATGTGTTGAATTTTTGGGGTGGGGTGGGGTGGGGAAGGAGCACTGATCTTGAACTTGTTTAATCTTTTTAATTTGTGAAATACAGTAGGTCGCTATAGAAGGCAATTAGGTGGAAACAGCCATTTCCCATTTTGTTTCTAATTTCTGGCCATGTGGCTATTAAATAAGAATGATCTGGAAAATGAATATTATTCTGTTCCTGTGGTCTTTTAAAAAAATGCACACTATTAGTCACCAATTGACATTTTTAGCACAAAATTATCTTTTAAAAAAAACCATGTGGCAAATGAACTCTACTCTACCTCTGCGGATGCGGTCTTAAACGGATGTGCACTTTTAGTCACCAGTTACAATTTTTATCACAGAGAAAAAACATATAGGCTTTTCCCCAAGTATATTTGTCTACTATGGTTGTGAGATCTTGCACTGCAAATTATACAGTGAGGGGGGAAAGTATTTGATCCCCTGCTAAATTTGCCCATTTGCCCTCTGACGAAGGAATGACCAGTCCATAATTTTAATGGTAGGTTTATTGTAGCTCTGAGAGACAGAATAACAACAGGAAAACCCTGACAGGCACATCAAGGCTGAGGGGTGGGGCCAGTGGACAAAATCCCAGTCCTTTCCATGCACTGATTGAACACATGAACAGGAGAACATGAAAGCAAGGTTTAGGTGAGTTATTGAAAAGTAGTAAGATTTCAACCAAGATGACAACTGAAATACCCTCAATAACCTGGCCCAGTCCAAAACACCCCAGCTTAACCAAGTTCTCCCAACCGTTTATGGTTGCCCACTAGGCTCTAGTACATGGATGTGGACCCCCAGACCAAATGCTTCCATGGGTTTCCATTTGGTCCTCAGGACTCTCCCCAGCCCACACCCCTCATCAACACTCCTTGGGTGCTTTTGCCTAGCTGCAATATGTCCTTGCAGTGTGATAATGCCTCTTGCTTGCCCGCTGCGAACTACCCAAGCCAAGCCAACTAGAATGGATGAGGAAGACAGTATCTATTGTTCACAGGACATCTGCAGGAGAGCACACAGAATTCCTTCCTCCCCCTCCACAAGGGACTTTCCAATCTCAAAGCATCCATCAAAAAAAATTATTAGCCTTGTCAGTTTCAACAGCCAAGAATCTGTGGAAAGCATAGCATTTGTCCAAGGTACAGAATTTTGCAGTTTAGGTGCTTTGAGGAAAATGTGAGAATCTTGCAACAAAGGGGGCAAACTTGGGAGAAGTGCAACACATCACAAAGCAACAAATGAACATCTAATATGCATTTATTGTGCAATAACGACGGTGAAAGCAATTCCAGCAACTCTAATCATACCTCAGAAAGATTTAATGTCTGGTTTTGGAAACTCCTATTTGAACAGTTTGGCCTTGTCTTCCTATACAACATGAAACATGGCGAGGGAGACAATGGGCCTTGTTGCTTGTGGGCAGAGTGCCCAACTGCTGAACCCAACCAGCACAATATGGGCCATTCTGGAAGTCTGGACAATCATCTTATTGATGAACTGTCATCTCTAAACCAGGAACTCTGAACTTTAAGTAAGAGACAGCAGAAAAGGCAGACAAGGCTTTCCAGTTTGCTGAACAAATGACAGACTGGCTCCCCTCCTCCTTCACAGGGTGGTGGGAGGACTCAAGAAGCGGAAAAGAGAAAAGAGAGAAAGTGCTTGAAAAATGCCCAGAAGGCTCAATGAAGGAACGGCACTCCTGTCCCCTGCTCCCACACTATGAACAATCACATTCTTCCAAGTGCCTTATTGCAATGCTCAAAATTAATATAGTGAGATCCTTCATAAATAAGTGACTCCCAGTTTTCCATTCTGAGCCTTTACTTGTAGTTTTGCTCTGGATTCAGATCACAACACAGGGAGGGTTCCCCAGATTAACATCCTTAGCCTGAGGTTTGAATTTTTGACTGGAAGCACACTTCCCCTTCTTAACAACGCTTCCTCTTTTTTTGCTAGAAAGCTTGACATCCGAAAGTTGACTCAAAGCCTTTGGCTGTCCAAGTGCTGTCTCAGCTTCTGACAACTTTTTCCTCCTGCAAAATCAACCCAGCATATTGTGGCACGTTTACCAGCTCCAAAAAACTCTACATGGAGAAGACAACATCAACTTGATGGTGGTCCCATTTGCTTCACCAAGGTTGAGAATGTACATGCATTGGGTACCAAACATTCTGCCTTTGGCCAGATTGTCATATGGAGAGATATATGGTCCTTCTATGACATCATTAAAAGTAGGGTTAGTGTCTTGCCATCAGTGCAGATACTTGTGGAGCAGCGGGGAGTGGTGAACTTCAGCTTTCTGTACACTAACTACTGCAGTGTGTGGGCTAAAGACTTCACATGTTGTTGGCATCCACCTGTCTCAAGAGAGAATGGAGTGTGCCTCTGGGGGTGAAGTCAAACTGCTGCATTAGCAGCAATGAAGTGACCTTTCTGGGGCACAAGCCTGGGCAGTGTGTATGGGCTGCTCAGACAGCAGGACCTCCTTCTCGGCCTCGCTGATGTGGTCCAAAGGAAAGCAGAGAAATACGTTTGGCACCAGCTTGGCTGCAGGAGTTGCTGAAAGGAGGCATACAAGGTGCCGTCCAAATCCCCTCTATTTGTGTAGGGTTTACTTCCTAAGCCTTTTCTTCTCCCAAATATATCCTGTAAGGCAGTGGAGGTTTAGCATCAGAGTTTTCCTTCTCCTAGAGTCCCAGGTTGATGAGCCCCATCTGCCCCCCACTTCCCTCCACAGCAGCCTTTCTCAACCTGTGGGTCCCCAGATGTTGAACTACAACTCCCATCACCCCTAGCTAGCAAGGCCAGAGCTCAGAGATTATGGGAGTTGTAGTCCAACACAACATCTGGGGACCTACAGCTTAAGAACGGCTGCTCCACAGCATGTGCATAAACTGCGTTCTTGACTGCTGGAACCACTATTGATCATATCTGCTCAATCCGCAATAACCTTCTTAACTCACCAAGGGTTTGAGACCCATCCTCACCTGGTTTATCCAGCCAATCAAAGCTGCTTTCCAGGGTGTGGCCACTGTTGCATGAAGACAGCTTCTAGGAGCCACAGGCTTGACATGCCTTCTCGCATATTACAGGCACAGAAACCAGGTGACAGATAGGAAAAGGGGGAAGTAGATGCATCAAACAGGTATGAATATCTCCTTGCAGAAGGAGAAAGAACTTGCCAGCAAAAATTTTATTTCATATTCTATCCAGGAAAATAAGGGAACTTTTGTGATCGCATATTCTTTCCCTTTGTTCTACAATGTAGCTATGACTTGAAATTCTATGTTAAACCAACAACAAGCAGCTTGATGGCATTCTAGCCAGGGTTGTAACTAATCAGTTCTTTGCCACACAAATGGCAATTATGGACATTAAAGAAAAAATGGTTACCTGGTCAAGGAAAACAAATATTTTACAAGTGATGGTAACTGCCCCTAACTAAATTTATTTCCTCACAGTATAACTCACTCTGTAAGCCTGCCTTTCTTGTTGAATCAAACACCATCATATTCTCCATCACTGTAAACACTTGTAATTAAAATCCTTGTAGATTTTAAAGAAAAGAATTGGGGAAAAGAATTGCATTTGTTTCACTGCAGTGCAGTTTTCTTTATCAGTGTATTCACTGGCAAATGACCAGCTATTTTAAAAGCCAGCTTACCAATTAATAATTCAGAAACATATAATTTTCCCACCATCAAATCTGACCTAGTAGCACACAAATTAAAAATGTCTGAATAGTTTGAATTTACGTAATTATGGATTTGGGGTGGATTATGTTTGCCTTATGACCACAGGGGTGTGCGTATGTTACATGCAATGAGTGTACATAGAACACAGCAAGTTTTTACTAGCTCAGTAATGTCTAGACTGTCAGATAGCAGCTCTCCAGCATTTCAGACAGGCTTCTCTCCCAGTTCCACCTGAAGATGCTGGGGACTAAACCTGGGCCTTCTCCATGGCACTTCCCTATGCACTTCCCTATGCAATCTCTATACTTGTCTATGTGAATAGTTGAGCTTTCAAACCCATAACTCTCCCACATACACCATGCAGTGCATGGGCAGTAGGATGTGACTGAGTGCATAAAACAGTCTGTTATTTGTTAATGTTCTTCAAAGACTTAAACCAGCAACCATGTCCTTGTGCTTTATTAAGGGCTGCTTCTGACATTGAGACAAAAATGTGACTGTGCTCACATAGCAAGAGGTGAGAAAACATCTCGGGTTGGATCCAGATCTAGCCATGCTTAGAGAAAACACACTGAAATAAACGGCACACATTATCCATCACGAACTTAAGTCCTACTGATTTCAACGCACCCCTCCAGGGCTGGGGATGTTCTGGGGCTCAAAACTCCTATAATGTCCAGGCAGCATAATCAGTGGTCATGGAGGATGGAAGTTAATGTCTCACAATATCTGGAAGGCCACAGGTTCCCCATGTCCAGTCTACTCTAAGCATGACTAAGTCTGGCTCAAGCCCAGGAGGTAGCAAATATAGCACAAACCCACTTCTCAACAAGGATACATATTTTGTGGGAAAGTATCCAGAGTCTGACAAATGTACATGTATGTATTTTAAGACACAGATGCTTGCATCTGCATCTTTAAAAAGTAACACTGAAGGTGGCCTTTAACTGCCCTGAAGTCCCAGACTTGGCAAAACAGCCATTTATCGGATAGAAGAGATTTTGTTACTTAGCCTAGCCCAGACTTTGTTTTATATAAACAGAAGCCTATTATCTAGAGAGAATGAGAAGTTGCATTAAACCTCTAAAAGGCCATTA
The DNA here is from genome assembly GCF_964234715.1 of Podarcis melisellensis. NCBI lineage: Eukaryota > Metazoa > Chordata > Lepidosauria > Squamata > Lacertidae > Podarcis > Podarcis melisellensis. The sequence continues at coordinate 49,963,073 of NC_138537.1, forward strand.
GATAAAACACTCTGAAGGTATCACTAATCTTGCCCTGGATTTAAGAGCTAGGTTATTGTTTTTATGCAGTGTTTCAGCATAAAAATCATTGGTAAAAAACCCTTAAAAACTGCTGATGAATGTGTTTGTGCTCTGTCAGTAACTCTCATTAACTCAAGTCTTCTTGAAACATTTGATGCTTATGTTTTACTCTTTAATCTCTATTTTGCACTAACAAACCTCCAAGAGATTATTGCAGCTCAACTGTAATTTAGTGATTTCTCTTTTCTCAGCATCACTGTTTGATTATTGCTTACATTGTACACTGTAATTTAAGGACTGCCTCTAGAGACAGTTTCTGAAGCTCTTCTCACTTTCCAAATTCAGAATTGGCAGAAGTCAGCAGAGTTCAGTTCTACAGCTTGGTCTGAACTTTACCCAAAGGTCACAGAGAGAAATTTGGAGGTGCTTGACTGGAAGACCCATCTCACATGACTTAAGATCTTCCATCCAGATAGGTGAATCAATGTAAGAATTCAGTCCTTTAATAAGAAGCCTGAAATGATCAAAGCTGCTGAGAGTCTATAAATTACTATGTAGTAAAACCACCCTGTCAATAATAAGCTATTCAAACATCAGAATTTGAGACATTATTGATGGGAGTTGTAGTCCAACAGCATCTACAGTAGAGATTTCCAAATTGTAGTCTGCAGACCAGCAGTGGTCCACGACCTTCATTCAGGTGGTTCACAGAATGTAAAAATAGGCAGAAAAATCTGCCAAGGCTCTCAGCAATTTTCAAGTGGTCTGTGGAGGCCTATTGATCTAGAGGTACACAGGTTAGCCACACCTGTCCTATGGTGCTAATGGAAGACAAAGGAAGACAAAACAGACAGCCATGAAAATATTGTTAGCACCTAGCCTGTAACTTGACGCTCCAAACAAACCTAATGGTTTACTGTATGTTCACTTTTGTGCCCAATACAGAGAAGCTATCCCTACACTCTAGTGGCATTTGGATGTAACAGACTCACGGGTTTTCTGTAAAGGGAGACACCTCAATTCAGTTTTAATAAACCCCATTCTGAATATCTTAGTCGAGTGAAGGTTCACATTCTAGGTATGAACTCATGGCTGTTTCTTGGTGGGTCACTGCTATCTAGAACCAGTACAAACAGATTCTACTTTTGCAGGAAACAGACAAAACTGATACTTCCAAAGGGTCACACACATTGCTTTAAAAATTTCAGCTGCAGGGGGAAAAACACAAGTAACTGGAGATTACTTCTGCTTAGTTTCTTAATAATGATCTGGAACAACTCCTTTCAGTTTCAGGCTTAATTCAACCCAGGATGTAGTTATTATCTTACAAAACAGGAAACACCCTTAAATAATCATTACATATTGGGGAACAAAAATATATTGTTTCTTCAATCTTCAGAGGACTTGAAAGCCAATATCTAAATTAAAACTTGGAAGCTGGGTAACGTCACCATCCTATTTTAGGAGCAGGGCAGACAGGATTTCTTTCTTTTTTTATTGTCTCATGAAAATCTCAAAGCAAATTGACAGTACAACTGAAGTGCAAAAATTATTGAGCCTTGAGACCTTGCTCAAAACACACATTTTGATCTGAACAAAAGACACCAGGAAAGAAGAAGCAGGAGTCTCAGCTTTCGCCCTCTCCTGCCCGAAACAAACCAGGACTGTGCTAAGAAAATGCACGTGGCAAAAAGGAGCGCTAGGTCCTGGTGGGCTACCCCCTTACCCGCTTGTGATTGGCCAAGAGCGTAACCAGCCAATCAGGATTTTCATATATATTTTTTCCTTTCCCCCCTTCACTTCTCACTTTCCTCTGCGGCCCCCTAGCCTCAGGCTATGGCCCCCCATTTACACATTTTTCACCTGGGGCCTCCTTGGAATATTCTGGGCTCCCCTAGAATATCCATGGGGCCCTAGAGGGCCATATGGCCCCCGGTTGGGAAACACTGGCCTTGCCTATATGTAGTCTATTTGTAGCTGGGCACATCAAAGAGGACATTAATTCAAGACACCATTAATTCAAGACACTCAGTGGAGCATATGCTTGTACAACAAGAACTATGGGTGGTATACAACTAAGTTCCATTTAAATTAATGGACCTAACTTAGTCAAGTTCCTCTGTTTCAGTGGGTCTATTCTGAGTAAAAGTTAGTTGAAAACACTCTGTATATTTAAATATAAGCTGATGTCCAACCATCGTAAAACCAAAACATGGTACATACAGCAAATAGTTCCCGAGAAGAGCACACTTGTAGTCATGGCTGTTTATTTTCTGTTTGTACCTAAGGTAAACCACACATTCCATTTTTAGCCAACATGCAGACACGGAAGCAGACACAACTCAGCTTCAACTGCATGGGGAGCTTAGAACTATGAAGATCGGAGGAGCATTGGTTCATTACATGTGAACAGAGGATGTGTAGCCTACACACACATACACACACTGCAAGCACATTCCAGAATGTACAAAATGGGCCAACAAAAATAGTAGTCAGAACATGAACAAGTGGGGTAGAAGATCCCCCTAAATAACCTGAAAACAAACAAAAAGAATGCAAGGAAATACAAAGTAGCTTCAGAAGGAGGACTAACTTGTCATGTCATGTTGTTCTGACATACATAGAAAATGGCCTTTTACCAAGGTAGAGCATTGGTTATTCTAACTCAATGCCATCTATACCAGGGCTGGGCTTCCTGTGACCATCAAGCTATCTTGAACTCCAACTCCCATCCGCCTCAGCTAGCATGTTCCATGGTCAGGGCTGAGGGAAGCTGTAGTCCAATAATATCTGGAAGGCCACTGGTTTCCCACTTCTGACCCATGCTGAGTGGCAGCAGGGATTTAAGATGGCAGTCTTTCCCATCCCCAACGTGGAGATGCGAGGACTGTGTCAGCATATAAGATAGTAGCTCTGCCTCTGCGCTACCCCACTCCCAATTACATTTCTGTAGCAAACTTTAATTAATTATAACAAGGTTTTCTGTATCAAAAGGAGTCTCAGTTGTTTATTCCCAGCTTTACAACCCATGGTTTATCAAGTCTAGAATGACTGAACCAGGTCATGAGCTTAATTTGATTCCATTACGGCAAACTCAACCTAGATTAAAAGACCTCTTTGCTTTTACATATGCAGGCATGCATGAAATGTGTGCCAAAGCTTCCATGATTAAAAACTGAACTTTTCCTCATCCTTTTCAACTCCCTGCACCCCCAAGACATAAGTGATCAAGAGCGCACAAAAATATTTCCACCTTTCTTTTTATTTGTGTAACTCTTCTTTGATAATACTGAGACAGAAGATTACTGAGCTGACACATTTTGTTTCCAGAAAGCCCCCATTGTCTGAGCTGCATTCAAAAGAGATTTATGTAACATCTACGACGAAAACAGGAGGAAGATGGAAAGCCTGAACAAAAGGGGAAGGAGCAGAAAATGAATATTAAACACAGACTTTATTCAACCTCCAGTTATTAGGGTTCCCACCATTTTCATGTAGAGGCAGGAATTAATCTTTCCCAATCACTACAGTTTTAAGTTGGGGAGATACTTCACAGGTTCATTTTCATCTGACATGCAGCTAGTGAGAGCACCATGACTTCAGAAGATGCTTCAGTTTCAACTCTCAGAAGCAATAACCCATCCTAAATAGCAAGAAGAAAGCTTTTATGGGGGGGGGGGATTCCTCGTCCTTATAGAATTGTACTACCCATCACAAAATAGATCAGTTATATGTAGAATGAAAGGCTGCAAGATTCGAGCCTACTTGAACTCTGTGCATTTTGAAAGCTTGGCCCAGAAATCTCAGATGCTAGCTGAGGTACATTAGGGCTGTTATGTACTGAGTTGAATAGGATCCAAAATGCAGCAGTCTGATTGGTCCTAGAACAATAGGATCCAGAATGCAGCAGCCTGATTGGTCCTAGAACAATAGGATCCAGAATGCAGCAGTCTGATTGGTCCACAGGAGCCACCCAATCCAGCTCCAGGTGCAAGTGAATACGCAACCTGATTGGCCTACAGGAGAATCCCGGAATTAGCCAATCACGTGGGGCCCATTGTGTAAATAATGTATATAAAGCAGACATTCTGGGGGAACTTCCATTCCTCCTCACCACTATGAGCTGAATAAAGAGCATGAAATCCACTCTCGGCTCTGAGTATATTTCAAGGGCCAATTCAGATAATCAGCAACCACCTTGTATCCACTTGGCATGTGCCCCACATACTGTATTGTGGAGGCTGTCCCTACTAGCCTCCTTCCATACAGTGAGCTCAGCATCCCTACCTCTCAGTATCTTTCTGCTTCTGTGACTTTCCATGTAATTGTGAAGGGATACTAAATGCTAGACTTAACCACATGGCTGGAAAGTAAGCTACACTTAGGAGCAGACTACAAACAATGGGCTGGTTCGGGTGCAACTCTAAACCATAGTTTAGCATTATGAGAATTGTTGTTGTTGTTGTTGTTGTTTTGTTGTTATTATTATTATTATTATTATTATTATTATTATTCAAATTGTTATACTATCCTTCATCAGAGGGTGGTTTACAATATAAAAACATACAAATACATAACACAGTAAGAAACAAAAACAATTACCCCCACTCTTGTTTAAAAGGCCTGGTGCCTAAAGACATGTAACAGAGGAATCGGTGAGCCTCCCTGGCGAAAGCATTCCACAAATGGGGAGCCATCACAGAAAAGGCCCATTCTAATGGAGCAGGCACACAAAGAATGAGCCTAGTCTCCATTGGGCTTTTACTCCACCACCCTTCAACAGGGACCACAAAGAGTTTGAATGGTTTTGCTTCCATTTTTAATGCATTTCAATTTGCCATGTTGTTCGAATTCCAGACAGCCTGTGGTTAATCTAAACTATGGTTAATGAAAACAAGCCAGCTTCACACCACAGCTTACGAAGCGGGCCTATTTCCGTTCACCGTAATGAAAATTAACCACAGTTCAGGGTTTGGTTAATCTTACTGGAAACAAAAACTTCTAATCTCCTCACAAACACACCGGAAAAGCAGGGTTTGGGGGTGGAGGGACCGTGCAAGCCTAGGTTGGGGAAGACTGGAGCTTAATCTGATAAAGCTAAATCATGGTTTACCATTACATCAAAACAAATCCAGTAAATTGCCACACTGGTCTCGGGTGGCTGAATCTACCCACAGTGGTGACAAAAGCTTATTGCCCTTTCTCACTGGCCCTCTCCTTTCCAGTCAGTCTGCATGTGATTTTTCAAAAAGTATCCCTAGTTCATAGCTCATAGATGCACAGTATAGAAGAATGTTTCTCAGTTTGTTGCAACAGGCCATTACTCAATGGTGAAGCCTATGCTCTGCATGCAGAAGGTCCAAGAATCAACCCCCATCATCTCTAGTTATACTGCCTCAGTTGGGCAATAAAGACCATAGAGTAGGGGCTGAATACCTGTGGCACTCTAGATGTTGTTGGACAATGCATCCCATCATCCCTGACCATTGGCCATGCTGTCTGGAACTGATGGGAGCCGTGAGTACAACTCGTTTCCCATCCCTGTTCTAGAGTCACTGGAAGTTAAAATAATGGACAAGTTGCATGTGGTATACTGCATCTTCATATGGTCACAGTATGCAACATATGCAAAATTAAACATTTTACCTAAGTTCTTCTGGTGGTGGAAATGACAGTTACATGCTAGGCTATGTACTATTGCTGTCCGTCAATGTAATGCAGATGTTTAAACAGTGGTCTGCTAAAGGGATGCCCTTGCCTTTATGTCACCCTTTATACAACCTGGAAGACTTAAGCCTGGTACTGAAATCCCATTACTGCTCCCATAAAACTAAAGCGCATGATCGCCCTTGAGAGGAGCTGTCCTGAGCTAAAACAGACGTTAACTGGGAGGACGAGGCAGGTGGTGGATCTAAGGGGGAAGGGGGGAAATGCAGCCACACAAATATACCACAAAAATATTTGCAGGAGGGACGGCAGGAACCCATTCATTTTAGGTTAAAGGCACTTAAAACCAAAACAACAACAATAAGGTTCTGACACACATCCAAGATCTTCCCATAATCCAAGCACATTAGACGAAGGCGAGAAGGCAAAACAGAGAAAGCTCAGGGGACGTGGAAACACCCAGCCGTTCCCAAAATAGGAATAGATCAGATAATCACAGCTGGAACATGCATGGGATTGTACTCCCTTTGCATACCGTGGCCTAACAATGCCGAGCTCTCACACGCAGCAGTGCAAACAACGGGGTCAGGAAGTCCATTCCTTCACTAAAAATACTATGAGAAAGAAGGCCAAAAGCAGACTCAGACTCATGCCACTCACCACCCATTTTCCAGTGGCATAAGACTGAAAAAACTGTCAGGGGAAATGCTGTTTCTTTGGAACAGAAAACTCTATTTAAGAGGATATGAAATCTAGGTATCTCCATGGGAAATGAGACCTGGGCCGTGGCAAGCTAAAGGAGAGGGAGTCTCCAGTTTGGGTGAGGGGGATGGACCTGTGGCCCTCCAGATGTTGAGAGCTGGGAGTCAGACAACATCTGGGAGGAACTCAGGTTCCCTACCTCTGATCTAATGGAAAGTCCTTCAAATAACCTTTCAATCTGATTATCAATTTATACAGTGCATGTATGAAAGTCATATGTGATGATAGACCAGGGATCTGCTAAAGAAGTTGTTGAGAAAAACAGTGAACAGGAATGAAAGAATGCAAAGAAGCTTTTTTTTTTGAGGTTGGTGGTATATTTGTGAGCCATCCCAAACTCCCTTTTCTTATCAAAACTGCTGACCTCTTAAAATCTGACTCACGCCTAGATGCCTTTTGGTCTTTCCCAAGTGAGTCTGTTCCTGCAACATAGAAAGGGTAATGGATTTCTTAATATATGGTGCCTTATCTGACAATTTGCCATGAACCAGAACCTCTCTCTGTGGTCTGCATGCAAATAAAGTGCCCTTTGCACACAGAGAACCCAAGATGGGACCTGGCAGCAGGACCACGCAGAAAAATAAAACAACACAAAATTATCCTAAAACCGAATCCTGCCTTACAATGCCTGACATCTGTTGCCATGCACCTGGAGTTCAGAAAGGAGGGTGCCTGTCTAATCTCATTTGGTAGGGACATAGGCTTGGACCCACCACACTGAATGCAAGCAAATGCATTCAGGTCTATCTTAACCACACAAACGATGGGTAGAGCCAGTGATACAGCTGTACCCCCATGTACCTGCTGAGAGCATAAAATGGAGGAGGAAGTGAGGATCCAGGTAGGCTGCTCTGTGCTCCTTGCAGGAAAGTTGAGAATAAAGATGCTGCTCACATGAAATGGAAAGCTGGAAACAAAAGACCCCAAAGTTAGTATCCCAGTTCCTCCTCAGGCTTAGGAACTAATTCTCCACTCACTTCTCACACATAAAAAAGATGAAACAAATGGCATTCTAATCTTTTAATTACATGAAACACAATGACTTCAGCAACTAGAAGTCTCCCGCACCACTCAATCGCCCAGGAGTTTTGATCCTGAAGAAAAGGGGGGAAATAGGTTTCTGAACCATTTTTATAGGCTTCTGGGGGGGGGGAGGTACTTTATTATTTGATCCTGGTCTTGAATTAGCTCCATGATGGGAAAACAAGCCAATTAGTGTAGGTTTCTGAATTGCAGGTTTATCTGGTGTGTGTGTGTGTGTTATGAACTGTTTAGCATTTTATAAATGCTTTTGGTTGGATAGGAGTTGAAAACACTGCATCTACTGTTCTTCTAGCTTCCGACATTCTTATGCAGAGGACTCCCACTTCTCCACGTGCCCTTTTGAAGGATTTTCCAGCTTTCCTCTTGAGTAAACAGTGTAAGTCAGAAAGCTTCTCTCTGAATTGACTCAGCCTCTTTTCCCCATTGAAGCTTAAAGCTGTGTTATCAACTGTGGGGTACAAGGGAGTGCAGTCTTATTACAGAGGGAAGCCTTGTTTTATTTGCTTGGATGGACATTGTTTTCCTATGCAGAGTCCCATCACCTATCAAAGACAATTGCAAAGTACAAATGGGGAGACTGAACCAGCACTAGTCATTTATACAGGCAAGAAAATCTTCTTCCAAGGTGCATGATTCCTAAACCGACTGCCTTGGGGACAAACAGGACTCTGTCCAAAACAATTCTCCACCCCAGTCTTTTAAATGCAGCTGCCGATGTAGACTTTGAACTGCTGCCCATTACAACAGTGTATATCAATTTCATCTTGAGTAAAAAAAAACCCAACTCCCATACTCCAGCTCAAACATCTGAGGTGTTGGGGCCTTTGGCACAACCCCACTGTGCTAGAGGGATGGAAATGATGACAGTGGCAACACTTAAAGAGGAACAGATGTTGCACTTATGTGGGGATCTGATCTGGCCAGCTGACTTTTGCATTATTTGTATGAGACCTTCCACTGCCAGGTCATCTGGGCAGGAAGATCCCAGTGAAAAAACCAGTGAACATCCACACATGCAGAAAGTACATCATCTTCCTACAGTCTTTACCAAGATGAACTTTGACAGCTTGCCCGGAATGCAAACCCCAAATCTACTCATCATAATTTACATAAGAAGGGCATCAAAAAGGCAGCAGATGTGATAATAATAATAATAATAATAATAATAATAATAATAATAATAATAATAATAATAATAATAATTATTATTTATACCCCGCCCATCTGGCTGAGTTTCCCCAGCTACTCTGGGCGGCTCCCAATCAGTGTTAAAAACAGTACAGCATTACATATTAAAAACTTCCCTGAACAGGGCTGCCTTAAGATGTCTTCTGAATGTCAGGTAATTCTTTATCTCTTTGACATCTGATGGGAGGGCGTTCCACAGGGCGGGCGCCACTACCGAGAAGGCCCTCTGTCTGGTTCCCTGTAGCCTCACTTCTCGCAATGAGGGAACCGCCAGAAGGCCCTCGGCGCTGGATCTCAGTGTCCGGGCTGAACGATGGGGGTGGAGACGCTCCTTCAGGTATACAGGACCGAGGCCGTTTAGGGCTTTAAAGGTCAGCACCAACACTTTGAATCGTGCTCGGAAACGTACTGGGAACCAATGCAGATCTCTCAGAACCGGTGAGGCTTTCAGTGTGTTAGGCAGATGTATTTATGGACATGAAGAAGATGCTAGGGAAGTAGGAATTCCTTCCTGAGCCACCATCTCATTCAACCGAGATTTTGGATAAATCTTAATTGGAAAAGTCAGAGTATGGACCAGTAGCACCACATAGATACAGAATAATATAAACACCCTAGCACTTCAACACTGTTTTGAAGTAAATGCTGTGTAAGGTAAAGGTAAAGGGACCCCTGACCATTAGGTCTAGTCGTGACCAACTCTGGGGTTGCGGCGCTCATCTCGCTTTATTGGCCGAGGGAGCCAGCGTATAGCTTCCGGGTCATGTGGCCAGCATGACTAAGCCGCTTCTGGCGAACCAGAGCAGTGCATGGAAATGCCGTTTACCTTCCTGCAGGAGCGGTACCTATTTATCTACTTGCACTTTGACGTGCTTTCGAACTGCTAGGTTGGCAGGAGCAGGGACCGAGCAACAGGCGCTCACCCCGTCACAGGGATTCGAACTGCCAACCTTCTGATCAGCAAGTCCTAGGCTCTGTGGTTTAACCCACAGTGCCACCCGCGTCCCAAATGCTGTGTAGGTGTTATCTAACAGAACCAAGTAATGTAAGACTATGGAAGTCCATCCTCTGAGAGCAGGGATGGGGGATTTGTGGTCCTCAGACTCCCATCAGACTCAGCCAGCATGGCTAATAGGAGTCAAAGTTCAACAACATCTGGAGGGCCACAAGTTCCCAATCTCTGTCATAGGGGATTCAACTGATGATCAAACACACTCGTGATTTTGCCTGTTTTACTACAAGGTCATTGTTGAGGCACAGCTGCTAAGCAGCTGTGGAAAATCGCAGGAAGTTATCACTTCAGATCACGCTCATTCTCATCCCACAGAGTCATTTCCCCCTTTATCATGCACTTTCACTTGAGCCACTGAGTTAGAGAAAGTTAAAGACGGTCACTCAGATAGGATACATACATCAAAGCTTGGTGTATAAAGCTCTTCCCATATAGCCATGGGAGATCACTTCCAGCAACCCCTATGTGTGAGCCAGCGAGCTAGAGCTACTTATTGTTTATTTCATTTCAGCCACCAACTACACAGACCACACCCATCATTGTATTTGATACAAACAAAAAAGAGACACACGGCATTACACCCAGGCTTGCAATCTACTAAACTAAGGGCTATTCCCTTTGGATTTGTTCTGAGAACAGCATACACCAATGACTCAGTATTCAAAGTCACCCAGACTGAAACAGTAGAAGTTCCTTGGCTTCTGGGTTGTGACCTGCTGTTACTGTACATTTTGACCATCCAATTAAAAATTGGCAAATCTTTGCAAACAGCTGGGGTTTTTGGTTTTTTTGTTGAATGGGAAAAAATAACAATCACACTTCTAGATTTCTCAGCAACTGCTTTTCAGGAATGCGAAGTTAAACTTCCAGCAGAGAAACTTAGAGAAAAGAAGACCCTTTCCCCAACACACACCTCTAGGGGCTGTTTAATATGTTATGATCTATTTCTATGGGTATAATATCCATATTGGAAAACACCAGTTTGCCTCAATGTGTGACTTCTATGCTACATGTGTAAATGAAGGCAGCACCTGCCCAGTACATGAACTTTCAGAATGAACAATGGAGATTGTCTCTGAGCAGGAAATTAAGATGTCTGCATAAGCATTCACTTGCAGAGTGTACTGTGACTTCAAAGCAAATGATAAAGTTGTTCAAAGAAGCAACTGAGTACAAGTATATAGTTCAAGTCAGAACATACTTTTGCAACAGGAGATTCTGCTGAAATGCCATCCTTCACAATAAGTTCCTACCCAAAGCATACAGTTACATTCCTCAAGTCCTGTGAGATTATGTCACAAAATTTTGCAGTGTTATGTACATACTCTGACATATTTTTTTTTTAAAAAGGCAAGAAAACCTCCACATATGTAATTTGAAATGTAAATATGTTTTGCAACTCCCTTTATCGTCAGGGATACCTAGAACCTTGGGTTAATGGGAAGTACAGACAAAGGGAAGCAGTATTTGGGTGTAATTAAATTGCCATGAAACCACAGGGGAGCTATCGAAGGAAACAATGGTCCTGAATCCTTTGACATCCATCACAAGCAAGGCAAAGGCTCTGCTGACACCATTGCTCACTACATATATACTAGCTGATCTCCAAGGAAAGCAGATGCAAAATAGCAGATAAGGCAGTTTCTTTGACCAGGCCAACTTTTTGTAACTGTAGGATATTCCAAGCCTTTGACTTCTACTTTGTGAGGCAAATTATAAAGTCGACATACCTCACCACAATAGACAAATCAAGCCCCAGAGAGCCGGACTTTGACAGAGAATATGAGGAGAAAGTAACATTGATTCGCCACGCATCTTATTTATCCCTTCAATTATTTGTGCCATCTGTCTTCAGCATTTGACTCCCACTAACCCACTCCCACATTCCCTCTTACAATGTGACTGCTCCTTCCAATTACGTTTAAAGACTGGTATTTATTCATGCACAGTTTTCAGAATCAATGGCATCCTTTCTTACTTGCAAACTGGCAGGCAGCAATTTCAGAAGGACCATTGTTTTCTCCCGATGAGGAACTCTTTACACAACTTCTGCAGAATAGATAGCTAGCCCTCTTTGTTTAGAGTGCCAGTGGATCCCTTACAGCAACCCGGTTGTTCTCAGACTGTCAAAGGGTGAGGATTTCTCTCCAGTATAATTATTCATTCAGTTCTTCCTCCATTCTAATTTACATCAAACATGTCCATCATTTTAAAAACTGAATTGCCAACAAGAATTTGCAGTTAGATCTTCACGACTGGCAGGCCAGATGCTGCATACCTTAAAAGCATCCTTACTGAAGAAACAAACTTCTGATTAAATAACTCCCAATACCTTAAATAATTTGGTTTCGGCTAAAAGCCTTTGAGGATTTTAACCAGGAACTACCCACCATTAGTGGGAAATCCCTAGGCAATGTCCACCAGAGGTACCTTCAGCACTCTCTGAAAGAATGTTTATATAAAGTAAGCTTGAATTAATTTGCTGCTTGTTTTGAACACATCTCTTTCAAGGATGCCTTCATGAAATTCCCCCAAGACCAGTTCAGAACTAGCTTCAGCTACTTCCATTGATGCTGATCTCACCAACATGAATAATGTACCTACGAAAATTAAATTTTCCTCAACTACAAATTCATTTTCATATTCACATTATCACTCTACCAATTCTTTATTAAAATCTTTATACCTGGCATCTAAAGCCAGAATGTACAGGCACCAGACTTGTGGAAAACATTGATCTTTGAATATTCAGCAGATGTCCTCTTAATTAATCTGGGGGAAGGGTATTATTCTTTTATCAGTTATAATTGGGGTAGCCAACCTAATGCCCATGGGCCAAAAGCGGCCCACGGGGGTCGTTTAACTGGCCCACGAGCCGCCCGCTCAGTTAGTCCCTGCGCACTGCACTAAACCGGTGCAGCATGGTGCGGGGACTCGCTTCTGCTGCGCCAGAAATCACGTCTGTGAAGATGCAGGCATTGGAAATCATGTCTGCACAGACGCCGAAAATCACAGGCAAGTGCACTCACACACACATGAAATCCGGCCCACGGAGGGATCTTCACTAGAGTGAACTGGCCCAGGTGAGGTAAACCTTGCCGACTCCTGAGTTATAAAGTCCAGAATGAGGGGTTCACTTCACTATTTCAAAACATGGTTACAGAATTATTCCACACCACTTCAGTGGCATCTTAAAATGCCACATTAGCAACATCAGTATTTCTTATTGACATATTCCTGAAACTCAAGGTATGTGTGACTGACATCAGTTGCATATATTGACTCATTTGCTGCCAATAACAATTAGCTGCTTGTTACAGAGAGGGAGAGGGGAGAGGCGGCAGGGAGGTTGATGTGGTGCAGGTGCAGGCATGGGAACATCAGCAATGAGCCTGGCACTGGGAAGCCAGGTGAGGAGCACAGCCCCACCCTGCCCTGCCCCACTGACTAGTCCTCACACACAGAGCCACAGTCGCTTGGGAGCACGCAGTGGGGCCAGAAGCTTAGAGCAAGGGATTCCTAACACAACAGCTAGAAGGGGACTTGGGGGCTTTGCATTCCCAAGACACAATGCTAGGGGTCTCTCTGCACAGCACACCTGCAGCGCTGGCCATTCCAGCTATAAGGAAGCAAGCTGTGCCCCATCCATCCAGAACAAAACTGATCAGGAAAATCCCTATGATCAGTGGGTGAATGGGGAACTGTCCCACCAATCTCAGCCTGCCCTCAGCCAACCCCACCTTCCTGCCTTACAAGTTGGCTGGGGGTAGGGGTGGCCCTAGACATTAGCTTCCTCCTCTTGACCCTGTTTTGCCCTTGTAGAACTCGGTGAGGAGGAGAATGGGGACAAAACATTTGGCTCCACCTGCCATTGGTTCTGGCCCCCCTGGCTCCTATTGGCCTCCCTACCGTAAGCTCTTCCAGTCCCAGTGTACACCAGCCACCACTGCCTAGGATAAGTGGCTTCAAAGGACGGCTGGTCCTGTATCAGCGGGACTGTTTCTCACTTGTGGAAAGTGAAGTGGAGCAGATCAGCACACCCACTACATTCTGAAACTTGAGGCTTGCACAATAAAATGCAGCAAGCTAAACTTGTGTGAGTTCCACAGGAATGAATGCAGGATATAAAGCAGAGCTTGGATGGCCATCTGTCATGGATGCTTTAGTTGAGATTCCTGCATTGGGGTTGGACTAGATGACCCTTGGGGTCCCTTCCAACTCTACAATTCCATGTTCCTATGAATGGGAGCAGTGGAGCAGCTTTGGGGGACTTCTTTACTTTCGTACATGGTCTTAGGATGTTGCATTCTGACCACAGTAACAGTTCAGTATGCATTTCTTTATTTCTTTACGAGACACCATTTTCCCTCTCCCTGCTTGTATTATAGGGCTCTGCTACAGACGCCCAGTAACCACAGGTAACCACAAGCCTATGGTGCAATCAGCATGGGCTTAATTAACTGCCTCCATACTACTGAAGATAACTGTATTTTCCAGCAAAGTTTTTGGTTGCTGAATTCTCTCACTAGGGTGCTTTCTGTCCATTGGCTCTGGAGAATGTGGTGGCTGCTTTGATCTGAAAATGGGATTTTCCAACCCTGCTAAGAAAGCAGATTATTTTAATCTTTTGCGCTGTGCAGATACATGCCTTGTACTGTCAATTGCCAAGACTTTAAAAGGGTTGTGTGTTTTTTCAAAGGGAACAAATAGTGTTTAGGAGTCATAAACAGTGATTGCGTTGCATAGGCCCCCAACTGTCATTGGAACACTTGAAAGCCAACTACTATATGTGGAAGACGGATGAGACGCTAAAACGCTGCAGATTAATCTTCTAAGGAAAAAGGTAGGACCAACATGTGACTTGGAGCATTTAGAACTGCACTGAAAAAGTGAGAAAATACACTTCAGGGAATAAAGTAGTCCAAGGCAATAAAAGTCACAGATCAGGGTCCTCTAGCTTCTTTTACTCCAAATAATAGGCTATTGATTTAGGTGTGAACTCTTAACTCCAATTCACTGTGTGAGTCACATGCCCCTGCTTCTGACATTACATTGGAAATGGGAATGATTCATGTGTCTGCTATTCCCTTTTCTCTGCAAGGTCCAAATTGGCTTTAATTTCCTGCCTGGAAAGATTAACAGGCACCCTGAGCAGACATGTGCATTATTTGACTATTCTATCAAAGATCCAAGGATGAGTGTATGGTCTGTGCACTTGTTTCAACTTTCTGGAGGAGTTGGGCCACTATTGGCCTTCATGATATCCCATGGCAACCATTGGCAAAGTTTCTGTGATTTGCCAGAAATGGCAGCTTCTGCACTTAAACACAAGGTGGTTCAGTTTGAAAGGTGAAGTGACACACCATACTGACTAAGTGGGAATGCTGGCAAATTGCACCCAAAGGGCACATCCCATCTATGTAAACACCACAAGCAAGAGGAGTAGATACATGAACCAGATACACGAACCATTGCTCACTACTTATCAGCTGCCCAACCATAGATCATTGATCACATGTGCATCACGTAATCCTCCTGTTGCAGAATAAACAGGGTCCCGTGCTACATGAAGTTGTGTGATCCTAACTAACTGAGAGCAGGACTGTGTACAAAATCATCAGACTGGCAGCAATAGCCTGCTCAATATGCATGTGGGTGCAGTAGGCAAAATCAATAATGTCCTATCCTTTATATCAGTGGCTAAGAATCCAGTGTCATCATGAAAATTGTAACAACAAGATATAGGTGGTGGAGACCAGATTCTGACCATCTTTCCATGCTCTACTTTAAACTGAAGCTTGGCTGTTGATTCACAGAACACTGGGTCCATATTTGACTGTCACTGCTTAGATCTAAATGGTGCTACCTCCAAGAGAGAACTAAGACAGACACACCTTGTCACAGAAACATAATAATTCACCTCATACAGCTTACTCCTGCAAAATGAATCAGAGTGTTAGGAATTTACCTGCTCCACAAGTCATGTGGCTACATATCTTTTATGAGACAGCACCAGCTAGCTAGCATGTGCGTGATTCAGTGAAGGCAGCAGATTGACTGGCTTTGACCCAGGCTAGGAAGTGCCCAGGATGTACAGAGCTTGGGGGTATTCTTTTATTAAAACTGTCTGGTGAGTAAGAGAGAGAAGTTAGATTATATTATTTATAATAGCAACTGTGACTGCATTCTACATCCTGCCTAATCAAAATCCCCTCTTAGTAGCTACATCCTGCCTAATCTAAATATCCTCTCTGATTTCAGATAGATAGGGCTTTGTTCTTTTGATTTCCAGAAAAAAGCTATGAGCAGTGGGCGTGAAGGTCTATCTATAGTAAAAGATCCCTCTTCTTCCTCGTGAAATACATGTTACATTGCCAACTCCTAGGGGCCCAAGGTCCCTTCCAATAAAATATTGGAGGGGGCCACCCCCCACCCAATTTGATGGGCACTGCCATTCAAATGGTTTGCATGCACCACTATTTGTGATCAATTATGCAGGCTGGGGCTTACCTGCCTCCCCCTCCCCCAATATTGGCACCCCTGCAACCAATAGACCAGTGGTGGAAGCAACACTTCTTGATTTCTTATATAAGAGAGAAAAAGACACACAAAGGAAATCAGTGGTATTGCACCAAGTGGCAATCATGCTAAAGCATTTAATAAATAAAAAATACTCTACTGTATATAGGAGGCTGTCATACACACAGAAACACAGGAGGATTCTCTATATGGATCCAGGCCATTGCCCCACCTATCTAGTTTAGTACTGTCTCCATTGACTACCAGTGTCTTCTGTCTTAAATAGAAGATGGCAGGGACTGAACTTGGAACCTCCTGCATATAATGAAGCTCTAACTTGAAAGGTATGTATCATTTCAAATATCAGACACCATGTCCCATAGTAAATGGATGGTTCCATGCCAGCAATATCCAGTGCATACAAGGTTGGGTGTATATATTGGAAACAGAGGATGAAATCCAAATCTACTAGGGTCTCATGTAATGGTACTGAGCAAACCTCGCCTCCATTTATTTCTCAGGCAGTGAATGGAGTAAAGAACTGCTGTTACCTCATCTGCCTTGTAAACCTTTGCGAACAGGCTGTAGATAACAGCTTGGCATCTACACAATATCACCCTAATGAAGACCATATGATTTCCATATTACAGATTAAAAGGAGCCAAAGGCATAATTTGGGACCAAACTCTTACATAATATCCATTCTCTTCAAGGAAGTTAACAGTGCAGTGTTCATTAATAACAAAGACTGACTAAAGACATTTTGGGTGCTTGAGGCAAAAGGAAAAAAGGTGGCATCCCCCCCCCCCATTTCCACACCCAGAAGCTGGCTGAATAACAGGTGACTGTCACTTCAACTCTGGTGATGGAAGGGCATCCTCCATCGTGCCTTAAAGCAGCAGGGAGGGCAGGTCATGTGGCAAACACAGCTGTATCTTCCAACGTCTCACCACCAATCCCTCTGCTCGTTCTGCAGCATCCACTGCCTGAGGTGGCGTCCTCACCAATGCTAAGACTGGCCCTGTCAATAATTCTCTTCAGAGATACTGCTCTGAAGAACTCAAATGATGTACCAAGCCATTTTATGGGCTTCTGAAAAACACCCTCCACATGATAGTTACTCCATTTGGCAAATGATTTAAGGCAGTGGTGAGGGAACTTGGGGCTCTGCAGACCCTGTTGGTCTCCGTCAGCCTCAGCTAACAGAGCCAAAGGTCAGAGGGTGACTGGAGCTCAGAGTCCAACAACATATTCAGGGCCACAGGCTCCCACTCCTGGCAACTAGCAAGATAATAGATGGTCCTCTACAACACAATTTGCTTCCTTGCCGCTACATGGTGAACCAATACAAACAGAACAGTTTGCAGCATGGGTCACAGTGGACGGCTGAAGCATCTCTATGCAGCAGCTGTGTTGTAAGATGTGGGGGCAATAAAAGCTTTGCCCAAGAAATGGATTTCTATGAATCCGACCCAAAAGAAATAACTTTCCTCTTATTCAAATTATTCAAAATCGAATGTTTCCCACTGTGATTTCATGTCAGTATAAATCTAGGCAAATGGACCCTGTGATTTATCTCACTGTTCTCTCTGAACGAGGTGGTGCACTTTTAAAAAACTGATTACCAAAAGAAAACCTTACTGAACTACTTAATATTTTCTGCATAACACAAATAACAAGCTTGACAACAAATCAGTGAATTGAGTTCCAATAAAAAACATGGTCTACCTGATTACACAATACAAGCTTTACTCTTCCAGTTTTCTTAACAATCCTGGGTTGGATCCAGAATTAGCTGAACTTAGTTCCCTTAGAAATCAATGGCATAGGTCCCATTGATTTAAGTGGGTGCTCATTGCAGCTAACTGAGCCTAGGAACTTTCTGTTTCTAGGATAATTAGGTGCTGATATTTCCAACTGATTTTATTATATATAAATTGTGCAACAGTCTGCAAACTTAATCTTTTAGCAGCAATGTCTCTTTCTTTGCACTTATATTTCCTAATTTATTCAACAGCATGTATCAAAGACAAACATAGATGTCTCAAAGTTAATATAACTATAAGATTCTTTTTGGACCACAATGAGTCCCGAAATCATGCTCTTGGTTTTGCTGGAGGGACATCAGGACAAATGTTGGCCTTGCTGGTGTTTCCCCTAGATTCTGGCCAACAAGACAGTTATGTTTATTGAGAGAAACAAGAACATATGTTGCAAAGAGTCAGATTCCAACAAAAACTCAGACTAGCATGGGAATGAAATTTCATGGCAAAATCTGTATGGTTAGCTAAAGGCCTGCTCAGATCACTTTTTATATTTTATTTTAGAGTCTATCTGCTATTTTATAAGCCCTTCAGCAGATTTCCAACCATGAGTCAAAATCTGGTCTTGAAACCTTGGATTGGATCCATATTTAGTTAGCTGAACTTAAGTCCCATTGAAATCAATGGGACAAGTTAGTCATACCTGAAGTCTCACCAATTGCAGTGGGAACTAGCTAACCTAGGCTGCATACAAATCATTTAAAGAACCGCCCCCCCTCCAAAGAATCCTGGGAACTGTAGTTTGTTAAGGGTGCTGAGAATTTTGACTATGGGGGATAAATTACAGTTCCCAGGATTCTGGGGGTGGGGGGAATGTGCTTTAAATGTATGGTGCACATGGGGCTCAAGTCAAGATGCAACTCAACATGTGTGAGTAATGTAGGAGAAACTAGTTTGATTTTGAAGGGCAATATAATAAATACATGTGTAATATAGACAAGCAATTCATGAATTAATATTTTATTGGCCCAAACTGTAATTTAGAGATGCTATGCCAAATGTCAGATTTCATTTCAGTCAAAATGAACACCAGATTAACTTTAAAAAGTAAAACAATATGTTTTATCTTCATTTTGGTGCAGGTTTATGCTGCATCTGTACTCAAAATGCACATAATGGCTCCATAATTATTGTGAAATTTGCAAAATGGATGAAAGCTATACAAATTTGCACTCATCGGTTTCCACTCTCCGCCACACACTGCTTTGGGCTATGGGGAGGGGAGTATATCATTTGTACTTTGATTTGTACAATAGTGCATAGATCAACTATAAAAGCTGGGAAAGAACAAAGGGAAAGCACATCTGGGAAAACAGAGTAATTTAAAACAGCATCAAAGCACGAAAGATATACAGGTTAGGAATTCAGGAAAGTAAATACCAAAATTACATGTTCTTTTTATTGGAAACCTTAAACTAAATTAATAAGTTTATGCCAAGATGCAGTCTGTTCGCAAGTTAAGTCACTTCACAATAGATTTATTTGTGTAGCCTTATCATAATCTAGGCATGTAACTAAAATAAATTGCTCATTTAAACTGCTAGTGTCAGCTACACCTATAGCTCTAATCTAAGAATTCCCTGAAATGTTGTTGCTTTTAATAAAATGTCACCTGCAGGACACTGACATTAAGCACCAGGTTGGACATTTCTACATACGACAGACTCACTCTGGGAATCTGCAGCCACATGACAACTGAATGTTAAGGGGTGCAGGCATGTCTTCACAGTTTTACTCATTTACAGCATGGGACGTTGGAGTAGCTGCAACTATCAGGACTGCTGCATTAGCTGTTAAATTGGACCTTCCCCGGCAATGGTAGCTGCCTGCAAACTCAGAAATGATGCATGAAGTACCTTCTAACGTGTCTGCATGCCAGTAACCCACAAAGTGCCACATTCATGGAAAATGCCTTTATAATTAGTTTAAATTGGGAAGTCCAGTCGTACCTTGGTTGTCAAACTGAATCCATTCCGGAAGTCTGTTTGACTTCCAAAAACATCTAACAACAAAGGCGCGGCTTCCGATTGGCTGCAGGAGCTTCCTGCACCCAATCAGAAGCTGCAGAAGCTGTGTTGAACGTTCGGCTTCCAAAGAAAACTTGTAAACTGGAACACTCACTTCTGGGTTTGTGGCGTTCAGGAGCTAAAACCACTTTAAACCTACTTTCTAGGAGACCAACCCCAAGGAATTCAGTCTGAGTAAACATTTGAGTTGCTGTATAAACTGGTACTGTAACTACCTAGTCACGTGGCCACAAGAATCTGCAACCATGCCCATTTTGCATTCTTCTGCACCCTCTTACTGAAGTATTTTCTAAAGTCAGAAGCCAACTCTTGAAGATGACAGGATTAACACTTGAAACTCGGGCATTCTACAATCAGTTGCTTACTTGAAGTAGAATTTATCCAAAGAGACTGGAGACCTGGCATACCACAAGGACAGGAAGAGAATATCTGCCCTATGCAGATACTGTCTGTCTCTACAGAGTGGTATTCTGGGATGGTGCCATCTTGCCATTTGTCCACCTCATAGCCATGCACTGGACATCACATTCAAACTGGGTCTAGGTGTGTAAAGAACAGGGGGTTCTAATTTAATTACATTAGTGTGGTAATGTCAAATTTAGATTTGCACCAAGCACACAAAACTAGTGAGTGCTGAAGTTCAGTAATGTCTTGGTATACTCTGGGAGAGGTTCCGAAATAAGGAGGAACTAAAAGAAGTGTCTCAAATAATCAAGCGTCTTTGGGGCTCAGATATTTACTTTTTCCTGTCTATGTCGTCTGCCTGCTGTCAAGCTATATGCCTTTCCTCTCTCCCATCCAAATATATGCCCCATAATCAAAATTATTTGAAATAGCTTCTCTGAAGCTTGGCAGTAGAATAAATTATGCAAAGTAATTAAGAAAATGCAAATGTGCTCAGTTCACAAACCCAAAAGCTTCTTGGCAAGAAACTCACATTACTCTGACAAAGGCTGTACACAGCCATGATTACTTATTTGTCCATAGATATGGTGAGGTAGAGCAGAGCATATGGAGTTACCAGTGTAGTGAAAAGGTCATTGTCTGGGTTACACACAACTAAAATAGAACTCTTAACTACATTTCCAGTCTATACAAAAATAGCTTGACTGGATGTCTAGCAACCCTAACTCACATTCTGCATATTTTAGACACCTCCCAATTAATCAGTTATTATTATTACGCATGCTGTTTAGAAAAAAACAACTACAAAAAGATTATCTGTTGTTGCTCTTGTTGCTATTTCAGCTTGTTGTGAATTAGTGCTTTCTGCTTATATTTGCTTCAGAGATACATTGCAATGACTTTCTCACTCTGGAATTAGAATTCTTTAGTGTGCTGTAGAGAGCAGAGTGTTGAACCTGGACTGGAGAGGTCTGGGTTCAAATTCATGTTTCACTACTGGGTGGCCTTGGCAGGTCCCAGCCCATCAGCTTAACCTAATGCACAGGATACACTTCCTCAAGTTCCTTGCAGGATGCATAAGACTTAACAGTGCTCTTCATAGTTACTGATGTTTAGGAGGCAAGCTGATCAGGGTTCTCAATCACACAGGCAGCCTCCCTGCTGCAGGCATTATCCTCAACACAAGGACCTCAGAGGTGGATGGAGGAGAAGAAATGTGACTCTTGTGACAGGGCTAAACAAATGGTCCAAGTCACTTTTCAACACACTTGAGCTCTGCACGCGAGTTATGCATAATAAGGGCTTGTTCATCTAGTATCAGTGGCCATGCGTTAAGAATAACAGCACTTTTACAGCATTCAAAGCACTCCACAACTCCACATTTATGTTCTCAGCAACTGTTATATGAGCCCTTCAAAGGAGGCTATCACTGCTATCTTTGTATCCAGGAGCCCACAGATTCATGTGCCGTCTTGCTAAGAACATATAAGAACATAAGAAGCCGCCTGCTGGATCAGGCCAATGGCCCATCTAGTCCAGCATCCTGTTCTCACAGTGGCCACCCAGAGGTCTGTGGGAAACCCACAAACAAGACTGGAGCACAAGAGCACCCCTCCTGTGGTTTCCCCCAACTGGTATTCAGAAGCATTACTGCCTCCATGATGGGGAGTCCCTGTCCAAATGCCTCTGCATCTGAAGGACCACAGATGGGCGAATGAGAGACTGGGGAGGGGGCTACAGGCCACACTGTCCTGTAGTGTACTTGGGGGGGGGGGGAGGGGAGAACACCTTAATTTAATTCAGTGTGTGGCCCATGGGTTCTGTGTTGAGAGGTCAGATTGCCCTGTTATAGTAAGACAACCCACACTTACCAGAAGCCTGGATGTTTTGGAAAGGCTCAGAAACCACCCTGGGCTTGAGAGTAGAACAGGGAATCCCCCAAATCTTGCAAGGAATCTCCAAGAAGCTGTGAAAGTGCAAGACATCTGGCAGCCATTTAAGCCCTTGCAAAGTCAGTGTGAGACTAGGGGATTCCCCCATCCTTGTCCTCAGCCTGAAGCAGGGACTCTCCCAGACTATGAAAGCAGCAAGTTGCCTCACCGCTTTCCAAGCCTCTTTGAAGTTCAGCTTGGTATCACAGCCAATAGCATGCCATGCTCCCCCACATTTTGTAGTAAATAGGCCATTGAAGCTATGCAATTTCTACCCATATGACATATGAAATGGACTGAGGCCAAGAATAGCATGGCTATTCTGCCCTGACCACTGACCATACTGTCAGGGACAGATGGGAACTGCAGTCCAGCCACATCTGGAGGGCAGCGTGGTCCCGATTCCTGACCTAGGAAAGCATGATCATGGCAGCAGCAAGATTTGCATTTGGCTCACAGCTTTCTTAATCATTATACTGCATTGCTAAAAATAGTACGTTCTGCTTGAAACAGACTAGAGCCTGTGGGTTGCTACCTTCATGATCAGATTGTGCTCAGTGCTACCTGGGCAAAAGTGGAGCAGTTGTGGCAAAAAGTATCATATTGGTTCTGATGAGCACGTTAGCTTTAGGCTTTGAAACCTCATGTTACACCAGAAGGCAAAAGAATATCTTAAATGTGACCCTTTAAAAATATATCATGTGATTTGATGGAAATCTTTACATTTAAGCACTGATGGTGATGGTGCAAATATATGGTATTAAAAGATCAAACCGACCTCCATATGTTTATTAAATGTGTGTTTGCTGGTTCAGTTATAAAACAGGAACTTTCAACACTATGCAAACTACTAATATTAATCAGAACAATTGAGATTTGAATAACACCTGGGGTCACACACACACACCCTCTGCTCTTCTGCTTTAAGACCTCTTTGCTGGACCATGCTCACTTTTGATTTTTGACCAAGCTGGGGGGGGGCATCTTAAAAGCAGTGGCATGTGGAAAGGGAAATCTTTCATTCCATCCCTAGTATGCTTGTTGTTTTGACAGAGGAGCAATTGCATGTTTAAGAAGCACATATGCTTCTCATTTATGGTAGCTCCAAGTGATCTGTTAGTTTGTGAAGTTCATTGTAGATATAGAAAATGAGGGGTATATTCATTCCTGCCCATTATGCCTAGTTAGTTACTGGTCATCACATTACCAGTGTTTATTACATTTATATCCTACCTTTTCTCCAAGGATTTCAAAATTATCTACCCTCAGCTGCTTTTTATTCTCACAAGAACTCTGTGAGGCCAGTTTGACAGAGAGATCATGCCATGCTAGATAGGCTTTGCTTGTCTACAAATATCTTCAGCAAAGTGAATTCTGTTCACTTATTCCTTCCAATTATAATAATAATAATAAAATTTTATTTATATCCTGCCCTCCCCAGCCGAAGCACATTATACCCCAGCAACTAGAGTCTAGTTGATATGGGAAAACCCGTAAGTTATGATTGTCTGTGGAGTAAGTCAGGATTCTTCAAAGCATTGGAATGAATAAAAGATCTCCAGTTACTTCCCAGCCCTTCCGTCCAAAGATTTTATAATGCAGGAAATTATGAAAAAAAGGATACAGCTAAAAATTAGATGGTTATCAGGCTCTCTCCCCCACCCCACCCCTTTCTCATATTAAAAAGAACACTTTCTGGAATCTATTAATTGTTCTCTCAGAATTACTTCTGGGGTCTTTTAGAAGTCTCAAGGGGGCATGTTAAAAAACTGGAGGAAGGCGTAAATAACAGCACAGAAAACCGAAGAAAGCAAATCAGCACATCATAGAAATGCCAATGTTGTGGAAACACTTCCTCTCATAAGAACAATGTCCTGAATACACACAGTTTGGTAGGAAATGAGGAAGCAGGGCAGTACAACATACAAAGGGCAAAACAGTCTCCAATTGTGATCCACACAATGCAGTTTTTGGCCTGTCACACAAGACCTTCAGTCATGTTCGTCTTAATATTCTTCTCAGGCCACAGATCTCACATAACCTACCGGTATTAGCTTCAATAGATACCCTTGTAACACAAGCCTTTCCAGACTGGTACCCACCAGATACTGCTGACTATGAGTATGGCTAGTGGCAAAGGATAATGGGAGTTATAGTCTAAAACAGCTCTAGGGCATCACATTGGGGAAGGCTGCTGCCTCTAGTGGCTTGATGATCTGTATATTTTGAGACCCATCATTCCCAACACACATGATCCATCCAATTTGAAACTTCAAACTCTGCTGCTGCAGTGGAGAAGAATAGGGCAAGAAGAATATCTTGTCATTGTGCTCAGAACCTCTCCTAATGGTAAGTAACCAAGAGCTAATGGAAAATTAATAGGCCAAAATAGCACATTGGAACTGGCTAGCCAACTGATGGACAATTGTTAGATGCTTCCCCATGTGTAGAAAAACATCCTTTAGCATGTAGAAGAACACAAGCATATCACAGAGAAGGGCTATAAATTACCCTTCTTCCTGGCATGCTAGCAGTTCATGTGAAGTAGGTTTTTATATGCAAAAACAAAAAACAAAAAAAACAAGGGAAGGTGGACAAGAAATCCACTAGTGAATAGAATATTGGCTGTAATGCGGAAACACTGAGCCGGTCCAAGTTGTGACTCATTTCTTTCTTCTTTACATCTATTTACCACAAACCTGGTATCTTTGTTACTGCCTCTGCCACTTCCTCACCGATCCACAGCACAGCTGGGAGGGCAGAAGGGCTTGTCTCAACAGGCCGGTGAGCAGCCTTTCAGGGACACAGAATTCCATGAGCGGCCAGACACATTCCAACTGGTCACAGGCAAGAGGAGAAAGCACAAGTCAATATATCTCCCTGTTTGCAAAGCCATTTCTTCAGCTTCTGCTTCTGTGCTACAGCAGCACTTGCCAACCTGGTCCCCTAACAGTTGACAGTTCTGGGCTACAAGTGTGCTGGCTGAGGCTGATGGCAGTTGTAGTCAAAAACATCTGGAAGACAGTGTGCTAAAGGTAAAGGTAAAGGGACCCCTGACCATTAGGTCCAGTCATGACCGACACTGGGGTTGCAGCGCTCATCTCACTTTATTGGCCGAGGGAGCCAGCGTACAGCTTCCGGGTCATGTGGCCAGCATGACTAAGCCGCTTCTGGCGAACCAGAGCAGCGCACGGAAATGCCGTTTACCGTCCTCACCTATTTATTTACTTGCACTTTGACGTACTTTCAAACTGCTAGGTTGGCAGGAGCAGGGACTGAGCAACGGGAGCTCACCCCATCGTGGGGATTCGAACCGCTGACCTTCTGATCGGCTAGTCCTAGGTTCCGTGATTTAACTCACAGTGCCACCCGTGTCCCTTTAGACAGTGTGCTAGAGGGTGGCAAAGAATCAGTATGTTGCAAACTGATTACACCTTACAGAAGCAGACCAGCAAAACTTCCATCGTTGCAACGAAACAGGGTCATCATTATGACCTACAAAGTGTGTGCTATAGGATCTTTGTCTTTTAAGAGGGTGGCGGAGGGAGGGAGGGTGGGTGGAGGGAAATGGCTACTGTATATAGATTATACTCACTAGCTAAAAATGTCACATCCACAAAAGTTCCAGAAAAAGAAAATAAATCCAATAATTCTCGTGCACTCAAATCCCTTGTTGTTCAAAATCACCTGGTGAATGCAAACAAGATAGAGTAGTCATGCCCTACACAGAATTAAAAATCAATAAGCTGTCGGGTCCATGAAAACAAGCATATCGATTCCACAGAAAAGGCTGTAGCAGGACATTTTGCTACCTGAGGCAAAGGTCAAGACAGTACTCCCCCTCCCATTCCATGTGCAGATGATGACCAGGATGGCAGCTGAAACTTGTTTTCAAAACCAGGGGCAGAAGAGCATCCTTCACCACACCTGAGGGCAGCAGGATGTCACACAAGGCACAGCGAAGATTGCGTGGCACACACAGATTCCGTCCTCCAACACTTCCCTGCCACTCAGCATTTGCTGCCTGAGGCAGCCCCCCACTATGCCATATGGCAGGCAGGCCCAGTCCACATGCAACAGTCATCCAAGAAGTGGCCTTATACATCTCCGTGCGTTTGTTTGAAGACAGTTAAAATACATGCTCTTTGAGAACATAGCAAGAACCTCATACATCTACTCATCTGTCTGTTCCATTAATACTATAGAGGTTTAAAGCTAGGGTCTCTAGGACAAGCGGTTTCACTACAAGTACTTAAGTCCTGGATAGAGAAGGGAAGCTTCAAGCTTACTTGCAAGATACAGCGATGGCCAGTGTTCAAGAGCTGCTCGGTATGACTAAGGGTGCATTCAGACATGGGAATTATTGAACTGATTCTCCTAACTATAGGGCTTCTATCCAGGATTCTAATGTTCCTTTTACACTGCATTGCCAGTTGTGCTATGGAGCTGTGGCTGTTTGACTGGTACACCACCGTTTTGTGCTAAATTTTAAATGCTGGGAAAGAACGGTATGCTGGAATACCATCTGAAAGGTCATCACGTGAAATTACAAGGCAAAGTTCCAATGACTTTTGGAGTTAATGGAGTTGCAAACAAATTTCTTCTGGAAGCAAATTAACACAGACATGAGTGCTGAACCTCCACTAGATTCCGCTAGTTTGCCAGAAGTGGCTTTGACATTGTGTGAAATATCACTTAAAATGTGGAAATTATCAGCTAAGGAAGCATTGTGAAAATGGAACAAAGTTCTGTCTGAATGCACTTGTCATTAATTTACATGCTGCAGGATTTCAAAACACATTCCAAGGCTGAGTCCAAGTGAGCCTCAGTCCAGGTCCAAATTAAGCTCCGCCTGTTACAGTTACATCATGGGTTGCTCCCTCCACTCACAGTGCAATCTGATAAATAGCAAGTCCCACTGAGCTCAGTCAGGCTTACTCCCAAGGCAGGAGGGTATGGGGCTGAAGACTTATTATCTCCCCTCCCATTTCACAGTGTGCCTTAAACCAGGAAAGGATCCTAACCAAAAAAGAAAGGAAAAAGCCCCCTTGAATCCAAACTCTAGGAAGTACAGTTTCTCAGATTCTATGCATGTCTCTTACAGCCCCCAAACTCCCTTGTTCAACACTACATAAGAGGCCCCTCCAAAAGGAAGTATGGCTTCCTGTTTCAGTGTTTGTTGAAATCACCCCCAATAACCTGGGAGTTTTTCAGTGTTCCTCATGAAGTACAGTAACAAATGCTTGCACTGGGGTGGGAGGGAGTAGGAAGGGGAAATTTTGCTGCTAGATCCTTTTAGCTACAAGTTAAATGACTCTGGTGTTGCCCTACACTAAATTTTAAGGCCACAAAACCCACACTAGTCATCTTCTGAAGGAAGAACACATATAAGGCACAATTGGTGGACGGCCTCTGGTAAGCATCAATTTTTTAAAGTCTGACCTAGATAAATTAACTTTATGCAGCATAAGTAGCCTGATATGTTTGCTTCATGGGAATCACAGTCCGATCCCATAAGATCGGAATATTTGCCTTTAGGCAGAATTGTTTGTAATTGGATAGTATTATTAGGCTGCCATATCCCAAACCATCATCAGATGTGCTTTCAGTGGAATCCTGCCCACAAAGGCAAGAGGTCAGGGGTGAGGGAAATCTATTTCTGTAGACACTGACCCTTCATGTTTAGAATATTAGATCAAACACTCACAGTTTTCCCATGATGCTGATACTCAGCAGACCTTTTCTTTCCGCTGCTAAACTTTCATTGTTATATTTATAGCCTGTGGCTCCTTAGAAGACATGCAACCCAATCCTATGCATATTTACTTGGAAGCAAGTCCTGTAAGTATTCAGTGAGGCTTACTCTCTGGTAAGTGTGCATAGAATTGCTGCCTCAAGGCAGTTTACATGGGCCACCTAAGCACTAACCAGATTTGCACCCGCTTAGCCTCAACAGGTGTTCCCAATTCAGAAATATTATTTGACATATTCAAAACCCGACTCTCCACCTTGCAAGGCCCTTAAGGATGCTTACAATCCAAAAACAGCACCTCCTGGATTTCTGGATGGGTTGAATCATGGTTTTCTTTGGAATCCAAGACCCATAATGAATACTACGAGGTGGTCTAAGGGCTTTGTTGAAAATCCCCCCCTTTAAAAACAGCTCCGGGTTCGGCTCCTGCTGTGAGGTTTGAAAACAAGGGCTAAGAATGCCTTAAGAACAATGTCATGTGCTGCTGCTCTCAGGGAGATTGTACAGGGTGGGGTGGAATATAGCTGTCTCTGCGGATCCAGTAGCAGAAAAGCATGGCTTCCCCCACAATACAGTATCCCAGAGAGAAACAACACATTACCACACACAACTGGTCCCAGGTGCATTTACAGTCCCATTTTTGAGCTGCACTGTTGTAGCTGCTCCAGGTGGCTACTATCTGTTTTTAACAACAAAAGTTTTATGTGGACCACTTCAGTGAGCGAACAGCTAAGTTTATACATTGCAGGGTTGTTGTTTAAGTCCACACTTTACTGTATCAACAGAATGAAGCAGACTTTAAAACACATACACACAGAAGTGGCACAGGGTGATTTGGGACTGATCTATGCCTAGTCCCCAGTCATCAGCTTCATAACCATTTTAATCAGACAGGTTTAGAGGGAAGAAGGCATTCCTTCATATTAACCATGTACACACTGTAAACTTTGTGGAAGCAATTCAAGATGCCTGAATAAGCAGGTCATCTGGAGCATCCCTGTTTTGTGGATGGTAATGGGATCCACTGGACAAATTGTTCCCTTTAATCCTGCTCCTCTACATGAGTTATTACGTGGACAAACAGACCCAAACAGTTCAATACAGATTCAATAACCAAAGAACACTTCAGTGTCTCACAGTCACACACAAGCAGCCAACAAACTTAACTGCAACAAATAACTAACCATGCTGTGCACAGAAGGCTGAATGGACTGGACCAGTGTTTTGTGCATGAATTATAAGCCCAAGGAGCAGTTACTCAAGTAATTTGCACACAAAATGATTATAATGCCATTACAGTTCCTTAATCTGACAGCTTTACTTAACTGACTGGTCTCGTCGGTATACCCATTGTATGACAGATGATAATTCAGCATTCCAAACTAGGCAAATAAAATGCCAGTTGCATGAGCAATTTTAGATGCTTGATATGAATCACCTTGCTTCCTCCTTAGGGAAGAGCACGCCCTTGTTTTGCCTTCTTTTCCAGCACACTTACTTCCAACATCCCAGGTGTTGTCCCAACTCCTCACCTTCTCCACAAGGCACATTTTTGTTTCATCTTTTCAACCCAGACATTTTCACAAGCAGAATTTACATACTCTCCAACAGAGGCTGGCTCAGTGAAATGGTATTCACTGATTTCTGTGGAGAACAGCCTGATCTTAGCTGACGGAGACTCAGATTCAGATCTCTGTTCAGTCCTGTAGCTTTTTAGCCGATATTGGACAAGTCAGTATATATAAAACAGTAACCTTAAGCAACAAAACTGAATATATATTGTTAGGACTACATGGCCTGTTTAAGTTACTACACTGCCCCATATTATGGGAAATGGCAAGAAGGTGCATTGAGTGTAGTACGGAGATCATGGACACTGCTGCCAAATGTGGCCTCTCTGAATCATCACTAGGGGCAGAGACGTCATTCACATGCTGGGGCTTAGTGGGTTCCCTGAAGGACTGACCAGATACCACACAAAATACAAGGTGGTTTGGCTCACTGGTCCCATGAGAGGGCATGGTCTGGATGCATCTATTAGTGGCTCCATCCAAGAGCTGGATGTGGCTTGTCACAAACCAGTAAAAGCTTCTATCTGCAGATACCATCTCAACACATTTCGTTGCACAGTTGTGCTTATCACTATCGCTCTGAAAGATCTCTTGCAAAAAAGGTACCGAGCCTCTCTTTTTACAAAGCAGTTGTGCCGTCTCAAAGAACTTAGCCCAAGCATTCACATAAATAGCCTTCAGGGTTGTAGCTTAAGGACTTGCATCTATTGGAAAGTCACACAGGGACTGGTTCAGATGCTTGAAATTCCTCCATGTGAAATGCCCACATAGGCACAGCTGCATTAAGGAAGTTAGCATCCGTTCTGGTACAGCCACGATTTACAGTGCTTTCTGAGGATAATAGATGCAAGCACTGCAGCTGGAAAACACACTGCATTGCTCATGTGGCTAGTGGTATGTGCACCCAGGGTGGAATGAGGCAGGTGCTACCTCTTCTCTGCATTCAAGGCTATTTTCCATGGGGGAATTTCAAGCATCTGAACCAGCCCAGTGACATACATTATAACAGGTTGGTCAGTTGAACTTCTATACACACACTTACTTCAGTTAAAGACTTTTTCCTTTCCCTGACCCATCACAAAATGATTGCTCTTATTCCACAGCAATATCATGCTTCTAGTTAGAAACCCACAACTTAATGGTGGTCCCATGACAATGTGCCTGTCTGGGCTAATCAGCAGGCCACCCTCATGACTCAAGGGGATGCAGAACATGCATTAATAGAAACAAGGGTGCCACAGTTGCCTCGGCTGTGAAGCGATAGCAGGGGCTATGCTGAGAGCCCTAGGACAAAGAGGTGTGGCTTTCTTCATGCCATGATGGATACACCTCCTCTACTGCCAGGAAGCCTGGATTCTGGGAATGTGGTTTCTGCCATGCCTATGGCTGACATGAAGAGGATCAGCCCTAAAGCACTCTTGATGGCGCATCTGTGCTTAAAGCCATCTAAATTGGGGTCATTACTACATCTCATGGGAGTGAATTGTATAGTTTAACTGTACACTGCATGAAGAACTTTCTTTTGTCTGTTCTGAATTTTCCAGCCCTCATTCAAAGAGAGATGAGGGCAAAAGAAAGCTCAGACACAACTTAATGCTTTACCCCCCGCATCTGATGCTATAGCTAAGGTAGCAGAGGTACAGGGCAGGTGCCCCTCCCTGTCACATTTATCATGCCAAATCCTGTGTAGATAAGCCTTAGATCTTGTCTAGTCAATGATTAGTTGTTCTGTCTTGTTATGAAGTCGATTGCAAGTTAGCTAACCTGTTTACAGACACCAGGTTAGAATCCAGTCTAGCAAGCTATAATAAACATTCATTTTCATGAAACAAATGTTGGTTGAATGTCTAGACTCACCTTGAGATTGTCAGTTAATTCATTTTAATTGGGATATCATGATCCAGCAAGGAAAGTCTGCATTGGGTCATCCATACACAGTCAAGTACCTTGCATTCAGCATCTGGGGTTGCACAAACACCCGGGGGATCATTTTAAGTCTACAGGTGCAACTTTGAACAGGCAATCAGCATCATCAGGTGTGAGAATACTGTAGTTATATCTTATTTAAAGAGCTACAAATCCAGTTTCCTTTCCCCTCTTTCCTTTAAAAGGTAGTAAGTACTGCCAAACTGGTTGTGTCAATTATATATTTAGTATGTACATGCAGATCCCTGAAAGAAGCCTGTAGCTATAGGCAAAGGCAAGCCTTTGAGTCTGGAAATCCTGGGGATCTTTCCCTGGCCTGACCTTCACATCTTCTTCATGTGTGTTGGGGGGGTTGGTTGGTTGCTGCATTGTGCCTGCCCACCAAAATACCCCACCTAGGTGGCTGCCCGAAGTGTCACTCATTCATCTGTTCCAAGGTAGAGAAACAGGGCTTTTTTCAGCCAGAACTCACAGGAACGCAGAGGTGGGTGCCATTGCCATTATAAAAGAAAAAAGAGGTGTTCATGGTGAGTTCTGGCACCTTTTTCTATAAAAATAGCACTGGGGAGACTTAATGACACCAGTTGGCAACAAGCTCAGAGCATCATCAACTGGTTGCCACTGTAACATTCTGAATAGCACACTTTTTAGACTTGTTGTGGTGCATGCATACTTGTGTGCAAACTTTACCAGCGTGGGTCAGCCAACCGACCAAATCAATTCCAGGACCTATCTTGAAAATTCAGCCTCACATCACAGATTTCCCTTTGAGAAAGTTGCATGGAGAATTCTGATGATTCCATGGGAATCATCCCTAAAGCCATCAAGTGCAGGCTAAACATTACATCATTCTTAAAACAGTTGGAAATTATACACCAATTTAGCTGAATTCACAGCATGCCCCCTCCCAACATGGCAGAG
The DNA here is from genome assembly GCF_964234715.1 of Podarcis melisellensis. Lineage (NCBI taxonomy): Eukaryota > Metazoa > Chordata > Lepidosauria > Squamata > Lacertidae > Podarcis > Podarcis melisellensis. The sequence continues at coordinate 49,995,642 of NC_138537.1, forward strand.
CGAATAACAACAGATTAAAACAAAAACACAAAAATGCCTCTCTAAAATCCTGTTGCGATCCAAGTAAAACAGCCAAAGAACAAAACAGCAGCTGAGTGTCCCAATCACCAACCAGCTTCTCTTTAGCCCACCACAAACCAACCTCAACAGAAATGGACTTCTTGCAAGTGTGCTGAAAGTCATACTAGAGCTATTCCCCAGCCTTAAAGCTTCTCAAATAGAGACACTTACTGGTTTGATTCCTTAGAGAAGTTAACAGAGCAATCCTAGTCATGTCTACTCAGAAGTCTCTATTTTGTCCAATAGATCTTACCCCCAGATAAGTAAGGGGGCATAGGACTGCAGCCAAAAATGTGTTTATGGACTTATTTATTTATTGTAATTTCTATACCACTTTATATTTTTAATAAAAACCTTGAAGCAGTGTATAGCATATGGTGTCCTCTCTTTATCATATGGGATTGTTTCTTAATACTTCATGTAGAGAGATTCCCTGGCCCTGGCAAGACTCCAGGGGGAAGAAGTCCTTAGCTAAGCTATCAATGGTGCCTTTCTGTGTGTACTTGGCCAACCCCAGAGAGCACAATCAAACATCAGAGAGGAAGTTGTCTCCCCTAAACCCCTTTCCCCCTGCCTATGAAGTTGTCAGCCGCCTCCCCCACATTCCCCTCCTGACTCTTCTGCCAGCGCTGGCTCCTCCTGGGGGGCTGCCTTGCCAGCCGCTGCTACTGCGACAGCTCCTGCACTTTCTGCAGACACAACCCTCGCATAACAGGAGAAGAATGGTGCTCTCTGTTCCCACAGCACAGCCCGTGCATCTGCACCAAAGGCAAAAGGAACCACATCCCCAATGTAATCGGGCAGCCTCACACTTAAGCCCTTACGTACACAAATCCTTTATCGAAAGGCATTTGGGGCTTTCATTTTCACCTCACTTTTCGTGTGGACATTTGCTGCTCTTCAGGTTTAGTTATTTCGGCAAACCACTCCTCAACTTTACCTCACTTTCTTCAATGGTTGCTTTTGCACTAAACACACATCTGGGATCTTTCCAGCTCTGTGTATACATTGGGGATAACCAATATGGCACCCTTCAGATGCTACTGAGCTCCCATCAGCCCTAGGTAGCATGGTGAGAGATAATGGCAGTTGTAGTCCAGCCATGTCTGAAGAGCACCGTGTTGACTATCTCTGGTGTGCATCCTTGTTACACACAGAGCCACCTGTAAGACACATGGCACTTCCCCTTGCCAACATAAGGAAAACAGTAAGATGCAATTCTTTGACACTTCAACACTACGGCTTGGGGAATGTGCTTGAGGCAGAAGCAGAGGTGGTTGTTTCTTACCCATGAGAGCTGCACTGAAGCAGCTCTCACTCCAGAAACTATCCACAGTTTTTAGAGCTTTCCATTATTTCTTTTCTTTGCGCTAGCTAGTTTCATCCCAAGGGACTGACCGGTGGGATACGAAGCTGCACTGTACTAGGCCGGACTGCTTGTCAATCTTCAGGGTTAATCCAAGACACTGCCTACATTTGGAACAGGAAATGGCTGCCCCCCAGATCAGGTACCCACTCCCTTCTCCCCAGTTCAAGTTGCATATTGACCAAGGTTGGTCAAGTTATTTGGGCACCTGGTCCCATTCCCAACAGAGCAAAAACACAATAATAAATTAAATAAGGGGTTTCTGCCTTTTCATGTTTGCCTGATACAATTGCCTCACTGGCCATGATTTTCTGGAAAATGTTGACTAGGAATAATTTCAAGAACATTTTCCTATGCAAATGAAGTGGATTTGCATAGGGTGATTTGAAAATGAGGCAAGTAGAGAATGGTCTAATTCACATGTTTATTTTACTTGCATTTAGTAAACCAAACTTTTAAAAAGTACTCAATTTCTTACCACAAATGTATGACCTGAAATATATGTATCCTCTTCACATACTAGCGATAATCACCTGGAAAAACATTAATTGAAACTTTGGAACTCCCAAGCTTGCCTCACAACATATTTACAGTAGGTACCCATTTGTGGTTACTAATGAAATGGGAAATTTTCCACAGTAAAATGAAGCACTGAGGAAAATAATTCCAGAATTACTTCTACTCCACATCACTGCCTAATGCAGGCTTCCTCAAACTCGGCCCTCCAGATGTTTTGATACTACAGTTCCCATTATTCCTGACCACTGGTCCTGCTAGCTAGGGATCATGGGAGTTGTAGGCCAAAAACATCTGGAGGGCTGAGTTTGAGGAAGCCTGGCCTAATCTTTCCTCTCCATCTTTCCTAGGACTAGTGTTGAATGGTAGGCAGTAGCTCTTCAGTGTCTCAGGTAGAGTGAGTGGTGTAGTTCAACTCTAGATATGAATGGGCCAAGTTCACATTGCTGGCTAATAAAAGCCAGCACAAGTCCCACTAGCACAACAGGCCACGTGTGACCCCCCTCCCAAGTCCCCCCAACCCCAGAACAGGACACAGGGCAGGTGAAGGGAGGAGATCATTCCATCTCGCAAGCAGAAACACTTGTACTGAGTGAATGATCACCACAGTGAGACCTTGAATCCCACCCAATGGTCTTATACCCAAACCCCAAACCCTTTAGGTGTCCTGCTAAATTTGGGGCCTCTCATGCCCTGCCCACTTTGCTGAGTGGGACTCTGGACCCTGCCTCCAATTCCTGTGTTGTTGGCCCTACTAGGCAGTCCCTCGCCTGCTGCTTGACCCTTTCAATTGATAATACCAGGGGCTGAACCCAGAGTCTTCTGAATGCATTGGCATGTGTTCTTCTCCTGAGCAATGATGGTCACTTTTGAAAGCCAGTCACCACCTCCAAGGTGCAGGGAGAAGGCAGGGAACTCTCATTTCAGGGCTCTGTCTCACTCAGATATATTCAGACAAACTACAGTAATAACTATAATGAACTATTCCCATTGTGAATGACTATTTCAATAGTGAATGAACACTGTTACTATTATCCAACAGCAAAGCTGATATCTGGACACAAAAATGGACATATACAGTGCCATAAAGGTTAACAGGAGGTTACATTAAGAGACCTAGGCTGCAATACTAGGCCCACATATCTCTGCAGGGGTTACTTCTGAGTAGACATGAGTAGGATTGCACAACACAGACCACGATTCCTGAAAACTGCAGATTCAGGAAGTGCTGGACAATTGTCAACTACTATCTATTCAGATTACATATACATAAATAAATGACTCTTTGTAGACTGGTCAGTTACCATTGGAATAAGGCAAACCTATGAGAGCAGTCCTGTCGAGCTCCGGAGAATGAAAAATTCATTTTAAAGGTTTGCATTATAAATGCAGAAAGCCAGATCCTCAGGTACTGATGGAAACTGGCCTCACCAGACTATAATGTCAGCTGGTCCAACCACCTCCTAAACTGGTAAAGTGAGTAGACATTTATTTATTATATTTAGATTCCTTTCCTGCCCTGGCCCTAGGGCAGCATGCTGGTTGCAATGCATCCAGGGATGAGTGGTGGAGGAAAAGTTTCCAGTGCTTTTCCAGTGATTTTTTTTGTCATAAGGTCATTATTGACAATAAATGAATGCAGGTTGCAAATACAATGTTAGGTAACCTTGGGAGTTTTAGTTTTGTTTACTGAATGCAAATGAAAATAAACAAGCATTCTATATCAGAACACCCTGTAGGGCATCAGAAAATTTTCTCAGTGTAAAAGGAAAATTTTCCCAGTGCAAATTGCTGTCATGTGTAGACGTAAAATTTCCCAGAAAAATTCCCAGTTCAACATTTTCTGGAAATCCCACATCACTGAATGCTGCCTTTCCTTGCTGCATCTTCTCAATAACCCTGCAAAGTAAGACAGACTAAATGACAGCCATTCGATAAACTGCACAACTGAGCAAATATTGGAACATTTGGACCCACCACATTGGCTTATATTGTATATGAACAAGAAAAAAGATAAAATTACAGTACAATCCTGTGCAAAATTACTCAGAAGTAAACCTCAATGCGTGCAATGCAACTTACTCCCACCAGGTAAGAAAGGGGATTTTAGGAATAACTTTCTGACAGCATGGGCAGTTCTGTGGTGGACCAGATTACCTAGTGGGCTCACCTAATCTTTGGTTTTTAAGCAGAAGTTGAAGAGATGCTCATTTGGGATGATGTGGATGTAGTTTTCCTGTACCTGCAAGGGCATGGACTAGGTGAGCTTTGTGTTCCCTTCCACCTCTGTGACTTTAAGCATAAATGCCTAAGAACATAAAACAAGATCAGCCCTGCTGGATAGGAAAGTGGCCCCTCTAGTCTAGCAGCCTTTCCTCACCCTGCAGCAACACTCTCCCCTCCTGTGGGTTCCAGCAGCTGGTATTCGGACTCGAATATTGGACACAGCCTTATCCTCCATCTATCGTGGATTTGTCAAAGCCTCTTTTAAAGTCATCCTAAATTGGTGGTCATCACTGTTGCTTGCGGGTGCTCATTCACATTGCATAAAAGGTGTGTAAGGTTGCAACCTTAATGTATTTCCAGAACGGCAAAGACAGGCTTGCTTCACTTCACTTGCAGAGCCTAGTATGTGTCTAGACACTCAGCTGGTTTATAACACTGGGGTTCACTCTTGAGCTAATCAAAGAAAAAAATTGTTTCTGAGAATGTGCAGAGTACCTTTCCCTCGCCACTGAGTAACCATATCAGTCCCCATTGCTGCCATACACTCAGGCTAAGGAGTCATTCTGCCATAAGACGACACCTCACCTCTCGTTAGAATCGTAGCACTAAGCATTGCGTCCCTTAATACTTAAAAGGGCTTTAAAACAATTCATTAAAAACACAAGGGACACTCAGCTCTCCACCCACCTCCAGATACCATTCGGCAGCCACGCCTTCCCCTTCCTTATCTTCCCCCGCACAATCTTGCAGACTAAACTTATAAAGTCTGCGAATATTTATTACACGGGGGAACTAAATACACCCCCCTTACAATTCTGTTTTGGAGCAACAGCAAGACCGGAAGCGAAAGGAGGGGGGGTCGGTCCTTTGATCTCTCTCTCTCTCTCTCTCTCTCTCTCTCTCTCTCTCTCTCTCTCTCTCTCACACACACACACACACACACACAGGTGCGGGTACTGAAATCCTCCCCCGCTTCGCGCCAAACCGACTCCAAGTCTCGTGTTCATCTTTTCAGTCCTACAGTTTCACTGGCCCTCACCTAGAGGGTTTTCGGAACACCAGATGTATGTCAAGGAGGTTCAAATAATTTCTCTTAATCCTTTCAAAAAGAAGCCGGTCGTGTCATAATTTCACACCCCCACACCCCCGATGTGTTGTTTCTGTGTCCCATCACCACGAGCATCAGAACCAAAATCCTCCCCCAAGCGGCACCCTCGACTCCTTCTCCGTCGGCGGAATGGGGCTCCGTGGACCTCAGCGAATCCCCCCTCTCTAGGGGTGGGTCCTGGAGGAGGGAGACGGACCCGGCTGCGATGAGGGACTCTTCGCTCGCCACTTTCCCCCTGCTTCACAAACCCAGCCCCGGCGTCCTGGCCAGTCTCGGTCCCGAGGCAACGCCTGTGGGGCAAAGATCCGTCTCAACCCACCCGCCCATTCATTAAACGCTATAGAGAAACCCACGTTTTAAGGGACTTACGAGCAACCACAAGTCACATTCGGCTGCTTAGGCAGGACGATCCACTGAGGACAAACGAACTAGCAATCCTTTCCGAAGTACCGATACTGCCCCTTTCCCACGCTGAGGGTGGGGGAAGCAAGCAAACCATTCCCCCTTACCTTTATATTTATCCATCCTGGATCCTTCTTTTCTTTTTATTTAGTTTTCAATTCTGGCCGCGTAGGGCAGGGAGACCTTGCATAGGAGGAGGACTCGGGTTTCCCACGCTCGCCCCTGAGTTAAAGCCCTCTCCCCGCGGGACGCGCCGGCTCGCTCCTTCCTCGCCCGCGCCAGGCTGCATTGGCGTCCCAAGCAGCTCTGCCTCTGCCTCTCCAGATCTCCTTGCTCCGGCTGGCTCCCTTCGCGCCGAGCGCCGCCCCTTCCGTGACATCACGGCACCGGGATCTACTGGGGCTAAAGGAGCTGGCTTGCCCGAGGGGGTTTTTGGGGAGCGGCGGGGCCTCTGCGGTGGTTGCCCCTCGAAAGTTGCATCATCACCACACGACGCCCATCCTCCCTTCTTGGTCAAGTACTTATCCAAACGCGGCATGTATTAATTTATGTGTATTAATTTAACGTTAATAAGGGAACAAAAAGCAGCTGTTTTCGCCTCGCAGTGCCAACGCCTTGGAAACGGAGAGATCGGCTTCAAAGAGAATGATCAAATTCGGAAGGTGGTGGACTTTTCTTCCTTGGAGGTTTTTAAGCGCAGGTTGGACGGCCACCTGTCGTGAATGATTAGCTGTGGTTTCTGCATTGCAGGGGGTTGGACTAGATGACCCTGGGCGTCCCTTCCAACTACGATTCCTCTGTACTAGATAAGGGGTAATAGCAAACTGCAGGAAGAAGAGGGCGCGGGCGTTTAATAGGCGAGGGTGCTGCCTCCCTCGCTGGAAACGGGCTTTGCAAAGCGAGAGAGAAAATCAGAAGAGTTTGCCAGCGGGGATGCAAGTTGGAGCGCGGCGCTGAGCAGAGCTGCTGCGAAGATTAGAAAGTTGGCCAGTGGAGTCGGAGAGGACGAAGGCTGCAATCCCACAGCCCTGTTGGAAGTGCTTCCCTGCCCTTCCGGACAGGTTAGAAATTGCAGCGACTTCCGCCTCAGCCAGGGAAAACACTCCCTTCCCCCCGAACCCTGAGTTATCTGCAAGATTACACGAGCTGAACACTTTGAAGCCAGAGTGTTTGCTGAATATAATTTGTAGAACAGGAGCGATTTTACGCATCTTTTTAAAAAAGGTTCTCTGTACAGTTGCAGAAACGGGAGAGGAATGCTCAGCACTTTCAGGGAGATGCATGGGAATAAATCAGTGGCTGTTGTTTCTAGCCTTAGAACAGGAGAGGGAATTCTCAAGCCCTGGCATCATGCAGCCCTCAAAGCTTCTAGAATCTAGATCCAGAGACTCTTCCCAAGCCCAACCCGCTTCTGATTCTGAGTGTTTTTGCCTGCCTGGAATGTGTCCTTGGACTCTGGTGATTCTTTTTGCTTCACCCTTGCCCTAGGTTTCCCCTATAACAGCCTTTCTCAACCTTGGGTCCCCAGATGGACTACAACTCCTATCATCCCTGGCTGCTGGCCCTTCTCACTAGGCTTCCCTAGAGTTTGGTGGGATAGAAATAACTAATAATTACTAATAATAATAATAGGAAAATACAGCTCTGTTGCAGGTTCAATGGTTTACATGCCCTGCCCTTCCTCTTTTAGGCCTGTTTAGCAACCTTGCCTATCTGTGCTTTCTTCAAAAAGCAGGCAAGAAATAACAGAGAAAAATACTTCAGAATTTGTCCAGCAGGGTTGGACAGAGTGAGGGGACTGCCTCAGGCAACTAACACTGCAGGACAGCAGCAGTCCCTTGGCTCATCCTTCTTGAGTCCTGAGCCTTGTGTACTAGAGGGGTATGACCTACACTCCCTGAAAAAGCCTGCCTCCTTCAGGTGCTAGGGCCAGTTTGCATGCAATGCACGATTGAGCAAATGTTCAGGTTCCTAGAGAGATGATTGTGGTCACCATGGACCTGCTACTGCCAAGCTGCTTGGACCTAAGCCATGGTTTGGCCTACTGTTGCATCCCAACTGAGGCTTGCGCTTTGTCTCCCCCAGATAAACCACAAACGGCAAACCAAGAACAATACTTGGTTACAGTTCATTGTTTGCCTGAGGGGATAAACTTAAGAAAACTTTGTGATTCACCTGTGTATTGAGCATACTCTCTCACTTTGTCTATTCAGTATTCCTAAAGGTTGCATAAGGACTTGGGTTTGGGACATCATTCTGAACACTAGAAACCCTAAGCCTTGGTTTCCATGTAAACACATTTAGGAATTGGGACTCAGGGAGAATATGGGAAATGCATGGTAAGCAGTAACCCTGGCCATAATTAACTCAGCAGGACAGCATCACACATTTACTGTTTTAATTGGTCCTACTGAGTTTACTAGGATGACTCTGAAGTAAATTTCCTAAGCGGTGTAGTTTTAATTTTAACATCCTGGTAAATAAAAGGAAATCCTTGTTTCAGATGTGGATTAAGTCCTTTGAAGACAATTGCATTCTGTGAAACATTCAGATATTCCACAAAGGATTGGCAGCTGGTTATCTGGGTGGGATGATAGGCAATTTAACGCCAGAGGCTCCTGAGGAATCGATTCCTGCTGTATTTTTAACTGAAATGTAAATTTCAAGGTACTAGTTACATAATAATCAGCAGCATAACTTTTGCACCAAAAGGTCTTTCCTTTGCCTAAAGTGGAAAAGCTTAATGAAAGCTTCTTTGCTAGGGAGCCTAAAGGAAGGATATGGTTTCTCAGAACTGTGAGGTTACCATTTGTTTACTAATGGGGGGAAAGGCCATCCGTTAGAAAGACATAGTTAACATTTTCACTCAGTATAGTTTGAGACAAAGCGTGTTCTCCATAACAGAGAGCACGTGTTGCGGTGGGGACCTAAAGGCCACCCCACTGTTGTTGGGCAAATTGGCCACATGCTGTGATTGGGCAAAGAGTGTTGCTGGGGAGAATGTTATGTTGCTAAATGGTGGGAAGGGTCAGAGGTCTTAAATACAGGGCTTGCAGCCTGGGGCCTTCTCTTGGGCTGCGTGCACCGGATCACCTGCCCACCCTCCCTGAAAAGGAGGAGTTGGTTGTCCTCTGACCTTGCTATGCCTGTCATGGGGTCATCTGCAGGGGCCTGGTAGGAATTTTGTCCATTTGGCTGATTGGCTGTTGCCATTTGGTTTTTGTCTACTGCGTAGCAAATCGTTACAACTTGTAAGGTTAGCGGTTAGGCATTGGTTCAAATTGGTTGGTGGAGGGGTAAGTGCCTACCCCTCCAATGGTGGTGCGGAAAGGGAATTCCGTTAAAGGAATCCAGGGGCTTGCCATTCTTTTCGTCCTTGTCCCTAGCATCGGACTTGGGCCGTGCAAGCCACCAGGAGCATGAGGGTGAGAAGTGAGGGACTGAGGCCCAGCTTCATTTTCTCCCCAAAATTGTTTCCCTCACTGGCTTCCGCTGGAATCCGGAAGTCAGTTCTGTCCCAGGGGCAAGGACAGATAGTCGGAACCAATGCCCAAGCAACCACTCACGTGAGTGTATTTAAATAAAGTTGTGGCCAAATTCATGCCAAAAACCTTAAACAAAAATTGATGTGTGAAGTGTGAGTTATTTGGGGTGGCCTGGGGGACCTCGACGTGTAACTACATAATAGGATTAGACAACAGAGGTAAACTGGCTTTGTAAAAAATTAACACGTTCAAGTCCCTTCCGTATTCTGGAATGTGTACGTTTAGAAGATATTTTGGTGTATGCTAAAAACGTGTACTGCTAGTGTTTCTTAGAATTAAAAGAAAGTTGACAGTAGTTCCTGCTTTTTTCCTTTTTATTATTTGGACAAAAAGCAAAGACTGCCATGTTGGCCCATAAAGAACATTTGCAAAATTTCTTTATTAGGCTAATAGTGCACAATCTTTAGAGTCTTTAGAATTCTTCATGGTAGGAGGAGAATGGATGCACATCTCCAGTTAGAGATGAGGGTAAGTCGTAATTAGAAATAAGTATCTGGAACAGAATACTCTCTGTATTTTCAGTACAGAAATAGCAAAATATAATGGATTTTTTAAAAAAAGAAATATTTGAGGTCTGTGCTTTGTATACACCATCTCAATCAATACTTCAAGGGCACCAACATTATACCATTATAAACAGCCAGGATCTCCCACCTGGAGCTCTTTCTGCCTCTTTGGTCTATCTAAAATATGATACCTGTTTGCTTGTGTGTGTGTTTTTAAATGTTTATCCAGGATCTCCTGCACTAGGATCTCCTTGTGACCCATTCTCCATTTCAGAATGGCAATTGGACCATGTGCTACCTTCCTTTTCTCCTTCTAGTGATACCAGTTCTTTTTAGCGTAGATGATGACCATAATGATACATTAGCTCACAAACCAATAATTAAGCTTCCTGGCTGCCATTTTTAACCTTCAAATATCTCAAGTTAAGAAACAAATCATGGCAAAACCTGGCATCATAAAGTCATATTAAACTAATAGCTCTGGGGAATAATCCTGAGTCACAAGAGGTAATTATGAACAGTAGTCAAGGCATAAGAGCCTCTGGCATTCCGAAATTACACAAATGTGATGTTAAACTGCTTTGGGTTCCCCAAGAGATGAAGTGTCAGGGTCAGTATGAACATGCAGTAGAATTAGAAGTGCTTGAGTGGACTGTACCACTGCAGAGGCCAGAGGTGTGGTGCCATTTTAAACGCTTCCGCATGTAAAAACAACAACCTTTAAAAACTCTCTGCAAATAAATAAAACCCAGTTCATTAGGGAAGTGTAGCCCTTTATCACTCAGGATCCTAGCCCCAATTCCATGGCACATGTAGATCAGGCTTTGGTCTGCAACTGGACTCAGGTGTGACAGAGTCACTGTACTTTCCATAAGGGCATTCATTCCTGCCATTATGGTCCTATCACCTTCTTCCAATTATGCCGTAATACAGTCCTGCCCTATGACATTTGCCTCTGTACAGATATACAGCAGTTGAATGTAGCATTAGACTCTTGTCACTTAGGACGTATTACTTGTATCCAGAGAAAGGCAAACATCTTTAAAAAAATGTATTTGTTATTATTTGGGCTCGTGATGTTATCAGGCTGGTTAAGTTCATCTTGCTTTCAATACCCATTGCACCTGCAAACGTTTAAGGGTCAACAGAATGCTTCATTTCCAGTCAGTGTATGTCCCATAACTTGCTGCTGACATCCTGTAACCTTTTATACCATAAATGGTTTTTTTTCTGGGTTGTTGTTTTTTGTCCCACTTTCGTTGCACTATAGTGCAAAGGTGTCCCTCCAGACAAATTGCAGAACAACTAATAAAGCGGAATGATGTGTGGATGGTACAGTATAAATCCACCACTTTTTGGCATCCATCTGTCTTGGGAGAAAATGAAAGAGTGCGTCTTTGGGGTGAAGTCAAACCAGCCTTCATGTTTGTAGACATCTTTGTAGCGTAGAGTTAGTCTGCCAATGGACCTGATGCCTGAAGCCAGCTCCCTGTAGAGCATGTCCTTGGGGATCCACCGCTAATGCACTATTATTGCTTCAATTACATGTTGCGGAATACACCCCATTAAAAAACCATAGTTTGGAAGGGCACTGGGAAAGTCAAGGAGGTTGGTCCTGGTCTGTATGTTATTTCTGAGCCTGTCCTTGCAATTCAGGTCATATGAAATGCACCTCCCCAGCCCCATTTTCCTTGCTGCCCCCTTTCACCTCTTTCAACAAGAACCTTTGTTATTATAACACCAGATAAAGCCTTCTAGTCTTCATTGCACCTGAAACTCAGCACTGGCGGCATCTGACTCACCTTGCCACAGGGTAAGGCTGCCCTAGTAAAAATGCTCCCATCTTTTCCCATGAGATAAATGGTGCTTAGCTTCAAAACCAGACAACTCAAATCATTCCAGGAAGTGACTAGGAGCCTGTCAGATAAGTGTTGATAGGGAGAGCGCCAAGGGACAAAAGGAGGAAGTTGGACCAGGCAGTGTTGGATGGAGGACTTAAATGGGACTAATGTTGAAATGGGACCAGGAAACACAAGTGACTCTGGGCTGGGATTCTGGTGAGGGTTTCTCGAGGGCAGGTAGATTTATTTGGTTTGTTTTTAGAGGTGGTCTTAGCTGTTTTTCTGGGCCCAAGGCTTCATCCTGGATGGAATATTTTGACATAGTTATCAACACAGCTGTGCCAATATGATGAACATGTGATGCCACATCATGAGTGGGGAATGTTTTTCAGCTAGAGAGCCATTTTCCCTTCGAGGAAAGCTTCTGAGGGCCACATGCCAGTGGTAGGCAGAGCATTGACTTAATTTTCCCTTGTGCAGTAGGCCAGTTTCAGCACATACAGTTCCCTCACTGTCCTTCATTCAGACAAACAAGAGACATCATAATAGTTCAATGAAACATTCCGGTCAGGCAAAATACTGGGGGTGTGAAGCACAGCCCGTGAAGGGAGTGGCTTGGGAGAGTTTCCAGGGGACTTTTGGCCCCTAGGTCTGAGGTTTCCCACCCATGTGCTACATGGTTACAATAAAAATCGCCCTTCCCCCAAATTGGACAGCTTTTGCAATTGGTCCACAAGCGTGCAAGTGTTGTGACGTCCATTTCTTTTATGATAATAGTGTACCAGCCAAAATAAGTTCATTTGAGAACCTGCTAAATAAAATCCATGATTTTGTATAAATCGGGGAATGCAAGTTAGTGGAATAGGTGTGGTAATCTTACTCAAGCAAAACTAGAGAAGGGTGGGCAATGGTTCCACTCCCTGCTATCCTTTAGTGCTCCCTGTCCGTTCATGAAGATACTTTCCTTTTCGATGGGGTTGTGTCTTTACTTTTTAAAAAAGGGAAGCCCAAATTTGTAGAATTCTCATGAGAGCCTTTCAGGCCCCAGCCAGATTGGGAGCATCACTCTCCGTTTTACAGAATCTGCTCTCCCATACCAGTTCTGAGCTGACGAACGGGTGTTTTTTCTGGAATATTCCCAGAGATAAAGTTTTGGGCCTTGGCTTTTTCCTTAGACACAGTGCACTTCAGTGCAGCCAAAGTCAATAGCCTTCTGCAGTTCTTCAAATTGCAGCTGCATATGGAGCTGCAGAATTTCTCACATAAACGTATAGCATGAAACTGAATTTATGTCGACATATCATTGAAAAAATAATGGATAAAAAAATATTCTGTCACAGACTTCAACACAAACAAGACAAGTGGGAATAGCTTCTGGTTGACACATCTATTGTGAATGGTTTCTCTCTCCCATCCTCCTTGCCCCCCCCCCCTTTCCACTTCTGCTGATTTTTATGTGAGATGAGAAGTCAGCTTTGTAAACAAGAACATTTCAAGCCTTATTTTCCCAGGCGGCCTAACAAATTCCACTGCTGTCTGCTAGCATCACTATGCATTTTGTGGAAATAGGTCACATTCTGCATATCTCTAACTGAAGTTACTATTGTTTACTTTTTTCCTTTTTTAAAAAAAGAGAAGTTGAGATAGTTGCTTCCCTACTTGGAAAAAAATCACTGTAATTCAAATGACTTTTTTGAAGGGGTCTGATCTATGCGCATGAAGCAACTGAGAGAATATAAATAAAAGTTCAAAAGAAGAGGGAAACTTCCAGTGGGGATGAAACAGTTGAAATTCACTGGTTTGATAGGAAGATGGATGACTGGAAATACTGTTCTCTGACACAATTAGAACTTTATGTAGGACTTTAAAAAAAAATTGTATCTGACCTAACATCCTGCTGTGAGGGTATTTCGGTTCTGCAGGAGCAGAACAGACACATTGGCCCCAATCCAACATGGAGTTAAGCCTGCTTAAGCCTGTGGATTCAATGACCTTAAACCCGTTTAACTTAGTGTTGGTTTGTGACCCCTCTGTGCAAAAGAGCCTTAACAAATTCTAGATATCCACATAACTACTGCTTTTCAAGCTGTGCCTTCAAAATTCATTTATTTCAGTCATTTATGCCCTCCCGTTCCATTAGAATGTTCACCGTGTGTTAAAGTTTTTTAAATTAAAATATATATACAGAATGACAATAATAGCAATAATGCAAGCCAACAACGGATAAAAGGAGGTAGCAAGCATCCTTGACATAAATGAGCTATCTAAAAACACAGCCACAAATTTAAAAAGTGCATACAGAGCAGATAACACATTAAAAACATTGCAATAATTAAACTGAAAGCTGTGATCTAAGCACAGAAACCAGGCAACAATAAAAGCCTCTTGAGGTGTAAGGTTTTAGAGGTCGTGAACTCTCCATTCTTGGAAGTTTTAAAGCAAAGGTTTATCTGAATGAAGGTTGGAGATGGGTGCATATGCAGAAACCACTGACCTTTGCATGGCAGAAAATGTACAAAGCAGAGAGTCCTATCTGTTACCCTTTTATTTCTGAGACTTGTCTGCTTTTTCCTCTGTCCCCTCCCACCACAGGCATGTGGCTCCCAAAAGGTTGCCCACAAGGGAATGTGGCCCTCACTTTGCAAAAAGGTTCTCCATCCCTGTTCTGATGTACATACTGCAGCACTTTGTGCATTTACATCAGCCACTCCCCCAAAGGCTTCTGGGTTATCTAACTGCAGCCTGGCTGCTTGTCCTGCTCCCCACAAGGTGATAATTGGGACTAAGCACTTACCAGAATGCCACAGAGATTTCTCCTGGCAGCCACTTAACATTTAATTGGGGTATTAACGCCACCAAAGAAGCAATTTCCAATAATGATTCATTCACTAGCTGTCTTGAAAACAGTTTAGGATTATAAGCTTGCCTGCAGCTTTGGGTTCACAACAACTGGCCAATGCATGGCATTCCTTTAATCAAGGTCCACTGTATTTACCATGCCTGCCGGGATTCTAGGTTCCACAAAAAAAGGCTTCCACAATAAATGTTAACATTTTTAACACTAGTGGTCACAAGTTGCTCAGCTGTGTGTTCATTTTCTCAGTTATATTAAAAATCCCAGGAAAAGAACTATATTTATTATAATTAGGGTTGTGTGTATGTATTTTATGATTTTTGTCAGTAACCTTAACCCAGCAAACGTAACCCAAGAGTTTTTGATTTGCTATGTATGCTGACTCCGTACCGTTTTGTTATTTCTTAATAGTTTACACATCTCCTTTGGTCACCAAAATGCTTTTATGAATTCATATCTTGTTCTTCCTTGTGTGTATCTGAAGAAGTGTGCATGCACACGAAAGCTCATACCAAGAACTAACTTAGTTGGTCTTTAAGGTGCTACTGGAAGGAAATTTTTTTGTTTTGTTCTTCCTTGTATTATGTCTGCAGCCATTTCTGGCATTTTGATTACGGTATGTTTACACCTGCAAGGTAGGCTACTTTGCAGTGCATTATGCCATAATTCATAGAATCATATAGCAGGATGGGGGCTCAAACTCATGCAGGAAACTAGGGTTGCAAACAAAAAAAGAGGACACATTTGCCAACTTCTGCTTTTAACTATGGATCGTTATGATGACTCTCATTTTACATACCCCTGAAAAAAAGGACGTGTCCTGGAAAAAAAGGACATATGGCGGTCCTAAGAAACATTGGGCTCATTTGGGTTGTGACTGCAGGACCTCTTGCAGCTTAAAATCCTTAATACAAAATCGGAAGACTATGGCAGCATAGTGGCTGTTTAAAGCTGATATAGGCTCTTGACTTTGCTGAACTCCTGGGCCCTTAAAAATAAAAATCATAATCTGTAAATGATTTTTTTTGAAAAAGGCACCCTCTTGAACAATTCATGACACTTTCCCTTTATCCAAGCTACGGAACCCAATCAGGACATGCTACCAAGGTCCTTCTACAAAAGACAGGACTGAAGTCTTATTTAGTTACAGCTTCAAACCATTAAAAGCACAAGCAAAGATAACAAACAAGTATATTGGTGTATATGTAAATAACATTTTTGTTTCAGATTTCTCCCCTTGCTTTGGAGGAAACAATTTTTTAAACAGATGTGGTAAAGGAGGGGGGGATGACACTTGAAGTCTTATGTTGTAGTTCCTAAAGGAAGTGGTCCCAAGGAGCCATATATATTTAACAGCAAATTAGTGCTGACATTTGACTGTGTTTCAATCAGATCTAGTTTTTGGCACTGTTATCTGTATTTTTAACATGCTGTGAAGATTCACTTTACCAGCTGCCTTGCTGGGTTGGGGAACGTAGTGCATTCCTTCATCATTACTCAGGGGTCAGAAACTCAGAATTATTTTAGTATCAGGGAAACAGGAAATAAAATGAGGCTTTTAGAGTTTGAAGGGTTTTTTGTTTTGTTTTTTGTTTAAATGGGATTAAAAGTCTGCTAGTAAATTCTGATATTGAAGAATGCCAAGAGAGAAGGATTTGAAGCCCCATTGTGAGGGTTAATAGTAAATGAACAAACTGCTTCTTCACGTGGTGGCAAATGTTGTTTATAATGAATAGGAGAATTATCAAGTTTCTCAAATATGAAGCAACTTTGGGGTTGAAACTTTCAAATTGGACGTTTATTCTGAAATTCAGTTGTTAAGTTTTGCAGATCACTGATATGTTTTAGATGTGAGTTGTGACACTGCTAGTTTGGCATGGTGGCGCATGCCACCTTAAGCCACAATGGCATCAGGTTTTCATTTGCCCATGTGTTTGAAATCAAACCTGGTGAGCGAAGGCACAGCACTTTGCAAGTGCCGACAACCAAGCTGATTTGTACCAATGATAAAGTCTAATGCCTTTTCAAACATCCTGGTGACTGTATGTGGTTTGCAGGCACTGCTAGTCACCTGATAGATGGTACCTGCAAAGCCCACTGTTGGCCCAGCTGCATCTTTAGCTGCCTCTCAGATGAAAACAGATGGGGCAGGTGGGCTTCACTTGGCCAAAATAGTGTCACAGACAAAATGGGGAAGCCTAAACATGAGTTGAAGAACAGAAACTGAATATTTCACTTAAAAATAGGGATCCTAGCCCAGACATGGACTAACTTAAGGCATGTGGGATCTACTCTCTCTCCCAACCCCCAAATCCCAGTCCAGGCTGTGTGTGCAGAGCTAAGCCAGTTACAGAGCTAAGACAACATCCCTTGAGTTATTACCGGGAACGAACTGTATGTGCAAGTATAAACCTACATGTGAGTTAGCACAGAACAGAGATTCTAACAGCTGAATTTAAGGAGAAACGTTTCACTGCTGTTTTTATGGCAGCAAGAGTCAGAAACTCTCGCTGGTCTACTGAAAATCGGCCATCAGTCTACCAATAAATAGATCTACTTCCTGCCCACACTTGTCCTAGATTCAGATACAAATTCCCTCTGAGCATATTGGCTGAGTTTGCCATTATGATCTGCAAGGGATTCATCAAGGCTTCGTTCTTTCCTCTTTAATTAGTGCTTCTGTTTGTGTTGCCAACATCTCTTGTGGTTCCAGTCTGCAGCCAGCCCTTCAACAACAGACACACAGGCTCAAAGCACCATTATTGTTCTTTTTTCCTGGGTATGCACATCCTAAGTACCTGTGAGATGTGCCTTTTGAGCCCACAAACCCTCAAAGCAGGCTGCATATGCAGTTGCTGGTGTTTGCTGATGCTTACAAAGAAAAGGCCAGATGAGCAGCTTTTTCTGTGGCAACGCACTTTTAAAGTAGGGTGGTGAGCGCAGCTCTGCCCGCTTCCAGCCATCCATGTCTGTTGCACAGCATTCATCCTGGTCCTACTTCCTCCAGGTTGGGAAAGCCATAGTTTAATCATCAGAGCCACTTACTGGACATTCAAAGAATTGACACATTAGGGTTGCCATATGTCCTCGTTCCCAGGACACATCCTCTTTTTTTCATGGGTAGAGCTGTCATAGTGATCCATAACTAAAGGTAGAAGTCTGCAAATGTGTCCTGCTTTTAAAAATATGGCAACCCTATTTCTTGGAATGCTTTGGAGCCTCCAACTTATCTATAATGTATGGTGCAGAGCAAGGGAGAAAAATGAATATTTGGTCTGTGTAGTATGAATTTCGGGCACACGTGTGACTTTAGCTTTAAGAAACACTTGTTAACATTACTGTTTTGTTTAACAGCTTTGCATTATTTCCAGAATGGAACAATGATTCAGAGCACTGTAAATTTTATCCATATTATGCCTGTCTCACTCCTCTTTGTTCTGCAGCTTCTACCTCTGCAGCATCAACAACCCTTGTTTTAGTCTTCCAGAACAGACTGCATCAGCAACTGCTGCTGCAAGGGAGTTTTAAAAAATACATTAATGCAAGGCTTATCAACCTGGCATCCACCAAGGCATTATTTCATGCCCTGAGCATGAACCTTGATCCTCTGATACCCAAGCACTCTTTTTCAAACAATTTCTGGCATTTTAAGAACCAGAGATATGAGGCCAGATGTACAGACACAATTGTTCTCAATTTTTGTGAGAAATTTGCCTGCTGTGCCTCCCCTTAAACCCCCCCAATTCCTGTATCAAGAGAAAGGTGTGTGTGAGAAAAGAGGTGAATGAATGTGGTCTGTATCTTAACCTGATACTTAACCAGATACTCAATTGGTATCTGAAGAAGTGTGCATGCACACGCAAGCTCATACCAAGAACTAACTTAGTTGGTCTTTAAGGTGCTGCTGGAAAGAATTTTTTTTTGTTTTGACTATGGCAGACCAACACGGCTATCTATCTGTAACTGTGGTCTGTAACAGGGAGATACGCACTTGGGCAATGGAGATGTGCAGTGAGTGTGTGCATGAAGAGAATATGGTGTGGCACCTTGTATATTTTTCTTGGAAGTGGGAAATGCTCCTACAGCAACAGTGTATATGTGTGTGTGATCAATATTGTGCAATCTCCACACTCAGGGAACAGCAGGACATAGTTAACTTCCATGGTAAGCCCAAGGTTGTCTGAGGTGGGGTTGAGTAAGCAACAAGGGCTGTATCCTCTTTAATTTTGCATTACAGTGGTACCTCGGGTTACATACGCTTCAGGTTACAGACTCCGCTAACCCAGAAATAGTGCTTCAGGTTAAGAACTTTGCTTCAGGATGAGAACAGAAATTGCGCAGCGGCAGCAGGAGGCTCCATTAGCTATAGTGGTGCTTCAGGTTAAGAACAGTTTCAGGTTAAGAACAGACCTCCGGAACGAATTAAGTACTTAACCTGAGGTAACACTTTATGCTGTCCCCATGCTAGCCGTGTTGTTTTTGTGCTTTCCCATGCTCCTTTCCATGGCAGCCATTTTGTGATTCACTGCACCTTCTCAAAATTCTAAATACGACTACTGATCTGAAAGGTTTGACGGCCACTGCATTAACCCCTCTACTGTGACTTGCATTATGACTTGCTCATTCACATCCCTTGCTCTACTGTTAGGTTTCCAATGAAGCTACCTATCTACAAATTGCAGGTTTCATATTCTCTAGCTATTATGGGAGACCTGTGGCAGTAGAAAGGGTTTTCTGCCTGTTGCAACCTGAGAACATGCACAGGAAATGTCCAATCACACGCTAAAGGAGATGTTGGCTATTTTGCAGAAAGTGGGTCATCCACACTCACTTGACACACTTAATCCTTGCAAGCCACAGCAGTGTGAGCTCTGGGAAGGCAATCTTGTGGAGTAGGCATAGGCAAGCAGTATAATGCTGCTGTGTAATTAAATTTGGATCCCAGAAGTATATATAGTAGCTTGAATTTTTTAAAAAATGGATCACTATTCTTCATCAGTTGCAGTATTTTTACTGGATAATGGTATTGATTTTAAATGCAACACACCAGTTGGGGAAGGAGTGAAAAACAAGAGTAGAAGGGAATGGAAAGGATTTCAAAAAGAAATGAGGATCTGGAGGGGTAGAAAACAGGCCAACCTCCATCCCACCCCAAGTCATACACACAAGGAGGCAGGCAGTTTTAAAGCATTTGATTCTTTATTGCCCTTCAACATGAAGAATGTTACATGTAGTGTTGCTTGAGTGCTGACCTGTGTTCTCATTTATCCTTGACAGATGCCCATGAGGCAGGTGGCACCTTGGATGCTTCTAGTGAGCAACTTGCTTCATCAAAGCCTAAAGGTGAACTGGGGCCTTATGAGTTCCCGCCATCCATTCTGTCCCTCCCAGGCTCTACTCGCTGCCTGAAGAGTGTGAATTCTTAAAGGACCAATCTGTGGAATGATAGCTGGAGCTTCTCCCTCCTACAGCCTCTTGCCATTGGGCAGACACAGAGGAAAGAGAGGTATGTGGAAGGTTCTCAAAGGGTTTTGGCTCAGCTTCAGTATCTGGAACTTGGTGGATGGTGGACAAGCCCTGCATGTGGCAGGCTGATTCTCTTCTGACTCTAATGTCAAAGTTGAGGCCATGGCAGAATAGGACTGGGAAGGCCCAGGTTCAAATCCCTAGTAGATGATGACACTGACTGGGTTACTATACCAAAGCCTAACCGGCCTCAGTGTTGTTATGAGACCAAAGTCCCCAGAGCTGTGGGGTGTGGGCAAACATTGCCCCTTGTTATAGTAGCAAGTACAGTGGTACCTTGGGTTACATACGCTTCAGGTTACATATGCTTCAGGTTACAGACTCCGCTAACCCAGAAATAGTGCTTCAGGTTAAGAACTTTGCTTCAGGATGAGAACAGAAATCGTGCAGCGGCAGCAGGAGGCCCCATTAGCTAAAGTGGTGCTTCAGGTTAAGAACAGTTTCAGGTTAAGAACAGACCTCCAGAACGAATTAAGTACTTAACCCGAGGTATCACTGTATGTCCCTCTCATCAACTGATAACACAAAAGAGGGCCACTAAGTCTCAGCTGCCTCTATAATTGGCAAATAACAGGGCTGTAAAAAGTTGTTCCTCCTGCCACTGTAAT
This sequence comes from Podarcis melisellensis, assembly GCF_964234715.1. Taxonomy (NCBI): domain Eukaryota; kingdom Metazoa; phylum Chordata; class Lepidosauria; order Squamata; family Lacertidae; genus Podarcis; species Podarcis melisellensis. The sequence continues at coordinate 50,016,200 of NC_138537.1, forward strand.
GAGCTACCACAGAAGCAGAACAAGAATAATATTTACCACGTATCCCATATCAGGAGGAGCCAATTCCCTCACATTGATTTATGGACACCATTTGACTGCCAAACTGGGGGCCCAGTGAGATCTGGATGATGGGCTTTCAGCTTTGGGACTCAGCCCCACATGTTCCAAAGCAATTTAACTCCTCTTTTCCTAAATGTGCCCTCTGAGTGACTTTCCCTAATGCTTGTAGCCATGAAGGGCCTCTCTTTACCAAGGACTGTCCCACTCCCAAAATGCCCTCTCTCTTCCTGTAAACATTTGATAAAAAGCAACCCTTTGTCCCAAAGTACATCATCTGCCATCAGTGCAAAATCTGTTTTATATCAAGGTTTTGAAAGGGTGAACATGACACAACTAAATACATGAAACAAAATATCCAAAGAGCACAATAAGAATAAAGTTCAAAACTTTATTTGTTTACTTGGTTTGAGTACAACAGTGATGTAGATTATAGTGGGGTGGTTGGGTGAGATGAACAGCAATGACGGCCAATGTTTCGTTTTGCAGAAGAAGCAGACTTAACAGTATAGATAGGTATTGGTGATTTTTTTTTTCTTAAACAGAGGCTCCAAATCAGAGCTGTCCTACAACAAAGGAGGAAGAACAAACAAACTTAACGGAAATAATCTGAAAAAGGCTACTTGGTTGCATTCTGGAAATTGGCTGCCCAGGAAAGGGAAGAAACATGTAATTAAAAACCTTGCAGTTAAAACTTATCAAAGTGGTGCAAAATATATCTCATTAAAGTGATCTTCCTACAGAATATTAATAAGGCTCCCTCACTACAAGGGTTGTCAGCAACTTTTACTATTTTGCACCAAATGATGTCATTAACAATACAAAGTGTTGTCATGGGAATACACAACAGTTGATAAAGGTTCTTTACTGACCTTGCTGGCTGAGAAATAGCCTAACTGACTCTTTCCATCAAATTCCATGGGATTTACATCAGACCTCAATTGTGCCAGTTGCTTCAATGACAGATTAGTTTGGAAAACAGGCAATGCAAAGTAGTATTTGTTACCCTTGAAGAACCAGGCCTGGGAGCAAAGAGCAGCATGAATTTGCCACTGATTTATACTGCTGAACACCACCAGGTTGCTGAAGTTAATTACCAAACCTCCTGTTAATGTTCATGGGTTTGGAAGGAAGTCCCTAGAAAATAATGATCCAACTTATGCAGTGTTATCATTCTGACACATGGGTGAACATCTTCAAGATGTAATAATGATTCCACTCGCCTGCCCCATTAGAAAGCATTTTGCACAAAGAAGAAATTCACAAAATTACCTGACACCCACATTATTTTCTTATGTCATGATTTGGGGTTAAACTATGCTTATTTGGCCACCTTTTCAAAGGCAGAAATTCAAGAAGGGCCTCTGTAGATTTGCCACTTTGGGGGGCAGCTATATTTCAGGCAGAAATTCAACTAGCATTGCTTCCCCCCCCCTCATGGAACTGTTGGGAAAGCAACACCTGAAAAAAATAATTTGTTTGTTTACTTATTGCTACAGTCTCTTATTAGGAAGAAACTGTCATATTTGGAAAATAATGTCAACTAAAATGTTGCATTCTTTACAGTAGATGGGATTTGGGATCAGGAAGTAGAAATGTGTGAGAGAAGGGCGGGGATAGAGAAAAATCTCCTTAGTTAAGCACCAACAGGAAGCTCTCGCTGTGTTAGGACATGGCATTCTTCTGTGTGGCTGGAGCCTACAGAATATTGGTTCCCCACATGTTTAGAGGGCACATGAGATATTTTCCAAGTAGAAACCATGCAACAAGTGGTTCACCCACACTTTTAGCTTCTCTTAATCGCTGAGCTGAGGGACATCTGCTCAGCATTTGAGCCAACTGGGAAGTGATGCCATGCTTGGCAGTATAGAAAATGTGTAGAGTGCTGAAATCAGCTGGTGGGACTGGAATTGGTTAATTTGTTTCACTGCATTCGGGAAATACTATCTGTGCCCCTTTCTGTGAGACAGAGAGAAATGTATCTCCAGAGGTCATAGGCTGGAAAGCGGTAGCATGAAGAGAAGTGCAAAGCCAAATCACTGAGCTGTTGGATGTTGTGGCAGTGACAATAGCATGCCTAGGAATAAGGCATAGAACAGCCAGCCCATATATTCCTTTATAGATTAGCTTCCAAACCATTGTCTGATCTTGGTACAAATAGCCATTTTTTCCTCCACTGAACAGTGTGGCCTATTGCAGGCCATTAATCCAGAATGTTCTTTTGATTGTAAATGGCAGGGAGTTTGAACTAATGAGTCAACACAATATAATGATGGAAAGTGTTACAATAATGCTAATACGGATTGAAAGTTTATTGGAGCATCCTAATGCTGCTACAACATCATGTGGGATATGTGACAGATTTTAGTGGGTGAGATGTTTAGGTTTCCACAAAACATGGCTAACCTCCCCTGCAGAGCTGGGGTCCTTATTATTCTGCTGCCAGCACTCTCCTCCTGCTAACTGATAAAGGATCTGGCATATGACTTTACCAGGGAGCCACTTCATAAGCTGGTCATCAGTGTGGTGGTGAAAATGTTACCGCTCACTCTGCTTCCCAGAATTATGGTGTAGACATGTGGTAAGTTTATTTTCACCACTTGACCAGACTTTCACAAAAGACATGTGCTTGCATTTTACCACATGTTCTTCTACAAATCAATATATGATGCATGAAAGATCCTCTTTATGGGCTTGGATGACCAACCTATCAAGCGCTTCTATGATAACGCCTTTTGGCAAACGGTTCTCTCTGCTGAGCTCTTAAATTTAAGAGCAGGAAGTCCTGAATGTCCTGCCCCTCAAAGGCATCCTTCAGGGGCTGCCATCCTATACATGCTTGAACAGAAGGAAGTCTCATTGAAGACAGTGGGCTTTACTTCTGAGTAAACATGCATAGTATTTCCCTGTAAGTGACATGCTAGTGTCAAATTTCTATTGAAAACAACAGTGAAAACGGCAACAATCACCACTCCAAGTAAAAGATAAACGTATCAAGTGCATCCTACTGTTGGCAAGAAACAGCTCTGGAGTCTGTGAACATATGTTATTAACTGTTCTGAAATGAACAGAATATGCACAGCCCTCTAAGCAGTTCTGCTAGATGGGGGCCACTTCACACAATGCTCAGGACTGCATGTAGATGAGGGAGCATCACTGAATTCAGAAACTGTCTTAGGCGTTCCTTCTTCTAGGCACTGAGGATAAATAAAGCAAATAGCCTAGGCTGCAGCTTTGAAATATTACAAAAAAAGAAAACCCAAGCGCTCTAACTATGGGTGAGCCTGTAGTTGCCTGAATAAAACCAAATCAAATACTGACCTGGTTCCTATGTCATGCTAAGCCAAATGCATGGGCTCCAGGAGTGCTTCACTTCTTCATGGTCCTGCTGCCATGCGACACTGTGCTAAGCAAAGGCATGGCTCACTGGGTCGTCTGAACCCAGGCTTGTGGTTTAGCTCACTCCAGACTTAACCAGAAGTTGCAACCAAGATTTGCCCTATGATTCATGGTTTACTCAGGAGAGCTAAACCTCGAGCCTGGGTTCAGATGACCCAAGGCAAGGTTTAGCTTAGCACAGCAGTACAAGGACCAGGGAGGAGCAAAGTCACTACGGTCTCCTCTCTGGGAACATGTACAGTTGCACTGACTAAGCCATGATTTGGCTTAGCATGATATGCAAATCAGGCCATTACTTAACTTGATAGTGTGCTGTGTCATCAAAGCATCCAAGAAAGTGGCTGATCTGTCATTTTTTAGCAGCAAAATTTCCAGGAGGTGTCTTGTTTCTTAGCATCTCTTCTACAAAGTGGATTAAATACCATTTTTTTGTCACAGACATTCTGGAGTTCAGCTGTACAGCACGCCAATGGATGTATGCTGGTATAGGCGACAGTAGCCCCGATTCAGTCGTTCCTTTGGTAATGGGATGGAACTTGCTTTGGTGTAGTCAGGTCCCTTCCCACACTATTGATGTTTGCAGGGTTGAGCCATCTTTGCAGGGATGATGTGATTATTTCCCATCTGCTAGACATCATAACAGGTGGTGACAGCATGGGAAGCAACGACATAATTGCAAGAGCCCACATACTAGTCCTTTAGAAACATTACCAAAGCAGCATGTGGCTAGCCCATGCCCCATGGATTGCCACATGGCACAAGTAGCATCTGAATTAAGCCTACACCTGTATTTCACTTTGGAAATACTTTTCTTAACACAGAACGAGAAAACCAACTCTTTCATTTTTGGCTTGCTCCTCTTGTTAACACTTAGCAAACTCGCTTAAAGCCGGACAAAGGGAGGAGAGAAGACTTGACAATGAAATAAGATAATTTGTTCTTAAGATTCCTAGCAGATGTGCGCAAGTGCAAGCTGGGAGTTTCCTTGCAAAGAATTTGGCTGGTATGCAGCAGAACTCTGGCTCAGTGGCCTGCTTTGCTGATGGGCACTGCAACAATAATAGGCCATTTGAAGGCAAGGCCAATTAATTGTAATGGCTGTGCCCAAAGGATAAATATATTACACAGGATTCCTTCGTTAGCTACAGAATATAGTCATTCATTCCTTGGAGAAACCATGACGACGTAATTGTGGGTTGGCATCCTATTGGCACTTCCTGGCTCTATCAGCATTGCCCCTTGACCTTTAAATAAAAGTGAAGGGAAATGAGGGAGGGCAGAGCAGCTCCACATTATGTATTGATGCCATGTAAAAACTTTATAATGCATAAAGACCACTGCTGAGATTTAGAATGTCAACATTTTTGGGTCACAACTCTCTGGCAAGCTTGAAAGGCCCTTGTACAACTGCAAGGAATATATAGGTGCCTTTCTCAGATTTTCCCTTTAACCCCCATTTCCTCTCTCTCTCTGTCTCTCGTGGTTGCTCTCCAAAAAGCGTTTGAACTTAAGTATGATACATTATCCTATATGTGGTATTTTCTCCCCTCCAAAGGAGAGAATGGGATTCAGAAGAGTTTGGCTTTCTTCTTCATGTCATTGCGTCTCCAGAGAGGTAATTTATCAAATTCCTGTATCGTCATGCCGAATATTTCTTGGAAAACCTCAGGTGCTAAGTGACGCTGAAGGAAGACAAGGAAAAGGGCAGCTATCAGTCCAAATGTTTAAACAAGAGACTTGTATCCTTTTAAAACCATTAGCCCAAGCATCTGTTTGGGGAATCTGATATTCTCTTACCTCCAGCCTGGTTCTATCCACTTCTCGTAGAATTTTACTTCGCCCTCTGTTGGACACCATGAGCAGTTCATAGGGGAATATCTGTTAATGGTATACAAGAAGCATTTATGTAGATTTAGAGCACCCCAAAAAGACACCATTAAGCTCACAAGCAGAATGCAGTCACTGTTGGCAGACAGCTTCAACTTTGCTAAAAGGCTGCCTTAAGTATTTGAGTGTAATGTGCACTGTTTCCTTGAATCCTTTGTTCCTTAAAAAATAAATAAATCATACTTAGCAGGATGTCTATAGGAGTTCATTTTTGTACAACATCATACTAAAAATATATGTGGATTCTGCATATAATCCCATTTCATTTTCTGGATTATCCTTGATGGGGACATTGCCCATTTTGGTTTGTTCACATGAAAAATAACTACTTCATTAATGAAGGTACAATCGTTAGGTCTGAACAAGTATCTCAATCATGTGTCTTTTCTTCCACCCTTGTCCAGTCCAGTTGAAGCTGATTTTTCACATATCCACCATAGCTAGCTACCTAACTTGTTCTGCTGATTCAGTGGTTTTCTGTGTTGTGGAATTTACTAAGCAATTTAATAGGTGTTTCTTGATTAGAAGATAGTAATGGTGGACATGTTTCTCTTATACTAGACATAGAATTATAGAACTGTGGTGTTGAAAGAGACCATGAGGGTCATCTATTTGAACCCCCTGCAATGCAGGAATCCTTTGCCAATCATGGAGCTCAAACCCATGATTAAGAGTCTTGTGCTCTACCAACTGACCTATCCCAGCTCCATGCAGTAGAGGTTGGTCTATTCTGCTAAATGGATCACTGTCCCACCAACCTCAGTCTGCCCCCAGTCAGCCCCAACTTGCCTGCCTTCTTACTTACAACTAATATACTGGCTATCACCTTCCTCCTCCTTAGTTTGAGTTTTGAACGTGTAGGGCAAACAGGTATAGGGACAAAACTAGAATTGGCTCTGCTTGTCATTGGCTCTAGCTCTATCTACCATTGACTCCCTTTCTACCCTTCTAACCCCCAATGGACACCAGTCACCACAGCATAATAAAGGGATTGTTTTGTCGACACTTCTGCTTGTTCCAATGCTTTCCCCTAGGAAAACCTACTCTTTACTGCTGAATTGGAGCAAATGTCAATCAGGTTTTCCATAATGCGGAATATGGTGTAACAGTAGGAGGAAATGAAACTTCTAGTCCTTTCTAGCTCTATCAAGATATCTAAACAGGAGTTCTTTATCTGAGCTACTGGCTGAATATGCCAATGATAGGGGCCCAATTTTCCTCTCCTTGAAGGTAGTAAGAGACTTTTGTCAATTTTTTAAAACTGTCAGTAAAATGGTGGGACCTAATTGAGACTGCTAGTTGTTTTATCAGCTGCAACACCTAATGAAGATTTCAGAAGTACAATAAAGAAGATAAAGTCATCAAACATATACCACTTAGTTTATTGTAATTATTTAAATGATGTGTACTTTATATACAGCTTGGAAGAGAATTGGTAGTGGAATATGACAATTATACAATTCACTTTACTATATAACTTTAAATACATTTTTTTAATGCTATACAATGCAACATAAAACTAACATACATTATTGTAACAAAATTAGCCAAAATTCCACAAACTTTGCTGAGAACTTTGAAGTCATTAATCATATTCTTATATTTTACAAAACCACAGAGTAGTGCTCTTAAAAATATTTTGAGTCCAAAATTGGGCAAAATTCTCAGGTTGGTTGCTTTCATGGTTGGCATCAAGCTAACGCTTCTCGTCAGTACAAGGATTTATGCTAAACTTCCCATCTCCCATAAACTTCCCATATATGGCCTCCCCAAATCTGCTTTGGAGAGTTGAGGAATCCACTAGAAGAGATTTAGGGAGCACCAGGCAAGGAGAGGCGGAAAGTTATGTTGCACAAGCATACATTCTTGTGCTGGTGGGACAAGTTCATTGGATACAGCCCTATAGTTTTAAAGATCAACTATTATGACAGTGGTGAGGAATTTATGACCTGTGGGCCTAATCAGGTTCAGCATGGGGTCCTGCTGCAAGGCTTTCCACCTGCTCTAACCTCATGTCACACATGACATCAGTGGTGTGCAGTGCTTTTTTTCAGCAGGAGTGTGCCAGAACGCAGATCTCCCCACTCACCTCTTGCCTCTACATACTTCTGAAAAGCCCAAAATGAACATTTCATGTCAAAATGGAAGCTGTCCAACATGTGTGAGTCTACACTTTTTCTTAAGATCCATAACTCCACCTAGCTCCGAGTTGCTCCTAGCTGTGACTGGTCAGGCTATGGGGTGGGGCCAATTCGTAGTTCCTTTTCTTCAATCAACCCCTTGTGTAGCAGCAGCAGGTTTTAAGCTTTGCTGCCAGGTCTCTACCGTTGCACCTATGTGTAATTGTGCGAGGGCCTGAATATAAGAAAACGAGGAAAGTGGTGGTGCATTTATTTGACCTGCACCAGAACGAGGGGAAATGCCCAGACTAGCTAGGGAGACAGTTTGCTGTCGGTTTTTTTTAGCACCTCTGCAGGCGGTGAACATGGCTTCTATCAAGCCGGCATCTGTTTAGGGCTGCCTTGAGTCACCTGGTTACTTACTGTAACAACTTCATGGTGAGTTCCAGCACCTATTTTTCTTGAAAAAAAGCACTGGAGGTGGGGTAGGTAAAGATGTGGCTCCCTGCTGAAAGGGGTGTTTAGCGGGCACCACTGCTCAGTTACAGACTGTGCCCTGTGGGTTCTTATTACAGTGGCTGTCAGAAGCTTGGCGCTGAAAGCTTACCAGTTTCAAGTTTTACTGAACGCTGCTGTCTATTCCCCATGAAATATTAGCTGCTCTTGCCCTGTATACATCAATGACATATGTCCTACAGTCCAAAGCAAGATAGGGCTGGCACATAAGGAGCAACATTTTTGGGGGTGAGGGGGACAGACCACAGGGCTACAAGCACAAACTACCACCATTTCATAGGCAAACCATCACTGTCTTGAAGGAAAGTGAATAATGTCTACACTTGCCTTTGGTTCCAACATGTTAGGCATAGACACTCCTCGGTCCATTCGCATTCCGGGGACATGACCATCTGGGAGGGACTGTATCAGATATAGGTAAACATCAGACACACAGGTTACATGCACACACACATAGAAAGGGTAAAGGCATTCAAGGTGAATATGGACATGAATTTATACTATGATCCCATGTTAGATTTTTACATCAGCCAATGGAATACTATGATTACGTACTCCTTAAGCAAGTTAACAATCTGGTTTCTATGGTGTCCAACAAAAGCATTCCCAGTAGTAAAGATTAAGTAGCAAGTTAAGAGAATCTTTCTGGTTCTAAGGACCAAAGAACTGACCTATTGGATCAGACCAAAGATCCATCAGATCCAGCATTCTGTTTCCAAGAGTGGCTAGCTAGATGCCTCTGGGAAGCTTATAAACAGGGCTAGCAGGCAGCAGCATTTCCCCCCAGTATCTGGTATTAATAAATCAGTTTGTAGGGGAGGAAGAGGAATGACGGGCAATATTGTCTCACAGAACTGACTTGTCATCTTCTATGTTACTTTTCCAGCTATACTTTACTCTGACGTTTTTGCTCTGTTGTAAAAAAATCTGCCCAGTAAAATGGCAAGTTCCTACCTATCCCAGGCTGGAAAAGACTTTCCACATTAATAGCATAATATGCAATAAAGATTCTGTCCAGATCATCTCTTCATAAGAATTTTACATAGAATTTAGAGTTAGGGCTGGCGTTTAGAAGAAACAACAACTCTTTTTATTGGTCAATCAATGGATCTTCCTGTCAGTGTTATATGAGGTCATTTGCTGGCTATTTCTTCCATGCCCACAACCACATACAAAGGAGGAAAGGTCAGGGAATCGTATGTGGAAAATAGGAAGATGGTATGGCTTCAGAAAGAGGAGAGTTATTGTCTGGACCTCCCTTGTTTGGAACCAGAGAGATCAGGAGAAACCTGATGGAGAAACAACTGCCACAGGTGGCTTTCAGGTCAGTCTTCCAAAAGCTTACCAAGCAAGTCACAAAACTGGCCTATGCAAGGTATTGTGTTAGCTGTGCCCTTTTCCACAGTGATATAAGTTTACATCATTGGTTAGAAATGAAACATGCAGATAAACATGTGCTAAGAAACTCTTCCCTGTAGCGGAAATTCAGACTTGAGTCACATAGTGGATGAATTGTCGATGAAGTTGGTTAGATACTTGGTTACTTGATGGAAGAAAATCTGTACTGTACCTGAAAATCTGAAAAGGGATGGGGATGGGGTGGGGAGAGAAACAGCATCAGGATTAGGATGCCAAACAATATGTGTTTCATTTAACCCCCAAGCTCCTAACTTGCAGGAATCAACTAAATGTTTCCCAAACCTGGGTCTCCAGCTTTTTTGGACTATAACTCCCATCATCCCTAGTTAGTTCATCCCTAGCAGTTCAGGGATGATGAGAACTGTAGTTGAAAAAATAGCTGGAGACCCAAGTTTGGGAAATACCGAACTAAATGATCAGAACCAAGCAGACAAAAATACAGATCCATATGCATAAAATAAAATGCGGTTTTAATGTACACATTCCCCTCTTTATTTTAACTTGTTCTCAGTGCTGAAGAACCAGATTCATTTGCAAGAACAAAAATGTGTACATTGCAGGGATAAGTAAGGTGCTCACCAGTCTGCTATGAGACTAGACTAACCACAAAAGCAGGCCACAAAAACCCAAGCGTATGGGTTACAGATATAGCAGCACACAAAAGAAAACCATATTTCTCATCGTGTTACCTCGAGCAGCGCTGCTCACATCACCATAGCTGTTGTACTGACCAAAGTCTGTAGAGACCGGCTAGAAGAAGACACAAATGGACACGTCAACCACATTGTTGATCTGGAGGTGTCAAAAATATGCAGCATATGCACATAAAAACAGACCACAGAAGAAGAGAAAATAGGGTAGTGGGGAAGAGATGACTGTACTGAAGCATTGGGTCTGTGAAACAGGAAACACTTGAATGAGCGGGGAGAAGTAGCAAAGATCCCAAAGAGGTGAAAACCCACAGTGAGCTCCCGTTGCTCGGTCCCTACTCCTGCTAACCTAGCATTTCGAAAGCACGTCACAGTGCAATTAGATAAATAGGTACCGCTCTGGTGGGAAGGTAAACAGCGTTTCTGTGTGCTGCTCTGGTTCGCCAGAAGTGGCTTAGTCATGCTGGCCACCTGACCTGGAAGCTGTACGCCGGCTCCCTCGGCTAGTAAAGCGACATGAGCGCTGCAACCCCAGAGTCGGTCACAACTGGACCTAACGGTCAGGGGTCCCCTTACCTTTACCTAAAGGGTATGGAGTAGTCAGCAATTGATCATTGTACTTTTGCTGCCAGGGGAGCAATTCTGGATTCATTAGGTCTTTACCTCAAATGCTGAAGTATCTTGGGCCAGGCCTGATTTTCCCCTCAAAGCATGTACAACCCATTCTTCAGCCAGAAAAGCTTCCACAGCAGCTTACAAATCAATAAAAATAGCAGAGTGCTTGCACTCAGGCTTACAACACAGCACAGAATATAAAGTGATGGGAGGGAAGAGGAAAAGAAACAAACTCAGGCATCAAATTATTGATATCCAACTGGCGGCATTAGGTTTTTCTGAATTATATTTTAAAAGTTTGGGGATGGAATTCCCCCCAAAATGTTGAATCAAATATCATCTGATGTATTGCTTAAGATACATGAAGAATATACAGTGGAACCTCAGTTTTCGAGCGTCTTGGAAGCCAAACATTTCAGTTTTCAAATGCTGAAAACCCAGAAGTGATTGCTTCCGTTTTCGAACATGTCTCGGAAGTTGAATGGCTTCCGTGGTGTGTTTTTCAATTTTCACCACTGAAATTGAAATTCTCCCTTTGCACCTCGGTTGTCAAACGTTTCAGAAGTCGAACGGTCTTCTGGAATGGATTATATTCAACAACCGAGGTTCCACTGTACATCGGTTTCTAATATTGCACCACTGCATAAGAATTCCCTTTGTGTTCCTTTTGTGCTACATTGTTATTTTAAGGATTTTCAGAAATGGAGAGATAATGTAGTGTTAACTAAAGTCCAGTTGTATCTGATGCCTTCAACTATTTTAGGATGGTTCAGAAATATGGCATACAGTACTCTGAATGTATCTATCCTTGTTTGAATGCATTGAGAGAGCAATACTTGGGAAGCTACGTGAATCTATAATCACTTGCATTTCCTGAACTCCAGAACAGATAAAGGGTTTTAGGGCCACCTACTTTCAATCAATACCATGTAGAGACTCCATGAAATTCCTAACAGAATAACGACACATATGACCCTGTCTTATAATAAATGTTGACTGTTTACCCTATGAAGTCCATTTCTTCCATAGCCAGGAAGGGAAGAGGTTTTGGAAGCAGCTGCATGTGGAGCTAAACAGAAAAGGGAGAAGAAATATTAAAAACGTAACAATTTATGTTAGGACAGAAACAATAGCACACACATTCAAAAAGTCAAAGTCAGAACATTTTAGAAATCAGTTAAAAGAACCCACAAGATTTTCTCCAAAAGGAATCTTGAAATTATAAGTTTGAAGCAAACTTGGCCTTATAATATTGAATTTAGTTTAGGAGGGTGGAGGTTCAGCATTCTGAAACGTGCAGGGGTGCTGCATGGGCTATAAAATGTTCCCTGCTGCTCATCTTCTAGAAGTTGGAAGGTGATTGTCAGGGAAGTGCCATCAGAGCAAGAAACGGAGGCAGGGCTACCCAGCGATGCCGGAGAGGGGACGAGCAGGGGGGAAGGATTTCAGCATAACACCCATAGAGAAGAGAGGGAGATAGAGGAATGGGTGACAGGGCTCCGAGACCCTTCCCCCGAAACTAGTGGAGAGAGCGCTGGGACGCCCCTGCCTTCCCCTTACTTGCGCAGACACGTTCCGCGCAGAGAACATAGGAGGAGACTCGGGGTCAAACAGCTTTTATTAGCCCACTCACCCCCACCTGCTTACATTTCTGTCTTAAGGAAAGCCATTTTCAGGGGTCACAAAGCCTCCTGTCCTGTTTCTCTTCAAAATGATTGGGGTATACAATCCTCTATGTTGCTTAAAATGCACTTCTTTTTTAGCCCAGTTAGTAGGTAAGCACAAAAGGCTCAGTGGTTTAGACCACAGTGCCACCCGCATTGGGGTGAGTTCCTGTTGCTCTGTCCCAGCTCCTGCCAACCTAGTAGTTCGAAAGCACGCCAGTGCAAGTAGATAAATAAGTACCACTGTGGTGGGAAGGGAAATGGCGTTTCCGTGCACTCTGGCTTCTGTCACGGTGTTCCGTTGCACCAGAAGTGGTTTAGTCATGCTGGCCACATGACCCGGATAGCTGTCTGTGGACAAATGCCAACTCCCCCAGCCTAAAAGCAAGATGAGTGCCAAAACCCCACAGTCGCCTTTGACTGAATCTAACCATCCAGGGGTCCTTTACCTTTTACCATTACTAGGTAAGCAGTTGTGCTTTTGTCACAAGTACTTCCATCTTAGAGTTTTGAAAAGTGCACGAAGGACATACAATCCAATTATACAGAATCATATACATCCTCCTATAAACAAACGGTTAAGCAGTAATTATAAAATGCAGTCTTTTCTCTGGAATGTATCATAGTTTGCCCATACGACCTGTCTGGTGAGCCAGTGATTCCGTTTTCTATGATCCAGCACTTTGGAATGTGCTGCCCTGCTCCCTGAGGCAATGCTGATTTCCTCTCCCAATGTGGGAAAGGCTAAAAGGCTATGAGAAGCATAAATATCAACAAGGTGTATGCCACTTTTTAAACATGATTTCCTGACCTAGCTTGTTGGCTTTTCAGGAACACTAATATTGCCGTGACCTCAGCAGTAATCTACATTTTATATGTTATTCATTTAGGCAAGTGAGCAATCGTAATCTCATAAAAGATGCTTGTTGTAAAATGTGCAACTCGGTATTTGTTTTCTAAATGCTGTTGCTTTTTAAATCTTGATGCAAATGAGGGTTTTTTTTAAAAAAAAGAATAATCTGAATTAGTCATTAAACTTCAGGCTCTATACAAGGCTATTTTTTAAAAACTTGTTTAAGTTACTGCCAACCACATCATTTTTTTTCTAATTTGAGAACTAGTTGAAGATTAATTGGAGTAAGCAACATACTGCCAATATTTTTCTGTTTCTTTACAGACCAAAGCAAAGGAAGCTTTCCCAAGAAATCAGCACCAACAATTTTCGTACTGTTCATAAAAATTCTGATCTCATGGATCAGCAGGCTTTCAAACAACATCATTATATTTCCTCTGCAATCTGGGAATATATTTACTCCCCAGCCATTTCCTCATTTGATTTATTTAAGATGTGCCAAGGATCTGGAAACGGGAAACCTCAATTCTTGCACAAGGCATTCTGAGAATGTATTGTGAAAAACAGCCAGCGATAAAATGGCAGACAGTGAACACAGGAGTGATAAAAACAGCTTCACATGTGCGGCACTGATCAACATCTTTTTGCAGAACCAGCAATAGAATAGATGAAAAAACTGGTTTTATTTTAGGCAGCCTAATCCATCATTTCCCATAGACCACCCATGTATGCTTTTCGCTTACATGAATTAACTGGAGAGTCATAACGGCTGCTGGGAAGTGAAGACCTTTCCTTCTCCATTTCTTCTTTTAATATCAATTGTCCCAGACCTGAGTTGAGCTGCAAAAATGGGAATTAAAAATTGTACGTAAGCTATTGAAAACATCCAGTTCAATTGGCACGGATGAGTTATTTACATCAATATCATAACCACCTTCATCAGTTGTTCCTCCTGTAGCTGCCGACGTCTCTGAAGCTCCTCAAGATCTTCATCTCTGCCAGTGGATCTGCGGCGCATGTCAGAACCTACTTCCACAAAACCACAGCACAAAGAGAGCTTCTTGCACAACTGTACACAAGGATTGACAACCATTACCCATGTCTCCTTAGGCCTGCCAAATAAAATTTGCTTGCTGAATAACAAAACTAAACTCCACTAAACACATAGCCAGACGTTCTATCAATTTTGTTTCAGAAGTAGTCATGATATACTTATCTCCAGTTTAACGCCTTCTGTGTAGAACCCAAATTTTTGTTACCTCCTAAGTGTGACATATACTGTAAATACTGTGGTTTCACTCATATTACTAGAGGGCCATATAGAGGAAAACTGAGTGCCGACAGCCAAACTCCTGAAAATAGATATTTGGTAAAGTCCCATCGATACAACCATTGCTTGTATCTTTCTCCTTCGTGTTCCTATTTGAGAGGCCATGGTAGAGCTAATTTGGCCCAGGGCTTCAATTTTCTAAATAGTAATTTTGCACGTTTTAGCTAATTTTTTCAAGTGATAAGTGAATCTCGTACGCATTGTGGGCTGGATCCTGAGGCACCAGTAGAAAAAGTTCTGGCAAAATTCTGTCCCCAAAACTTTCATACAATAGCTAGAGGAAGATTTTGCACAACTTGGACTTGCATAAGCAAGCATCTTGAAGTTTGAGCAAAAACTTGTGTTACAGAAGTGTACCATTGGATTTCAGCTCTCACAATAAGCGTCTTGCGCTATGTTCAAAATAGCCCTTATGCTTATATAAGGGGACTTCCACTTTCTAAAGTCCGACTCCATTAAGTAAATTAAAACTTTGTCAGTTGTAACTACAGGGAATAATATCATAAAGAACTTGGGAATTAGGTGGGCCCATTTAATAAAAGACCTTCTATGTCCGACTCCATTAAGTAAATTAAAACTTTGTCAGTTGTAACTACAGGGAATAATATCATAAAGAACTTGGGAATTAGGTGGGCCCATTTAATAAAAGCTTTAGGATGAAATATTTGAGCAACTCCATTTCCAGTTACCAATGGGAAGCTGAGATTTGGCCCATGTTTTTAGTGATATATGTTGTTATTATTACATTTATAACCCACCTTTCCTCCACTGAGCTCAAAGTGGGGTACATGGTTGTTCCCCTCTGCATTTTATTCCCACAACTCTATGTACGAGGTAGGCATAGCTAAAGTTTTAGAATTTCTTTTTCTCTCTCTCTCTTGCACTCTCCACAGGTTCACCAAGAGAGGTATATAATATACTATTGCAAGAAAACAACAAAAGCCCTGAATCAATGGTGAAGGACTTTTTTAAAGTTTTTAAAAGATCTAAGAAATAATCAAGAATAGTGGTTGGATAAACATTTGGTCTTGAATCTAGAAACCCTGGACATTATTTCAGGCTGTAATCATATACACATTCACTTGGGTTTAAGTCTCACTGAACTCAGTGGGACTTATTTCTGAGCAGAACGGCTAAGACTGTGCTATGAAGTTTTTCTTCTTCTGTGAAACATACATAATATTGACCCAGCTTACAAGGCTGTTGTGTAAAGCACTCTGCCAATTAGAAGAACTACATTTAAGATAAATAACATTATGATTATGGATTTTTAAAATAGGGAAACACTGGAAATGTGAATAGGAAGGGTAAGGTATACAAGCAAAATGGACATGGGGACAATGGTGTATAAAGCAGATTGGTGAACCAATGGCTCTCCAGGTGTTGCTCCCAACATCCTTGGCCAGTGGCCATGCTTGCCGGGGCTGATGGCAGTTGTAGTTTAGTAACATCTGGAGAGCCAAAGGTTCCCCACACCTAATGTATCATGACAGCGAGTACAGAACCATGAGCTTAGCTAGATATTACATGCATATACATGCATTTAAATATCAAAGGATGATTTTAAGAAGCAGAAACGGCTTCAAGAGTGTACATAACCCCTCCCGCCTGCCATTTTTCTGCTGCAAGTTCCTGTTTCCCAGGCTGCTTTTCTCCAAACACTGTTCTAGATGCATTTTTTCCCTGTCTTCTCACAAGCATGAGTCTGGAGCCCAGTTTGCAAAGAGAAGCATTGCAGTGGGAAAATGGTACACAGGAGTAAGATTAGGCACCCTCTGCTCTCCTGCCACTACTGCTTGCTGAAAACAGCCAGCTTCTGAAGTCACTTTTCCTTGCTCAAAGCACACACACACACACACACACACCTATGAAATCTCTGCTGCCCCTGGGTCCTTCTGCATTTTGAACCTTTAGCAGACGTTGCTAACATTTTCCAAAATGTAAGATAACTGTTTCCTGTTTCTTATAAAGTTGACCACATTCCATGTTAAAAGAATAAATTATTTTCTTTGGAGATCCCCAAATGCCTGCTGTAGGTTCAGTTCACATGTGCCTTCTGGATTTGGTGAAGTCAGGATGAGATGATTTTAGCTATGGCCATTTCATATGGTGAGTATGTTGGCTTCATACACCCTATTAATAGTCAGAGCTAATGCTTACTATGACCCATGATGAACAAGCCCTCACTCTCATCTGTGTCACAGTATATGTGGAATTTGTTACCCAGTCATTTAATATTAATTTTAATAATATACTTAGGGTGTAGAAAATCACCACTGTGAGATTTCCTCCCCCTCCATAAAGGTGGCATTGCAAAAAACTCTTTATGCTGACAAAAAAGCGGTAACATTGATGTGATGTTGTAAAATCACCTCACACTGAGTTCCCCAGCTAACATGAGAATCAGGCTTTTGTATGCAACCAACCGTTAACAGGTAACCAACAGTTACTGTATTTAAATAATCATGTGGACAGATAATATGACATGATACATATTGGGTTTTAACAAAAGAAGTGTTTTTAAAAATGAAAAAAGCATGGAAAATAAAATTAATATCTTAAGGCACAAATATGATGCTAATAGTAGGCCACTTTTAACTTCATTTGTTTGGAAATCTGCTTGTGCTATGTATTGAAATCAATAACTTTAAGGACATTTTGCAGCCTGAGATGATGGACTTATGTCCCCTCACTCAATTCCATGAACAGAAGTCCATAGGACTGGCAACTGACTCTTGCTCCAACACTGGCAACAGGATAACATCTTCCATTGCAGCTAAGGGCAGGAGGCTACCTTAGGAGGTGCAGGACAGACTATGTGGCCCCACAGCTATGACCTCAAACACCTTGCCTCACTCATGCACTGTGTCACCTGGCAGCTGTTCACTACCTGGTCAAACAAACATTGCAATTCAGCAGCAGTGGTGCCAGTGCCTGGGCACCAGCTCAGGATGATGTGTATGTCTGATCGCAGAATATGTCCCCTCACCTGCTGCCAAACGTGGTTGCCTCAGGTTTTCTAATAATATGACTCACCCTGTCTGTATCTTTGGTTTCCTATCCTAATTAGATACAGCGAAAAGGTGTTGAAGTAAGAAAATCCTTAAACAAGTCAGGCTTCACTGCAGCAGTCAATTTAACACATTGATTTGAATGAGATTATGAAGACAATGTTATTTGTAATCTCTTAACTCTGCCCCTGTAGACCAATTCCTTGGACACATTCCTCAGCAGGCACCTTTTGTTTTAACCTTTAAACGCCTGCTGAAAACTTTTCCATGCTGCCAAGCTTATGCAGGCAATTAAGAAAACACATTTCAATAATAGGTGATGGTCTTTGATTTTAAGTTTTTACAAAGTTTTATTGTATATAGATACTGTGGTCGAAACCGTACTTGATTTTTATGATATAGCAGCATATAAATATATTCATAAAGAAATGATAATATTTTTGACTAGAAACTAAGGAGAAATATCCAAATCCTCACTTTCCTTCTCAAAAAGTGTCCCACAGAAACCTCAACTTCCTGTTTAAACTCTCTGAATTCAAAAAGTGCATTGTGATTTCGGGGGCCAAAAGCTCTTAAAAGGGGGAAATCGGAGGAACAGCATGTACACACGGGAAAAAATCTCCCTTCATAAAGCTCCTGTGATAAACCCTAAATGTCTTTATGAACTCTAGATACTTTAAAGCAAAGCTTAGAGGTTCTGTGTTAGGCATGCATGGAAGGGGTCCAAATGAGAAAGAAATGCAGGAAAACCTGGGAGTGTGCACTTCAATGGAATGTAGACTCCAGGGATTAGAAATCCCAGAGTCTGAGGTTATACATTCCAAACTACAGGGTTTTCCAGGGAAACCCCTCTCCCCATCTTTTCACATTATATATTTAGTGTAGCACCCATAAGACTCTTAAGGATCAGGTGCAAATGAATTCAATGTCCCTGTATCACACACTAATTAATATTAGTCTAAATTTATTTATAGGTTAGTAGAAAGCTGGGGTGGGGTTTACACTTTTTGTCACTTGTTGTTCCATACCTACAGCCGCAAGTGCGGGTGGACCTGGCCAGTATTCTGTCTCAATCTTTGGAATCTCGTTGGGTGCTGGAGCGTGGGCTGCTGGGAACTTGGAGGACTTGATGATATCATCGGAAGACTTGTTCTGGGCTGCCAGGGCAGCTGCATCTAGATGGCAATCAGGGGAACTTAAGCTATCAGATTAAGTTGCTGCATCAATGCTATATGGTTCTTTTCTACTTCATGCTCTCTTACAACTGAAATAGTTAACACTATAAGCACTATTATTTCACCTCCTTATTCAGCAAGTGAGGGCCCCTCCAGACATCCTTTTTATTGTGCATTCTTGGTGGTGTTGGGACAGTTTTCTACAATCACTCTTTCAATACAGTTTGTGACTGCAAAAGTATTTGGGGCAGTCAAACTGCCCTGTATCCAATTGGTGCATGTTTAGTAGCTTCTTGTTGAAGTCCTGTAATTTCTTATAGCACAAATGTTCTGGGAGTGGCAGTGGTGGCTGTCCTGCTTTTGTTTGGCAATAGCACAGAAAATGCCCCTCCAGAGAGTAATAATACAGTAATACTGAGGAAGCATCACAGAATGTAAATAAAGCTGAAAGACGGGTGGATGGTTCAGGATAAATCTGCCACTAATGTACTATTTTACTGTGTCAATGACAAGTGTAAGACACTGTGTGCCCCACCCACCCACGGTGGAACACACACACACAAATAAAACACCAGTCTGGAGAAGCCCTGATATAATACTCCTATTAACATATAGTGGCCAAATTTTAAGTTCTAATTTCTGCAAGAAAACCCCAAATTTCATGAGAACAGTGCATTTGAAGGATGCATACAATCAAAGCATTAAATCAGAAGTTACAGTGGAGTTCTGTAATGGAGCGAGCATGGCTTTCTCCCACCTTTACAATGTAGATAACAGACAAGCAAGTCATCCAAAAGCTTGAATTCTGCTATCCTGCCTATTCCAAATGCTTCAGGGAGGCATATGGGATGCACACTTAATCATTTAAAACAGGGAACCCATGGCCCTTCAGTTGTTGTTGAACTCCAACCACCATAAACCACAGACAGCATGGTCAGCGAGTGTAAGGTGCTGGATTTCAACATCTGGAAGGCCAAGATGTCTGATTCAAATGCTCTTTAGTTGCCTCAGGCTGCTTTTTTTAAGCAGTTGCAAAATTGTTCCCAGGTCAATGGAGGTGGGTTTGTGACATCACAAGTGTCTGCTAATTAGCTCTATGTACAGCCAACTTCTGCAAAATTTCACAGGACCAGTTTTCCTGAGCTTGATCTGGGAGAGAAAATTGTTTTGTTTGAATAGAACACAAGTATATTTCCAGAGTGGCACTCTCATTTCAATAATCCTAGGTTTGTGCACAGCTTTAGAATGGATTTACAAAGCAAGTTCATTGGAACCACAGAAGCATTATATGGCAGTCTCTCTTTTTTAAAGCAACTGCTGTTAATAAAAAGAAGAGTTCAGTGTGCCTCTTGGTTTCCATGTAAGGCAAGAAGCCAGGGATATTTTAGTAGTGTTCTACTGGATGTAATCTCATGACATTTTACAAAATTTCTCCAATGGGAATGAAATTTGCTGTGTATTAATAACTGTAAACTTTCTACTATATAATTACATTTCCTTAACACATTACATTTCCACATTAAGTAAATACTTTTTCATCAGTCCAAATCAGTAGTTGGTAACTGCTACATAATAATTAGCTTCATTTTATTTTGGTTAAAGCTCTTATTAAGCATCCTTGATGTTTACTTCAGAGCATTGTCATCACCATGTGAAATTGATCCCAAAGTAATGTATAGTAATAGTGTAATATTTATCCTGGCAATTCACTTAGGGTGAAATTATACTATCATTATGTATGAGGGAACATCACCATGAGATGCATGCAACTGTTCTTAAGTTCCGTGTGTATTTGAAAAGAAGAAGGCAGATTTAATGCCAGTAAATAACAAAGAAAAAAATCACCTCAGGGCAGAGTTTTACATATACAAAATGACAGTGTAGTTTCACCCTTTGCTGTTTTCAATAACCAAATGTTGGGCTGATTCCACTGTGTATGAAGCAACTAAAAAAAGATAGAAAAGAATGTGAACTAGAAAAACTATTTCCCAAGATATATTTTGTGTCTTTACTATTTTAAGGTTTGTGTTTCTGAAAGCCTCCAAAGGATATTTTCAGATGTCACAAACTTAGCTAAAACAGAGGCCTGTATCAGAAAATGTTAGAAAGTTATACAGGGCCATGCTTGCATAAGAAGAGAAGGGGTAAATCTAGATATTGATTGTCCATCTGCATATTATATAAATCTACTTCAATGTTTTAATGCTCCGTTCAAATGAATTTGGCCATTTTAACTGTGATCACTTAGAGGAGAGGTGGGAAACCACCAGCCAATGAACCTAATCAGGCCCTGGACGGTTCTCAGTTTGACCCTTAAGACCCTTTCCCCTAAACCATGGCCATCTCAGCCTTAGACTGCAACTCCATGATATTTTAAGATTTTGTTAACATTTCTTAAAGTACATTTTTAAATGAAAGTCCTGCGACTATTTAGTCACACATGATGGAAGGGAAAGTCTTTATCAGATGCTACTACATAGTTAAAACCTTAACTAGATTCATTCTCCAGAAGAAGAGAAAGTAGAGTGAAAGAATACTAACTTTTTAAAGTTTGCAAGTTATAATAAAATGTAGAATTTTTAGGGAAGAGCAAACAAAAAACAAAAGATGTTTATTTGCAGAAGCCCCCTTACTATTTTGAAATATAATAAAAATTGTTCATAAGGGATGTAACTAACTGGAAATATCTTGTGCATAGGCTTAAGTGAAACAAATGAAAGCTGCACAAGAATGTGCAGACTGGCAGCTCTCTTTCATTCCAAAGGGAGCTTATGAACAAGAAAAGTTCCTGAAAAACTGTGAAGTATTAATGCAGAAGTGAAGAACCCTTTTCAGACTGAGGGCACATTCCCTTCTAGGCAGCCTCCCAAGGGTGGGGGGCTCACAGGCAAAATGAATGTAGATTTAACCTTTTTACAGTAGGTCAGTTTCTAAACATACTTAATATATCCCTTTCTATCCTCCACCCAGGCAAGCAAGGGACACATTCCAGCCAGCCAAGATGACTGAGGAGGGTGTGTAGCTTGAGGAGAGTCCTGAGGGCCAGAAGAGAAGTCTCATTTGATGCCCAGATCGGAGGTTTCCCATCCCTGCTTTTAATGGATAAGGAGCAGCTACCTTGGCTCATTGCTCAGGGAATTACAAAAACATGCCTTCCAACAGTACTTACGTATTAGAATTGATGAGGTCAGTGGCAAAAACATTCACATGTTAATGGGAGGTGAGTAGACACAATAAAAATCATAGAGAAATAAAAATGATGTCAAGAAAAAAATTAAATGGCATGATTAAAAATTAAATAATAATAATAATAATACAAATGCCACCCCATAATAACCATCAGCCCTCAAGCAATCTAAAACTTTTGCATCCCTCAGTCACCCCTGATCTTCCTGCTATTTCTGTTTCCATGAGTCTTTACCTAAAAGCTATAATTATAATTAGTTTCTTTCTAGATACTGTGAAAAATGTATTTTCGTAGCCAGATCTCCAAAGACTACTGAAATTCCCTCAGAAAATACTGCAATGTGACCTTTGCTGTTAAAAAGAAATTGTGAATTGCTAATTGTGAATGCTCCATTGTCAGTGCAGAACCGCTGAGGAATATCCCCGCTATGAAGACACACTATTCGTTTTTTACTCGGAGCGTTCAACATTGGGCACATGTTGAAAGACACTCTGTAGTTACTACAGACATTCTACTGCTTTGCCCCTGCACTCAAAAGCAGATTCTTGTCAGTTCTACCTCATTTTAAGCTCAGTCGAGCACAGCAATACACAATGGAGCCCAAGCTTGCTCCCATGCCAGCATCAATAAAATGAATGAGGGTCGTGAGAGAGATGAGCGTGCTTGTTGGATTATGCTCTTTCAGTATTCATTGGGACCATGCCTTGGTCAAGTGACTTTCCCCATCATTTCTCATATTATTAAAGTGGGTATTCCACTGGACAGGAAAACTGATTTAAAAACCTAACTGTTCCTGTCAGAGTTTTTTAGCTAGTTATGACAGCTTCCAAGAGATATGTTGCTTTCAATATCTCCAGATATATTAGTGCGATATCTTTAAGCAAATTTGCATGTGGAATGCTGGCCTGCTAGCTGTAGAACAACCCTACATGACTGCAGTTTATATGACTGAAATAAAGGCCAATAAGACATGTACTATTCCTGTTTGCAAGCAGGGTACTACATAACAAAGTAGCCGTGATGGATTATCATATTCTGCAAAACAACATTCAAAGCAGTGAGGTATACAGTGTAAAGTAATCCTTCATCTTACACGGGTTTGGTTCCAAGCATTATGCATATGTGTGAAAATTGCATATACAGTCAAACCTTGGTGCTACCCTGCAGCTAGTGTATCTGCAGCACTCCCAGAGCCGGCGCAATGAGTAGGCCTTGCCCAGCAAGCAAGACCAAGAGTTTAAAAGCACATTTTGTGCCAGGTCTGCTTGTGTTACCCTGTGCCTTGCTTGGGAGTTGCACAATTTCAACCAGCCTGCTGCCAAACACATGTAAGATGAGAGATTACTGTATCTTTCTGCCTTTCAAACACCTCTGTTTACATCAGAAAAAAATGAAACATAAAAGGTGATAAAGCAGGCAATAATCCGCTAATGTTACAAAAAGTTAACATGAAGACAAAGCTCTGGGTAAGTCAACAGTTCAGTCATGCAGCTATTTAATATATTAAGATTGTCCCACTTTGAAAACAGAAAGAATAAGGTTTACCATGCTGTTTGTAGATAGGAGGTTTTCTATAAATATTGATGCCTTGATCTGTAAAAATAAAAAGCAGAAACATGAGACTATTTGGACATCTTCAATTAATGCTGGGAAAGAGGGAAGAAATCAAACACTAAATTGACAGGTATTCCAAACCAAGGACTTGGCACAAGTATCCAGGAAACTAATTTCAGTATCACATAAAAGAGAGAAGTATCTGATGAAAACAAAACACAAAAACAGATGGGAAAATATCACAGACAGATGACATGAAATCTTTGACATATAGAGTTGGCAACATGGTGATGTACCTAAAGGCATGGGCCATTCAGTTTAATGTCTTAGTAGATTGTTAGTGGGATAAACATTTCACAGGAGGTGCAACCAAAAGAGATATGCCAGGGGTGGAGACAGGAGCATTCTGGCGGAAAATAGCCCCCAAATGGCTACTGGGAAATTGTGCAAGAGCAGCTCAATTTCTCCTCCAACCACAGACATCACAAATAGCAATGATGTACATTTACAGTCAAGGCTTCAGAACATGTTTCATTCAGTGCAATCCTATGTATGCCTACTCACAAGTAAGTCTCATTGAGAACAGTGGGACTTGCTTTCAGATAGATGTGTGAAGGATTGCAGTGTAAATCTGCCGTTTTGAAATGCAGCCATATTCTCCGTAATTCTATTGAGCCTCTGCAATGTTCCTTACCACACTTACTGGTTTGGTGGTACAACCAACTCACACCACCACATATGTTCATATTCAGAAGCATTTTATGGCATAGAGCCTGGACTTAATACAGTATTTCTCTAGCAATGACTTAAATAGTACAGAATGTTTTCATTTATTTATTTTAAATACATGCTTGTATATACTCTCAAGGAAAAGTTCATGTTCCTCTTAAATATAAAATGCACAGACACTGAAAATTAATATGACAACACAAACAAAATGGAGAGAGGATTCTTAGAAAGCTTGAGGTAGAGTCAAAAATAAATCACCCAAAAGCCATGTTCTTTGGGTTGTTGTTTTTTTTTAAAAAAAGACTTATCTAGGGTAACTCAGTAGACAAAGAAAACAGAATGCTATATTGTAGCCTGATCCTATGTATGTTTACTCAGTAGTGCCACAGTGTTCGGTGGGATTGCAGCCTCATAGTGGCAAGATATGTTTAATGCAGGCTATCCCTCTTAGATGTGTAGCAGCTAATTAATGGCTAGGATATATCAGTAATGGTCCACTCTAAGCCATAAAAAAGGGTTATGCTGTTGGTTCAGTCCCACATTTCCCACCCTATACCTTCTCTGTATGTTAAGCTGTTACAGTATGTGTGTAATCTCTTAAGAATGTCTTGGAGATCCATGACCATGAAGGGAAATGTTATATCCGCAGCAGTAGCTCCTAAGTCTGTGGCCAAAATTTTCAGCCAGACAGCCACGTCTCTATTACTTTCAGAGAAACAACTCTAACTGACACAGAAGAGAGTGGGGCCATAATACTTTATCTCTTCAAACTACATTGGAACAAGAGATCTTTGATACAAACTAACCCCCAACTCAATGTTTTGCTATATACTGAATAATGACATATCCATTGCTCGCTAAGACTGCTCAAGAAACATTAAGCCACAGCCATTGCTAGAAAATGGCTACCAGGTTATCTGCAGCATTCACAGAAGACAATTCTATAAAAGCAGAGCGTAATATACACGTGGTTGAACTTTTAGCAGTATCACTGGCTCCTTCTCAGGCAGTAAAAAGTGTACAGAAGCAAAGTAAATAATGTGAAGCTTTAATGTTAAATTAATGATTTGCATCAATGAGAACTACTTCACACAGGAATCTACAGATTTAAGGCCCCAAATGAAGCCTACCAGAGGGCGCCACAGTAACAACTAGATGCAATAAGTCTGTTTAAGCAATATTATTCTTAACAGAAAGCACAGTCATTGTGCCACAAAAAATGCAAAGTGTTTGACAGTGCAATTCTAAGTATGGTTGCTCAGGTCCCATTGAGTTCCATTAGACGGGCTTCCTAGTATTTTTGTTTAGGATTGTAACCTGAATCCTGCCTCTTAAAAGTCATGAAAAACAGGAACTAACAAGTAAGATGTGTTTGGTGCTACCAAGGAGTGGCTTGGGCCATGTACACGGTGCTCTTGCCAAACTATATTGTATCCTCCCTATTCCAAAATCTCTAAGAGAAAGATTTAATTTCAACGCTTAAATCTTTCTGCAGCCAGCTTTTTCTAATTCCTCTCAAAATAAAACCAACAAGCCCTGCATTTCAAAGCAGTTCATGGTATACTCCAAAAAACAAACAAACTAAACAGCATGAGATAATGGAGACAAGACAAGGGTTACAAAGGCTACTGGTCTACACTATGACAGGACACCAAGACATACATTGCCAGCTCCTACCTGGAACATGGAAATGTTTAGGGGCCTGAGCGTAAGTTGGTGTTAGAGGGCGGCTGTCTGGCCGGTAAGGGGCAGGGGAGTTCCGACCGCTGGACGGCTCATTGCCTCCAATGAGGAGAATGGGGAAACAGAAACAAAAACAAAAACAGCAGTAAAGAAGCAGGCATAATTCAAAAACCCAACCAAAAGAGGGTGGAAAAGGAAAACCAGGGAGGAAACGAACAAAAAATATATATAGTTGGTAGTCAGGAAATATGGCTAGCATTGGAAGGCACTGCTAGTCTGTGCTAAGAGAGACATTCACATCAGGCTGGAAATCAGGCAGCTTGCATCCTCTCATTTGTACATTCCAACAGCATGCGCGAGGAAGAATGCAGTCAAATTAAATGGACAAGCCGTGGAGCGGAATGGGAAGTTACGTGGTAATGATTTAATATCAGCCAGGGTTCACACTTTCAGTTGAAGAGTCATGGCATTTGGCAAAGTCATTGCTAGGCAAACCCCAAGTCAAATTATCTGCACCCTTTGAAGAGAATCATTCATTTCAAATGATCATACATGTACGAGAAGGAGAAAAGCTTCAGATTAATTATTCTGGTTTGCTCTTTCTTTGATTGATCAAACTAGCATAAATAAATAACTACACTCCCTTTTCTCTAGGGTCTTGTTTTTCATCTCATCTCCAGGAAATTATCTTATGGTAGGTATGATGAGCCTGCGGCCCTCGCAATGAGGCTGAACTCTAACTCCTGTCAGCAGGTCCATATGGAACTTGTCTGGGGCCAGGGGCTGGAGTCTTGTTAGAATAAAGTTATAAACTCAAACAGCGCAAGTCCAGCTCCCCCAGCCAGATTAGCACTCTAAAGGTCCAGGACAAATGTACCTGGCTGCCTTCCCTTCCACATGGGCCTGCCTGTGAGTCCAGGGCAGCATGGCCAATTGTCAGGGATGACAGGAGTTTGTAATCCAACAACTGCTAGAGGGCGGGGAGGGGGCACATGGGGAGCCGTTCTATTGACACTTTCCCACATTTTCATTCATGAACAGAAGCAGTCAAAGTATGTTTTCTCTTCAATGCCAACTGCACAGCCAGTGATACATAGTGAATAACTGAGTGACTGAAAGTTTGGACTGGAGATTCCTTCTAATCAACAGGGAGACCAATGCATTGTCGTATAAACTCCAATTGTGTGCAATACAGCTGCACACATAGGTGTTTTATGTTCGCATGAAAGGGACAGCGTATAAAACCTGTCCAAGCTTTTCAAGCTTGAACTATGTCAACGGGACTCTGAATCACTTTATCTCATGTATATGTGCTATGTTGTTAGCCTGCTGTTCAGCCCAAAGGGTTTTCAGAGCAGCTCACAAATGAAGAGGATTAGAAACAGTCAACTAAAACAAATACAGCAATTATAAAACCAGTGTAACAGTGGAAGCCAATATTAAAAGTAGATTAAAAAGAGCTAAGCAAGATTAAAACCATTATTCAAATGGTATCTAAAATGCCTAGGCAACTAAAACAGTCTACAAGTGGCACCGTAAGGTAATAGAGTCAACACCAGGTGAGCCTCCCTGGAAAGGTCCTGTGTCTCCTATTGAGTGGCACTCTCTGATACAGTTTTCTGATGTGCAAACTGTTCCTTTAAAAACCTGGGAGTGGGTTATCAATATGCTGAAGGGAGGGAATCCAATTCATTCAGTTCATAGATTACTCAACTCACTCCAAAAGCTCAGGATCAGTAAGAACTTAGTTTATGTCTATCCTCATCCATGTGGCTTTTCAAAGACACTAGCGATCAGTTAGTATCAGTGCTAAAAAAATGTGAATGACTGCTTGGAGAGAGACATATATTTTCTGTAGAATATGTATTTATTAGAAAATAAACATTAAATCAATTGATGTGGTGTATTTACAGTGGGTTATGGTAACCTCTTTATTTGCTCTCAGGAGCCGGGGGGAAATTAATTGTGCATTTAACAGGACTTACGTGAAAGCAAGTCAAACAACTTGAAACTGTCTCTGCATGGCAGCTCTTCTACACATCATGCATGTGTGGCAGTGGTGAGGAGAGAAAATGGACAGTGGAAACCAGTCCTCATGGAGCGGCTGCTATGTGGCTTCAAGTGGCCTCCATGTGGCTTTTATGCTATGCTAACTTTGTTTGTTCAAGGCAACATTTTACAGTACAAAATTGGGATGCACCATCATGTGGTTCTCAACCTGCTAGAAATCTCCTACAAACTTGGACATTAAACTTTTTTAAAAAGAGGAATTGGTTATCAGCTTTTCATCACACTTTTTAACCTCTGTTTGGCTCTCTAGTAAATTTGCATTGAAATGCTATTTACAGAAAGCTGAAGGGTGACAGTAATCTCTACTGACAAGCATTAAGTTAAATTGAAAGAACACAAGACCCTTGATATTCTGGTCAAACAGCCCTGTGGTACAGACTGAGCCACAGATTTACACATCTGTGAATAGAGGCCAATATGAGCAGCTGAATTGTGCCTAACATGTTGTTAGCTAAAGCAGTAAAATGTATCTGTTAGAATGACACTTGGAAGGAAGGAAGCATCAGCAAAGAGGGAGTGAACATGGGTAAGAACAACAACACAAAGTCCCTCTGGGTATTGGAGAGGGGTGTCACAAGAGAGCTGAGACATGGCATACCTATGTAGAATGGAGCCGCATCTGAGAAAAGAAAAGGAAAAAAAGTCATGTACAGAAATGAGGATAAAACAAATGGGAGAATAGAGCTGAATGCGTTCATGAGAACTATGGTGGTACTTTTCAACTAAAAAAAGGAGAAAAAACATATGGCTATGTAAGCACATGTAATTAAAGGGTGGGGGAATGCAGAAAGCAGTCATGGGAAGCACAGTGCTACTTTTTGGTTCTCAATCCAACAGATAAGCTTATCAATATTTTTTAAGAGAAACTGTCAATTGGTGCATGGCACAGGCCATTTGGTTTTCGCCTACCTCGTAGCAATCATCACAACTTTGTAAGGTTTTGTGGTTAGGCATTGTTTGACCTTTTGATGGGGGAGGGGAGGTGTGGCCATCACCTGTCCCTCCATGCTTAAGGGTATTCCGTTAAAGGAATCCAGAGGTGTGGATCTTGTCCGAAGCCCGGGGCGGGGCTAGGGCCATGACACGACCCTGTCAGGAACACCTGGGGGAGCTCGAGTTGGTCTGCATTGACGGGGCTCCCCCTTCTGGTGGTTTACCCTTACTGGACTCCCTGTTCAGTGGGCAGGAGTCAGATATAATTGGGTCCATTCAATGCCTAAGCCAATTACCACTCACATTCTGTAATCAATAAAGTTGTGGCCAAAATATGCCCAACAACATTAATGTGACTGACAATCAGTTGTTATATAAGGACTTGAATTTTCTCCTCATCCTACTTGTGAAACTCCCTATACCTATAATGCAGTGGCAATTTTGGGAGATGGAGGGGAGGGGGTTATTGCTTAGTTTTGTTCTTGTTTTTATTATGCGTTTTGTGTTTTCATCTTGTATTTTTATGTTGCTATCCGCCCTGAAATCTTCAAATGAAGGGAATATACAAACTTAATAAACAA
Source organism: Podarcis melisellensis (assembly GCF_964234715.1). Lineage (NCBI taxonomy): Eukaryota > Metazoa > Chordata > Lepidosauria > Squamata > Lacertidae > Podarcis > Podarcis melisellensis. The sequence goes on from NC_138537.1 coordinate 50,045,633, forward strand.
TAAAACAAATAAGTTTTATTACTAAACAACCTTGCTGGGTCATCTTAAGGGTGATTGATATAATGTATGTGAGCCAAACCCCATGAAAGCAAAATACATTCATGCAGGGGTTTTTTACCTATCCACCCTACTTGAAACATGCCATTTCAAAACACTTCAAAGCCAAAACTTTCAAAGAAGATGAACTCTCCCCTCCAGAAAGTCACAATCAGATTAATATACAATCAATCATTACCTTAGGTCCATTTAATTACTAATTTATTCAATATTGCCAATTGTAATTTAAAATGGCTGAAAATCTAGCACAAATCACCTTAGCACACATCTGGATGGTAGCTTCCTGTACTCTCATGTCATAGTTTGGCATCACAAGTACATGGGAAGAACTCCTAGAAAGAGAAGTACCTTTCTTCCTGGGAGATGCTGTATGAACATTGTGAAGGCATCTGAGCACACAGCAGAGCCTGTGCTGGTTCCATAATTGCCACCATTAACTTTGTGCAGAAGTGGGGAAGCCCAGCATGGCCTTAAGCTACTGCTGAGTGTGGACTGCAGATATCAAAACATCACCCCTAGGCACATGCACACATAGTCATGCTGGCACTTTCACATGGAAGTATATCCCATATCTTTATTGTACAAGATACAATTAATTGCCCTTCTGTTTTTCCCGATTTTGTCATTCGAATGGACAAAGCAGGACACAAATCTGAGTTACACACAAAAATCTTTATTTCAGAAACTGCTAACTATGAGCTGAACCTCAGTGAAGGTTTGCTATGTCAAATCTAAAGGTGCTCTACCGTTATGAGAGAGAATGGAAATGCCTTGAGAAAGGAGGAGGATGCTACAGTAGGTCTGCAGCATGGAAATGTTGAACCGGAGTTTATGGATCAAGTGCATGCAAACATGAATTGTGCCTCTGTTTTTAAGGGACCCCATGTGTAAAGGATGAAGTGAGTTTTGCTATGGTGAGGATTAAAACAAACCGGAACGAAAAGGTTGTAAAGTGTGTCTTATTACTGGAGAGAGGAGGAGGTTAAGAACTATTATCATTTCTGATAATGGCCCATGGAAACCATGCAATCTATTTAACATCCATATTACTTTAGTTCAGGACACTGAAATGTGTAGTATAACTTGAGCATAAATCTTCCTGGCTTTTAGCAATTCACCTAATCTACTGCTGCTCACATCAGCTCCTGAGTGAGTGATTCAGGAGGAGTTGAAAATTACCGTATATAGGGCACATTGGGAACAAGGAGGGATGGATACCAGGAGGAAAATGAGTAGACAAAGTGGCAGGATACAACAAAACCAAAATACCAAACCGGCTTGCAAATATAAAGGACAATTTTACTTAGCTGAACAAATTAAAGTGCAACGTGCATATCAAAGCCTGGAACATGGCTATGTGAAGAACCCTTTCTTGCAACCATTCCCACTTACAGGACTTTGCGCTTCCAGTAGATAACTAACTGTAGAACAATTCACTTGTTTCAACTGTGCTATGACACTATTACTTACTATATACATTATTGGCAGAGTTGTGCCACTAGTTGACTGTATGTCTATAAGTATCTCCAGGCTTTGATATGCACATTGCACTCTAATTTGTTGAACTAAATAAAATTGTCCTTTATATTTGCAAGCCGGTTTGGTGTTTTGGTTTTGTTTTATTACAATCATTATAACACCTGATACTTTTTTTGTATACAAAGTGGTAGGATAGTCATCATGGAGGATCAATATGCTGGCAGGAAGATGGAGCAAGCTACCTGGAACAGGTAGGGAATTTTAAGAGTTACATAGTGTGACGGTATGAAAAGCAAGCTAAACTATGAAGATAGTTTTTAAGAGAGATGAATCTTAGCTTTTGAATATAAGTAGTGATTGCACCAGACAAGATCACTCCAGACAAGAAAAATGTTATATGAATGCACCCTGGTGGTTTGCCCAGTGGTAGAGGCACATGCTTTGCTTGTGGTAACTCCCAGTATCAATTGCTGGCATTTCCAGGTAGGGTTAGGTAAGCTTCCTGTCTGAAACTGTAGAAAGCCACCGCCAATAAGTGTAGATATGCTATAAGGAAGCTTCCTGCATTCCTAAGACAGGAGCTGGGATTTGTTATATTAGAGCAAGCCTTGTTGTTCAACGCTGGGGTTTGCCAGTGTATGAGCTGGTAAAATGACCTGAATCTGGCCTTAGATTTGAGGGAAGGAGGCTCTGCTAGAAGGCATTGTAAGTGAAAAATGTCTCTGTGTGAAGCTTGACAGACATGGTGTTATTTGTGTTGGAAGTTGAAGCATGGGGAGAGGTGCTACTGGAGACCTTACATGCCAATGTGCTTGAAGAGTGAGATTCAGAGTTATGGCAATTCCAGAGTTACGTTTCCAAGGCAGCAAAATTCTGTCCCCTTGCTGTTCAAAGAGCCACACTTTCCTAAAACATAAGAAATGGAGCACTTCACCTAAGGAGACCCTTAGAAAGGACATACTTCCTCGAAGATGGAGAAGGTATGTCAGGTCTAACACAGTCAATATGACGCAGGTCTGAGGCATGCCGGGAGTCACACAGCTGATAGCCACTTGATGGAGATGTGCCTTATTAGCTTTCCTTGAATGCTAATAAATCTCCAGTCTGTCTGACACTAGCTTGAATGGCCTGTCTCCTTACCTTTGACATGGGGGATGAAGTGGTGTCGGAAAGGGGAGTAGGGGCGGGAGTCATTGTGGGTGGAGATGGGACTGCTAGTGCGCAGGTGGGCTAACCGCTGCACACCGTTAGACTGCAGCTCTGCAGCGGCAAGAAATCGTGAGGCAAGACAAAATGGAAACAAAGAAAAGAGAACACAAAATAAGACAGAAGCAGGGCCAGTGGCTGGAGGCGGGGAGAGAACAGAGGGAGAAAAGCACTAAACAAACTAGGAAGAAATAAGATTACACAAATATTAGGGAAAGTCATAGGAAGAAGGTGAAAACTCAATATTGCCACTGGATACTTCCTTAGTCCAGGCTTAAATTAGTACTCTCTCTGTATAGCAAAAAATAACTTATTCATGCATCACACACCCTGAACCCAAATGAGTTTCAGAAGCAGCAGCTGTCTGGGTGACAACCTGACCAAACAATGCCAAAACAGGGGTACAAAGTCCTTTTTAAAATTGTTTTAAGAAATTCTGGAAGAAGAGTTTAGTTATTTCACTAAGAACACTAGGAACACCTTGGGGGCCTTATGATGAAAGTTTTTAATTTAATATAGATACTGGAAGAGAGCCATTTTTGAATAGAATATTCTAATCAATGTAGCCTTTCATGCGGTTTATCAATGAGGGAATTTTCAAAAAGTGCCTTTAGGTCACTTTCAAAATCATTCTGGAAATTTTGAGATCTGGGGTTACAAGAAATCTGCAAATATCTGCTATTATGTGAATAACGGTGTTCCTTGTCCAACTTTAGGTAAAAAATTCCCAGTCATTTCAAAATATAATGCTGGTTGTTTCCCCAGTAATTTGAACTGCTCTCAGAAACCATTTTATTTCCTGCATTTATTTAAATACACAATGCTAGAAAGCTATTCAAAATATCAGCAAAGCAAACTGAATCATTGTCTCAATCTTAATAAATCTCACAAATATGATTTTGAGAAATGGCATGTCCTACATCTTGTCATATTTCACACTCTTAAGTTAGTTAAATCATGGTTTAAAGGAAACACTGTACCATTCTAATTACAATTACAGGATTAAAAGTTTTGAAATACTAAATTCTGCTCATAGATTATGTTCACAGATTCACATACTAAGAGTTGTCATATAGAACTTTCCTGAAATGGAATCAGTTGGAGATTAACAACTATATTTTATTGCTTTCGACTATATTATACTGACAGATCAGCACACCTAATGCCAAAATGCATGTGGTTAAAAATGGAAGTGAGAGCTTCTGATCTTTTCCTTGAGGCCATACCAGAGAAGGAAAGAGGAGTGGCTCATTCATTTGTCTTTAATTATTGTTGAGCGTTATATTCTGAATGAGGCCAATGCCATCTTGGATCATCATTTCCCACAGAAATAAAAACAACTAGCCATTGTGCTCTGTCAAACTCTTAAGAAAGCCTGGATTTGTTTATCATCTAGCATATATGGAGCTATAATCACAAGAAGCAGAAATGTGAAGCCTTTTCATAGATTCCAATAGATTCAGTTGGCTCAACCATGTATATCTTGAAGAATTCATCATCATCTTGTCAGTGCTATATGATAAACCAAATTTCATTTGTGCCTTTTAAATGAAAAACCTCTTCAACATTTTAAGCTTACTATCATCATATGAACGCACCCAAACTTGATACTAATAAATTCCTTTGTGAAAAACATGCATCTAGACATTTGCTTCACCTGCTTTTGGATAAGGTAGCTATGCAATTCTCCCTAACCTGAATCCCAAACCCTAGTTTTGGGGTTCCATACCATTTCCAGAGTAAGGCTAACCAATTTTAATTTCCAGATTTTGCTCACAATGCTACCCATGAGCAGTTTATTTAGGAAGGTACGTTTTAAAGGCAAGACTTCAAAGAAAAATACAGCTTAATGCACATCTCTGAAGTAGAAATTTCACTGTTTTCTGCATGCAACTTTAACAGATGAACTGGTTTGCAATTTGTAGACCTTAATGGCTAGCTAGGGGTGAATGCAGGCACAACATTTTAAGAGCTGTGGGTGCTACCCTGCAAAGTTATTCACAGTGACCAGCTGATAGTTAGCTTTCCTCAGCAGGATAAAGCTCTGAAAAGAACAATTCTGCCAGTTTGAGGCTATATTTAGCTATTCACAGGGCTGGCCCCTGTGATGCCACCAAGAAATCTCTTCCTGCCTCAAACACTCAGAAGAGATTTATGTTTTATAAGCTTAAGTTTTCTTTAAAATAATTAAGAAGGCACAAATTAAATGCTGTTTTTTTAAAGGAAGACATAAGTGGGGAGGCAAGCCTAAAAACTGAGCCACCATTTGATTCACTAGTGTGTACAGTGGACCTTTCAGATGTGAAAGCAGGAAGGAAGGAAGGAAGGAAGGAAGGAAGGAAGGAAGGAAGGAAGGAAGGAAGGAAGGAAGGAAGGAAGGAAGGAAGGAAGGAAGGGCTGTGGAATTTGCATTTAACTTTTAAAACTTTTTTTATGTCTGTCTTCACACTAAGATTTTAAATAAAGAATTTTCCTGTTTTTAAAGATGGCCTTCCATTTCAACATCAAAGCAAAGAGGTCATGTGGACTGTGAGGTTTGATTATCAGGAGTATTCCACAATCTGAAACCAAAGACTCATTAAAAAGGTCCCTATAGCATGATATTCAACATTACTTGCCACTTATAAAAGAAAGGATAAGCAACCAATTTAATTTCCCAATAGTAATAGCTTTATCCTAACACTCAAACATTCCCCCTAACAACAAGACTCACTGCAGGAAATTGTGTGCTTTTCTCTAATTGGCATAGATTCTAGGCAGCTTAATTAAAAATAGCAAAAAGTGAAAAGGAAGGGGGAAGAGAACCAAATCGTATGCAAGAAGTCATGTAATACTAAAGTGTCAGATTCCTTTTCTATACAATTCTATGATATAAAGAAGCTAAGATTCTGTGGCTTGGCCACTTGCCTACATTGGGCCTTACCAGGTCTGTGAAAATGTTGTGGTGAACGTGACATTGTGGGAGTGTAGCTGTGACGGCTGTACACAGGAGAACCAATGGACCCCTGGCTGGTAGACCGGTGTATCATCCGATCCCGAAGATCCTGATATCCCTGAGGTAAAAAAATATTTTACATATATATTATAATATTCAGGGTTATAATGGTTAAAGATACTGCTAAAATGTTTTTCCAGAGTAACTCACTGCTTCAGTTCCTTGACACTTGGAGACAAACTAGATGTTACAAAAAAGCATTTCCCTCATAACATGGAAGCTGACACTTAAGAGAGTTGGGAGCCGTTTAAAAAATATTAGCCTGTCCAAAAAGTCTATCATTGAAACACTGAACATGGAAGACCTGGGTGGCGCTGTGGGTTAAACCACAGAGCCTAGGACTTGCCAGTCAGAAGGTCAGCGGTTTGATTTCCCGCAATGGGGTGAGCTCCCGTTGCTCAGTCCCTGCTCCTACCAACCTGGCAGTTCGAAAGCACGTCAAGTGCAAGTAGATAAATAGGTACTGCTCCAGCAACGGCGTTTCCGTGCGCTGCTCTGGTTCACCAGAAGTGGCTTAGTCATGCTGGCCACATGACCCGGAAGCTGTACGCCGGCTCCCTTGGCCAGTAAAGCGAGATGAGCGCCACAACCCCAGAGTTAGTCACGACTGGACCTAATGGTCAGGGGTCCCTTTACCTTTACCTTACTGGGTAAGGATGTTGAATAGTCTGTTCCATTCATTCCCAACTGTCATACAGAAGGAACCCTGCATATATGATTGCATTGCTTAACCGCTCCAACTATTCAGTTTGTTTCCACTACTTAACAACAGTTACTGATCCTGCTCCCTGCTCACTTCTTCACCTTTGACCTCTGAAATTTCAGTGCCCCAGTTATGTAACCATACTGCCCCTGAGTCCAGTAGCGTGGGGGGTGCAGGGGGGGCTGGTCACACCGGGCGCAACATCTGGGGGTTAGGGTTAGGGGGCGCAAATCCACGGGTTAGGGGGCGCAAATTACTTGCCTTGCCCCGGGTGCTGACAACCCACACTACGCCACTGCCTGAGTCTTTTGAGTTTTTTAAAGCAAAACCCGAGCTTGGCATTATGAGATGAGATTGATTGCATTGAGGGCAATAAGCTAAATAAATGCCATGTGCATTTTGTTGCTGAATTGCATTCAGCACAGTGGACTGCATAGTCACAGAATGGCAGCTTACAAGAAGGCAGCACGCAACAAGGAATAATACTGTTTTACTGGTAGTCATATTATTATTATTATCATCATCATTGTACAATGGAGGGCACAGCTTCCATTGAACTTACTTCTGCAGATGGAGTTGGAGAGAGTGTCCTTGGAGACTGCAAGACATGGAAGAAAGGAAATTATAGAGGATTACTCCCAATGCGTCACAAATCCATTAGTAGTTGTCATTTCAGGTGTGTTATTTATTTAAAAATATTTCTGAACCACTTAATATTCAAAGAAACCCTCAATGTTGTGTACAAACAATGCAAATCAGTGTAAAAACAATAAAACTACATCATAGAAACAGAAATCCAGTGATACAGTGCCTGAGTTGATAGATTAGGGGAAGCTTGCCAAAAAAAGTATGCCTTTAACAAGACAATCAAGGGAAATTGCTGTGATGCTTCATGTAGGGCAAAGAGAAGGGCACGTCAATGTGCAGGGGAAACAGCAGAAAATTTACCAACTCTGATATCCTGTAGAGTGCTGATCTATATGATCTTACAGGTTTATGCCGGGTCAGGTGGTCTTTCAGGTAACCTGACCCCAAACTGTTCTGTTATCAAGGTGACAATATGAAAAAGTTGATTGGAAACTCCTAAAGATTCTTCTATGGCACTGCCTACTCATATCCAGATTTAGGAAACTGCTTGAGTTTCAAGCAACCTCCACATATGCTTAATTTAATCAAATATTCTACAAGAGCAACCTATAACACATGATTCCTCTGGTAACACTACCTGCAAAGCTGGCAATCACAAGTGTGATTAATTTGACAGCTACCATAGTTGGACAGAAAGCTTTCACAATGGTGATCCCTGTATTAAGTATCTCATTGGCTCAGGGGTTTGAATGACACCAAGCATTCAAGTTTCCAGATGACTTTTACAGGGGGGTGCCATTTTATTTTATTTTTATGATCCTTGGCACTGAAGGCAGGTTGGCTGCATCTGGTAAACCTTGTCCAGATAAAACTCGGGGAGTTTTATTACAGCAGAAGTGGGAACCTTTGGCTTTCCAAATGTTGCTGAACTACAAGTGACATCAGCCCTAGCAAGCTGATGTGATGATGGAGGTTGTAGTTTAGTAACATGTAGAGAGCCAAAGGTTCCCCATACTTGTTATGCAGAAAGAACAGAATTTTGTGTAACGTAAAGAAGTAGAAAAATTATCCATCCTTTCTCTGATATCTGCTATTTGAAGATCTCTTATCATGTTAAAGCAAACTTCTGTAAGGTGCATTGCCACAAGCTGAATCATGTCCTTTCAGGCCCAGGATGTAGGATCAGTATATGTAGTATGCTTGCATCCCATTATTCAAACAACCAATTTTAACCTCACAGTTGCCACCATTTATGATGTATGCTAGGCTAAGCAATAATAACTAATAACACTCTCCATAGCTGAACAGGGATTTTAATCCACACCGAAGCCCAACACTTCAGCCATTGTACCACATGGGTTCTTGAGCATATCTTGGATGGTCTGGGATTGTGGTTGTTATATAAGTTGTTATATACTTGCTGCATCACACACAGAGAGAGAGAGAGAGTCCAAAGGATGCACCCAAAAGCACTGTGACAAGAAGAAAAATAGCAACAAGCTCTGTACCACAAACACTTGTGCAAGAGTTTTGAAAATCCTGTTAGAGGTGGGTCTACTTGGCAGCAGTTCTCATTCTTTATTGCTTAGGAGAAGCTACAGCCTTTTGCCAAGCAGACGAACATATGTGGGTTTAGCTTCATTTTTTGTATGCAGTGCTCTAACTTAGACCTGCACGATTTGTGACCTACCAGCCTGAATGCAGTCCAGCAGCCAAGAGGGGCTCAACAAACCTTTTGGTTCCCTACCCGCCTGGTATTGCAAAAGAAGGGAGTGCAAGTATCTAGTAGGTCGCAAATCATGCCTTACTGGCTGTGTTTTAGCTTGGTGGGTCACAAGTTGTACCGGCTTGCTCTAGCATTAAACATTCCTTTCCTGAAGATGACTTCATATATGGAAGAGCTTTTTTGGATCTAACCCCATATCAACTATGCCATTGTTCAATCCGGTCTCCATGGTTACATAGTGGCTTGGTACATCTAGCGATGCGGAAATCACAATGCTATTCCAGATCATCTTTTGCCAGCTGGGTCATGTGAATCTGCCATGAAATAAAAGTGCTAAATTCCAATAATGTGTCATGATGTAGAAATCAAACATATTCAGGACTTGTCCAACGATCTCTTATTCAACCTTACGGACAAACACAGGATAATTCAATGACTGAAAGTGAGGCATCAAAGAAACTGTCTTCCTTTCAAGCCAACTTTAGCTTTGCATGTTGTTATACCACCACCAAGTCACCTCTGTGGAGTTTGTACTGTCTTTTTCTTTCAACTTACACTTTCATCGTGCACAGGAGAACTGCCATATCTTGAACTCTGAGTCTGTTAAGGAAAGTTTGGGTTCATCATTCTTTTTTGTAAATTCTAAAAAGTTTTTATCAGAACATAATGCAGAGCAAAGCCTAGAAATTACTAATCTCAGGTGCAGCAAGGTAGCAAAAGGAAATACTCAGGTGGAATCCAGTGAAAGTGGAATGTCAGGTTGTAAATTAATAATCTGGGGCCTGACCCAGATGGATCATTTGGTCCATTTTTCTAGTGCTGGCAGTCTATAAAACCATTTTTTTATGCGTTTTGATTACTGAGTCTTAGTTCTCTATGTTTTTACAGTGGTGAAGGGTTTTACACCAAAATTCAAGACGCATTTAGACTATCATATATCAGCTTAATAAACTGAGATAGTAATAAGCCTCTTGGCCAATTCTGGTGGAATCTATACACATATAAAAACCATTCTGAAAATGTGTTTTTAAAAATACATTGACTTTTCCATGAGACTCACCATTGCCATCTAGTGTCACATTGTATATTCCACTTAAAACGTTTTATTTGCAGCTGTACAGCTGAGTCCTCTGTCTTTTGCACAAATGAGCAAGAGGTCTTCCATTAACTATAGCCTCTTGTTTCATCTGTATTGGGATACTATGCTTAACAGCGTCAGAACAAGCCAAGATGTTAAGTGATATTTGATGTTGGCTAAATATCCATCCTATCTTTTTCTGAAACTGTTCACTGTAGTTTCCAGATTTGAATGAAACAGGAAAATAAAGTTAAAGCAAAGAGATCACATGTGTAGCCAAGAGGCTTGTTCATATCTCCATTTATTAAGCCAAGATATGATTGTTCAGACAGAGCCAGTGTATGTTATGTCCAAGACAGTGTATCTGGGCTCCTTTGGAAGAGCGGAATATAAATCTAATAAATTGAAAAAAGAAAGATAACTAGCCTCCAACTTTGTGGGCTAGAAGACATTTTCCTGAGAAAACAAAGTAATACTGTTGCACTATTACAAGGTGTATCCACTGTAGTAGGTATTCCACTGATAAAAGGCACTCTTATTGCCATTTTAAAACATTCCTGTTTACCTAGGCATTTGATGGCTGAAATATATTGTTCCTAGAATCCTTGACATTATTTAGTTGTGCACAGTTGTCTGTTCTTTATTTTTTATTAAAAAAATATTGTTTTTGTTATTTTGAATTTATGATTTAATAAATACATAAAATAAGGACAGGAACAGAAAGTGCATTATATGTGTGTGCCTTGCAACAGCACCCACAAAGTGAAGCCTATGGGTCTGGTTTGTGTAACAGGCATGATTCTAAATCGGGGTACTGGCCTCAGATGCTTCAACACTTTCCATATCCATTGTGACGTCAATAACGGTGATATGATTACTTTAAAGGGAAGCAAGGCAGGACTGAATTCCAAAGAGCTCTAATAAGATTTTAGCTTATGATGGATACAAATACTCAGTCATAATGTTATACAGTACAAACTCTGAAGGAATGGAGCTCCAGGAAAAACTCTAGCTAAGAAGCCACAGAACTAGTTCCATGGTTGGTATAACTCACCTGACCATTAAAAACAGACCAGAGAATGTAGATCTGGAGCCAAAGGATGTCTCAAGGAAGAACTAGGAGAACTGTTAAATTATTAATCCACCTAAGTATGTTCCTGGTTCAAAACCAGCCGATGACCATGTTAGTCATGTGATATCCATGCTACCATTAGCATAAAACAACTACTATGCAAGTTAATAACAGAAAGAAGCCAAAAACTATTTACTGTTACTATTTACATTGCTTCCTAGCAGGATCTACTATCATGACACACATTAAACACACTAAGTATGTTTTCTGTGCTCCATTGCTGGGTAAGTGATTCTATGCAATCAGCAATCAGATTATACAAAAAGGCATTGCTCCATAAAAAGCAAGGATTAAGCAAGGCAGAAGCAGAAGATAGCTAGAGGTCCTTAGAAAGCAATGCAGCCAAAACAACATTCCTGAAGGAAAGTGAACAATGATTAAATGCATCACAGCAATCATACAAGCAGTAGGCAGCCAAAGCCTCTGTCTTTCCTCATTCATCAGATACAACGGTGTAAGAGAAGCTGTGAGGAGTTTGCAAATAGGAATACAACCATAACATATATGAACTATACTAAAAGCATATGTGCTACAATCAAAGACCAAACTTTTGCTACCAGAATTATTTATTTTTCGGTAACTTTTTGCTTTATTGTCCAAATGTGTTCATTTCTGAACAAGAAGATTAACTGGTTGGTTTCCACTAGGTGGCACTATGTGAAAACATTTTCCATAATAAGATCTGACAGTAGTAGTTCAAAGACTGAAATATTAAATTCAGTGATCAAACACTTTACAAGAGATAGAGCTTTAAAGGATTTGAATGCTAAGTTGTGGGTTGTTATCCAAATTAACTTTTGTGCCAGAACTGGTGTGTGTGTGGAGAGAAGTGAGTCTCTCATTACGGAGTTAAAGACTGGGTAGAGAATCAAAACAAAGAAAGGACACAAGCTGTAGCTTGGAAGAAATGGACGAGGTAAGTGAGTGCATCCAATCCTTGAAAAAAAAAGCTCTGACTAGTTATGCTTATGTGCACAAATAATATTCCTGGCTGGTCTAGCTGTCAACTTAGCAGCAACAAGGCCTCTGGTCTCTAGTCCATACATTATGGAAAAAGACAAAGAAGATGGCAAAGCAGTTTCATAGCTTAGAAGAGAACAGGTTTTGTAGCTGATCTGTTGCTGTTGCAGGTATCCTCTGACAGCTGTCACATTTCAGAGAAAGCTGAACACAGGCAGGGTGCTTCCAGAGTGACTGCTGTTTGTTCATTTGGGAACCTTGCTTCCATAATGGAATCCAAGGAAATGAATGTGCAGTTCCCAGTCACCAGTTCAGACAGTGACTGGACCTTCTTGGTTTCAGACCATACTCTAGTCAGCAGGCATGTCCAACAGGTAGATCATGATCTACTGGTAGATTGTGGGGTGTCCTGGTAGATCCTAGTTGACCTCTGGCCCTCAGCAATCTCCTTACAAAAAAGCAAAAAAAAGCTCCACAACTTTGGGTAGATCACTGCCAGATTTTTTATACTGTGAGTAGATCGCAGTCTAGTGGGAGTTGGACTAGTGCAACCCAAATATTGCTCTTTTGTCATAGGCTATATGCAGAACTATAATTGACCAGAGGAGGATTTAGGGGAGCGCAACCAGTTCGCCCACACTGGGCCCTGAGCCAAGCAGGTGCCGCAGTGGATTCTGCAACAATGGTGAATAACGGAAGGCGAGGTGGGGGTGAATTTTGGCGTCACACGGGATGCCGCTGAAATTCTAAAGCCCAAAGTTCACCACTGAATTGACTTTTCAGATTTCAAGAGGTACAGCACTGTGTGTGCACATTCCCATTATGTTCTGAGTACTGTCACCTAAATTGCCTTCCCATGTTATATGTATGAAGGGGCAATGTATATTTGGCTCCACCCCCAACGTCACAATGCTCCTCTCAACCCTTCACGTGTCTTGCTTAAATGTCTCATTTATCTGATAGTAGTGTAACCGATCTCGAACTTTATGCTTTAGCTTCTCATAACTTTGAAGCGTCACAATGCTCCTCTCAACCCTTCACGTGTTGAGCATATTCTCCCTACAGTTTAGAACCCTGAACTTCTGATCATACATTTTCAGTCTGCAAGCTATTATTGGGGGGGGGGGCTGGCTTGTTCATCACAGCACAGAAATAAAGAATGAGGTTAATGCAGGGGCGGGGGGAAATGGAGTAAAGCCAAAGTGACTTGTCAAGTCACATGAATAAATAGTCTTAAATGAGGAGAGATTTTCTGTGTAAATATTTTTTATTCACACATAAAACCTAACATCAGTTTGATATCATGTTTCATTATTGATTTTGCTTTGCAAATATTTACCAGGCTGCTTTTTAGGGAAATGCATAAGGAAAGTTGCCCTCTCCAAAGGTATTTACATAGACCTTTATTTTTTCCACTGCGCAGAAGCTATTGAGGATAATGTTTCTTAAGAACAGGACATGCAAGTCTTGCACTTGTGAACATTTTGGATCTAATTCTAATTTATGGATGTTGCTGTGCACTTCTGAAGTCATTGTAGTTTCCATTTGGAAACACTATTCTCTCTCTCTCTCTCTTTCCTGTATCTGGCAAATTAGTGCTGATTTTGATTACTGTGTTTTTCTCCATTGAGGAAAAGTAGAGACAGTGGCTTACATAAGACCAGATACAGCACAATCCTATGATTGTTAATCAGAGATAAGTCCCCTTGTGTTCAGTGGGTCTTAGTCTTAGGCAGATGCATATGAGACTGCAGCCTTAGAGATTTTTTTGGAAGAGACAAATTTTAACCATGACTTCCTGGTTCAAAGCTCAGTTCCTTAGCACTTAACGCTATACAACTTTCTGAGTTCTTTCTTCCCTCTCCTACCTGTTCTCTGCCTGACAATGACACACACGCTGCTCTATTCTAGCATAGCTCTAATTCCTTATCTTCAGATGGCTACTGAATTTAGACAGATTGGATTTCATGATCAGACCCTACTTGCTTATCAACCTGAATAATAATAATAATAATAATAATAATAATAATAATAATCTGTATATTTATCTCTGCCTTTCACTCACACACACACATACACATTTTTTGTTATTATCTGCTCTTTATTGAATATTTCAATTCAGAGCAGGAAACAATAAAAAAGTAATATAACTATACAGAAAAAAGATAGTGTACAAAAATTACAGGATCCATAAAAGGCTCCTCCAATAAATAGCATACCAACTCTTTGGTTTATGATGATAAAGCAAACAAAGTTAAATAGAAGTGAGGATCAACAGCACTGATCCTACATTTTTACCTGGCTCTAACCTTTACTGCAAACCCAACATGGACTTTCACTTATACTGCACAATGCACAAGCTAACATTTAGAGGCATGTACTGCTTCACCGAAAAAACAAAATGCTTAAAAGAAACATGTGAATACAAGATGTAAGTGAAGAAGTCACTTGCCAAAGGCTACCCAACTCTTTTCATGGTAGAACAGGGAAGAAGAAAAACCCTCTTAGTCAAGTACCTTCTTGATTGTATTATTCCACTTTCTAGTATTAGCATAAAACAGCCATGATGTTGTGTCTCCACTGCCAGAAGTGCTATGACTCTAAATACCAGTTGCTGGAATGCTGTTGTGTTCATGTCCTGCTTATGGCATCCCACAGGCAACTGAGATTACTGAGCTCTTTTTGAGTATTTGCATAATCATGCAAATACTCTGTATTTAAAAAACAAAAGCAAAAATCTGGAATCATACAATTGTAGAGTTGGAAGAGACCACAAGGGTCATCTAGTCCAACTGCCTGCAATGCAGGAATTTTTTGCCCATTGTGGGGCTTGAAAACATCACTCTGAAATGAAGAGTCTCATGGTAAACCAAATAAGCTATCCTGGAAGCTCAAACCTGAATTGGGTTACTAAATTAAATATATGCCTTTGTTTCCAGGCCCAGTAGATCTGTGTGTTTTAGCATAGCTCATACTCTTTGGGTCTTGACTTATCCACTCCTGGAATACAACCCTTAAGAAGAAAAAAGGGTGCCACTCCTACTGAATTAGTACCCCTTTGGTCCCACAAAAGCTCCTGAACTCCTGATGTACGCCTTCTGTTTCAAAATCACATGCTATTAGATAGAACCACTGTGCTTGCTTCATACATGCATTTGGTAACTGCCATGCTTCTACAAGGGGGCTGTAAACTAAATGTGGTCCTTGCAGCTAAAGGCACTAATTAAAAAGGTAAGCAACAAGGAGGAGCCATATGCTTTCTCGTTGCAGAAGCCTTCATGCTGCAAAACAAAGAATGCCATCATTATTTTTTTAAGGCCAGAGAGATGTGGAATGTTTGCACAGATCAGCAAGAGGAGCATCAAGTTTATACATCAGGCAGAAGCTAAGCTGGCTTTTAGAAACAGTGCACATAAGAGAATAGGTGAACCCCAGTTCATTACCTCTCCAAGACTCTGCCTCTCCTGTCTCTCCTCGTAGGCGGAAGTGTAGAAGGGCTCATAAGTAATTAGGTCTGGACGCTCAATGTCATAAATGGCCTTGACTTTGGGAATGGCTGCTAAATCCTTATAATCAAGGATCTCATTGTCTACTTTTGCCTGAAGGTCAAAGACAGAAGATAAATTAAACACACAAACTTGTAGATTTTTTAAAAAATATACAGTTCATTATTTAGGGACTTTGCTTCTATAGCAGGCTTAAAGAAAACCTCATAGCCTGTCTATTATTTTTCACGGAAGCTACTTTTTTCCTTTGGCCTTATGTATCTTTTTTAAAAGGGTGGAACATTTATTTATTTATTTTTGCGTTAAAGCCTAGACTTGGCAATACATCAGTCCCAGTCTGCTATGAAGTCTAAATTCAGCTCTGCCAGTAACTCAGTGGGTAGCCTTTGGGCAGCAACACCCTTATTTTGGATATAGCATTCCTATCAGCAAAACATGCCATACATAAACCAAGCCCTGCCAATGTCTATGTCAAGGAGATGTTGAGAAGAGGAGGGGCAAAATTCTGTTAGAAAAGTTGTGGTTGATTTTTATTTGTTGCTTTTAATCACATTTCTATCCCACTCATCCCCAAGAATTCAAAGAAAACTGCATTAAAAAAATTAAAATATATGAAATGATTTATTTGCAAAATATTAAAGTATAAAGCAGTCTAAAACAATCCCCCTTCCCCCAGAAGAAACCAGTACAAGTCAGTTTCTGAGAGTTTAACTAAAAATGACTCCACATTGGCTAATAAATGTTCTTCCTTAATAAAAGAACAAATGAAAGAAAGAAAACAAATTGGGTCTACAACAAACTATGAATTGGATTTTGCTGCATCTCCCTTGGCAGTGAGCTGTGTGTAACCATAGGGTTTACTTTACGCCTGTCCTCATTTTGCCCAGCAAACATGGTTAAAATGATGACGCCTCACAAGTTGTCCATAAAAACCTCATGGAAATGGGCATCTCTTAAGCACACCAGGCCCATTTCAGGATTTACAGGTCCTTCTTCCCACATGGTGCATCTTGATAACTTCAGCACACTAAAACATCCATTTATATGTAAGTCAAATTTATATGTTCCATAAATAATTGTTAGTAAACTCACTTAATCCATATTCTGTTTAAAAGACCTGTTTTTAGGAGGTAATTTAATTATTGTTTGATTTTATACTAATGTTATATATCTAATGTTAGCCGCCCTGAGCCCGACTTTGGCCAAGGAGGGCGGGATATAAATAAAAGTATTATTATGATTATTCCCTATTAAGAATATACGAAACACTGTGACACATTAGGATGCATCCTGATTACAAGAGTACAACAACAAGCGGAGCCCTCCAAAGAGATGCTGTGTGGGTTGTTGGGTGAGTTTAGTTCCCCACACAACCCCCACATTTCTTCCTCTCACTTCCCTTCCCCAGGAGTCATTCAGCGTCTCTTTCCTCCTGTGTCTCCCATTTCACACCTACCCTTTCACCCTCCAATCTCCTTTGTCAGTTGTCATGCCATTTCTGTCTCCACCTCTCTTCCCTCCCTCAGTCTGCCTCTTTCCCCACCCAACTTCATCACCCCTCCTCCATCTTCTCCTATCTCCTGCTTCCTACACCTAGCTGCATCTTCTCCTACCCCCTTTGGTTTATTCACCTCACACACACCCAGTCCCAGTTTCTGCTTTGTGTTATTGCTCAACACCTTCCACCTGAAGCTGTCTCAGATCCAGCCCCCTACATTCTCATGTCTTTTCATTAATTTCTTTCTTCCCCCTCCTCCTGCATTCGCCTTCAAGCAAACTTTGCCAGGAAGCCTGCTGTGCACTCACTGATTCCAACAGGTTTTTATGGCAGTAGGCTGGGTGACTCAGGCACGCACTGTTTTAACACTGGGGAAGGAAATGAGAGTTTGCCTCCTTTGTACATGGATGGTGCCATTTTGGCTGCATAAAGACCAATACTCATTCCATGAAATTGGAATATAGAAGTAGTCAATGCTTTAGTAGTCAAGTAGTCACGTAGTCAATGTTTAGGATTGCAGCCTAATAGCACAGTTCTATGTCTGCTTTCTAGGAAGTACATCCCGCTATGTTCAGTTGGGCTTATTCCCAGGTAAAGGCCCCTCCAGATGTCCTTTTTATTGTGCCTTCATGAATCAGCTTTCAATGTTTGTGCCTGCTTCACTTCTAACCAGCACACGCCCTGTAACTTCCTTCTGGAAACCCTCAAGTTTTCATACCACAAATATTCCAGTTTATTTCTTGCTCTGTTTTTGTTGCACTATAGCTCACAAGTGCTGCTCCACACAGCAATAATTCAGTAACACTGGGGAAGCATCACAGAACAACTAATAAAGCAGAATGATACAGGGACAGTATAAATTCACGATTAATGCACTATTATTGGATCAATGACAGCTATTGAAAATGCACCCGCCTCAAAAGGTCCTAAGTGTGAATAAAATTACAGCTTTAGGCTGCAACCCTCTACATTTTTTTTCTGGGAGTAAGCCCCAATGAACACAGTGGGCTTACTGCACACACAACATTCATATGGTTGTGAGGCTATTGTTACAACACCATAGAATGGAGAGAAGTGTGCCAAATTCTTAAGGTTAATTTGTCTGATTTTAAGTGGAAGAGGGGGAGAGTTTAAATGGCTGGGATAATCTAAAACATTTTGTGGGGAGGGAATCAAATATCTGGATAAATGGGAGTAACTGCTGAATATTGCTATTCATGAAGCTATCAGTAAAAATAATGTTCATTCTTTTTGTCTGTATTACTTGACTTCTTTCTGTCATAGCACAGGCTTACGAAAGCTAGCAGCTAAAAGTATGTTACAAAGAGATGTGCATGCTACTATGTCTTCCTCAAACTTGTTTTGGAATAATTTCTAGCCATAACTGAAATGAGTCTGTGCAACTACAACTTTTAAAAGCCACTTTTGTTGAAGCCCAAGCATTCATGTCTGAACATTTTTAAGCTACTGCGTTTAAGACAAGACATTTTAATTATTCCCTTGTGCATCAGAATAATATATAAAGGTTCCCTAGAACTGCAGATTAGAGGCTATGCAATGTAATGAGGAGCTGACTTTTCCAAATTTGCTGAAGGCTCTGAATCCACCCATTTGAATACGTTGGCTTCACGCCAAAGTGTGCTCTGTAGTATGAAACTAGCAGTTCATAAAGAGTCCTGATTTAGGCATGTGCCCCAGTTGATATGAACAGAAAGTCCTCTGTCAACTTTACTAGCTGCCATAGCATATGCCAGGCTGTTTCCGAAAATCACATATCTATGGGTCAGTTGCTATCCATTCTGTATGTTTAAAGCACATCCAACACATATTTAAAATCTCCACAAAGAATTGTGGGGAGCATAGCTTGTTAGCAGTGGTGGGAATTGTTGCTCTATGAGGGGGAAACTACTCTTGCTATATATTTCAGCCCATAAACTTGGTGTGACATCCCATGCATGTAAAGAAAGTCTTCAAGCCTTGTTTCTTCTCAGCCACTCAATAAAGAATAGAATGGAATCTGTCAGTTTCAATTTTTACTCAAAGCATATTGTTGGCAATACCTACCACTGGATCAATAACCCGGAAAGTAACATTTCAAAGACTTTGAAAGGCATGCATTTCTGGCTGAGGTTTCGAGCCTGCCCGGTGAAAACGCTGGAGTTCTCATCTCACAGGTGACAAATCCCAGCTGCTACTTCTCCATAAGGTATCATTAATAAATAAAAAGGTAAGACAAAATTATACTTACATAGATTGAGTGGCCTGGTGAGCCAGGTATACTGGATCCAGGCCTGGAATAAATACTTTCCAAAGATGTTCTTGTAGGCTGTAACAATAACAACAGCAACAAAGAAATAAGCTGCAAAGGCGTGGCTGCATTATATATCCTATTTGAAACACAGAAAAGGTAGTTTTTCAAAAGACCGTGTCAACATTTTTTCAATGAAAACCGTAATGTTTTCATCTGGATCTTGTGAAGCAGGCTGGGTTTCTTTATTTTATTGACAGGCAAGAGCTTTCTAGACATACACAACTAGCAAGGGTAACAGCATAAAACACCAAACCACCAGAATACTATCCTTGTCTATAGTTGGGAATGTTGTTGTTTGAAAGTGTTGGCAGTCAGCTAACATTTGTGGTTAGGCTCCAGAACCTGCCTGCAATACCACACGTTCCACCTAACATTCCTGACATCGGGGTGGGGAAACTATGACACCTCGGATGTTGTTAGATTACAACTCCTACCATCCCTAACCACTGGTAATACTGCCTAGGACTGATGGGAGTTAAGAGTTCAGAAACTTCTGGAGAGCCACAGGTTCCCCATCTCAGTCTTAGATGAACACCACTATAGGGATATGATGGTTTCAAAGGTTTCAGTGGTCTAGCTATGATCTGGTAACCTTGTTTAGATTATTGCAATGAGGCTGCCTTTAAAGATGGTTCAGAAATTTCAGCTGGTTCATAATGCTAGTCCTTGCCCACTTGCAGTGACCTGAAGTGTGTTTCCAGGCTCATTCCAAGGTGCCAATTTTTTAACTACAACATCTTACACACCTTGGGACCCGAGTAGCTAATGGAATATGTGCCCTAACAGTGTATCACTTAACATTTATATTAAGGAGGAATCATTGCAGATATAGCAGCAACGTGGACAGCTGCAACATGTAAAAGAAATAGCCCACATTGATACAACTTTGGGAAAGTTACAAGATAATGGTAATTTGGTGTTATGGTTTTTAAATAAACCCCTTTCAGACTTTTGAGGCTGAGCTGAGAGCTTGTTTGGACTCTGGCTCAGCACCTGGAGGCTGGGAAGAAGGGTGTGTCAGAAGGGAAATGAGTGTGTGTGTGTGTGTGTGTAACTTTGTATTACTGTAACATTTTTATATGTAACTTGTGTATTTTTATAATATTTTGTTTCTATTGTTGCTTTTGGTTTTTTGTACACCACTTAGAGATACAGTAGTTCTAATTGGTATAGAAATTAAAATCAATCCATCAGTCAATCAATCAATCAATCAATCAATCAATCAATCAATCAATACTACAGTCTTCAAAGGGCCAAAAGCTATATAGAAGGCAACTCTACCACATCTCCTGCTAGTGTCCATCCATCCTCCCTCCCCCTAAAAGCTTCCAAGTGCCATTGTTTATCCCTCTTTCCTACGCTAATTGTTATTTGCATCACATAGATTGTATATTTGTGGTTAAGATCACATGCTATGAACTAGTAAGCTGCAGATTCAAATTGAAGCCCACTCATGAATTTCCTGAACTTAAGTCTGTTTACATAGAAGCAAGTTTTGTTGTATTTTGGGAGCTAGGCTTCCTCTTGGATAAAATGTGCACAGGGCAGCAGCCTGAGCTCTTCTAATGGCAAAACAAGTTTAAGCAATATAAAAATGGAAGGATAATTGTGGTCTAACTGAGCAACAAATAATTGTGACTGTGATTATTATTTCACTTTTCAAGAGCAACAGCCAATATGGATCCTTTTCTTAGTCAAGCTAAATTTATTTTACTTATTTATTTCATAAAATGTATATGCTACAAGCATGCAAAACCAACCAACCAATCAACCAAACAAACAAACAGAACGAACACTGAGAGTGTCTATTCAACCATAGCAAAATTAAAATAAAGCATAGCAATACATTAAGTTTTGCAAAAATATGTCAAATAAATGAAAAGTTAATTACTCCAAATGAAAGATCAACATGCAAGAATAGAATTATAAAGAAATGCAAAGCATCCAGCTAAACTGCTATGGCAATGAGGATTTATCTTCAAAGGAAATTAAGTACTTCCCTCCAACTACGCAATTGTGAGCTTTGTAGATACAAAACTAAGAACATCCTTAAATATTTTGGGGGTTTTTTTGGGTGGGGGGCAGTTTGACAATGTCAGGGTAATGAGATATTTCAATTAGACTGCTACAAAATCTTTACCCTTGATATGGGGGGCAGGGTTTTCCATAGTTGCCACCCCGACACACAAATAATGCCTGTTTCACCTATGTTTGCAGCAATTCAGTTTGCATCCTCTTTCCCCAGTACTGCTGCTCTTCCAGTACCTTTTATTTTTCTGGCTGGGTTTTTTCTTCTCTAGCAATCCAAGCCAATCAAGGGCCACTTGGGAAACACAATAACTTCACAATGCCATTTAGTCAATTGGATTTGGCAAGCAGTTAATGACATCACTGAGGGCAAATGAAGCCAGTGCTTGGTATGGGGAGAGAATGTCTCCACTGCCAAGCCAACTGCCATACCTTGGCAACACAGCCTTGCATCTGAACCTGGATCCAAATGTCAATACTGTCTCTCCACAT
Source organism: Podarcis melisellensis (assembly GCF_964234715.1). Taxonomy (NCBI): domain Eukaryota; kingdom Metazoa; phylum Chordata; class Lepidosauria; order Squamata; family Lacertidae; genus Podarcis; species Podarcis melisellensis. The sequence goes on from NC_138537.1 coordinate 50,067,392, forward strand.
TACTGTAAATGTAATGGGGTGCACATCTGAATACGTATTCCCATCTACAATATGGCACAGTCAGGGGTTGATCAGGATTAAGAAGAATCAGCCCTGTTGTCTTAGCAATGAAGACATTTTGTCTCCCCCAGCAAACAATTCCATGCCCTTTCAAGACTAAAATAAATCATTAAAAGGGAATGCAGTGGTGCTTCGCCTCCTTCTGCCTTTTAATTAAACTCTTGGTGAACTTGTCCTTGTCTCTCACTAGCCAGCAACCAAGGCCAAAGAACAGAGATTGCATCCTGGACGGAAGAGTGCAGTGCGCCCTCCAGAACACAAATATTTCCAGAGTGAGAAGACAAAAAGCAAAGCTAGTTGAATTTCCTTATCTTTTAGAAGAGATTTCCAGTAATAGACCCCTCAGCCTTTCTGTCGGAAGGCCAATTCCCAGCTTTATACAAGCATTTCTTTATTTGTTTTTTATTTATCACATTTTTATCTTCCCTTTCTTCAAGGTGGGGCACATAGCTCTCCCACTTTACCCTCACAAGTTAGGCTGAGAGACAGAGACTGGCCCAAGGTCACCCAGTGAGTTTCACGGCTGAGTGTGGATTTCAACCCATGCCTCCCAGGCCCCAATCCAACACTCCAACCACTACGACATACCGGCCTGTTTTACAATTGGTAAGCAAAATAGGAGTGCTGAGTTGTTGTTTTTAAAATGGGATGCATTTAAATGTTGGGCTAGCAAATTTGTTATCATTTATTTATAAAATAGTTATATACCACTGTATCATAAAAATGTATCACAGTGGTTTACAACATAACTTGAGGTTGGGTACATGATAATGCCAAGGTTGTGGCATGATAGATGGGTAGATAATGTCAAGGTATGGGACAGTTGTATATTCCTGCATCACTGGCAGTTGGACTAGATGATCCTCAGGGTCCCAACTCTTTAAAAATTCTATGAAAATACCACCACCAAGCAGAACAGAATGACCCTCAGACTCAGTAATCTGGCCACAGCTCAGTGCTGGCTTTCTGCTCAGAGGCAGACATATCAGCAACACCATTTTGTACTTGTAAGGGGGTGGAGAAGCATCATTATTGCCTCATGTTTTGTGCATTATACAAACCCAAATTTGGTATGTAATTTATTATTAAGCTTTCATGTGGAATGATTACAGTCAAAACATTTCAAAAATACTAATAAAGCGGTGGCCTTGTTTTTCTTTTTTTCTACTTCGCCACTGTTTTCTTCCTTGGTCCACCCCTCTGTTTATCACAATTCAACTTTGGTCCCTTACCAGCTTTCTGTTACTTTGACCTTTAGCAAAATGACTATCTGTAGCTCTGCCATTCAGCATCCCTCAACTTGATCTCATTTGGCTGTTATCATTTTGTATCCACGTGAAAACCTTAAACTTAGCTGACATATTTCTGAACAGCCAGGCTTTTGCATTTAACCTCCTTCTCTATAATTATCAGCTTTCTACATTAATCCTACAATTGCCACCTCTCTGCATAGATTTACAACTCTTCGTTTGAAGAGACAACTTGTATTTTAGGACCATTTCCTTAGTTTTAACAATTATTCAGACCCTCTCCTTCAACCCTGTGGCTCGTTATTACTGAAGGAGTTTTTAAACAATGTTTTTCCAAGTGTTTCCAAATTACCAGATACTCTGAAATTCATCAGGATTTTGCACTTTCCCCCAAAGACTGCTATTCCACCTGAAGAGGATACATTGCAATTGCTGTAAAACAATCGTTTGTTTTGTTTGGCTTATTTCCCAGCCTTTGAACATGAAGACTACATCTGCTGCCATGCTGTCTTCTCAACTACGTCTCTCAACTCTGCAACCCTATGAATACTTATTAGGGAGATTACTTAGAAGGAACCTCTTAGAATGAAAGTAACCTGTTTGTAGGTCAAAACACCAATCAAGGGATCAACACCTCGACCTAAGCTGAAATTCTGCCTTAATTTCAGGTGTAATAAGTACTGCAGAACTTATATTCAATTCCCGGCCCCAAGTTAATGTTGTCAATTCAATAAACCACAGGCGGGGAGCACTATGCATTTGTTTTAGGCAGACTGGTATATGAAAGATGCCAATGGCCCAGGGAGTTTAATCATCAAAGTACAGCTTGAACACTGCTCATGATGATTGTTCCTCTCTAAATATATGTTATAGCTTTGTGTTTGTTTCTTGCATCAGTCTATGAGCCCAAAGCAAAAGGATATTCATGTTCCTTTTGCATGAAGGGCATATTGTGCCATGTGCTGCTATGGTTGCAGCAAGTCGATTATAGCATATACTCTATGAAAACCACAATCTCCCCCCAAATGTATTTCCCTTGTTATTTAAGTTGGGTGGGTTTACATCTTAATTAAAGGCGCCTCTGCTTTGCCTTAACATTAGTTTTGCCATGCACTGCACATAATATGGACAGATAGCTTCTTAAAGCACCTGAGTCATCCACATCATCCTGATACAGTGATGTGATGGTGGCCCATTTCTACATTACAGATGTTCAAGTCATGCTCTATGGAAAAGTATGGGGTAAGCACACCATAACTGGAAGAATCCCTTGAACATCAAGCCAACTGGATGCACTACTATAAGGTATAAGGACATTGTTCCAGTGCTGCTTACAGTACCTGCCTTAGTTTTTTGATGGAGTTCATTATACAAGGTGGTGAAAACAGCTGGAGAAGAAGGGAACAATTTGGTTTTGGTTTGCAAAGTTATTCTACAGTCATTTAACATTGCTAGAAACAGTTCAAAACAATAGCTCTGTGGAAACAAATTAAGATGCAGTGCAGATCATATTCAATTAAAATTTTAGGGCACCTCTCAGATAAGTTGTCACTGCCTGTTTTTAAATGTCATGGTTTACTATTATGAGAATCAGTTGCAGAAAGCTCATGCACTCCCCTCTTCCACTACAATACAGCTACAAGGACCATTTTAGATTAACCACAGTTTAGCATTTCCTCTGAGCTCTTAACTGTTATTAAGTTATAGTCAGTTGAAACAAGCAGGATTAAAAACCTATGGTTTGAAGTTGGCTTGGTTCAGAAAATCATAGTGAAGATTAATCAGTCTGTCCTTGTTCTGACAACCATATCAAGCTGTGGTTCATCAAAATGGAAGCAAAAAGTTCCAAACTCCTCCTTCTGGTCACAGTTTGAGGGGAGTGCACATGAGCCTAAGGTTGATAGGTCATCATTACGTGTGAATGAGGTCACTGTGTGCAACATCAGCTCTGCTGCTTTAGTGGAAGTTCATGGCTGAACTACATGTGACACCAACAAACTAGTAGGCAACCTCCCAGCATATTTCTTATATTTTGGCACACTCAAGAGAGAGCTAGGAATGTGTGTTTTTGCAGTTAAATTGCCTTGCCTATGCTGCTTTCTCAACTGCTGGGAACAGCATTTTGAACATACAAATTACCCATTAAAAAGGTTTAAGCACTTCCTTCTTCAGTGATGCTGCAATCAGTCTTGAACCCTGTACTCACAACACCTACATTTCCCTTTAAAAGGGGGTGAGGAGGATACAAGAGTCCAGTAATAGATTACCTGGCATCCCATATAGTATGGCACTCGGTTCACCATTTAACTCAGTGTCAGGTACTTCTAAAAAGTTACGCTTGTTAGGTAGTGGCCCAAAGACCTGTGGAACCAGTGGAAACAGCCAATTCTATTCGTATATGCCTTGGGCTTCAGGGATTTTAAAAGAAACTGCAGGAGGTGTATAAGTTCTGCATGTTAACAATATTGTATATCCAGTACGGTATCTATCATACTTGACTATGTTGGTTTAATAAAAATGCAAAAATTGGGATTGAAATCTCACAACAGATGACTTCTACCTATTAATCTAACTGCAAAGAGATGCTAAATCTGTAGCTCCTGGAAGGGGTGCTGGCCAGATTGTCCCCATGCGTGCAACAGGATACAGAATTTGCTATGTCTAAACCACCAATTCCTGATAGGCTATGCTGCTGAAGATAGACTTCCAAAATGAAATGAAGCTTTAGCATATGTATCATGCTTTCACATCATTTCCACAAGCTTTCCCTGGCTCTTATGCTTTTCTTGCCAGGTGCAGCAATTTTGAACCTACTGACACTTTTCATTCTCGTGTACGTATAAAAAAGAACACCCAATCCACCTAAAGCAGGAGAAAGGAAAGAATACTGAAGGAGATGGATGAACACCAATAATTAAACACACATGACCAGATATAGCTGAGATACTACCCTTCACTTGTAAAGTGAAGTTCAGCAAAGTCAACGAGGCTGTTTAAAGTTTTCAATGATCCATTGTTCAAAAACATAAACCAGGTTTCCCCACAACCACTTTAGCTGCACACATACCTTTAATCGCTGCATGTTAAATTCAGCAGGCAAAGCTTTCCTATCATTAAAGATGTAGCGACAGGAAAAACTTAATCTGCTACATTTCAGTTTTTCACATCGCTGTTAAAGGGTGCAAGAAGTTCAGAACCTTTGCCAGAGAAGCCAACAAACTGTACTTGTAAAACTGCTCAAGAAACTTTCTTCCAAAGAGCATGCTTTAAATTTGTAACAGCACAGCAAACTTATTTTTAAAGCCACCACTTTGCCATTTATAATCTTTAAATGTTTCAGGGTGTACCCAATGTTTGAACCTAATAAAGTGATTGCTTGCAAAATGGCTTTCTAAATTTCCCAGGAAACATCTGGCAAGCTTTGAGAATCTAAGACTGATTAGCGCTTCTACTGCTGAATGTAACCTTAGACAGGAGACTTGATTATAAGCAACCATTTCAGCAATAGCTAAGTAACTGTGATGGGTATAAGCCAGACAAATTGGGCACACAGTCACAAATACAACACCCCAGCTACCTGTGAAACAAAACCACACCCGTGAAACCACACCATTGGTTCCTTTACACATATACATTAATTAATTCAACGAGAATGGGGAAAACCCCCATTAAGCTGGTCTTGGGAAACTCCTAGAGAGAGAAAATATGTACCAACTGTGGGATATATATAGAGGACCATGCTGCTCCCAGGATACAAACCAACAATGTCTGGGTATATCATTAGACCTCATAAATGCAAGTGGGGACTTGGGATATTTCATGCATATGAATGCCTGCTTCAATCCTAGCCCAGGAAGTTTGAGGAGAACAGGAAACAGAGGTGGTAGTACTTGTTTTAACATCTCCTCCTTCAAAGTGAAAGGTAAAGGAGAAGAGGAGGGAATGTGTCAAGTACTGTGTTGTGGGGTTGGTATGGGTTACCAGCTGGAGTCTGAGTACAAAGCAAGAGTCAAAAAGTGTCCTTTTTGCTGAAAGATGTCTTGGTTTGGATGATTTCTCTCTCTTGAAAGCTGCATGTGACAGAAGCCATTTTTATCCCAGGAGATCACTGAATTCTCACCAATCTATAGAGTAGAAAGAAGGCACAGCCTTTTCTCCCTTGAATGTTCTCCACGGAGGTCAAGACTCATGAACATTACTTGTCTATAAGTCTTGTTGTCCAACAGAGAACGTTCAAGCAAGGGAATGCAATACCTTTTATTGAACTGACTTCCACTGATGACAAATGTTATGACAATTGTTTCCTCAGGAAATACATGAATAAAGAAACCCTGACTAATGCAATGTAGCATTTCCATTATCCAAAATGATAGATTTTTGCAACTTTTGCCATACATGTACATTAGAAACAAAACATCAAAACTTCTTGTGTGCCGGTTTTTAGGAAACACACAGTATTGAGTGCAGAAATTCAAAATCAAGCGCACAATTTCAAAAGAAAAAGTAAGTGCTCGAGTGAGGTGATGGTGAAGGAGGAAGTGGTATCAACAGCAGAAGCTGAAAACATGAGTGCAGAAATCAGATATCCTCCCACAGAACTGTCAGAGAAGAAGTGTATAAATTCACAACTGCAAACCTCTGATGATCGTGGCCTGCGAAGAACCAAACTCTTTGGATAAAAGAAATCAGATGAGGAATGCTGCCATAAAACAAAGAAAAGGGAAGAAAGAATGAAAATGGCAACGGTTTCTCTCAGGGTCCCTCCAGACTGGCATTTTATTGCTGGTCTTAACATAATACTAATGCACGCACAGTGGAATTATTCTGCTTTATTAGTTGTTCTATGATGCTTCCCCAAGGCTACCACATTGGGCTTACCCACACTACATATTTAAAGCACTTCTATACTACTATAAATACCAGCATTTCCTTCAAAGAATCCTGGGAACTGCAGTCTGCTAAGGGTGCTAAGAATGGTTAGAAAACCCCTCCTTTCTCCCTCACGAAACTACAATTCCCAAAGATCCCTAAGAAGGAGAATAGTTTGTTAAAAGTGGTTTAAATATGTGGTCTGGATGTACCTATTATTGTTGTCTGGAGGGGCTTAATCCCACCAAAAGTGGGACAAAAATAACCCAGAACAATTGTAATATGAAAAGTTATGGGAGTTCAGCAAGAAGTTAAAGGATATACAGTGAATGAAAATGAAGCAGTGTGACAGCCCCCAAAACATTTGCGGGTGCAAAACAGGACTGAAAGAGGCATGGTGCACAAATACCCTGATAGCACCGGGGGGCACAGATTACCATGGATGTGCAATAAAAAGGGCAATTGGAGGGGCAACTAGATACACAGAAATGTTAAAAAAGTTTTTTTCCCAGTGGAAAAAACAACATTTCATTAAAACCAACTTGGTAACACATACTGCTAAAGCAGCAGCACATCCTATCAACAGAAAATCTCCATCTGGCAGGCAACCATAAAAGAAAGAAACATCTCTACACTTAAAGCGTTGCTTTCTTTCCTGCTTATTTTGGCATCAGTAACCTTCTATGAAAGAAATCAAAAGGGAAATGGATCTTAAGCAATCATTGTTTTTATGGACTCCACCTAAAACCTAAACCAGTAAGAACTCTCACAGTTAAGGAGGGGGCAATCCAAGTACAAATGCAGACAAAAAGCAGCCCTAATGAAGCTGCTTCAACAACAAGTTTTGACAATGTGTATTTTGGCTTTCAGGAGGCGGGGGGGGGGGAGCAAATACACTTTTCACTCTGTGTAGTATTAAGTGCCTTCTATAACTATCACCTTCCACATTCGGTGTGTGAATGCTTTGGCATGCTGAATCATCTTCAGCAAAGGAAAGAGCACTTGCTCGTATAAGAGAGAAAAAGAAATGAGATACTTGGCGGGAACATCTTCAGTTTCCTTGGGAACTGGGAATAAACCCAATGGATTTTGAAAGGTCATTCTGAATTAGTGAGAGAATTCTCATAACGGCAGTGGTGTTGTTGTGGGTGATGCAACACAATTAAAGTCTCTTGGTCTGTCTGTAGTTATTCAGGCAAATATTTCAGCTAGTGAAGAGGACACAAGCTATTCAATTCTATTATGGGGGTTAGGATTTGGTGAAAATATCATCCACGCAGCGGTTCTCAACCTGTGGGTCCCCAGATGTTGTTGGACTACAACTCCCATCCCTGAGCTTTGGCCTTACAAGCTAGGGGTGATGGGAGTTGTAGTTCAACAACATCTGGGGACCCACAGGCTGAGAAAGGCTGCTCCACTGGTTTCTGCTGGTGAAGGGGTTCTGCTGTTGGAGGCCCCTCACTATGCACAGCAAAACACGTGCCATCACCAACAGTTGTCCCGCTGGTGGTAGTTAGCATAGAACCTGAAACAAGGCCCTTCAGGAATAGAGCAAGCTGGCGATGGAACTGCTGGATCCATTACCTGAGGAACCGGGCAGCCTGTAGACGGTGCAACAGAACAGGTGGAAAAGCTGGGGTCCACCTCTAGCTAGCAGAACTGGACATGCAGCAGAGAATCTGCCACATCCCTGCCTCCAGTTACCCTGATCTTATTGATCTCAATGATACAGAAATATGCTTAGTGGCTTCTGTCACAACCTTGAAATTACTGGCACTATTTATTTTTTTATAAAGTAATAAAATATTCTTCCCCGTGCCCTACAAAATCAGTTTTTTTTATTTGGCAGTGTATATTCAATGTCCATATATAGCTGCAAGCAACAGCATTCATTCTCAACATGGCGAAGCTGCATTAGTCTACTGCAGCGAAAAACACCCAAGCCTTATGGTATCTTAAAGGCTAAGGAATAATGTTATGGGCTGGTGCCCATTCTGCTAGATATATGAAGTGGTCAGCTATGTCAGGAGGTATATAAGCACACATAATATATACAGAGAGGAGGAGGAGAAAGTGAGGCCAACAGATAAGACGATGTAAACAAGGTCTGTCAAATTACTATTTAGACTATAAATAAATACAGCATCCAACTAAACGACCAAAACAATTTCAGTAATGGTGACATGAATCACCCTGACAACTTCATATAAATGGCAGGAATTCATAAGTGTGGAAAAAATATAATAGTATGAAAAAAATGGAATTTAATAGAATGCCAAAAGTATTGCAATGAAGACCTTCAGGGTCTCAAGAATACAACTTTTCCAATAACGCAACAAGTCTTTTATTAAATGTCACATTATTTTCCATTACCAGTTTGAAGCTGTGTCACTTTTCCTATTTTCTTGTGCCTGCTGCTGACCACATCTCTCCTTGTCCCCCTCTCAAGAATGTAAGAACAGCCAAATCAATTATTTGAGGTGGCAAGATTCTCTTCGTAAACCACACATTTGGCTCACAGGAAAGTAGTGTTGTTTTTGATAACATATGATAATGCTGTTAGGATGCTGCCCAGGACCTGTTAGGAAGTGTTTGCAGGACTGAGTGCCATTGCAAAGGACACTCTGAAGTAGAAAATGTTTGGATGCAGGCCAGGCTATCTGCTTGCTGTGCAGGAAACAGGGTCTGTGGGTCATTCTCATGATGGTCTGCCTTAAGTAATCAGAAAGCTGCCTAATTCCACAATACCCTATACTTCTTCTAGGTAAGGTGGGTGGAATCTGCTCCTGCAAATGCAGGCTGCCAAGTGTGCTAAAACACCCTTTTCAATAGCAACAAAACTTACCCTTAGCTTTTCTTCACCCTTTGTGGACTGCTTACAGTCAGGGTGCCAAACTGTAGAACCTGGAGGGTGGAGAGAGAACAAGTCAAGTCATATTGCATTCAGGTCAGAAGAAACAAAGCGAAGTGAAAGTATTTCGTTTCACCCATCCAAGGCAGGATTTAAGGCAGTTTGCTGGGTCAATTTCCTTTTGGAGGAAAAACAACGTAATGAAGTATTAATGGTTGTACTGTAATAGTCTCTTTATTGACAAATGTACAGTTGATAGGGTACCTAAAGGAGCATGGAAGCATGCAAACAACAAAGAGTACTGAAGTAATATTAATACCCTGAATTCTCAAGAGTTGCTTCTGCTGTGGACAACCTATCACTCAGGTTGTCCAAGTCACTTTCTCCCATCTCCACTAGGAATTAAAATCAATTCCACAGTGCCCCTGGCACTACAGCACTACAGTGGTACCTGGGTTCTCGAATTTAATCCGTTCCAGGAGTCTGTTCGACTCCCGAAACGGTTCGAAAACCAAGGTGAGGCTTCCGGTTGGTGAATGCCCAATAAACAAACCATCTGAGGAGCCCTCAGTAATGAATGCTTACGTTTGCCATTAAAAGGTCTTTTGGAAAATAAAAAAAATCCATCCCTGTCTTCACAAAAGCCAATGTCAAAATTAACTAGAATCTCAAACAAGACAAAGCTTAAGTTTAAAGCCCATTTGACCGTGGCAGTAAAATAACATGCCTGACACTAAAAAGAAAAGGGAACATTCCCAAAAGTTATGCTTTTTATTAGCTACAGTGCAAGCAATAAAGCAAAGGAAATCCTCTCCCAACAAAAGCAGGAGGTTTACAAAGTAAATGTCAGAGTAAACAGTATGGGGAACCTTTATTCAACAAGATCCACCTTTGGCACTGTAATAAAGGATAATAATCACATAGCATTTATTATCAGAACACTCCATTATAAACATTTTCATGAGCAGGGCACAGATTTGGGACCAGGGGGAAGAAAAGTCACTCCTTTCATGTCCAAAAGGTTCCAAGTCATGAGAATATTGGCTCAAAGGCAAAGCTAGTCAAAACTTGCAGCCAAGGTAAGAAACACAATGTGGGCTTTATCCTTCCAGCATACTCCCCAGTCACGTAGCTCTGGATTGCATCTTCTTCTTCAAGAAAATCTATAATAAGCCACGTATTAGCCCAGGAACCACATTTACTGCCTCTAGTGCAGACAGGCTATTGAAGAAAGGCACAGTCACAGGGAGGCCTGAGGCTAAGTCTAGTTTCCTTAGGTAGTTTCTGGGTGGGATTCAGTGCCAAACTCTTCCATTCATTCCATCTGCACAAGCATTTCAGCTCGCCAGTGGGAACCACCCTCCATCTCCTTCCCTCACACACCCTGTTCTCAGGGTTCTCCTGACCTCACCCAGAGGGGTATGTGGTGGGAGGACACGAGGGAATCCCTATTGTGCAAGTGGAAGTCCTTGTGCAAGACTTGGTCTGCTGGAGCTTATTAGGTGGATCCCGCCCTCTCACTTCCCTTGAACTTTCAGCTTTCTTTCTTTTTCTTTCAGGTAGGTAGCCATGTTGGTCTGACGCAGTCAAAATATAAATAACAATAATAAAAATGTCCAGTAGCACCTTAGAGACCAACTAAGTTTGTTCTGGGTATACACTTTCATGTGCATGCACACTTCTTCAGATACCAAAGAATCTGAAGGGACGTGGCTGGCACTATGGTCTAAACCACTGAGCCTCTTGGGCTTGCCGATCAGAAGGTTGGCTGTTCGAATCCCCACAACGGGGTGAGCTCCCATTGTTCAGCCCCTGCTCCTGCTAACCTAGCAGTTCGAAAGCACATCAAAGTGCAAGTAGATAAATAGGTACCACTCCAGTGGGAAGGTAAACGACGTTTCTGTGCGCTGCTCTAGTTCGCCAGAAGCAGCTTAATCATGCTGGCCAAATGACCCGGAAGCTGTACGCCAGCTCCATCAGCCAATAAAACGAGATGAGCACCACAACCCCAGAGCCGTCCACAACTGGACCTAATGGTCAGGGGTCCCTTTACCTTTAAGGTACTACTGGAAGTTTTAATTTTATATATATATATTTCTTTTTCTTTGTTTTAAATAAGTGTTTAGCCCCTATACTTGTGAAAATGAAAGGCAGGAAAAGACACAGTATTTTACCAAATTATTTTACCAAAAGGCAGGAAAAGACACAGTATTTTACCAAATTATTCCATGAGAAGGAAGCCTACTTAACTAATACGTTAAGCAGGGATAACTAATAAGCACTAAGTTTTTTCATTATAAACTTAATTTTTGTTCACCAGCTTTTATTGTTAAGTAACTTGAAACATACTCATCTAACATTTTTTTTATTTGCAAACATTTTCCGAGTGTCAACAAGCATACAGATAAGAGATGATCCAATTGAAATCAGCCACATTTGTACATAATGTAGGGTGAAAGTGCAGGCACTTGGAGATGAGATTGCAAGTGCTTTGCTCCTTTCTCAGTTCCCTTTATGTCAGCCAGTGTTTGGTCCAGCATGTTATCTGAACCTGTTATCAGGGTTAAGCTCTCTCCTCCTTACCCAAGAGCTGTAGTCAAGATTTGGAGAATATGAAAACTGGGAGAAGGGTCACCAAATATTTCTGGCAGAGGGATTCTCCAGCAGATATAGTTCATAAATAGAGGTCCGAAATGTTACATACGAATTGCTAAAGAAGTGGATCTTTGTCAGTCACTTTGGTTTATTTTATTTATTTACATCAATTTGATTCTGCTTTTTCATATGCTCAAAGCAGCTTCCAAACTTAAAAAAAAAAGTTCTGTTCTTACCTTGCAGGTACATTTCTTCTCCTTCTGTGAACATCTGATTGCATCTGCTGCATCGTGCACAGCTTGGATGGTAATGCTTGTCCCCTGCCTGCAGAAATACAAATGCAAGAAAATGTGATCTGACCCATACCACACATATCACTATTCATTATAGCCTATATATGATATTGCTTGGTTGTAAATTGTTTTGGGTTGCCTTTGGCAAGAAAAAGTGACCAATATATTAAATAAATAAATAAATAAATTCTGAACACATGTATGCCAATATATAAACTCACATTCCTCACTGCTCCATTTCAGCTTTGGCCCAAAGGGACCATTTGCTTGTTTTAATAGCAAGAGGTCAGTACCCGGTATTTCTCTTTCCTTTCCACTGCTATTAGCCCTGACTCTTAGGAGACATATAGCCCCTGTGGAAAACTGGGATTGACACTTTAATTTAATTTACACTGACCATTCACTGGCTGTACAATAAGGTAAGCATTCAATATACTGTATTGTTGGCCTGAATTGGATTTAAAGTTGCAGTCTAGAGGTGATAAATGCTTTTTAATCTCATTACTAAATCCAAATACTCTTAGTCACCCAAGTCTCCTAGATAAGTTGATACGAGACAGATTAGACTTAAAAGTTATTCCATTTATATTATTTAACAACTTGTTTCCCACTTTTTCACAAAGTAGTGAATTAAAAGCATAACTCACACAACACATAGAAACAAATCCAACATAACATTACAGAAAAATCAAATACCAGCAAAAAAGCAACATCAATAGTTGAGGTAGTAACACTAAAGCAAGAAAGTCTAGTAGGTCTATAGCAATGAAAAGTCTTCTGGAACAACCATGAATTGGCAAAGCATCTCAAGCAGGGGTCTCCAGTTTTTCGGGGCTCAAGGGTACATTTGAAAATCTAGCAAACTGTGGTAGGCCCCACAATATAGCTGTTTCATGGAAGAAAAACTGACGAAGTTCGGGATCACCACCCCCAGCAAAAAATAACAAAACATCTATGTTCTGTCACACCCACCCCTCCCTAACAAGAAACACTCTCAACCAAACAAAAATAGATTGTGTGTGTTTTTTTATTTAAAAAAACCTTTAAAAATGAGGAGTGGCAGGAGGCCATAGTGGGTGACAAGGGGCATGTTTGAGGGTGCCATGGTACCCACGGGGACCACATCAGGGACCTAAGGTCCAAAGGAACAAAATGTCAGTGTCTGATGAACTGCACTCAAAAGGGCATCAAGTAAGCGCCCGTATTAATTGGGAATGCCAAGTTCCTTTTGTGAAGATGTATTACTGGACACCGCTAAGGCTATAATCTTCAGCATTCTTACTAGGGTCCAAGTCCTTCCAAGTAAACATGCATTGAATAAGTAACTTTGAAGTGAAAGGAAGGAAGCACTAAACTATAGGTTCTTAGCTGCATTCAATTAAATGATCATCTATGGCAGAAGACCAACAGATTGTTCTCTGTTGTGTCCTCTCACTTGAGGCAAAGGTTAGCATTAGCAAGAGAATTACACAGAATGACAGCATTATAAGTTAATGATACTAACTGAGACTTCATTGCAGCCTTAGTCTCCCCACTGGCAAATTAGGAAAATATCAAGTACAGTATCTGAGAGCTGCCTAAACATATTGAACAAATCAAATTAAAAGCAAAATAGATTGAGTGGCTGCACTTGCTAATACTTGCATAACCATGAACTGCAGAATTTAACAGAATGAAGAAACATATATAGTAAAACTGTTTTTTAAAAAAGGTATGTGGGTTTGGAAACTGTGCAGAATTAAAATGATAAACCGGGAGTCGAGAGAACTAGTGTCATCTCATTCTATAACTTAATTCCACTGAACCATTCATTGTCTGATTTCCTGCAGAAACCTGTCTTTACTTAACAGGCTAGTTAACCCAAAATCAGAGATGCTTAGGGACCATAAAAACAAAAACACTAGCCTCCCTTAGCTTCAGAGGTTTATTTTTTTGGGGGGGGACTAATAACAGCGTTTTACAACATCTTTGGGGAGGCGTACATGCACGGCTGCAGACAAGCAACATCAAAGTTGTTAAAAAACAGTTCTGGCTAGTCATTCAAAATTCTTTACAAATAAGGCTCTCTTCCTTACCCGTCCGGGCAAAAGTTGCATTGTAGAATTTTGTATCAAAAATTGAAATTTACTTTTGTTTGCAATACAGTATTACTCAAGGGTTTAGTTTCTGTGTGGTAAGGTATGAGATAGCCATAGCCAGCCTTACCCATGTTACTCTCTTTCTGACTAACCAAAAGCTATAATCATGGTTTGTGTTTGTTAGCAGCTTGTGGGAGAACAAAGCAGCTGTGGTTTCCTTCCTGCAAACCGGGCCATAGTCCTGACTTTCTCTAGGTTACACTTAAAGTATGCAATCCCAGCTTGAGAACCAAACGAATAATGCCATGCCAGTTCACACCAAAATGTCTTATTCCCAAGAAAATGTCTGTAGTATTTCTGTCTAGGGGTACACAAAGTACACAACTATACTTTCCACCCTTCTATTCTTCACCAAACTTGTAGGCTGCAAGAACTATTGGAACTACACCCCAATCAGATGGATGTTTTCCCCCTGTGTTAAGTGTAAGTACTTCTGACCTCATTTTTCTGCTCCTTTCCAAGAGAACAGCCATTGGAAGGCAGATACACATTATCAGGCACCCACCAGGATTTCTTCACTGCCAATGGATCTGGCAGAAGGACGGCTAATTATGAACAGATATTTTCTCTTGGCCAAAGGGACACATTTTTTGAGTATTACAGTTCAACAGCTGGGTTCAGCCCTCCTATCTCAATAACTCTTTCCTATCATTTGACAAAGAATTAATTTTAATGCTGTGTTCCTCTTACAGTAAGAAAGCAATTCCCTTTCTCACAATAATGAACCATTCCATTTTGACAACTAGATCTAGTAAAATATTTAACAGTACCCCATTTCTGTATATGTCACTATGGTATTAAATACTCTCTCAGGAGCAAAACACTATTAAAACAACCTGCCTTTGTGCTGTATGGGTATTTTATGACCCTTGGAATGTTAATGGAACACCTTACATAGCAGAGCAGCCTAATATTTACAGCATGGCTTTATTTAAAAAAATTCCCCAAAGCTGCAGGTAATTCCCCTCCATCTGAAATTCACATGATGCCTTCTTCAAACATTACCTCTTTTAACTTTGGAATTCTTACTTTACGGCTATGTCTCGTCCTCAGTTTTCCTTAGTCTGCTATCACTGGTTAAACATAACATGGGGGGGGGGATATAATATTCTACCAACTTCCCTGTGATGAGCCATTTATTAAGTTTGTTTGATACATGGGCTGTTTTTTTGTGAAATTCAGAGTAATCACCACAATAAAGGCTGGTAAACATATTAGGATACAGGGATAATGCTTGGAAGACAAGGGCTCCCATTCCTGAAAACAGATATACACTAGTCATCTAATGAAAAGCAAAGCTGTGTGGTTTGTTATTACCACCTCAAGCTCTCCTGCTTTTGGCCTTACTCATTTCCCAAGTGGAGAAACAAACCACAGAGTGGTTGGTTTAGCATTACATTCAAACTATTGCTCGTGGTTTGTTCCTCTCTAAATAAATCACAATCTGAAGTCAAGAGATGAATCACAAGTGTAGGTTCAGATGAAGCTCTAAACCAGACACTTGGTTGCTCGTTCTCCACTGACTAAGGAAACTGAGATTGTTTTGAGATGTGTGCCCCAACTTGCAGTTCATGTACATTGTGGTTAAAATAAACCGCAGTTTAGCATCATAAACAAACACCAAAAGACTTTCTAAAGTTTGTAGTCAATATTTCAGGTTTTAGGGTTTATTTAGATTCATTTCAGGGGCAAACCAGCTGACTTTTTACATCAAACATGTCATACATTTTCAAGCTACAGGTAGGTAGCCGTGTTGGTCTGCTGTAGTCGAACAAAATAAAAAAATTCCTTCCAGCAGCACCTTAGAGACCAACTAAGTTTGTTATTGGTATGAGCTTCCGTGTGCATGTATCTGAAGAAGTGTGCATGAACACAAAAGCTCATACCAATAACAAACTTAGTTGGTCTCTAAGGTGCTACTGGATGGAATTTTTATATATTTTCAAATAATTCTGCATAAATTAGTGGGTACCACAGGGTAACACAGGGCTGCTGGAGGGAAGAGAGGTCTTCCTACACAATCTTGGATGTTACGCTCAAATTTATATACCACTGAGCTTCTATGTATTCAAATGCATGGACATTCCACTCTGAAACAGGGAATGTCCATCTGTTGATATGTATTAACCTTAGGAAGAAAAAGGATTTTAAGGGCTTCAAGTCACAGGCCTTAAACACCCCAAAATTGGGGGCAAACTGCACACAGCTGAGCATCACATGTAGTTTGTACCTAAACGCAGAAGTTTCTACCTTTTGGTTGAGTCTAGATGAGAGGTTCCTCCCATTACAGAATTTCATTATTTTATTATTTTATTTTATTGCATTTTACACATATAATTTTATTTTATTTCTTGCTATATTTCAAGGATCTAACAATTTGATAATACATTTCTATATAGGTTCCCTTCTCTCCCCTTTACCACAAATCCTGAACATATATATGGGATTTCTCCAGTGTCTCTGAAACCTGCTAGGTTGACATCTGGTTCCAATTTTAGGGTGAATGTTTCACTTGTGTTTTATGGTTGCTTGATTGTTCGAAAGGGTCACTTCAGGATGGATCTACATTGTGCTTTAAACTGGCTGCGTGTAGGATATTAGAAGAACATCTGGAAACCACGAATTCCAGCAGATTTTATTTTTTAATCATGCTGCTGCTGAGGCCACAAACTCAGACATAAGACTGAGGTGAGGCTTCTTAACTCTTACATTGTATGCCATTCCCCCCCCCCACACACACACCGTTATTTTGCAAAGTCTTCAAATGCCAACAATGCCAGGTCAGCTACATGTCACTGAAGATCAATTTGACCTTTGACGTCTTTGCACACAGGCTGTGGTTCAGCATAGGAATATCCTTTGGGCCTTTCTTACTGTAAGAGTGCAATACAGTGGTACCTCGGGATGAGAACGGGATCCGTTCTGGAGCCCTGTTCGCATCCTGAATGGGACGTAAGACGCAATGGCGCGTCTGCATGTGCGCGGGTCGCGTTTTGCCGCTTCTGTGCATGAAGTCATTTTGAGTGTCTGCACATGCGCGAACAGCGAAACCCAGAAGTAACACGCTCCGTTACTTCCGGGTTGCCGCGGAGCACAACCCAAAAGCGCTCAACCTGAAGCACATTCAACCCGAGGTATGACTAACCCAACCCTCCTCATGTAGCTGCCTCTCCTAAGCACATTTTAAAACAGGGATCACTATTATGACACCCGTGGGTGCCAATGTGCCTACCAGTATGTTCAATGGTAGCCCCCCAAAAGGTATCAGTAAATAGCCCTTCAAAATACAACAATGCACAGGAGACTTCCTGCTGCACTGCATTGGCCTCTTCTACACTGAACCCTACCACCACTCCTTAAACATGCTCACATTTCGCTGGATGACAGGATTGGAACCCTTCCTCCCTGTTCTGAGCAGAGAAGAGGCATAAAGAACCTTCCTCTGTGAGCAAGCATAGTGGTGGTTGATGAAGGTGCTTTTTTTACATTGTTTGGTGGGAGGGTGAGGAGACACATACCCACACTACATTGTGGTCCTGTCTCTTTTCATTATGGCAGCTATTTCGGGTTATGCCACACTCCCACAGGACTCATTCAAAATATGCCAAGCGGCCCTGGTTGGTCTAAAATAAAGATTGGGTACATAGTAATATTTTGTTACATGGTCCACTTGCTTTACCTGTTTGTTAAAATTGTTTAGTCGAAATTCACTCCCTGCATTCTGGGAACGTGAAAGCGTTGAAAAGTGATCCAAAAACAACCTTTGAAAGTCGCCTATTTTCCTCTACAGCCTGCCACCTCAGAAGAGTCCTTTAGAGCTTTTCACAATCTGACTTGACTTTAGAAAGTTTATGGATAAGTTAACTACCACCAGACCCTTGGGGGATTCCACTATCCTGTTTGACACCTTGGGTAATCTGGATCAATTAGCTATGCAAATTGTGACACAGTACAATTATACAGGCATATCCACCCAAGTGCATGTGTCATGTGCATGTATATGCTTGTGTTGTGTCAATTGGTGCCAAGTTATTCCTGTCATTTACAAAAGGCACCAACTGATTGACATCTGAGTCCCTGTTAGATATTTGCATCTGGGCAGTAAATGAAAACTATCCAGCACCATAGCTGTCAAGTGTCCCTTATTTGAAGGGACAGTCCCTTATTCCAGCGCCATGTCCCGCTGCTGTCCCTTATTGATGGATGTCCCTTAAATGATGTCCCTTAAATTTCAAAGGAAGCAGCTCCTCTCCCTCCCTCCCTGCTGGCCAGGGAGGAGGGAGGCTCCAACTGTGTTGCTTGGCTGTGTTGCTCACCCAATAAGAAGTCTAAGAACGACTGGGGGTGGAGCTTGCATGCCTTGTGTGTGGCTAGTTAATGCAAGCTGAGGGGTTTTTTGAATGCTGGACGCCATTTTGTTGCACGTGCTACTGCAAACTTTGCAGTGCAAAGCCAGGCCAGGGAGCCATCTTAAGTTGAGGCTGCATAGGCCTTGTGGTGCATGTGATTCAGATTCTATTCAGTTGAACCTCTGGTTACAAAGTTGGTTGGACAGTGTTCTCGAAGCTACCAGCATGAGTTTGACCAGACTGCAGGAGGACAAGAAGACTGGAGTGCCTGGAACAGGTGAGGCTGCAGGTCCCTTATTTTGGCTGCTGGTCCCTTATTTTCAAATCTGTGACAGCTATGATCCAGCACAAGTTGTTTACAAATCACTGGAGGAAGCATCAACAAGTTGGGCTTGCTTAGGGAGAAAGGAGTGATAGAAATTTAATTAATAAATAAATACCATGTTCGTTGTGGGGCAGCCATGCACTGCCCATCTGTCTTATTATTACAGTCTCTCTGGGACAACACCTGCACAGACAACCTAAATTTACTATGGTGTGTATTTAGCAAAGGAAAGATGAAAGCAGCCTGTCTCCCCATCTCTACTAATAGGCATGTCTGGTTTAGCACTCCCAACCAGAAATACAGGGAAACAAGACTAATCAGGAAACAAACACTGTGACCTTTTTTTAAAAAAAAAGGAAAGACAAACAGGGATGGCTTCTGTGTTAATGCACCCTTAGGCATGAAACCACCACAGTCCCCCCCCCCAAATCAACCAGATTAAGAGACAAATACAGAATTGTTTCAAGCATCAACTACAATGCTCAGTTAGCTTTCAATCCTGGAACTTTCTCAGAATCCTTGGCATATCAGAGGACTCTGAAATTCCTTGCTTCTCATTAGAAGATAGCAAGGAATGTGATTATTTCTGGGGGAAAGAAGGCAAGTAAGTGGAAAGGCAAAGAAGGCTGCAGGAAGTAAACAAACAAGCAAAAACATCAACCATCGGCAAAACACTCCTAATTTGGGGAAGTGGGTCTGGCTGCATTCATTTATTCCTCCCTAAATTTAGTTATTTATTTTTTAAATATACCATCCTATACCTGCAGGTCCTAGGGCAGTTCACAGGATAAAATCAGAATATAAAACCACAGAATACATAATCAGAATAAAAACAAAAACAACCCAATAACACCCCCCCAAAAAAAAAAACATTTTGGAAGGGCATAGGATGGAGAGAGAAACTATTGTTAGCATTTTGCTCCTAGGGCCAGTGTACATTTGCTCTGAGCTCTGCAAAAACACAAGCTCTGAGTTCAAATTCTTTGCATGCCAAAGTGGAATGACAGCCAGACCAGTATGGAAGGTGCACTAAACTGTACTGTTCCGCTCACCCTTCCTGGAGGCTTCTTCAACACCTCTATTGCTTGTGCTACCCCTTTCAAGTTATGGTTTTTCATCCAAAATTATATGCTAGATTTCCTGTTGAGGCATTGAAAATAAACAAGCAAAACCTGTTTGTTCAGAGGCAATAGTTTTCTGGGGAGAGGACAGAAAATAAATGAGTGTACATACCCCTTAGCAATGCTGGCCTGCAAGGCTGAAGACAAATAACAGTCTTTAGAACACCCTTAGAGCCAGCACTGTCTGTGGTGTACATGATAATTTTTCCAGTCTCACCAAAGAAATTTTGCAGGCTTCTGAAGCATTAAAATCCCAATAACCTATTTGACTAAAGTTGGTAATGGATAAAAGAAATATTTACAGATACATGAAGAAGGTGTGCTCTACCAACTTTGGGTGGTGGGTGGGGTACATTAGTCTACCTCCAGCCTCTCAAACACTGCACTAAATTATTTTGAGGATGAACAATGAAGATGTGAGAGACAACCTGGGTGCTGAAACATAACAGGTAAATCCCAAGCTGCAGCAGCAGGAAATCTGGCCATTATTTTCTGACAGGTAATCAGAAATTTGAGAGCAAGCAAGCTTAACTTTTTTTCTAATTTCCTATGAAGTGTCACAAGATTTTCCAAGGGAACAATGAGATCCAAATTGTTTCACAAAGGAGATTTTTTATCCCTTGCACAATTTCTGTTTCTTTGTACTTTATTTTCCCCGCCAGCTCTTTATATTTACTTAATATTACTTCTCAATAGCATTTTTCTGGATGGGGGGGAGGAACGGGGAGACAGGCCTTCAAAACCATGTCCCCTAGGCAGCTGTGACCAACACAATGTTGCCAATTTCACATATGACTAATATGTTTCTGCAGTTTAAATGTCTCTGCATTGGGTCATCATAGGCTCTAATGAGTTTGAATAATACATGTTTGCCAAAAACTACAACCAATGTAATGTGTGGGTAGCATACGGAAACTAAAAGATGTTCACAGAGATATTCACTACTGTATTTATTTATTTTAAAATATTTACATCCTGTCTCTCCTAAATGTTCAGGTAGGGCAACAATAAAGTACAACAAAATATAGTAAAAATACAAATATATGAGTTACCAGTGAAAAAAGCAAAGGGGCCCTAAAGCAGCAAATTCTCCTATAGCAATTTATAGACATATAGGTTTATTCTGAGATGCAAATAGGCTCAACAACAAATCTATTTATTTTTAAATCATGCAGCAGCTTTTAGAGTTACACCCCCCATAAGAAACAATTTCTCTGCCCCACTGAGATATTTCACTAGTGTAGCCTATGCATAAGGCATAGTCATGGTTTTCACTTCTTCATTTCACAGTAATTTAAGATTGACTGTGATGTAATATGGGAAACCTTTTTCCATGTAAAATATATTCAAAGGAATACCATAAAAGCAAAGCACACACTAAGAACAGTTCAAAAAGAAATTAGAATTCAACCCAATGAATGACAAACATTATTAATACAGTACATATATTTAGTATAACATATCTCATGACAAAGACAAGAAGCCACGCCAACTGCAAACAGGCATATTCTGTTCTTGCTGTCTGCTTGGCATATGGAGTCACCCCATCTCCCATGCCCACATATTTTTCTCCTGAAAGTATTGTGCTCTCTCATTGCACACTTACATCTCACAAGAATTTGGAAGCATTTACCTTCTGCTAAGGCTTCTTTGCTGTGTTTTCTAAAACTTTTCCATCCAGTGAGGTGCTCATTCCACTTTCCTCAGATTCAAAAGAACTGCGAGAAACATCTTGCTGACACACAAAAACTCCCAAAGCACAATCTCACTGAACTGGCTAGCATAACCTCTGATAATATTTCTAATCCAAAAGACAGCCCTCTCTTCATTCCAAATCGCAACCCTCCAGTATCCCAATCACTGCACAGTGAAGAGGAGGACTGTTCAGTCTTTTCAGTTCAAGCTCAGAATCAATGGATCAGTCCATTGTGGAGGAAAAGACAGGGGGAGGTCACATTAGTCCAGGTGAGGGCAATACCATTTGTTTGTATTTAGGGTTGCCATATGTCCTCTTTTTCCAGGACACAGCCTCTTTTTCATGGGTATGTAAAATGAGTCTCATCATAGCAATCCATAGTTAAAAGTATAAGTTGGCAAATGTGTCCTCTTTTTTGCTCTTCAAAATATGGCAAACCTAACTACGGTAGGTGTAATAATTTAACTGAATTACTCAGAGCTTTGTTCTTTCTGAGGGAAGTCAGCACCTTGGGGATACTTCTAGAATCAAGCAGAGCTGCACAGAAATGTTTTTCAAAAAAGTTTGAGGACATTCTGTATCCAAAAGACTATACTTTATTTACTAAGCATCCGGTAGATATTAAGCAACTGACAGTGCAGTCTTGTAAACATCTGCTCAACAGTAAACCTCATTTATTCAATGGAACCTACTTCCAAGTATGTTTGTACAGAATTGCAGCCCAAATCTTAACCAGAGTCTTCATATTAGAAACTGGCCCCCTTAAAAAACCTGTCCTTGAGCCAATTCTCTTGACTGATTTTCTGGCAAACTGTAGAATAATATTATGTTGCCAGGCCATTTAACAGCAATTATCTAAACAATATATTTCTTTGCATATCATACAGATGATTTGAATATTGGATTTGTGAAGCTAACTAAATCAGAGGGGAAGGAATTTGTATGCCAAGCTGCACTATTCTTTTAAAACAGGTACTTGACATATGAAAATTTCAAATATTCATCTCAGCTTCATTGCTAAACCTGAAATTTAATTGGGTTATTAATTGGGTTGGGTTAATTGTAATTTCAGTCTTGGCTGCTACAGTTCCATTTCACTGGGATTTCATTCCTTTCTGTTCAACTCAATTCTAATTAGTCCAATTCTAGCGGGAATGGTGGAAAGATATGAATCTGTGATGTAATCCCTATAAAATATGTTTTTCAAACTTGGTAACAAGTGACATAAGTGGGCTCAGGGAGAGATGGATAAAGTGAAAGTTTAGAGCCACAAGTCTGTGGGTGTTTGGTTAAAAGAAGAACAGGCTGCATCCTTGAAGCAGCTTAAAGTCTAAAAAAAAAGTATTTATTTCAAGAGCATGACTTTCTTTATTTCTTTCTTTTTTCTCCCAGTCTCCCACCCTGGGAGATCTTTCCTTTCCTGCTTTTCACCCAGGGTCCTTTAGCAACCATCCATCACTTTCATGTATGTATAATCCCCATAATGATCCAGAGCAGAGGACACCAAGGAAACCAGGAAAGAAAGGAAGGAAGGAAGGAAGGAAGGAAGGAAGGAAGGAAGGAAGGAAGGAAGGAAGGAATAGAAGGGGGGAGAGGAAAAAAAAATACTTCTGACTTTCTGTCTGTCAGTTACATCCAAAAAAATATATGACTTTCAGAAGCTACAGGATATGACTTTCAGAAGCTACAGCCCATTTTGTGAGATGCTAGATTTTGGCTTGTTGTGATGATGCAACAGCTTGAACCCTGCTTCCCTATGTGTTTTGGCAAATGTCTTTTACCTGCTTGGACTGAGACCTTAGGCCTTGAGGGCACCCCCTGAAGCATGAACACATCTTATTTTCATGTCATGTCACCTCAAAAAATGTATTAGTGTAATAAAAAGTTGAAACGTTGTTGGATGGTATTTCAAACAGCTCGCCACACCAACCAGACTCCTTTAGCTGCTATATAGATAAAGGAACGGATCGTAGTTGTGAAGTGAGAGTGGTGCCCTGCTCAAGCCTCTACTCAGGGGCAGAACTAGGCTTTATTTCACCTGGGTCAAGGATCCAGTTTGCAAGGATGCTCATTTGCAGGGGGGGGGGGGGCTAGGAGCCTCAATGGCGCCCCTCTGGAGGCTTCAGCACAGGCTACATGATCTCCTGCAATGATTTTGCAAAGTTTATTGCAGATAAAGTTGCTCAGATTCAGGAACAGGTAGACTCCACCATGGGAGCAGGGCCGGGGTGAGAGAGTGCTAGAGTCCTGTCTAGTCAAGTTGCATGGGATCAATTCTGTTACCTCTGAGGATGTGGACAGGCTGCTTGGACGAGTGAAACCAACCACTTGTCTCCTTGATCCTTGCCCATCCTGGCTTACAAAAGCTAGTCGGGAAGAGCTGGGCAATGAACTTCGTGGGGTGGTGAATGCTTCTCTCTGTGAGGGAGCCTTCCCAGACCCGCTGAAAGAGGCAGTTATCAAACCGCTTCTTAAAAAACAATCTTTAGATGTGGCCAATATGGCCAATTATCGCCCAGTCTCAAATCTTCCATTCTTGGGCAAGGTGATTGAGCGAGTGGTTGCTAAGCAACTCCAGGCATGCCTGGAAGAAGCAGATCATTTGGATCCCTTCCAGTCAGGATCCAGGTCTCATCATGGGACTGAAACTGCCTTGGTCGCACTGGTCAATGATCTCCGGCAGGCTAGGGACAGAGGTGAGAGCTGTTTCCTAGTTCTGCTGGATCTCTCAGTGGCTTTTGATACTATCGACCATAACATCCTTCTGGACTGTCTTGAGGGGTTGGGAGCTGGGGACACTGTTATACAGTGGTTCTGCTCCTTCCTCCTGGACCGTGTTCAGAAAGTGGTGGTGGGGGATGAGTGTTCAGACCCCTGGGCTCTCACTTGTGGGGTGCCTCAGGCTTCTGTCATCTCCCCCATGCTTTTCAACATCTACATGCAGCCGCTGGGAGATATCACCAGGGGGGTTGGGCTGGGTGTTCATCAATATGCGGATAATACCCAGATCTACCTCTCTTTCAAATCAGAACCAGTAAAGGAGGTGAAGGTCCTGTGTGAGTGTCTGGAGGCAGTTGGAGGATGGATGGCAGCTAACAGACTGAGGTTGAATCCTGACAAGACAGAATTACTGTTTTGGGGGGACAGGAGGTGGGCAGGTGTGGAGGACTCCTTGGTCCTGAATGGGGTAACTGTGCCCCTGAAGGACCAGGTGCGCAGCCTGGGAGTCATTTTGGACTCACAGCTGTCCATGGAGGCGCAGAGCAATTCTGTATCCACGGCAGCTGTTTACCAGCTCCATCTGGTATGCAGGCTGAGACCCTATCTGCCCGCGGACTGTCTCACCAGAGTGGTACATGCTCTGGTTATCTCACGCTTGGACTACTGCAATGCGCTCCATGTGGGGCTACCTTTGAAGGTGACCTGGAAACTACAACTAATCCAGAATGCGGCAGCTAGAATGGTGACTGGGAACGGCCACCAAGACCACATAACACCGGTCTTGAAAGACCTACATTGGCTCCCAGTACGTTTCTGAGAGCAATTCAAAGTGTTGGTGCTGACCTTTAAAGCCCTAAACAGCCTCAGTCCAGTATACCTGAAGGAGCATCTCCACCCCCATCGTTCTGCCCAGACACTGTGGTCCAGTGCCGAAGGCCTTCTGACGGTTCCACACACATATTTATACACACATAAATTAAAAGCAGAAAATCATAGATAGTGTAATCTATTGTAGCTATTACTTCTTAGAAATGTTGAGAA
This sequence comes from Podarcis melisellensis, assembly GCF_964234715.1. NCBI lineage: Eukaryota > Metazoa > Chordata > Lepidosauria > Squamata > Lacertidae > Podarcis > Podarcis melisellensis. Next base: position 50,092,701 of record NC_138537.1, read on the forward strand.
GATGTAGCCTGCACTATGTTTTTGAAGATTAACAAAATAAACTTTCCACTAAATTAAAGATAAGCCCTCATTCTTTTCATACCATCATTTCCTGTTAAGGATCCAGCAGCCAACAGGAAACTAGCAGTTTTCCATTGATGCTAGTTCCTCTCTGCCCTTGTTACCATGGCAATAGCTCTATAGAGCCTTACTATGTAATAAATTATACAAGTTCTTTTTTGTGCATTGCTAGAAATTAACACAGCTTAATTAAGGTTTAATCAGCTGTTACACTTGGTATCATTAGGTGTTTTTGAGCTACAGATTTACAAATTCATCTGCAGTAGATGAGCTTTCCATTCTACTCCTTGTTCTGAAAGGCCAAAGAGGATTTTTGTTGCTGTTGCTATTGTAATGGTTGCAGTGCCAACTCTTCCTGCTGAATCTCCTGGTTTTATTTTCCCTACTGGCTTGTTTGATAAGGATTAATTCTCATTCTGTGGGCTAGACTGCTGACTTAATGTTCAATGCCACTTGCCCCAGTTGTCTAATCAGTTCCAGGTTCTCATATGGTTAATTTGAACCTTCCCACTGTTGGTAGGTTGTCCTTCTAGTTCTTATCTGACAGGGACCGTGCTGAGGAGGACTGTATAGATGAGGAATGGTGGGAGCCTACCCCCTCCCCCTTCTCCTGATCAGAATCCTTATCTTCCCAGGAGCAATGGGACAGTATAGATTTGGAACAGTGGTTCGCAGAGGGAAACAGTTCAGAAGACAAAAGTTGGGAAGAACTGGGTGGTGAACAGCTAGGAGATGAACTGGGAAAGAAAGAGAGTTAACAGACTCCGGTTTGCTGGAAAATGTCCAGCCAATCAGTTCAAGATCACAGAGATTAGATAAGGTAGCTGCACAGAAGGCACAGTGGTTGCAAAATCAGGTTGCAAGACGAGGAAGTGACAAGGGTGACTCTGGGGGAAGTGGGTGTAAACCTTAATAAGGTGCACCTTTACTCCGAGAATGGGCTCTTTGTTCTTTCGCTGTGATCATTAAAATCTCTTTAAATGGGAAGAGACTATTTTTGCTTTGTTCTGCTTATCCACGGCTAAAGGGAGGGAGGAAGCCACTTCCCCGAAGCCTGACATTATCTGACTCTGAGAGGCCCTGTACTGAATGCAACAAATGGGACAGCTGTAAAATTGGTTCCTGCATCTATCTTGAATTCTATAGCTCATGGTTAGTGTGGAGAGGGCCTAACCACGAATCCCAGATCTGACAACTTGCTAATCCGAACCTTGGCTTGGTTCAAAACAACATGGCAGCAAAAGGGAGCAGGGAATAGGAAAGTGGCTACAATCTCTCCCCCCCCCCCCCCGCCAGCCCTGTCACCCACGTTTGTGTAGTCCTGGTAAGCTATAGTTTGCTTTACTGTGTCCTGTGAACCAGGTCAATGTCTCCATCTCATTTGACAAATTATTGCTTCTCAATATCCATAGAACCCATTAAGTTTTGTAATCTCCACCAGCTGAGCAGTGATGAATCAAAAACCAATTTAATAAGAAAGGTGAGGAAAAACATGCTAGATACACAACCTCAATCTTTATAAAAACCCAGAGTTTCCTTTTATAGGGACTAGTGCTGCCCTCTGGTGTATTTCTTCTATGACAGTAATGGTTCAATCTATCTAAAGTGCACACACATCTTCTTATCAAAATCTATGGAAAACTAGACAGAGAAAAGATCTTTAAATGTTCACAAAGCAAACTAAAGTAAAAGAAAGTGTTATAGCATGTAGGAAATGCACTGCTCCAAAGCATTCAGACATCTACTTCTGCAAAACTACCAGGAAGAACATGCTGAAGATGTTGAATAATCCATCATTTGAGCTCCAAAAAATGAAACATAGTTGGCACCCATTTTTTTGTTGATTCCCATTTTCTAGTGGCATTGTCAACCCTGTAAGGGGACAGGGTTGGTGAGGTCTATGGGGAGTATGCGAGGAATTGGTGAGGTCTAAGGAGGGTTAGGGAAAGGGGTTGGCAAGCCTAGCAAGCAGGGGAGCTGCTGTGTGTGTGTGTGTGTGTGTGTGTGCGCGCACACACACACACACACAGTAGAAAGAACTCTCTTCATGTGAACCAGGAAGTAACCTATTCAAATGATGAAGATATCTTAAATCATTCCCAGTGATGCAAAAAAAGAGCTGCTCATACACATCAATGAAGAAATGAATGGATTTAATATAGGGGAAAATATTAGAGAAAAGAGCCTAACGAGAAGTGAGTATTCTCGGTGGGTATGGAACACTGACTGACAGGTTTTTGCAAAATGAAAATTGGGCAAGGTAGTGGAATGGGGTGGCTGGAATCCTGAAAAGAAGCACCAGACACTGTAAGCTTCTGTTGTAGGGTTCTACTTGTCTGATATTATTTCTAAGTGCCACCAACAAGCATAGGGCTTATACAGTAAGTATACAGTGGTGGCTAGTGTCTATTAGGAGTGCCAGGGCAGAAGGCAGGGACCTCTTAGCAGTAGGTGGAACCAGAGTCCATGACAGGAAGAGCCAACTAGTTCTAATTTTGTCCCCATGCTCCTCTCTGTTGAGTTTTACAAGGGCAACACTGAGACTAAGGAAGTTGAGGGAGGCGAGAGGCAGTACCCTGGACTGGTTATAAGTGAAAATGAAGGCAAGAGAATATAGCTGAGGGCAAACTGGGGATGGTTTGGCAGGGCTCCATTCGCCTCAATGGGCCAGGCTCCACTAGAGTAATATATGAAAAATAGCCATACAAAAACACAAAGCTCAGGAATATTAGAATGGCTAAATCTCTGTCAATGGAAGGAAAAGCAGTTCCCACCACAAAGAAAATGACAGTGAATTTAAGTCAGGAATAGCAAACTGGATCTGTCCAATGGGCCAGATCTAGAATTGGCCCATCTTCCATGGGCCACTTTTGAGGTCAAGAGATTCAACTTCAAAGGAAGAATTGGGAGTTCACTCTATACAATTCTGTATTGTTATTTTCTACCTTTGCAGATGCTTCAGATACTTTCTTGCAACAAGCATTTTCCAGGACTAAAGAGTACTCTCTTTTAAAATTACATTTAAAGTATGTCCTTTTATTATTAGAAAATATTACAGTAGAACGAAGTGTTGGCCATGCTCCTACTGTACAAAAATATATGCTTCATTTCTTCTCCTTTAAACAGAAAAATAACAATGGATAAAATACTGTTACACTAAGCCATGCAGCTCTCTTACCTCTAGGACTTTCCCAGTGATGAACTGGTGGCATGCTTCACATTTGACACCAAAGAGAACCTGATAGTCCTTTTCACAGTAAGGTGCACCATCTCTGAAAGTAATCCACATGATGTAAATCAGTTTCTCCAATATGCTAAATGCATATTATGATGCATTGAAACTGCTGGGGTGAAGACAAGGTAGCTGTTTTGCACTCAACAATTAAAAAATGTGTCTGTGCAAGTATAATGGCTTCAGCCTTGTATACTTGAAGGAGTGTCTCCACCCCCATCTTTCAGCCCTGAAATTGAGGTCCAGCTCCAAGGGCTGTCCGGCGATTCCCTCATTGCAAGAAATGAAGTTACAGAGAACCAAGCACAGAGCCTTCTCAATAGTAGCATCTGCCCTGTGGACATCCCATCAGATGTCAAAGTGATAAACAATTATACAATCTTCCATAGACACCTGAATCAGGAAGCTTTTAATGTCTGATGTATTGTGTGTTCTTTTATATTCTGCTGGAAGCCACCCAGAGTGGCTGGGGCAATTTAGTCAAATGGGCAGGGTACAAATAATACAATGTTGTTGTTGTTCTACTAATAATATGTTGTTGTGGTTGTTGTATGAGCATGGCTGCCCCACCATGCCATCCACTACTGCTAGGAATATTTATAATAAATGAGCGGATGTCTGACAGTTTAAAGAACGGATCTGACATCAAATGTCAGGTAAGCCAAGGAAGTGATGAAGATGCCCTGATCAAACAGTTCTATTTTTATGTTTATTTTCAGCACCACTTTGTTTCCTTTGGTATCCTCAGTGACAGAAAAACCTTTCTCTCTTTTTTTTTTAGCACCATACAAGCGTCATGGTGTGGAACAGAGTTGTAAGTTATGCAGGTAGAGCTGTCAATTACACAAGTCAGATAAGAAATAATGGACAGTGCAGTTTGTATTAGAAAAGTTTTATCTGGCCATTCAAGCAACAACATTCAGCAAAGACCTGCCTGGAATCAAGAACCTCATGTATTTCAAACACAGATGGATGCATTTATGACACCTATTATTTTAATCTGGCTGTTCCATTAGTGCCTACAAGTATCAAAAATTCTCTCTTCCCTTATATATTGTGCAATATTTCTCTCTTGCCTCTGACGAATCAGCAATTGCTGCAGTTTGTGAAGTGATACTTGATGGAATGATGGCTTACTCTATCTGGAAAGATGAGTGGACACAAATTGATTCTCTATGTGATATGGAGGGAGGTGGAATATAGTGGAAGCAGATTAGATTGTACACTCCTCCACTTCATAAGACAGAGATGCGCAGTGATCTGTTACCAAAATCTATTGCAATTTCTTATGCACTTGCAGACATCTAAGGAGAAGGGAGGCAATATCGCTGTCTAGTTCACATTATGGTCCTCTGATAAGAATGAATCCTGCTGGGCAAAGAGATCGGTTCTGCTGTGGGTATTACCAGTGGATCAAGAGCAGGACTTCTAGCTGAATATTCACCAGTAGGAACACTAAGAGATCCTGTCGTAATATATCTTTGGTACTGTCACTTATTCAAAAAAGGGGTCAAACCACTGTGTATTTAATACAACAAAGATAAATGAGGGGCTGCTTACTTGCTGATGTATTCTCCAGTCAGGACTTTTGCACAGGCCTTGCATTTGAAGCATCCCAGATGCCACTGCTTATCCAATGCTAGTAATGCTTGTCCATTCTTTATATCTCTTCCACAGCCTGCACAATCTGCAAATAAAACAATATGCATAGATCAGTTGACCTGCGTTTCCCCCAGCCAGCCACTCCAAGATTAGACCAGCTACCATCTCTATGAAGCAATATAATATACTTTATGTACTCCAGTACATAAATTCTATGTAGAACAAAAATTCTAAAAAATCTGGCTGGCATATATGTTACATATATTATTTTAAAGTTGAGATACAGGCAAATATAGACCTGTCTTTGAAAGAAAACAACTGACAATTTTCTTCCAGCTTCACCAAAATGCAAGAATATGATTAATTTTATTTTTGCATACAGCTACTCTAATTAGCATCCAGGATCAAACATTTCAAGGAGTTGGGGCTGACAATCCTTTTTATCTCATTCCTCTCATTGTCCTTTACATTTCTACCCTCTAGATGGCAGCAACTCTCTAAATGTTGTCATGAAAAGCTAGTAGGCAGAATATGTAAGGGGTGAGGGTATAAAAGATCTGGTTGTTTTCTTTTAAGGAAACCAGAGCTTCATTCTCTGCTTTTCTTGGGTATAGGTATAGAAAAAGTATACTAAAGGAAAGAATTTCAACAGACATTTCAGGCTGGTAAAAAAAGGAACAGGCCATTATGCCTAGACTCTACTTCAGAACTTGGGAGTAAAGGCGACCATGTCCTGATTTTCTGAAATTATCTGAACCAATAAAAAAGCTAAGGGAATAAAAGTTACATCAGGAAGTATGAATGTATCTACCTTCCTTTACATTACACCCTAGAGTATATTTTTATAAGGTATTGCAAAACTGTGGTCATAAATGTTGGAACCAAAAAGCTACAAGAAGATTTTCTGCATTGAAAATTGACACAGAAAGTCAATTCAATAAATAAATAAATAAATAAGTGTATTAAAAATTCACAGATGATTGTGATTCATTCAAATAACCAACTTTTTAGTGCAAAACACTAAAAATCCGGTTCCATTATGAATATTAAACTTTAAAAAATATTGCAGTTGGCTTTGTCATTAGGACAAGAAATAAAAGAAAAAACAAAGATCCATTCTGATGCTTCAGTATCTCAGCTTCACTATTTGCTTTCAACATCCTTATATCAACACACACCAACTGATGTGAAGCAGCAGTCAATGAACAATGAAAGGGAAACCAGTCTAGTCACTGTGGAAAAGGACTAGTTCAATTAGTATATAAAAAATCCCTGATCTGTGCAGTTCAAACTATTCATGGAACCTTTTGAGTGTAAATGCCCAGAAAGCCATGGGTTACAACAACATTATCTTGTGCCAATGTGGCTATTGGAACCTCTTGCATTTATATTGTAATGAAATATCATGTGTTGTCATGTGAGAAGAGTTTTTACCCTGGCTACAAGTTTCACAAACCCACAAAAAGCCAATTAGACTTCCAAAAGCCACTGTTTTTATTTATTATTTATTCCCTGTAACATGTTTTGCATAACTCCAAAAGCATGCAAAAATACTCTCCAAATCAATGAAGTGATGTCAGTGAATGTTGGACTAGCTGGTTATACTGCAACTCTTAAATTACCGTATAATTTCCTTGTAGCATCCAGCTGCTGGACAGGATACTGAACTAGAAGAAACACTGATCTAACCAGTGAAATGAACACTGCCATTGTGTCTTACTTGTGAGCTTTCCAGGGATGTTTCAGTGGCCAGATCAGTAGACAGAATATCAAGTTAGAAGGACCCTCAGTCTGATCCTGGATGACAGTCTTTATATTCAGACAGTACAGGTCAGGTGTCCCCAAATGGTATTGACTCATAGTAAGGACAAGCCCTGAGTTGCATATATTTTGATTAAAAATGAAAGTGCTCCAGGGTGACTTTACAATGTCCAAAAGATCTCCTATTTGATGCCCAACAGCCAGGAATTTGAACTGGCCATCAAGAAATATGAAGCTGCTCTGTGTTGTTCCAAGAAGCAAATGTATTCAGACTATGGACAGTGAAGAGATTACTTCTTCCTATCTGCATCACTTGCATAGGTGCTCTGTTCCCTTGGGGTGCCTCAGGGTTTGCTGACTGTATATTGATAGGTATTTTTAATTGTTTAATGTACCCCTACATTGATTAAACAGTTTATACATTCCTTAAAATATAATCATCTTCCTCCACCAAACTTAGCCACTATAATGGACCCATCCAATGATCTATCATGTACAAATGTGGAAAAAAGAACCCCACAGTTCCATTTATCTGTACCTTGTTTTGATAAAGAGAGCTATAGATGAGACCCCATATTACGAAATGCACAATAATGCAGAGCCCATCAGCCAAGTAGCATCAAGAAATAAATCTGTCAAAGAAAATGCTTCAAAGCCAATTTATTTTACTTTTGCTAAGAGCAAAACAAATCCTTGCCAGCAGCTACAGAAGAGCCTTGCCATCAAAAGTGGCATGCATACAACAAAGGGACCCAATTTCCTCAGGGAAATAAGCTTCATCTTCTAACAGAGTAACGATCAGAAGCAAGCTTTATTTGACGTCCAAAGTAAAAGCTTATTTTTTGAATTGTGAAAAATATCTTGATTTGTGTCTTTCAAATAGTTTACATTGGGGGGGGGATCCAATTATATGGCAGTATAAACAGAATTATTGCCCCCCCCCACTACAAAAAAGCATTTGTGTGTGTGTGTGTATAGTTACTTACTTAAATAGTATTATCAAGCTTAAAAACAGAAATAGATGATAGTCTGGGCATTACTGGCTACATCAGAGGTTTTCAAGTTTTCTATTTCCAGAGAACATTTTGCACATCAACTTATCTCCTGAGAATCTCCTGAGCATATGCCACAGAAACCATGCACGCTCCAGTGGATTATGGAGCATGTTTTAGGGTGCATGTTCTACAGCTAGTGAGACTTATCATAGCACCTGGTGGACAGCTTGACAATTCCAGAACACAGCTTCATGGCTGCACATTTTAAAGCAAGGCTGGGATACCTGTGGTCCTCCAATTGTTGAAGGACTACGGTTTGTACCATTAGCTATGCTGGCGAGAGACTACTAGAGCTACAGCCCACCATCACCAGGAGGACCACAGCTTCTACATCACCATGCTAGGGGAGGTCCATAAGGATGAGATTGTCCGCTATTATTATTATCATCACCCTTTGTTTTTCTTCATCATTACTGTACAATTCTCTGAAACACCTTTTGGCAAGCATTGTTATTAATAGTTTGCTTTACTCCCTTATCAGTCCTTCATACAACGACTGCTTATAACTCAAAACAGACAGTTTTTTTCAGCCAAACACACAGCAGCTCTTAAAGGTCTAGTTTTATGTTAGCATATTCAAACCCACATCAATCGGAAGAATTCAACTGCAGGTATCATGCTCCTGGACAGTCTTTGCGCCATTGTACTTAATGAATATACAGAGCAACTAACTGAACAGTGAAGGGTAGTATACAGTAAGACAAGAAGTAGGTGGGGCACAGTCCCATCTAGTGGAGTTCTAGGCAATCAGTATACATGCCCTTGTACTAACTGAAGAGCTGGCTCACTGATGAGGTGGGATGAAGCGCCAGTCACAGCGCGCACACACACACACACACACACACACACACACACACACCTTGCAAGAACACTCCCCCCTCTCACCCAATCTGTGAGAGCAGGGAGGTTCCAGCATGGTGCATTGCTGCTCCTCTTTCCCACCTCTGGGATGGAGAAGATGCTCTGCAACACCTTGTGGAACTCTTCCTCCTCCCACTGAGACTGCAAGAGGGGAGGTGTTCTGCTGCTGAGCTTTGCCACTGAGAAGTGCTTCCCAAAGCTCCCCCAGCCCAGCCCAGCCCAGAAGGGTGGCAAGGCTTTGCACTGGCTGCTTCTTAAGAAACCCGCACAAAGTCTCCCTGTTGGATGGGAAGGGAGCTTCATAAGACATTTCTCCTTAAGGAGAAGCGCTTTCCAAAGCTTTCCCACCCCAGCCTGGAGGAGTGGTGAGGCTTTCCAAGGGATTCGCCTTTCTGAGCCTTTGCAAATCCTTGTCACTGGGCGTGTGGGGGTGGGGATTCTACAGGAGCCTTTTCACCCCAGGCACCAAAACGTCTTCAGCCACCCCTGACTAACTGTACAAATGTGCAGTTTGGGGTTATATGCTAGTCTGAAAGCACAAAAGTCTTCTCTATCAACACCCCTCAAAAAACTCCCAGAACCCCCAGTGAACTGTTGCCAAGCCCCATCAGAATGCAACACTTTAAGAAACAGGGGACAGAGAGGAAATCTGCTACCTTTGGCCTTCGTGCAGCAGTATAGGGAATATGAATACCTCGCAGTTTTCGACGGAAGACAGTGCTGCAGGAGACATAACTAAAAGTGGTCCATTGCAGGGATGGCTTTTTTTGTGAAACCAACTTGGATTTATATTTACTGTTTGTTTCTACATGCCATTTAATATATTAGGATGTGATGGTGGAGGATTAGAACACGCATATTTGAGACTAGAGATATATATCTCATATCATTTCAAAAAGCAGCTGAGGGCAGAGTCAGAAAAAAGGGGATAATATTGCTTGGGGATCTAATCTGACTGGTCTGTATTTTGCCAATGCCTGCAATAAAATGCTTTTTATAAAATAAATCTATTTTGACATATCGTAACTGACGTTCACCATACGCAAATGTCATGCCCTATATAATCACTTTCACTGCAGGCTTTCTAAGCTATGTTCTTACAGTTTACAACACAGTGACACTTTGTTTAAACTCTGTTCTTTCAACTTACATTGACACTAATACACATACATGCAAACTTACAAACCCCCAGTTGAAATAAAAAGATTTAAAGTTTCTCTGTGCAGGATCGTAATAACACAGGAACCTGAGAGACCTGGAAACCATACATTTGCACTGATAAATAGTGTGGATTATGCAATGGCTACTATGACACAGCAACAAGAGATCTATTTATTTTCAGTACCACAATATTTCCTTAGTATCAACAGATATATAGCATATGGAGGCAAAATTTAAACCCTAGTGAGTGCCTGTGATTGGGCTGCACACAGCAAAACCTGGTATAACACAGCAAAACAACACACACAAACATCGGGGGTGGGGAGAGATCTTACTACAGTCACCATAAATCATGTACACTGTTATTACCATGCAAAACCAGCCCAGAAAATCACCAATAACATACGAAAATTCATAACATAGCAAGATACAATGGGTGATCTACATGAGCTTTTGTGTACACAAACTACAGCTTATAGTGTGGTATCCTCATCTGAAAATTCATTCATTTTGAATAAATCATGTAAAGCATTAGGCAGGCTACACTCCAAACTTGCAAACCATATTCCATTATATTCTCACTAAAGCACAGCGATATGGCAACCTTCTACCTCCTCTGCTTCTGAATACCAGTTGCTGGAAACAGCAGAGTGGAGAGTGCTATTGTTGCTCAGGTCCTGCTTGTGGTTTTCCCACAGGCTTCTGCTTGAGAACAGAATACTAGACTAGATGAGTTGTCAGCCTGATCCAGCAGGCTCTTCTTATGTTCTTACACTCTTATAATGTTGTTCCCATGGATCCCTTTACCCATATAAATATACAGCACAGCAGCATGGTGTGTGGGAGGGAGGGATGTAGGTCACCATTAACACAGTGCCATTTACTGAAATTTAAGATATCTTTTTTACTTCTCCTCTGAGAAAAATTTCATTGTTGTGTATAGAGAGAACAATAATCCACTGATGTTTAGTCTCCACGAGTATGAGATATATCTCAATGGGGACTTGATTAATCCTTTCAGGGACAAAAAACACGCAGCAGGATTTCAAGGTCTGTCTTATCCAGGCCTTGAACAGGGCAATTTACCAGTGGCTCCCTATCATCTTATGAATGCCTTGTTCACTTAATGTACGATAGGTGAACCTGTTTCTCTCTGGCAGATATTTAATAGTATACCTTTTTGGCACATAAACACTTAATGTGGAGAGAACACAAGAGCATTACAAGGACAAGGCGGGGCAGTCTTAAGTATTATAAATCTGACGGAGCTATAGGTTCTTCTGTCTCTCACACACAATTTTTTAAGGGTGTGTGTGAGAGCAGAGAAATAATTTATACATGGCTGGCAGGCAAAAAAAGAGAATGAGATGGAGCCTGGATATGTCATGACTGGCAAAACTAAACCTGTAGAACCACAATTAGGGTTGCGTTCGTTCCCAGGAGATCTAATAGTAATTGATGCAATTGTTTCAAACTACAAATATAAAGAACTGATTTCAAAGGATGCTATCATCAAATCTGTTTTCAAGAAGATGGAAAATTGTGAGTACATATTGAGTGATAAAACTGGGCCTATTGCCTGATTCTGAGATGTTGACTTACCCCTAAGCCAATTGTGCAATTTTATAAATGTTGTACTGAGCAATCAAACCCTAGATCTTTAAAGTAAATTCAAGGTGTTAGGCAATAACACCAAATGCACTCTGTAAGTAAATTTAATATGCATTTTAAGCAAGTGTGCTAATGGGGGGTGGAGAAGAGATAGCTTTCTCTCTACTAATCTTCCCACTTGTAGCACATAGAAACCTCTTAGATCCATGATATTTTGATCCCTCTCAGTGTACAAGAAGATCTAATTTGCTTCCAAAGCAGCTCCTTTTCAAATTCTATTCTATTTCAAATCTTTAGTAGATTTAGGAAATCTTTCATTCTAAACAGTGGAAAACCATGACAATATGACTGAACAATAAAGACTCTAGTTCAGGGATAGTCAAAATGCTGCGCACCAGAAGATATTGGACTACAACCACTATCATCCTTGATCCTTGGCCATGCTTGTTGGGGTTGATGGGAGTTGGAGTCCAACAACATCCTGAGAGCACCATAGTAGCATAATTTTGATGTTCCATGTCTGGGGATCTCTGTTCACAAAGAGAATATGGACACAGGGAGATGCTATTGTTGTGGTCTGGAAGTGTTGTCAGAATAGGAGTTATAAAACAGAAAGAGGCCTGATAAAAGATCAGGGACTTGGGAGGACAGCCAGAGTATTAAAGATTTTCACTCTTCATTTCAGGCAAAGAAGAGGCATCATTCCAGTCATAAATTGTTACCAGGTTAAAGTAATATTTTGGAGCTGATCTTTGGAACAGACAATAGAGCTCTGTTTTGTTTGTTTGGTTTTTGCTTTCACTACAAAGACCGGTTTCCATTTCAATTAGTGTGCAAACTGGGACAGTAACCAAGATGACTAAGCTTTGGACTCAGAATGTTCAGTGGTGGCTGGATCTCTTCTCTCTCCATAAACAAAGAAATAAAGGCAGAGCTCTCATGCTCATGGACAGAAACAATGCAGCATCCTCATTATCAAGGTCTTTTCACAGTCAATAGGAACAAAGAAATCGTGAAAAAACATGCCATTTCTACAGAAGCATGTATGTATTAGAGGAATTCCAAAGAAGAAGTGTCAAAAAGTCTCTGCAGACAAGTATTCTGCATTTACTACGTGACAAACAGCTTGATTTTATTTCAGAACCCATTGTATAGCATTTATACATTCTCGACAACCTTAACTTCATAAAATTAGAATAGTCTTCATGCTTATAATAGATCTCATAAGATTGAGGGGATGGAGCAGTAAATTGAACCTGTGTACCCCTAAATTCCTGAGCAGTACTCTTTCCCAAATTATTTTCCTCCTCCTCATTTTCATTCAGTATGTGCCTCTATGGATTTTTAACCATTTCAGTTATCTTGCAATATAGCAAATTCTGAACTCACATTTTCCTTTGACTTGGTCATACGTGTGTGTGTGTGTGTGTGTGTGTGCATGTATGAGAGAGAGAAGGCGGGGGGAGGGAGAGAACACCAAGAGCTAAAGTGATCTGAAAAAGAGTGAGCTCCTGGATGGAAATGTTTATTTTTTTCTATAAGCTATTATGTAAATATCATGTTATTATATCTGATGAGTAGAGATCATAGTTCCAAACCATTACAATTCCCTTGGCTCTGGCCTCACAATAAAGTAACTCTGCAGTTACTGTAATCCGTTACCTATAACCTTGGCATTTTCTATCTAAATGGCATTAAAATTTCAGGTTCCGGACTGATCTCCATGGACATCAGACCTGCTATCTTTCAGGCAAACTGAACAAAGAATCTTCATTTTAGAAGCAACCAACGAAAGGGTGAAAAGTCCGCTCACCCTTTTGGTGCTGTGGTGTTGCAGGACAGCAGAGGTTCCACTAAGGGGCCCCAATGAGGGAATTGTGGCATCGGTACCCCATCCAGATAGGTGGCAGGGGCTCTCCCCTGCCACTGTGTCATCTCCAGCCTAAGTCCTGCACATGTGATTATTCAATGTTCCCACTCAAGAGACGACCTTATGTACATAAAGATGTTTCCTCCAGTGTCCTTGCTCTCTATGCAATCATTAATTGCATAGTTGTGAGCACCTGAAAACTGCTCCTGTTTTGTCGCTCCTAGGGCACTCCAAGATCCCCCCTCCCTGCAGAATGTTCCTTAGGTGTATCAATTTGCAGCGCCTCAGAGACCTTTTGAAGGCTTTTGAGCCAATGTTTCTATGTTCCATACTGGACAGTTTTCAAAAGTTGTCACTTTCAGAGTACTGTACTCCCAAGATTCAATGCATTGTCTCTTGTCAGTTTCAGTATTCCTGTCAGAAACCGATGGAAGGAAAGGATTTCCATTCAATAGCTCACTTGCTCCTTTTTTTCATCCATTCCTCTGAATTTGAAATTGATGAATTAGAAACTAATGGGGGTGCATTTATTTTACCTTCAATCTGATTATATCACTGAGTTCTGAATGACAGAGTTGTGTTTATTGAGAGATTTAACACACATAGCCGTGTATGAAAATAAACTCACTTTCTCTTTCATCACAGCTAAAATATGCAACTACCTATGCTTTTAAAAAGGAAAGACAAACACCCAATATTATCACCATAAACATACAACAGAAATTTCACTGGAAGATACAATAATCCTCTTTTATCTAAAATCTACAACTAAGGCAATTGAAATTTTTTAGCATCCTTCTTTCTCTACCTATCTCAAATAAGCTTTCTTGCTAATCTACTTAACAGCAAGTAACCAAGTAACAGAGACACATCCTATAAAAGAGATTTACTTCTAAACAGGGCTACATTACAAAACATGACTTCAAAAGGAGAGTTAAGATTGATGAGGCTTGCAGCTTTGGAATGAAGCGGAAGATCTGGAATATTTTGCACTAATTAAAATTCACCTGTCAGAGCAGGAGAGTAGGAACCATCACATGAGAGAAGAGACGTGGAAGACAAATGTTTGCCAGCTACCATTTTTCTGAAGTTTGCTTTTAAAACTCTACTCAACTTCATTTTCTAGCAGAATTAGCATCTGGTGTTCTTAGCAAAACTTGGCATTAACATTATCTTATACTTCCCTTCGACAATGACAACAGATGACCACCAGAATTTTTACCTGTATAGTATAGTCTCTCTCTCTCTCTCTCAACAAATGTACTCACATCCTTCTTTGGATGATGGGATTGCTGGTTTACTTTGCCACTATATCTCTTAACATAATCATCACTTCTTCTTAACATAATCATTTCTTCTTTATAAACTACTGTCAACAGTTATTTACAATTTAATTCCTAAGCTGACATTTAAAAAAGGTGCAACTGCTGAAATTGTGACGTTCTTATTTAAAAATTTAGAATCTGATTTTGAGGATCTTTTGGCATTCCTAAACTAGCAAACCAACTAGCCACAACTCATATATCCACTGCATATAACACTACAATAGGGTTATTATTTGCCAATTTCGCAACTGTAAAAATCTGGAATTTCATTCAGACCTTGAAAATGCCCCACAGTAGCTACCAAGAGGTGAGAAACGAGTGATCAGCCATCACTACCAGTAACTGCCAGCAGTACTGAGAGATTTTAAAAACCTCAAGTGGCAATTCAGGATGACTGAAATGTTTGTACTTAGAAAACAGAAAAGAGCTAATCCTTTCCTGTAATGTTTTACTCTTTTTCCAATCAGTCCAAGTATTGACATGACCAAAATATCAGGAGATACAAGTAATTATTATAAAACACTTGTAGAGAGTGTCTAGTTGATGTACTCCAAAAGCTGAGCGTTACCAGAGGCTTTGGGGAAAGGGAAGGGGAAACACATGGTGTACAGAAAATCAAATTAAATATTGTATTAGATACAAATTTTCCATCACAATAAGGAAACTGTGAGATCAAATGTTATGTTACCACGCTCTAGACTTCAGGTCATTTTCAGCTTTCTAAAATTCTTTTTATACGTAGCCATTACTTGAAACATTGCAAATTCACTTTCACTTTTTTCTTTTAATGGGAATTGCAGCACTTACACCAACAGGGCAAAACTAGGTTGTATATTCTCTGGAGCATCTACTATCAAAAGCACTAGGGACTAGAATGCATTTTGAGAGAAAAGACATGTCATGGGATCAGCTCAAGAGACTAATTCACAAAATACCTTCTCCATGCACGGTTAAAAATGTAGTGCTCAGATTTCCAGAATGCAGAACTCAGCAGCCCCAGAAACAAATCAGCACTGCTCAGGTTAGACTGAACAAATGGTACAAAATAGAGAGGAGGCTATCCAAGAGTTCAATTTTGTAGTTTAGGAAAAGATTACAGAGTACTTACTGCTGGAACTGGAGAGTTCTTTTGGGCTGGATGACATAGGCTGAGCACACATTTGACAGAGACAGTCTCTTCCATTAAAGGTAACCCGGTCTCCTGGTGGAAAAGGACGTCTGGAGAACGAAAGAACAGAAGGGTTTTAATTCAAGGTTATCTGTGCAGTTTCATTCTTTCAGTCTCTTTCTCATCTCTCTTCAGCCGCCGCCTTTGGTGCAAATCAATATCTCGCAGGAATGTGGGCCAAAAATGTTCAAAATGCAACACTGGCAAAGCCAGGAACTTGGAGAAAATCCAAAAGACTAAATGCACCTCCACTGGAAGAGAAGCAGATGTTAGATGAGACTGACTGATAGTTTCGCTTCAAAAAATATATATATCACAGGAACAGTATGAAGAGGTTGTTCTTTTAAAAGTCTAGCATAAATGAAGGTTTTCATTTGGGAAATAGGGCCAGTGGACTTTCTATGTTCATGCAAAAATCAACCACTTAGCAGTATTTTGCATTCTGGACATCCAGCTTCTTTTAAATAAGTTAAGAAAGCTTAGTTTGTTAGAGAATGGTCTGATAATGCCAAGGTTGCAGGTTCAATCCCCATAAGGGACAGCTGCATATTCCTGCATTGCAGGTAGTTGGACTAGATGATCCTTAGGGTCCCTTCCAACTCTATGATTCTATTATTCTAAGTGCTGATCAGACGGCTCATGCTCAGCAACTGATGTGATCAACCAGCCCCATAGTTTGATCATTTTCTAATCTTCTCAACAGTCACAGAGTAGTGTAGGTCCCCTGGGAACAGCACTGAACTACAACCTTTCACATAAGAAGGAAAAGCTTACAGCACCAAGTATTCCCAGGCAGCCTTCCAATCAAGTACTAACCAGGAATGATTCTCGCTTAGTTTCCAAGCTCCAATGTACTCAGAATTATGTTCACACTTAACCCTTCACAGTATAGTAACTGGAAAAGATCTTTCATGAATTAAAATTGTCTTCCAACCCAGGAGTAGAAAGATGATATTGTTGCTGTTATTGTTATTGTTTAATAATAATAATAATAAGAAGAAGAAGTTGGTTCTGTGTCACTCAGCTTCAGGGGCAAATAGTGGTGAGGACAAAGAGAGTATTTTCAGCAGGAAAATAGTATTAGGGAGAAGGTTACCCCTCCCCCCACTATTTACCATTTATATAATGTTTTAACATGTATGTAATTTTTAATATGCATCTCTTACTTTGCATTGGTACTGTCTGCAGTCCTGAAGTGGTTTATCTAACATCAGATGACTTACTTGCATACAGTGCAGGCAAAGCAGTTAGGATGATAGGTCTTCCCAAGAGCAGTTACAACTTCTCCTTCCACAAACTCCCCACAGCCATTGCATCGGGTCCCGTACATCCGCTGGTAATCCACAGTACAAAGGTAATCTCCATTCTTAATGAAAAAGCCACCTTGAGCTAAGTCGCACCCACACACTGTAGAGGAAAAACAGCAACAACAACCAATCAAACAAGAACAACAATCAATAGAACATCAAGGAAGTGAAAAGTGCATTTGTTCATGAGTGGCTGGTGGAACAGAATATTATGAGGGTTGCACTGCGATGCCAGTGGCAGCCCACAGAGGAACGCGATACGGCTTTGGAGGCACCACTCAGCCGTGGTGCAAGCAGAGGCTTGGAGTCACCTGCAAATCCCAGTGCCTATCTATAGCAGTGGGGGATTCATGTTATATTATTGCATATTATATTATAATATAAGATTAGTTTATAAAAGCAGAAATCATTACGAATTCAAACTGCAATTGTCAGTTCTCCCCCACCCCAATCTTAATTTTGGTGAAGATAAGGCCACACAAAACTCACCCTTGTTGTTTGCAAAACTGATTTCAAGCATATCAGAAAGTAGGTCCAGTGCTAATTAATTTCGTGGATTTTTAACAATTCAGTTCTTCAGCGATCACCCAGTTAGCTACTATTCATATTGTATAGAACTTTTAATATACAAACTACTTCATTATCAATATCTCATTCACTCATTAAAATTATTTTTAATGTGAGCTCTCACCACTTTATAGAATCAGAGTGAAGCAGAGAACCAGTTAGTCTATGCCCTATCCAGAAATTCAAATCCAAGGCTCCACAATCTATCCATGTCAAATACTACTCGTCCTTTTTGCAGAATTCCATATTGTACCCTCCCTCTGTTTTACCAAAGTTATCCTACCAAAGTATTGAGTTCTGAACATCTGTCAGCACATTTATATTAACAATTCTGCAATCCAGTGAGGAAGTAGCTACAATTACTCTCCTGGTTTGAAAGAGGAATGAGCTGACAGCTAAGGACAAGTCATTGTTTCCTCCTTGTCACCTAACACTATTCCCCTCACTACACTCTATATCCTCTCAGTAGGTAATACAAATTGTTATATCTTGTTGAAAGATGGAGGCATCTGGCTTGCCATGTCTGAAATGAGAATGCTGGACTAGATGAACCTTGTCATGTTTTCTTATGAGTTGGGAGCTTAGCTTCACAAATGAGCTAATGCACTAGTGCTTCTCATTTCAAGAGATCATCTCTATGAGGCTCTTAGCAGGATGACTTCAGTAGCCTCCTTCACAGTACTTCTTTGTAACTCAAAGCTACTTTACAATGATGACACTGTCATCTCCAGTTGCAAGATGCTCTGGAATAAGGCTGGTCTTGTTGGCTTAAAGAATATACACAAAAAACAACCATATACAGCATACCTCATTATGCTTGACATATTGGGCAACATGTTTCCCCACAGATTAGCATATACCATCATCATTTTATAAAGGGAGTCTGCATACTAACCAATCCGCTACAGAATACTCTGCATCTGAACAACTTATGCAACCTTAATCACTATTTCATGGCCATATTGTAAGCAATAAATAATTTGTTTTTAATAAGCCTATATGTATTATTATTCAAATACAATTCAAAATCAGCATGTAAAATGGAGTAAATCCAACCACAGCTTTCCTTCTGATTCTGATATAATTCAGCATTATGCACCCATGTTATAGAGTAACACTGAGGGAAAAAATATTTTGGGGTAACAAGGAAGACCAGACAGTTTCCCTCACAATCGAATAAACCTGGTGTTCACCTCTATGAACATGAGTGATCTGACCCTAAGTCAAAGTGACACAAAAGAAGTGCCATGGTCAGATCACCTCCTGGAGCAACTGGTCTTCTCCGCAACCCTTCCCCTCTGCAGGGAGGTGGGACTGATTCAGGTGGTCTGCCCCTGCCACTTAATGGATCCAAATGGTTTCCAAAGAGTGGCAGGGGATGTTTTATCCCATGTTGACAGCCTTTCAGCTCAATCCTGACAAGACAGAATTACTGTTTTGGGGGGGTGGGGGTGGGCAGGTGTGGGGGACTCCCTGGTTCTGAATGGGGTAACTGTGCCCCTGAAGGATCAGGGAGTCATTTTGGACTCACAGCTGTCCATGGAGGTGCAGGTCAATTCTGTGTCCAGGGCAGCTGTCTACCAGCTCCACCTGGTACGCAGGCTAAGACCCTACCAGCCTGCAGACTGTCTCGCCAGTGTGGTGCATGCTCTGGTTATCTCGCACTTGGACTACTGCAATGTGCTCTGTGTGGGGCTACTTTTGAAGGTGACCTGGAAACTACAACTAATCCAGAATACGGCAGCTAAACTGGTGTCTGGAGTGGCTGCCGGGACCATATAACGCCTGTCCTAAAGGATCTTCATTGGCTCCCAGTGTGTTCCCGGGCACAATTCAAAGTGTTGGTGCTGACATTTAAAGGCCTAAATGGCCTTGGCCCAGTATACTTGAAGGGGTGTCTCCTCCCCCATTGTTCAGCCCAGACACTGAGGTCCTCCTCTGAGGGTCTTCTGCTTATTCCCTCACTGCGAGAAGTGAGGTTACAGGGAACTAGGAAGATGGCCTTCTCAGTAGTGGCACCCTCCCTGTAGAACACTTTCCCTACTGAAGACATCTGAAGGCAGTCCCGTATTGGGAAGTGAAAAATTAGTAATGGTCAAAAGCTTCAACCGTTTTACACAAGAGAGAGTTAGATTTTCCTGTTTCCCAAAATACTCTGCTTAATTATCCAAAAAAACAAACCATGCAAACCCTTTCCCAAAAAGCAATCCAAGTACATAAGGTTTTATTAAAGTCCATGTACATGGGAAATATCCCAATATTGCATTAAATGAATGAGGAAAACAAGACTGTTATGGTCACAATACCACAATTAGCAAACCCTTCCAAAATACAGTATGGTTTGACAAACCAATCCATATAGAACAAAGTAGTACTGGGTATATCATAAGACAAATGCATCTCAGGTCATCACATGGAAACAAAATAATCTGATCATTCATTAATAATCAGGCAATCCTTGGCTCCTTCAGGAGGAAGGCTGGAATATAAATCTAATAACAAATAAAGAGGCTGTATTCACACTGAGCAGGCACACAGGGCACCTCGGCACAGTCTTGCACACTAGAATGAAATGTACTCCCTTTCTATTTAAATGATAGTAATCATTTATAAATGTGAAACTGTACATATAAATTAACGTGTGCAAATTAATGAAAAGCTATGACCCCTTTCAGCCCATTTCTGAGTGATGCAGTTCTCTTTTTCTTGGGGGAGATGCTTAAGCGGTCACCCTAGCATCCCTAGAAGTCGGGTGGGGTGTTCACACAATTTGTGTTCACAAATGGCAAAATAAATTTGGATTGCCTTCTGTTACTCAGGAAAAGTCAGTCAGTCAGAACTGAAACCTCTGATAAGGACTTGTAATTTCTAATGCCTTAACTGCTAATAAAAACTCACATCGCTAAAAATGGATATGATACTACACTCCCTAAATTGATGGAAATATATAGAATGCCTTCTCCTCCTTTGGGCTTACACATAGCTAGGAACTCACTGTGGAGAGATCACTGCTCCAGGTTATACAGGGAGTTAGAGTAAGGACAGAAGATGAAAGCAGTCCAAATTTAGAGCCTTCCCAGGGATGGCAAATCCTCATTAAATGCACTTGCGAGTTGCATGTTCTCAGAGAGGGGATTGAAAGGTACAGTCCGAGAACTTTCCCCAGCAGTACACTGTTATAAATTTGGATACCAAATCCAAATTTATAACAGTGGGCTGGCATAACACACAGATGAATCCGATTTCTTCCTACTTCTTTCTGCAGGCTAGAACTGGATTTTAATAGCCGTGCCCCACATTCAATTCACACAGAGTACAGAGGAGGAATAGCTTTATAAACAGAGCAGAGAAGCAGCAGCAATTTCTAAGTGTGTGTCCCATTTAAGGGACTTTAGGGCTGGCTGGTGTTACTCTCAAAACAATTAGCTTTTCAGCAGTCTTATGCAGTTTGGGAGGTCCTCCCCCACTCTTCCTAAACAGAAAACACTGGTCACTTCCTCCAGCAGAGCTCCCCCCCCCACGCCCTGCAGAAAAGCTCAGCACTTTCCCCCTCTGGCATTTGAAGCTGTCAGGATTTGTTAATAAGTATGGATGATATGATGGGACGATGAGCTGCTTGTGCGTAAAATGCAAGTCCCTCAGAGTTTGATCAGGTTTTCAAACCTCTGCCTGTGACGGAGCCCCTCCAGCATGGCTGCGTCAATCACTAGTAGAATCCGAAAGTGGCTGCTTTCGGAAACGTTTCCAACATAAAAGCTCCTTAACGGAAACACGTCGTCTGGCCTCTCGGCGTGACAGTTTCCGTCGAGGTGTGGGTGTCCCTATAGGAGGTCCTGAGACCTCCCCACTGGTTTCGCTTGAAGCGTCTCTGAGCCATCCCTCCGACTCACTTTCCCTTGGAGTTCTTGCTCGCCCTCTACTGGTTCCCTCTTCCGCTGCTACTGCTCTCTCAACCTCAGGGAGCCTTTGCACCTGCGGCGCTTTAGATGTCAGTTCCCTGACATCCACCTCCCCTCCAGGGCCCCCTTCACCCCCTCCCGTCTCCTCTCCTACTGGCGGTGAGGAGGTAAAACCCCTGAAAGAACCTCCCTCATCTTCCGACGTCGCGAACACTTCCTTCCACTTGTTGCTGTTCCTACTCTCTAGGTACTCTTCGTCATCAGAGTCCACTCCATCTTCCAACTCCGACTCCGCGAACCCTTCCATTTCCTCTTCCTCATCGGTGGTGCCGAAATACTCCCTCCTAAACCTTGCTATAGGCTGAGGTTTCCTCGGGAACCTTTGGTGGAACGTTTCTGTTAAAACCTCGTCATTGACTTCCTCTGCACTTACCCAGGTGTTTTCTGACTCCGGTTCCCCTTCCCACGCCACCAAATACTCCACCTGATTACCCTTCCACCTGGAATCGAGGATTTCCGCTACATGGTTGCGGCGTTCCCTCTCTTCCAAGGCTGGTCCCCTGACGTGCTCCCCTTCACGTCCCCCCCTGTATGGTGACAGTAACGACCTGTGGAACACTGGGTGCAATTTCATGTGGTTGGGTAATCGGAGTTTGAAAGCTACCGGGTTGACCTGCTGAATCACCTCAAAGGGTCCCAATCTTCTGGGCCTCAGTTTCTTACAACCCCCTTTGAACGGCAACCCTTGGGTTGACAACCACACTTGATCCCCCACCCTTATGGTTTCACCTTCCCTTCTGTTCTTGTCTGCCTGCTTCTTATATTGTGCCTTGGCCCTTTCTAAGTTGAGCTGGAGCTGCTGATGGATGGCTTCCATCTCTTCTACAAAATGTTCAGCCGCTGGAACGCTCCATCTCTCCCCTCCTTCCCCTGGAAATGCCCTGGGGTGACACCCGTAATTAGCCAAAAAGGGACTCATCCCTGTGGACACATTCTCCGCATTATTGTAGGCAAATTCTGCCAACGCCAACTTTTCGACCCAATCGTTCTCTCTGTCATTGACATAACACCTAAGATATTGTTGAAGAATGCCATTTGCCCTTTCCGCCTGCCCGTTGGTTTCAGGGTGCCGGGCAGTTGAAAAATTAACTTCCACGTGTAGCAAGCTCATGAGCTTCCTCCAGAACCTGGAAGTAAATTGTTTGCCTCGATCTGAGATCACCCTCGAGGGAGCCCCGTGCAACCTAAAGATATGTTCCACAAACAACTTCGCCGTTTCTTCCGCTGTGACTGCATGTGAGCATGCTACAAAATGGCACATCTTAGTTAACAGGTCTACTACTACCATGATGGCTGTTTTCCCCTTGGACCTTGGCAGATCCGTCATAAAATCTATTGATATCGCTTCCCAAGGCCGTTCTGGTGTGGGTAAAGGTTCTAATAACCCTGCCGGCGCCCTTCTTTCCCCTTTGGCTCGCTGACATTGGTCACACCCTCTTACATACTCCCTTACATCTTCCCTCACCTTAGGCCACCAAAATTCCCTGGTAACCAACCACATGGTTTTGTGTTGCCCAAAATGTCCCGCCGTGGGGCTATCATGCAACTGCTTGAGTACTCTCCCCCTCAATTCACCTTCGGGTATATACAGTGCCCCTTTGTAATACAATGCCCCATTTCTTTCCTCAAAACCTCCGGGGCTCTCGCCCTCCCCCCTGAGACCTCTGAGCTTATCCTGGGCATATTCATCATTTTCCGTTTCCTCCACCAGTTCCCGTTGCCCCACCAGCGCCGCCCCACACACCCAGCGGTCCTCCGGGATGACATGTCTCTCTTCGATCACCTCCTCCCCTTCCCAATATTCTGGTTTGCGTGAGAGCGCATCCGCCCTGACGTTTTCTGGGCCTGGCACATAACAAATCTCAAAGTTAAATTTGGAGAATTCCTGTGCCCATCTCACTTGTCGTTGGTTGAGCACTCGAGCTGTTCTCCAATACTCTAAATTTTTGTGGTCGGTGCACACTTGCACCTTGTGTTGTGCCCCAATTAATAAATGTCTCCACCTCCGGAATGCTTCGTGAATGGCAAGTAGTTCCCTGTCATACACCGTGTAATTCCTCTCGGACTTATTCAGTTTCCGCGAGAAGAATGCACACGGTCTCCACTCCGACGCACTCCTCCCCGGTTGAAGAAGGACCGCCCCTATAGCCCGGTCGGATGCATCTGTTTCCACTCTCATGGGTTTTTGTAAATCCACATGCAGAAGTTGTTCTTCCGAGGCGAAAGCCCTTTTCAGTTCTTCAAAGGCTCGATCCGCCTCCACCGTCCAAACAAATTTCTTCTTGCTGCTGAGGCAGTCGGTGATGGGCGCCGTCAAGTGGGCAAAGTTCTTGATGAACTTCCGATAAAAGTTCCCAAACCCCAAGAATCTTTGCACGTCCTTCTTGGTCTTCGGTGTCTTCCATTCCAGTACCGCTTGAACCTTGCCTGGATCCATGGCCAATCCCTTGTCTGACAAGCGGTACCCCAGGAATTCCACCTCCTTGGTATGAAACTGGCACTTCTCCAGTTTCACCCACAGCTGGTTGGCTTGCAGCCTGCCCAACACTTCTCGAACGTCCCTCACATGCTGTTCCTCATCTTCCGAATACACCAACACGTCGTCTAAAAAGGCCACACAGTTCTTGTAGAGCAAAGGTCCCAGAACGTGGTTTATAAAAGCTTGAAAACAGGCGGAGCCCCCTTGTAGACCGAAGGGCATAACGAGGTATTCAAAGGCTCCCAAAGGGGTAAACATGGTGGTCTTCCATTCATCTCCCTTCCTTATGCGTATCAGATTGTACGCCCCCCGCAGGTCCAGTTTTGTAAAAATCTTTCCCTTCCTTACTCTGGTCAAAATGTCGTCAATTCGGGGCATAGGGAAAGCCAGGGGCTCCGACACTGCATTGAGGGCCCTGAAGTCACACACCAGTCTCGGTTTGTCTGTGTTCTTTTTGTCCACAAAAAACACTGGGCTGCCCCCCACCGCTCGGGACTCTCTGATGAAACCTCGCTTCAAGTTTTTGTCAATGAACTCCCTCAGCTCCTGCATCTCCCTGTCTGACATGGCGTACAGCTTGCCTACTGGGAGTTGGGCCCCTGGGAGTAGGTTGATTTGACAGTCAAAGGGTCTATGCGGTGGCAGTTTGTCTGCTTCCCTTTCGCTGAATACGTTGCTCAGATCTGCGTATTGCGGGGGCACCTTCCCTTTGCCCATCACTTCCATCCCCGCTAGGGTGACTCTGTCTCCTCCCGAGACCTTCCCCTCCTTGCAGTGTTCTAGGCAATGCGCTGACCCAAAGGAGACCACCCTCTGATGCCAGCCCACTAGCGGATCGTGTAGCGCCAGCCAGCTCATCCCCAAAATGATGGGCGCTCCTCCCAGGATGGCCACATTAAACGCTATCTGTTCGGTGTGCCTTGCCACTCTCATTATCATCGGGACAGTCTGTTGGCTAACTTCTCCCCCCAACAGCTCTCTGCCGTCAATCGTAGTCACCTGCAAGGGGTTACTTAAAGGGATGGTCTGTATCTGGTGCTCAGCTGCAAACTCCTTACTCATGAAATTACAGGAGCTGCCTGAATCCAAAAGCGCCTTGACCTTTAGTGGGTGTCCGTTTGGCAGTTCTAGTAACACCTCTATCACTAAAGCAGGTCTGGGAGGTTCTGGCATGGGCACTTTCATTGCTCTTTGGCCTGGCTGCTGTGCCCCGACGGTGGCAGCCAGGCGTTGGCTTTTACTTGCTCCTTGCTTTCCTCTTCCTTTCCCCCAACAGCTCCTGCCATCCCTTGCCATTCCTTTCTTTGTGGGCAGACTCTGGCAAAGTGCCCTGGCTGTTGGCAGAGATAACATCTCTTGGCGCTCTTTCCCTCCTTCTTCCGCCCTTCACTGGGATTTGAAACTGCGCGCGCCCGCGCTGTTCCAACTTCCATCGGCTCTGCCGGCGGGAAAGATGGCTCTGGAATGTCTGGAATGCGGAACTCCCTCCAACGGTCTCCTTTCCCTTCCCGCCTTTCCAAAGCCCTCGCCTCCTGGCGCGCTCCTATGGCCAGCGCAGATTTGGTTAATTGGTCCATAGACTCCGCCCTGGGCCCCCGGGAAAGCTCATCTTTGACGGTTGAAGAAAGCCCCTCTTCGAAAAGCATTTGGATGGGCTCCGCCGATAGGTCCCACCCCAATTTATGAATCAGCATAGTAAATTCAGTCCAGTACTCACGGACAGATCTGCTTCCTTGCTGGCAAGCCATTAACTGCCTTCGCACCACCCCCTGCTCAATATCGCTGGAAAACATCAGGTCCATGGCACGAAAAAACTTCCTCGTGTCCTTTAAGATCTCATTATTCGCTGCCATCAGGGGTCTAACCCAATCTTTCGCCCCGGATTCGAGATGGCCAATCACATACGCCACCCGCGATTCCTCGTCGGGGAAGTCATCAAACTGCAAGTTTAGAGCGTATTGCATCTCTGTTCTAAAGGCATGATAGTTCCTGGGATCCCCCCCGAATTTCTGCACCAATCCTGGTACCTTTCTGGCGAGCGGGGTGGTTTTCTCCTTTCCCTTTTCTGCATCCTGAGCCCTCCTCTCCTCAAGCCTCGCCGTTTGCAGCGCCAACTGGATCTCCAACGCTCTGTACCTTTCTTCCAGGCTTGGACCCCCTCCAGCTGCTCCTGCACCCCCGGTTCCGGCTGGGTTGCTCATGATGCTTCTCTCTGCACAAGCTGGCTTTCGGTGACTTTCGGATTGCTATGATGGGACGATGAGCTGCTTGTGCGTAAAATGCAAGTCCCTCAGAGTTTGATCAGGTTTTCAAACCTCTGCCTGTGACGGAGCCCCTCCAGCATGGCTGCGTCAATCACTAGTAGAATCCGAAAGTGGCTGCTTTCGGAAACGTTTCCAACATAAAAGCTCCTTAACGGAAACACGTCGTCTGGCCTCTCGGCGTGACAGTTTCCGTCGAGGTGTGGGTGTCCCTATAGGAGGTCCTGAGACCTCCCCACTGGTTTCGCTTGAAGCGTCTCTGAGCCATCCCTCCGACTCACTTTCCCTTGGAGTTCTTGCTCGCCCTCTACTGGTTCCCTCTTCCGCTGCTACTGCTCTCTCAACCTCAGGGAGCCTTTGCACCTGCGGCGCTTTAGATGTCAGTTCCCTGACAGATGACAACTCAGCCACATGCACTACAAAACAGTACATCCATCTTCCTTTCTCTCTCTTGCCTTTTTGGTATCCATCCGAGATAATCAGCACTAATAACTTAGGCCATTTTAAATGTTGTTTCGGTGTTAACTTGGCCATGCATTGTTTACACAATGTAATATATAATGTCTGAAAGCCCAGTCAATTAGCAAATAACTATTAAAAAACCTGTGGGCAGGCTTTGACCATCTGCATGAATATGTCACATGGACAGAACACTGAAGTCATGAAATGCGATCCTAGAAGACAGTGGGAAAAGTAATACCGTGGTACCTCTGGTTACAAACTTAATTCGTTCCGGAGGTCCGTTCTTAACCAGAAACTGTTCTTAACCTGAGGTACCACTGTAGCTAATGGGGCCTCCCGCTGCCCGCCACCACATGATTTCTGTTCTCATCCTGGAGCAAAGTTCTTAACCCGATGTGCTACTTCCAGGTTAGCGGAGTCTGTAACCCAAAGTGTTAGTAACCCGAGGTGTTTGTAGCCCGAGGTACCACTGTGATTCCAAGCGTGGTTCCAGGACTATTGGGTATCTTGCTTATGAAGAACTCGATGTTAATACTTTTTGTAGCAACTCCTAGTAAGAGGAATATGGAACTGAATTGTATACATGATCAATAACCAACTGAACTGGTTTTCACATTTAGGCAGCATGCAATAGTTTCTAATGGTGCTATGCACACTCCAGGGCACAGCTGTAGAAATAGAGATGGCAATGGCAGCTTGGGTTTCATGGACAAGAAAAAAGTGAAGTGTGATAAGAGATCCCACAAGACTTTATTTGATGAAAGAAGCAAAAGATTATATGTGAGCCATATTTGCAATACTTTCTGAACAAAGCATCATTTCAAGTGCAAACTTACACTTCATAAAGCAACATATTCTGATTACAGTTCTCTTTTCTTTTCTTTTTTGCCTATAATAAGGTTGAAAATAACTAAGGTGGTTTGTCAGGTACCTTTTGTGTGTTCACTTCCCTCCCACTTTTCTTAGGATGAGTTTGAATATCATCTTGTCATGATTCATTTGAGGTGATCCTACTTCTGATGATGGAGCATTCATTCACTAGAGTGCTCTTCAAAATCACTCCTGAGATGAAAATCACAACTTAGCCTTGGCGTCTACAGATGCCCGAGTTATGGTAATGCTGCTATGCCTTTGGAATTCTCTGCACAGGGGTTGATTTGTGAATAGGCATAAGGGTAAGTCTTGTGTGGCATGGCTTGGCATCCCAGAAACAGTTGCAGAAAAATATATAATATCAGAAGCTGCTCCCAGATGAACCCTCACAAACCCCCACTGCTTTGGATGGGAGGAGGGGAATCCATTTGGGTAACATTATAACCTGAACCTACCAAATTTGCATTTCCTAAAATAGTATGTGATCTAAGATGTAACCTTTGAAAATCACGCTTTTCTGAATTTTCCAATGCAGTTCTCCAATCAAAAGAAATGTGGGCAAAAGTTCATATATTATAGGAAAGAATATATAGCAATGGCTATATTTGTGAAAATAGCATGCAAAAATGCACATTAGATAAAAACTGCTTGTAAAAATTTGTACAGTAGGCAAAACTACATACAAAAAATATATTTATTAGGAAAAAATCACATTAAGATGCTGACATTATTTGTGAGGACATTTTTTTATGCAAACTGCTGCAATGAAATTACCAAAATGAAACAGCCAAGTTGACAGACTCACCCATCCGTACCCATTGCAGGCACTTTTTAATACAATACCATACCAGATCAACAGGAACCTCATATTATCTTTCATGCTGAGAACAAGGAGAGTCCAATGAGAAGACAGCAACCCCATATGACATGAGTAAATGACTGAAAAATTTAGTTTTTAACATCTTGCCAACACCAACAGCAGGAACCAACAAGGCAGATAAATCACACACCCCCATCCCAATGCTGCTATAGCAGGTGACTTTTACTCTGAGATAGACAAGTTAGATCCAGTAGGGT
The DNA here is from genome assembly GCF_964234715.1 of Podarcis melisellensis. Classification (NCBI taxonomy): domain Eukaryota; kingdom Metazoa; phylum Chordata; class Lepidosauria; order Squamata; family Lacertidae; genus Podarcis; species Podarcis melisellensis. The sequence continues at coordinate 50,121,392 of NC_138537.1, forward strand.
AAGTACAGCTGCACTTGTCATTCCTGTACAAACATGGGATTCAACCACATTTCTTCCACTCTACACAACTGTGCAGTAGCAATCATTATGTCAACACATATTTCCCTCAAGACTTAAAGAAGCTCTTCAGTGCATTTTTACAACAGGCTATCTCAATCGTATGAGTGGTTGGTGTCAGTTTTCATATTTTTGACTATCTCAACTGTACCTTTCATGTCAAACAGAAGGAGTCAAGACAGATAAGGGTCTACAATCAATTGTTACAAAAGAAAGCACAGTTCATTTGATTAATTTCACTACAATACAGCTTGGAGGGTGTGTGTGTCATTCTACTGCAGTTCCCCCACACCCAGGTCTAACAGTTAATCAAGAGTGATTAACTCTTGCTTGATGAAGCTAACATCAGTACGTACTCTTTAGGCAGGGGACCAGACTAATTATCAAGAATGCATAACACACTATCAAAAACTATACAAGGACAGGTAGCATGTCTGGCAGGACTTTTCTTCTCCTGAATGGACAAAAGAAATTCCACCATTATATTATTAGAACCGCTTCCTAGAAAAGATATTGTGAGGCACTTAAGGAAAGCTCTGGAAAGCAGCAAAGTCAAACATTTGTGAAGGCCCCAGGAACAGGAAAGGGCTTACAACAGCAGCAGCAGCAGCAGAATCACTGAATCAAACACTTAAGATGGCAGCCTGAGAGAACTTTTGGAGAAGAAGATAGAAAGGGGTCTGTGATCATTCAAGTCTGCCTTCACAAATGAGCACTGGTTAAAGCTCATGAGTTTTGGTCCTTTTCACCTCCTCCTACTTCCTCCTCCTCCTCATCCAGTACTGTATAAGAAAGTCAACAAAGCATTCTTCTCCAGACACTTTGTTTCTGCAGAAGGTAGAAGTACCGGCAATTCACTGGTCTCAGCAGGGAAGGGCGTGCCAACCTGCTGGGATAACTCTGCCATTTCTCTGCAGTTCTGAACTCCTTGCCTTGATTTTGGGACTTCTTAACCTTGGACCAGTTTCTAGCCTCAGATTTCCTGTCATTTAGCCCAAGAGCTGCTGGGACTCATTACCTGTTGCTGATCCTGTATCTCTTTTCTGCCTGAAGACAGATTTCTTCCTTACTATCAAAGAAGATCCCCTGTCATTGTGGGCTGGACAGGAGCCATGACATAACTAGATGTGTGGTTGCATTCAACATGACATGCCTACTGATTTTTTAAATAGCAGCCAGACATGGAAGAGTGATCAGGATTGGGACCATGATGCACAATCCACTTAGGCTTGCAATTCCTCCTTCCCATGATAAGTACCAACCAGTATACCAATCTGCACCTTATTATCTATGAAGAACAAGAGCTGCCTTAAGTATTCAAGTGAATCAATCAATCAATAGATCAATCAATCAATCAAAGAAACCGATTTGAAATAGAAATGCTGCTGTCAATCTCAAAATTTAATTTGTTTTCCAGAGACCTCAGTTACTTCTGCTGGGAACCAAGGTCCTTTCTGAGTTCACCAAATGCCTGAATTACTATTAAAAAATAATCTTATCTACACCTTTGTGGGGAGGAAACCATGCTGATTCACACTGGAACAAGAGAAGAAGAAAAATAATGTAGAAGGCACCAGAATGAAAAGAAAAGAAGCATGGAACCTCAAAATTTTGGTATCTTTAACATAAAGCCTTCATAAAAAGTCATTTTACTGTCCTCATATTCCTGATGTGAGTCTCTCTTCTTTTTTGAGGCCCTCTGCAATCTAATTGCAGACTGCAGCAAATACAGGTAACTCAGCATCCATCATCCTGCTAATGTTGAATTCACTTGCAAGCCATGACCCTGTAGAATGTGCTAATGTCAGCACATTGCACACAGACCCCCAATTAGGCTATATTTGGTTCAGAGAGACAGAAGTAACTAACCTTAACTATTATATTCTCACCGTCTATGACATTAGAAACAAGAAAAGCTAACATTTTAAAGTCTATCACGGGAGTACTTTAGCTACTGTAGGTAAATTTATACATAGAAGAACTTTTATTATAACATCTACTTCTGTACAGGAAAAAATATTAAAGTCGCACATAAGCAAAACACATCTGTTTTGCTACATATGCTTAGTTCTTGCCTCCCAGTGCTTCTCAGCTGCAGTTATGGTCAGACACAGCAAATCCAAAGAAGATTTCATGCCTCTTCCTACACAGAACTGTTTTCCATGTTGGAAACAGTTCAATATGAAGCACCTCTTTGCTTGACTGGTTTGTAACTGAGCTCTTATACAAGGGACAATTCTTCACAAATGTGTGTAACTGAGTCCTGTTGCTGTGCTTTGTTTTTAAAGGAGAAGCTACCTTGGGAGGGAAGAATGTAGAGCAGAGTAACAGAAGAAATAGAAACCCTATCTGCTGTTTCTCCATTTGAAATCACCCTATGTGTTTTTTTCTTGCTAGGTTTCTTTCTTTCCTTTTTAAGTGTTTGCTAGCAATTTCCTTCACACCAACCAGATTGCCAGTAGTCAACACAACATTATGCCACAAATAAGGAATGGTTGTGAATTTTGGGAGCTGAGGGAAACAAATGCCCATAGTTGAGAATAGGCACACTAATTATGAGTCAAACCAAATTCCTAGATCCCTACTGCTGGTTTTCCTTCAGAAAGCGCAGGAAGAAAATGGCAGGAGGGAATGGGGGAGGTGGTGGAATGTTCACAAATAGGCTCAGTCTTTCCAAGTGTTGAGAGACTTCTCAGTAAAAGGTTAGAAAAATGGGGCCTTTCCAAATCATAAATGGTATCGTTCACCCATTTCTAACACGTAAAACATTTTACAAATATCACATTAAAAACTGGCTGTCTACATCTACCCTCATTCGGAACAGATTCAGAACGGTTAAATTAATGTAACTATGTGAAAGTGGCCTAAGGAACAACACTATGGTGAATAAGGCCACACATCAAGCACATTGCAGATACTGTTTCACATTAGACCATTAGACAACTGGGTCTTTATATTACATACCATCGTTGTTTTTTTAATTGTCGACACCTAATTACTACCTTCTGGCTTCATTGCCTTCATTCATCACTCAAAATTAGAGTAATTCTATTGAGAGAAAGATCACAAGCGAGGTCAGAGTCAGGTTGTAATCTTGCTGCCAGTCTGATCCTAATTTAGATCACCTTTTCATCTTAGCCTTTTAGTCATAATACCACCAACTGGGATTCTCTAGTTTACTCCCACTTGTGCATTTGAATGCTGTGTACAATCTGCCTGCTTTCCAACATGACAAGCAGGAGCTGATATTAATGTGGATTGTCTTCTGAATTTGTGACATATAAATTGCCCCTTTTACAAGTTCAGACAAGCCTGAACTTGTCTGAACTCTGAAATATTGGAGCAGTAATGTTTTACCATTGTTTATCCAAATCAGGTGCTATAATAAAGAATCTCTTGCATTTTAATGACTGAATTGGTCAAGTGGTCTATGGAAGCCATAAATATTTGCCTCCCTAAGGTATTTCCTTTAGAATACATATTTCCCGAAGAAATTGGGGCTATTCCTCCTATCATGTTTCATAATGTATAAAAGCAAAATATTTCCCCTGAAAACTCCAAAATAAAAGGCTTTAATTTATTTTGCTTACAAATGTGCATTTATCACAGTGTTTATGGTCACAGATACTTGTCTCAGGGGATATGGATTAGCCACAGTTTCCTCCCCTGCCCCTGTATCCCTTCTTCTCTTCACCATTAAAGAAAAAAGGCATCTCCTTCTGTGCAACATTAAATAGCCTTCAGAGATTCCTCCAAGAGCACTCTACACAGTTGTAGGGAGTCACCTTGGCATAGAGAGGACACCCCCCCCCTCAAAAAAAATCCTCAAGCATCACTAAGAGAGTCATCAGCGCTTATGAATACAGTAGTACACAGTGAAGTTTTATTCTACTGGTAAGTGGGCATCAGACACCATTCCACAGCAGGCCAAGCATATCACAGCATGGGATAATCACATTAGACAATGACGGCAGACCTTTAGGCTGAAGGGAGGTGGGCCATGTATAGAATAAAGTTGCATCCTCATCAACTTCCACACCAAGTTTCTCTACATCCCCCCTACAAAGCTTAAATGAGCTCTGGTGGAATACTTTCTTCATGAATTGAATCTAATTATGTCTTCTAATGCAGCCATTAGAGGTGATAATAATACATATTGATGATGTTACTGTCCAATACTGTTCATAAATACTGCTACCAAGATATTAAGTCATTCTCAGCGGTGCCAGACAGTCTGCCCTCTGAAGAATTTATTGATAGAGAACCACAGAAAGGTAAGCTGCTTCTGATAACAGTATATTCAGAGTTCAAAACTACTTGTGAATTGAATAAATCAATAGCATGGAAGGCTCTAAATTAAAATCTTTGGGAAAGAGGCTTGCAAAGTCGACTTGCCAATTTCATATCCAACTGGAAACCAGATGTGTTTCTGATACAGAGACCAGCTGAGTCTGAGGCCAGTTTAAAATATTACTTTTAATTATAGATGGGAAAGTGGATATCCTGCATTTAATCCTGATTAGTAATCTTTTTTTTAGCATCCTTCATAAACACTAAATAATGAAACTCGTGCAATCTTTTCACGAACTTGCTGTTCCCAATACATATCCCCACTTGCCTCCAATTATAGTCAATGTGTAGATCATCAAAAAAAAACCTGTGAGATAAAGAACAATGGCCACACATCTAAAACAGCAGCAACTCCCCAGAGATATATCAAAGTTGTGTGCACCGTGGCACAGACTTTTCATATTATCACTCAGGGAAAATTAACCTACCAGAGAATACAATGGGGGGGGGGATACCAAACTTTAGCATTAAATGAGAAGTCTTAAAATCATTGGAAAGAGAAATATAATGTCATGCATTAAACAATAAATCACTCACTTGAAAGGAGTCATAAGGCTTTTCACATATTTTTTTAAGAGTGGGGTACTATCCATTCTCTTATACATTTACTTCCCCTTTCTCACATGGCTCCCTTCCAAGTGTGCAAGGATAGACTGCACCACTGGATTGTATATCTAGAGCTAAATCCATGCTAGCCCTGTTCCAGTGGTAGCAGCCCATAAAATGGCCCAATTGCATTAGATGACCATTGCTGGAGCCAAGTAGGTTAGGGCTTGAGCCAATAATTGAACGGAAGACTGCCTCAGAGCTCCATGTGCACTTCTCTGATCTCTGCAGAGGAAAAGAAAAACATGAACAGGATAAACAGCACATCAAAACAGTGCAACTGTCCTTGCTGCAAGGGCTAGTCCTGTTCGTGTAAAAAAAAAAGTCAGGAGAAATGTTTGATGCAATGCTGGAGAGAAGGAGCAGCACAAAGGCTGCAGGAAGGTTGCTGTGTTTGTACTTCATGTGCTTTATTTTTAAAGAGCTACATAATCACAACTGCGCTTGAATGGTCCAGCGAGGGAGCCCTGCAGGAATCTGGTTTCACTAAAAGATTAATACTGATTTTAGTTTAGTGTATCTCAAGTTTTAAAATAGTATCCCACGAAAACATCTGGTAAGTATGATGCAAAAGCCAAAACAGGTCACAGATGTAAGGGGCCTCCTGAATTAATTAAAGAGCAAGCAAACAAAAACAAACCACTGTCTCCCAAAGGATATGTTGCAAAAGCTTCATCTTCTTTTTCTGGATCACCATGCCCAATACAGTTTGGAGACTAACAATTAAAGAATGAAGGGGTCAGGGAACTGTGATGTATGCTCCAGTAAAAGAAAATTCAGATTGTGTGTCTGCTTAGAGCAAATTGGAGACCTATGTGAGTTATGATTCCTGATCAAGTTTACATACCTGATCATGCCAACGTCCCTAAATATGAAAATATTCTAAAGTCTTTAATAGTCTCTTGAGGCTGTCTTGCTATATTGTCCTAAAGAAATGTCTGCCATCAAGAGTTACATGAAGAGGACTTACACCATGACAACTTCCTTTGCAGCTTAGTGGAAAGGTAAATCTTACTGAAATATTGCTTCCTGGTTAGTATCTATCCGACTTGAGAGACAATGGAAAAGTACATCTTGGGGGATTAAGTCAAACCATTGGAGAGTTACAGCACCTGCTGTGGCTGTAGAGACTGATACGGAAGAGACATGTTTTGTTGCAGCTGGGGCAGACAAAGGTGTCTGGTCGTGCTGATGCAGGTGTACCATGGCATTTCTTCTTTCTGTGCTCCTCCCAGCGATCATTCCTTCTTTGGTCACTGCTGTGGTTACACAACCTGACTGATTGTCTATATTGTCTCCTAGCAACATATGTTGCAAATGGGTCTTCAGAATGCACCCCACCACCACCACTGCCACCAATTAAACAAGAATAGCTACAATCATAATACACAGAGGCAAACATTTGGATTTAGTCACACTAAAATCATGTTTCAGTCCACCACCTTGATTCAAATGGTGCCCATCATCCAAACTTCAATATAAACACCCATTCCCATCACAGGAACCCTTGTGCCAAGTTTGGCAACCATATCTCGAGAGGTGGCTGAACCTTTGTCAAAATTCCACAGGCCTAGGCCCTGGTTCACATGTCATATAACTCATAGTGTAAAACAAGCTATGACGTAATATGAGGGAGCAGCAAACTCAAGAACAACACTCAAAGGTTTTTGCTTCTGCTACTGCCATAATAAACCAGAGTGTGGCTTGTTGTGTCATCTGAACCCAAGCTTGTGATTTGCTTCCTTCAAACATGACCTCAACTCTCCCAGGTGTAAAGCCAACCACATATACAGTGAATCAGTGTGGATATGTTAAGAGTCTGGTCCAGTACAATTTCTAAGTCTAAGAAAAACTGAGCACTGTAGAAGCCAGCTTAGCCTGTACCTACTGGTAAAATATCACATTCTCCATCAATCAAAGTTTTTAATAGCCTTACTTCAAAATTCTAAAGTGTAATTTCTTTCTTATTCCACTAATAAAACAAGATTTTTTCCCCACTATAAAGGATAATGAACTGCCCACACTTGTCAACCTTACAGGAATAAAATAAGGTTTAATTTGAAGAAGATTCTTATAGCCTGAGAACTTATCAATTTTTGTCTCACACATGCTGCAAATTTTGTTCATCTCATGGAGGCTATCAGCCAAGCCACATTAATTTCTTCAAAGAACAACAGATGGGACTAAAAAAATAAATAAATTGTTAGTTATATTATATACTTGATACACTATAATTCACATTACATTCACAAGATATTGTAAGACAGAATGTTCCGTTCCTTTTATCTGACATCCCCACTGCAGCACCCAAATCAATTTTCTACGTTGTTTTCTCTACTTGAGTTATTGGATAAAGCTGGCTGACAGAGCAAAGGTCAAAAGATCTAACAGTCCAGCCACATTCCAGATGGTTGCTAAGGAGTCTGCTTAACATGGATTCCAGTTTTTCTTCTTTCATGAAGTACAGCTGATCCAGTTCAAAGTCAATTTTTTACAAAGTAACTCTAGATTGAAGTTAAGAGTTTAAGAAATCCCAGATCCTAAGGTGAAGATGATGCGGGCTTCCAAGCGTGTTTATACTACCGAGAAATGCCCTCATTGTTATTTACTGAAAGCCTTTTTGTCTCCCTCTTCAGAAGACAAAAAATCCAGAGTGGCTTACATACAACTGATAAGAACAACATTAAAATAGCAGAAACGGCATATGGCATATATAAAGAAGTAGTGATGCTGACACTTAATCTCACTAGTGCCTTCCAGGGCCAATCCAAAACATTTTGCTGCCTGAGGCAAAGACAAAATGGCACCCTCCTAGTCCATCTACAGAAGCTGGCTGGACTGGAAGTTGAATCTTTACTTTGGAATTGGTGACATGATAGTCACTGCACTGAGAGTAGGAGGCTAACTTAGGGGGCACAGGGCATGAGATGCATAACTCTGCCTCCAACAGAACGGAGCGGAGTAACCAAAGACAGGTGACTACCATTGTCCTGACTACCACTGACTGAGGTGTCCCAGCTGGTGAAGCAGCCGTAAGTGAAAATTGTGATTATGGCAGTTTGGCTTCCTGGCTGCTGTTGCTTTGCTTATTCATGGGACAGCCAGTTCTTAATGGCCTCCAAAAGGAGAAGAACTAAATTAATAATGGAGGTACATTTGAAAAGAAAAGGCTACACAACTCAGAAGGTGAAAGACAATAAGTTTGTCCTACCGTTCTGCATTTTGTCATTAATTTATGTTCATTTCCAAACAAAAGGCAATTACGGTAATTAACCTGCAAAGAAGACATACTTTAGTCTTCAAGAAGGTCTTCCACAGCTTCTCGTAGTTGTTATTTGGAGGTACTAATTTGATTGTGACCATTTAATGGCTTGTGATCAGATTGGACTGTTTTTGTTTCACAAAGAAGACTGTTGAAAGATTCCACTGTTTGAAGCAGGAGCCCTAGAGCTGGGAAACTGGACAAGTGAGAGATAGTGTCAATTGTGATTTCTCAGGCTACAGAGTCTTCATCATGTGCAGAATGGGGAATGGGTGTGCAATGTTAACCCTTTTGACTGGCAGGAACTATGAAGCTGCTGGATTGGCAGACGTGGAAAAAATACTTCAAGTCTAGACTTCTGCTTTGTCAGGGCAATAGAACCATTGATTTGTCAGAAGCTCCTCCAATTCAGGCTTCTGATCTTAGGGACTCTGAAATAGAGAGCACATCTCCTAGATATATACTGAAGAAGAGCCACATCCTTTGGACATACCCAGAAACACAAATAAGATAAACATTAATATTTTGCAGACAATCTAATAAATGAAGTTTGTATATAGCAATGTTTAAGATTTTAGTATTTTGAAAATAAACTTATGCACATTTTGAATAATACTCCCCAAGTAGGAAGTAGTCGTCGTTATTATGCAACCTCAAAAACTGCTACTTTAAAACAAAGTTGTTAACTACCCCCTCTTTAAGTATAGCTTGTGGTCAATAGCTGAATGACTGAGATTCTTTGCATATCATCATGAAGAGTTCACTTCCTTAAGGATAAGCACCACTATTTCTAACTAGCTGATTCTTTATCAGCATTCAGCAAGAGCTAGAAATAGCCGTAGTGTCTCTGATCATAGAGCACTGGCATAAAAACACAATGGATGCAGACCACTTTCAACTGGTACAGAATAGTTCAGGGCTACTTCTAGGCTCAGGGGTTATAATAATACTGGAATGTTATTGTTGGGAGTCTCAAGAGGATTTGCTGATTTATTTATCTTTAATACAGAGGAGAAAAACATACTGTCACTTCTAGAAAACCATTAGACTCGATCTCAACTACTGTATTGATGGAGTAGGCAGCTGGGGGGGAAGCACTGCAATAAAGTAAACAACAGAAAAGAAATTGCAGAAAAGAAAGCATTGTAAATAAATGACATTTTAAAAACCACAAAGATTCTCTTCAAGCCTCCGTGAATAAAACGTTTTTTACCCACCCCACACACTGTATTTTGTTCATCTCATTTTGAGACCTTCGGTCAAGTCACATAATTTTCTGCAAAGAACAGTCTCAGCAAATGATATGATTTTAAATTAATACTTTAAAAGATAGCAAGATTGATTTTTACAGCCTGGATGCTATTACACCTCTGACGATCTCAGCACACCTGAGAACAGGTTTGAGAGTTTTGCTGACACAAACCTCTGCTACAGCTCACAGCTAGTGAGAAGAAAGCTTAACCACAAGCTCCAATTCAGAAGGCATGCTAAGTCAAACCTTGACTTAATTCAGAATAGTGCAGGGGTAAAAATAAAGCCAAGCAAAGAGCAGAGTGGCTGCAAACTCCTCTTTGGGAGCAACAGAATATGCTCGTGTAAAAAAAAAATATGCATCTTTCCCCAAACGAAAAACTGCAGAGCAGTTTCCTGTATAAATTTGGAGATGTGGAAATAGTTTGGAATGCATCACTTATCACACAATAAATGTATCTGTCCTGTTGAAATTTCAGCATGTGTTGAAAATCCTTAACGCTGAACGTGTTACATAGAAGTACATCCTACTGATTTTTAGAGAGACTTGGCTTTGTTCTAACTAATGTGTTTAGGATCAGAGTGTCAGTCTGATTAATTCTGACAAGTGTAGCGTCAATCTCATGTCTGGCAAACAATCAGAGCAGTCTGTCAGTAGTGGAACAGCTTTCTAATCAAATACTCAGTTTAGGTAAATGCTTCACCTAAAAAAAAACCTGTAGTTTTTTTAAAAAAATAAAAAGCTACAAGCACAACATTCATTTGGCAAAAGTAACATCATCTATTCTTACACATTATAATGCAGAGCCACATCTAAATTTCTTTTACCCTTGGAGAGGTTATTCACCCTTCTCCATGTGACTGCTTGGGCTGCTCGTATTGCAAATTATTAATCTGTCAGCAGCTTTTAAACATCTTCATTAACAGCCATCCATAGCAAAACAAGTTATCCACCAAGTTGGAAAGATAATATATTCTATTAAACTACATCAGGGGCGGTCAGTGATGCCAGCAGGTATGAAATCCTGTAAAATACATACATACATACATACATACATACATACATACATATATACATACATAATTTTATTTGTATGCTGCCAGCAAAGCTGCTAAAGACTATATCAGGTAGAGCTGGAGAGAGAAAGAGATTGTGAGGGGAAGCATACTTCTCAGCCACCAGGGCTAATCCAGTGAAAAGGTAATACAATGCAACAGTTCAGGAACATACAAACAGGAATTGAAGGCAAATTTGGATAACAGTTATCCAAATGTAGTTCACATAACCGCTTCTGCATATTAAAAGAAGGCTGCAGAGAGTCACATAGACAACCGACACCATGATCTTCTGGTATCATGTATTCAAACTGCATAATAGGAACTCTAGTCACTTTTACAAAAACAAAAAACAAAAAGCCAAACAAAAACACCACAAAACAGGGGTTCTAGTCTAATGTATACACACAGAGTGCTAGCAAAGGAGTAATGTGGATTGAGGCTATGGTTCTTCATTGCAAAGAGAATCTCTATGTGGGCACATACATTGTTATATGACTAGAACTCCTTCTGATATAGTTTTAACATATAGACGTTGGCATGGATGGGCTTGCCTGTGTGATCCTGTATCCCCTGCCACACTTCCACTGAGGTGGTAACATGAACACTCCTCAAAACAAAGTCAAATGTAAGTTCCTTCTATGTTCCTATTTTATAGTTTTGTTTTTGATCTTTTAATTTTCATCTTTTGTTATAATTGTTATAATGTATATAAAATGAAATAATAATAATAATTTGACTACATACTAATACACACCTGAGAATACACCCTATTAAAATAAGCAGGACTTACTTCTTTTTATTTTATTTAAAACACTGATATCCTTAGGAGGAAACATGGATAAGACTGTAAGGCCATAATCTTGTGCGCCTAGTGTAATTTCCATTGAACACAAGGGAACTAACTTCTGAGTAAACATGCATAAGGTCTATTAACTCTATTCTATGTAGTCCATTTTATCCTCATGATTATATTATTTTTGTACTGTATTTTTGTCTATTAGAGTTTGTCTACATTACTCAACTAAAATCACTTTCAGCAAAGTAGTTATTTATAGTGTTCCTTGCAAAATTAATATTATATAGCCCCCGAGGGTACTGCTTGGCTGCCTGACAAAGCGCTGTTGACCAATGCCTGACTGCCAGTAATATCACAAGCTTCATCGACAGAAGTGTCTGATCTATTCACCCAGGGGACCAGATGCAAAGGGAAGAAGTGCTCACTGCAGCCTTTATAAAAGTTGAGTATATGCGTGTAAGAACTGTGTCTTATAATTAGAGAATCATGGCATTTTCAAGACCCTTACAAAAAAGAGAATGTCCTGACATTGAGCATTTGGGTTTCTAGCAGATGATGTCACAGAATCTTGTACTATATACTAGGTTTAAAAGTGCACCTAGTACTTATGATCACTGAGACAGAACGTTAGCCTAGCTACCCTGGAAAGGAAGCATCTAGACTAAATAATCTAGATTAAATGGTCTGCATTGGGAGAACAAAACAATCCTAGGTGAGAGAGAGAGTGGAGCTTAGACACTATATTGGATAAATGACATAATCACCACCTCCACAGGCTTTTTTCTTAAGCAAAAATATTTCCACTTTAACTGGGGGAAAGTCAACTTCTAAGCATTTCATGAGGATCTTGAAAGATATTCTCCAGGCTTGCTTTCACCTTGGTGAATGACAAATTTAAAGTGGCATTCAAACAAAAGAAAGACACCTAATGAGACTGAAGGGACAAGCCACTTTCATCCCATTGATTTATGCAAGAGGCAGCACAGAAAAATCAAAATAAGAGTTGGAGGTGTGTTCTGCTTTGCAATTTGGACAAAGGCTGACTGATATACTTCCCAAGGAACTCCAAATTTTATAAATACATTCATGTACATTGTCTTAAGAGTAACTGCTTTGTACCATGTTGATTTTGTAGCTGCCTTCAGCATGCAAATTAAAACACACATATATATTGAGTTAATATGGGGGGCCCATCCTCATTCATGGTAACTATTGCTCTGTTTTGGCAAACTGCTCTCTGCAGCTTTCTTTAAGCATTACACTTTCCATGAAATGATGAGAGAGAAGAGCAGGCTTCCCACGGCAGACGCTGGCCATCTAGCATGAGGGCACTTGTCCTCACTAAAGTTACCCATTGTAACTTTAACTGTGTGAGGGAAACTAGTAGTTAATCGTGGCTCATAGTTTGTTGTAAACCAGAACCAGAAACTACCATTTCAAATTATCTTATTCTGGTTTGGAGGCAAACTACTGCTGGTTGGACAAACTATGGGTACAATCTGAATGTCAGAACAAATCATGGTTATTGCAAACCAGAAGAGTGGAGGAAAGGGTCAGCTTATGAAAGGGTAGAGCAGAGCATGTGTGCCCGCAGCACATTCCCAATGGCCAAGCTGCAGTTTGATCATGATGCCTGAACTGGGAGAGTGAGAGCGTATATGTGCAGCGAGTTTCTGTATGTCACTGTCACAGCAGATGGAGGTCTCCCAGCTGATGGTTCTGATGAAAATTGTCATATCTGAGAGATCACAGTCTAAACAATTCTTGAGATGTAAGCTATAGTCAGGGAAGAAAAACCATGCTGCATCTCAAACCATAATCATATGATTTCAGGGCTAGAAACACTGGACTCTTCTCAATGAACACTGAAAGCAGGCCACAAGCACATTTTATTGTGCTATGCTCATGCAAGGGCAACATCCCATCCATGTGTAATAGACTGGAGTAGGGAGGGTTGAAGAGGAGGAACAGATTTTCTGTTGGGCGGGGGTGGTGAGATAAACTTTTTTTTTAAAGGCATGGGTGTCTGTGCAGGACTGCTTTATGAAACATACCTGCTTCCCTTTTCCCAAGCCATCCTACTGTTTTGTAATAGTTTTCTTTGTAAAATTATTTGAAGAATGTACACTCCCTTGCAATACTGTTCCCACACAGATGCTCAGGTCTAGTCAATCTTCTATCTTCTATGTCAGTTACCCAAGCGCATCACACACAAGAGCGGGGCAAAAGGTAAGCGTGAATAAGCCCAGGGTCAAAACCACTCAGTAATCAGCTGAAGGGATTTTTAACTAGGTAAATCACCTTAGACAGTCTACCACCCACTGCATACCACTCACTTGCCTGTACATTTAAGTGGTGCTCTTTTTTCATTACACTTTGGAGATAGTTCTGAGATTCTGAGATTCTTCTTCATTGGATCTGGATCCCATCTGCACACGCATAGTGGGTAGCCACAGCAAATAATACATTACAATGTTTTTTGGATGAAAATAGATAAGTGAACAATTTGATGGGGCCAGTTCATAAGCTTGTAAGAAAAAGGAGCGTCACGGTACCTTTGCAGGTAAAGCATTTGATGTGAAAATGCCTGGCCTGGACACGAAGAACTTCTCCTTTGCATGGCTCCCCACATTTATGGCAGTGGATGACTGGCTTCTCTGTGGAATGGTGAGGCTCCTGAGGATGTGCCACTGTAAAAATAATGAGAAATTATATGCACAGGACTTTCTTTCAGATTTCTCCAGCTTCTCACAGAGCTTTAACCAAAAAGATGCATTTTAAAAAAATATGTATTACACACACTAGGGAGCGATGGGGAAAACAGTTAAGGAAAACACAAGCAATGTCAAACCATAGCTTGCACTAAATGATCTCACACTTGTGATAAGAGCTCCACTGGTAGTGATTTGCCAGATCCACTAGGGTTAAGTGATACCCCTGCCACACCTGTAGGCTTTCCACCCATAGCCAAATATTTTAGATTCCTGTGAATTGCATTCTGTTTCAATAGCCTGACAGTCAATCTACACTTTCATTAAAAAGCATGTGTTCAAACACTCCTGGGATGTAAACTCTTCAGAATCTGAAAGAGGGGATCACATAAAAACAGGCTTCATAGGCCATTTGCAATGTGATGTACACTTCATACAAAGTAAGAAAATACCGGAAGCAGGGCAGGGATAATAAGAAAAGAACTGTGTCAGACTAACATTCATTTCTGAATCCATCTAAACTCAACAGCTCTTTAACCAAATAATTCTGAGGAAGTCATGTCAGTCAATATTGCTAGCATGCTAAAGTATAAATGTTCACTGTAATATTAGGGATGCAGAGAATCCCAACCCCCAATTTCATAGAATCATAGAGTTGGAAGAGACCACAAGGGCCATCGAGTCCAACCCACTGCCAAGCAGGAAACACCATCAGAGCACTCCTGACATATGGTTGTCAAGCCTCTGCTTGGAGTAGTTGCTCATTTTAAATATTTTACAAAGCTTCAGAAGCCAGACCAGTCTCAACTAGAAGATGGTTACTTAGTGATGCTGGTCCCCATGCTGTGGAACACTTTCCCAGCAGAGATCCTCACTTTTAACTTTCAGGCATCTTCTGAAGACTTTTTCATGTCGACAGTGCCCTGCAGCTGATGAATTTTTATCCTGAAGTCATCTGCACTTTTAAATAGTATTTTATGTTTTAACATTGTAAATCGCTCTCATATTTAATGATATGGTGGCACAGAAATAGTTTTATTCAATAGAAACAAATAAAGGTTTCAATTCAGCTGACCTACCTGAGGAATCTATAGATATTCATTTGACTATATGCCATATCATGGGCTGAAATGAATTGCAGCCAATTTCTTGATCATGAGTAAAGACAGGATATAGGAAGACATGTCCTTAACTTAGTCTATTGGAATTAATGGGACATAAAAAGACTGTCACTTTGCTTGCATTCATATGTTTCAACCTTTGAATTCTCCCTCCTTCCCTTTTTGTAGATTTGCTTAGTTTATAGGAGTGTAAACATCTATTCTATTTACAGTTGAAAGGTGTGGTGTACATTAATGTAATTCCATAGTACCAAACTTCACATTTAAAATATTTTATGACAGCAAAACAGCTAGGAAGACAAAATGCTTTTTCCTTAACCCCCGCCACCTACCACACTTCTGATAGGTTTCTTGCTTTCTATTTACAGTGCCCTGTTATTTAATCCATATGAGTGCACAAAACACTGAAGGGAATGCCGACTAATGTTTTAATTAGCAATTATGTCTAAATAAGACCCCAGCAGCACACAGCCTTCGGTGAACCCTCCCTAATCTTTAAGTAATGAAGTTCTATTTTCGGACTACAAGACTGGGGTTATTAGCTTTCCCAAAAAAGACCACTGCATTAACTGGCAACTGAGGTAACACAGTACTTATGAAAGGGGGTGGATGAAGACCACCCCAGGCACTGGGTATTCACTTACAAAATAAAACTAGCAATAGCATCATTGCAGGCCCAGTTAACATGAAAACACAGGTGCTATGAGGCAGCTTGTTTAGTCCGAAAAACTGTTTTAGTTAGTGGTTAGTTGTAAACTGCTTTCATCCTACTCTTGGTGTTGTGGATATATTACTGCAGAAGTCCTGACACCTTAATGCTAACACACTTCCTATTTAGCAATCCCACAGCTGAAGTCTTCTCCAAGATTCTATTATACACTCACTCACTCACACTTACTTTTCTCATTTGCACTCTCATTGTACACTTCTGTCTCCTACTCTCTCACTCTCTCCCTATCTACAAAAGACCATCCTGGAGCTGGTGGGGTGACCCACCTGAGGTTGTAGGCCACAACTTGCCAGCTGAAAACTAATGTTCTCTGCTATTTTCTCTTCCAGCTTCTGTACTGACTTCTCAAAATCCAAAGTTTTAAGTGAGGTGCTACAAAAGCCTTTTAAGTTGTCTGTCAAGTGATACTGACATATAAACAAAGTCTCAAACCTGATTAATCAAAGACTATACAGACTTTCTGAACCTGCATCTTCAACATTTCATCAGCAGCCTGTATTATCTGTTGCTGGTGTAATTTGAACTGTTTACAATAAAGCCTTGATTGACAGTCCTACAAAGAGCCACCTACTGGTATTGTCCTGTGTGGAAGACATTAATTACAGGTTGGTGACATAGCTTCTTTGTATGCCAATGGAAAATTTATATGGATGCAACAAAGTGTAACAAGGGAGAAGTCTTACTATGGATGGAGATGAATAATAGTTTTTAAGTCATATGAAAAAAATTGTGATGGAGGCACTGCCACTTATGGTGCACACACATTTATTTTGTCGCACTATAATCTTTGGTAAGTTTGTACGTCTTTGAAACTCTATAAAATCCTGCAGAATCTGTGTAACCAAAACAAAACAACAAAAAACAACAACAAATCAGCAGAACAGAAAAACCCTACCCACCCCTGTATTCTAAAACAAGGGACAGTGTCCCACAATAATTAAAGGCAAACCAAACATCTTAAAAAGCTTAGATCAGGCATCCCCAACCTTCGGCCCTTCAGATGTTTTGTACTACAGTTCCCATCATCCGTAACCACTGGTCCTGCTAGTTAGGGATCATGGGAATTGTAGGCCAAAACATCTGGAGGGCTGCAGGTTGGGGGTGCCTGGTTTAGATGCAGAACACTCAAAAGCTGAAAAAGTAGGGCATTTTTTTTTACAAAAATATTAAATGTGCCTTATTTTTTATTTAACTTTCTGGCCAAGTAGAAATTATGACACAAGGACAAATGGCACTGTGCAAGTGATGCATCATACAGAAGCAGCAAGTGTCATTATTTTGCTTACACTAAAAGATTCAAAAAACCTATTATCCACCCCGCACCAACAAGGTATCATTAAGAAGACAACCCTTGGAATCCAGACAATGACAAAATAACTTAACCAGAGAACGCTGATCCATTTCGGTGGATAGGATTCTGCCCCAACAACCTCAATCTGCCCTCAGCCAGCTGCCAGATGCCTGCATTCTTATTACCAGTCCAAGAGGTAGTCACTACTTGTTGGCTTTCTCCTCGTTAGTGAGTGTTGCCCTTGTAGAACTCAGCAGAGAGGAGAATGGGGACAAAATTCAATCTGTTGGCTCCACCTACTGTTGGGCTCCCTGCCTTCTGCCCTACCAGTTCCAATGAGCAACAGTCAATACTAAATTGAACCGAAATTGCTTGGAATTCCAATTCTAAAGTTCCCCAAGTCAACCTTTGCCCTTCACTTCCTAGCCCTGCACTGCCCAATCCCTCCAGAGAGTCAGGGTGATCAGGAATCCTAGAAACTAAATAAGAGATTTAAAAAACACAACTGTTAGGGGAGGTTCCAGAGTTCAAATATTTCTCATTGGTTCACAGGTTCATTGTGACCTATTCATCTGAAACAGGCATGGTGACACTCAAGTAACATACTAATATTTCACTTCAACAGAAGAAACAAGTACGTGCATACAAAAACTGAGTATGTGTGTGAAATGAGCTGCCTATTCAGAGGTAACTAAAATTCCTTTGTAAGCACACCATTATAATTCTTGAAATCCGTATCTATCCCATTTTTTTGCTCAGACATTCTTGCATACCACTGTCGTATTTTGTACGTTCCCTATTTGTAACCATGAGGACTACACATTTTCTTCATGAGTTTCTCTATACAATCCTTCTATGTCTTCCTTGTACACATATGCCCTCTCCACATGTCAGACCACAGATTACCCCTCAGAGAGAAGTAGTGCTCCTGCACTGATTGAAATACAAATTCCAGAGGCAATATATAGTTTTGGTATTTGTAGCATTACTGCTATTTGTGCCTCATGCGTTCCTCATAGCCACATCCTGACCAATATATCTGATGGTCGCAATTACATGGCCAGCCACACTCCCCATAGTCCTGAAATTGAAGCTCAGCAACTGAATTCAGCTTCTTGGGAAGAAGCTATTTTTTTAAAATAAACCTTTGCCCCACTGGAAATATACATTACATGGTAAAGCTCTCTAATAACAGAGGTGACCTTGCATGCAGCAGAAAGGAGATGCACAGCACTGAAATAGGAAACAAACTGGGAGTATATGGGTTTTTTTCTTTTCTTTTAATAGTTTCATTAGAAATACATATGGTATAATCTCTTCCATAGTCATACTCTGAGAAAGATCCTGAATCACCATCAAAACACCACCACCACACTTTTTTACCCAAAACAAGAAGCATGGGCTAAATTTACTTGTAGCAGCTTGATGAACATAGGAAGTATTCATATTCCAAGTCACACTATTGATCCATCTAGTTCAGCACTGTCTACACAGACAGGCAGCAGCTCTCTATGATTTCAAGCAGGAATCTCTCCTAGCCCTACCTGGAGATGCCAGGAATTGAATTTGGGATCTTCTATATTTAGAAGCACAGCTCTGGAACATATATTAACAGCCATGATTTGTCCGAGGATATTATACTTACATAAGCAAAGCTACTAAAGAAAGAAAGAAAGAAAGAAAGAAAGAAAGAAAGAAAGAAAGAAAGAAAGAAAGAAAGAAAGAAAGAAACTTTGAAGCCTTAATTTCAAAGCAAGCAGAACGTTTTGAGCATATTTTAGGCAGCAGATGCAATTTGTAAGATGCTTATTAGAAGCCAGCTGAATTTCATAAGACACATCATTTTTTTCTGTTCCCTGAGTCTGCACACTTTATACTACCCAATCTGCTTTACGTGCATTACAATTGTAATGTCTTCATATTCTTAGAAATACCACCCCATGAGGTCATTCCTCTAGGAGAGAAGCTCAGATGCTAGGGCATAAAATGGCAATTAGCAATTAATCATGTTCACTTATAAAAAGAACACCTTTCCATAAGGACAGGAAAGCACACCTCTATGAGATCATCCAACAGCCAGTTAATGAGTTATTTATTTTATTATTATTGTATTTTTATTCTCATGGAGAAGTCTAAGTGGGATTTGGACCAGACTTGGATACTATGCACCTGGAGTAGGTGTGTCATTAGTTGCAAAATTGTCTTCTTATTTGAATTAAGTGCATTTTCCCTTCAATATTGATATTAGTAAGTTCAAAAAACTCTGCATCAGAAACAAAAGATGCTATCAACTTCTCTAATTAAAGCATCTCCTCACTTTTGCTTACACATTTCCACTCACTTTCAATGAACAAAATTGCTAGGTAGAATGATCAGATTTGCATTTTAACCTTAACCTTATCAGCTAAGTAAACAGTGGGGAAATGGAATGGCCTTATACTCTCACATTATCAGAGTAAGTCATACATGGATCCCCAGTTACCACCACTTTGAACTCCAAAGGTAATTTGCTTCTGTCAGGCTACTTCATAACATACAGAATTTCTACATGGAAGGTACATCTGCATAATAATTTAACCCATCACATGCATCTACACTGCAACATAAACAATTCTACATCCACATACACTACTGCATGTGTACATGAACACTGTGGGTACAGACAGCATTTTTCATGTATATAGAATCATCACACACCACCACCTGCACAGCACCTTCTCTGCAGAAGTCTTGTAATATGTGATTAAGTTTCTAGAGGTACACAGTCAGTTTTCTTTCCAGTAGCTGGAGTCCTTCAGTCAGATACTTGGTCTCTGTCATACTATTTGCAAGAATGTTCAGTGTGCTTTGATGTCCTTGACTCTCATTTGCCCTTTCCTCACTGGCTCTGCAATGCATTTTTAAAATTTCTTCACACATATCATATCCACTGCAGGTCAAACTGACCTCTGAGAGTCAATTTTACACTGAAAGCGCCAGGTAAGCGCTTAGTGTTCAGATTGTGTGCCTAGAAGTTCCATATTGGGGAGAATGGAAGCAGCCAAATAGAAACAGAACTTCCTCAAAACGATATGGTCCATACGTCCTATGCTAATTTAAAGTGAGTGACGGAATTCTTAATTCCCACATGAGAAAGCTCAAGCTGTTTTAGAGTTGCTCATTATCCCTGTAAGAGCAACTATCTAAAAAGATAATCAGGAAGATCCATTTCATCGAGATGTGTGATATAGCTATAAGCTTCACTGCCAAACACACAGCAACCAAGAAATTTGAGCAAAAAGAAAAAACTCACAACAAAGTGATGTCATCTGACATCACGTATTTTGTAAAAATAGACTTTGTGGAAGAAAGAGAAGAGACCTAGGATTGAGCATGCATCATTTGTATAATCTACGGTTGGACCCAAACTAAGTTAATTACAATTAGATCCCATTAAAATCAATGGGACCTAGATCAGGATTTCCTAAACTTGGGTTTCCAGCCGTTTTTGGACTACAATTCCCATCATCCATGACCATCGGTCCTGCTAGCTAGGGATGATGTGAGTTGTAGGAGCTGTAGGTGACCCAAGTTTGGGAAACCCTGTTCTAGATCCATCATTATCATCAGAATTATTTGCTTGGTTGTTTAAGCTGGCTTGAGTTGCCTTGGGCAAAATAAAGCAACTAACAAATTTAATAACTAATAATAAAATAATAATTTATTTCCCAAACTGTACTCAGATGGGCTCGCAAGAACAGCGAACATATCTATTTAGGGACAGCAGAAACACTGATACGTTTATGACTAACACTTTATAATACAGTATTTACATTCACATGAGAAAGCTAGCATACCTTACAATTTAAAAATCTCTGGTTTATGTTTAAAAGAAAAACACTTTACCCCAGAAATGTCCAGTTTCAAAATGTGCAACTTACTGTTAAGAATTTCCAGAAATTTACATCAATTTATCATGCAAAAATCCCCCACATTGGAATGTTTCGGTTTCCAGTTTCCAAATTCCCATCTCTACCTCCAACCACTAAAACCCCCAGTGCAGAATTACTGTTTCTTTTTAGGAACTGTGGCTTCCTTAATCCTATTTTATATATATTTCAAAACTCCTTTTGAGCTACACACAATATGCAGCTTGGTTACAGAAAGAATACAGATTGCCTGGCCTCTATTGTTTCACTTTGTCTATCCCATATTTTTCCAATACTACAGTTATCAAGACTCCTGCTCCTCTTACTAAGCTATACATAGTATGTGACACATCAGCATATCTCCACGCTCAAGAGAGAGAGAATTGTTCTTAATGATTGCAGTGTCGCAATGCTGTTAAGAAACACATGCCTAGAGGAAAACATGAAATTGCTGTTAACTAAAAAGGGAGCACAAAGAGATGAAAAAGGGAAATGTAAACTGTATATTCCAGGACAAATCTCAGAAATAACTGTTTTTATCTACTCAGATAAAAAATCATCTCCCATCCACCTGCTGCAATTTTCCAGCAGAGTTTACAAGTGGTAGTCACAAGAAGACAAGCCACTGCTTCACTGCCCTATTAAGGGATTTTTTTCCCTAGCTCTGAAGACTCTTCAGTCATTTGTATGGACCATGACGAGGGTATGTAGGGCTGCATTCACAAGTGGGGTTCATTGCATTAGTTTAACTGATTATAAGGTTCATACTTTTGTCCCATTTTCTAACATTTCTTTCACACTGCACACGCCAGTCATACCTTGACTGCTTTACCACCATGTTGCGGCAAATGTCATTCATGTATGTTATTCTTCCATGCCATCCTTCTCCCACTAGACTCCGCCATTCTTACAGGCTTAACCTTTTCAGAATTCCACCTCATGACTTGTCACCTCAGCAGCTGCAACATGAAACTGGAAAAGGTGAAAAAAATGTGCAAACCTCCTGTGATTTTTCAGACTGAGGGGGCTGCAAACAGATTTTCTCTGGAACCTTATGACATGGAAATAAGCACTAATCTTGCACAATATTCCATTCTATTCCACGAATTTTATGGAATTGACTTTAACATCATGTGAAAGTCAAATATAATGCACAAAATAATTGTTAGGAAAATGGCAGGGAAATTGTATAAACAGCTGTGTGAATTAAGCCCAGGTTACACTGGGCATCTGAGCCTTATGTTTGATAGTCCTGCTTTAAACCAATTCAGAAATGCAGAAAAACCCTTTCCTCCCATCTCAAGTTTCCCTGCAGTTTTGCAAGAAAATCGAACACTCAGGGAAACATGGTGATGCAAGGAGGTTTTATGATATTTGTGGAAGCACCTGCGTGTCAGGCTCTTCTATGCTTTCAGAAAACTAGCAGTTGAAGAAGAATGTACTGTATATTATGCCCTAGTGCAGGAGCCTTTGAAGTGGCAAGCACTTTCAATCAACTCATGCATCTCAGTCTGCAAAATGAGGGAGAACTAACCCCCCAACCTCTCTTTAAGAGACAAACTCAAATAGAACTATAAATATTATCTATCCACTTCCACCCTCTTGCAGATTGATGTTGTTTCCAGGAAAGTATTGAGCATTCCATATTTGTCCCCAAAGACCATCATTCAGGCAGCTTGGCAAAAGACAACTGCTCATTTAATCCATCTGAATTCAAGTGAACTGTATTGTTTTTAATCCGTCTGAATTTAAGCCATTAATTGAACATCCTAAACCAGCATTCCAAGCAAACACACTGACCCCGAAAGTTATTGGTCATGCTATCATATACTCAGGGAGAGAGGAAAAATGGCTGGGGTTTTATTCTTCATCTGCAGCAATGTTGACTTTGCATTCTCTTTTAGATCTCTGTTGTAAGCAAGCTAATCAGGGTGAGAAAATGCTGATGATCCAAGCACGGATGGATTATCCATTTGCTAAGATCAGCACTTCAAGTGGCGGACAGCAGGCAGACTTTCCCAGATACAACTGGTGCAGCTGGGAAATGACCTTGTATAAGAAAAAGCAGCGCCGTCACCACTTATTTAGCATAGTACAGTGTTTTTCAAACTTTCTGCCTTCAGAAAACCAAGTTCACACCCAGTTTCTCAACTAAGTAACCTCCAAAGTTTGTAGAGAATTCTGAGAAGGGTGAACACTTGAACCAAGTATTATTATTACTATTTATTAGTCACAATTTACACAAAAGCAACTCAAAGACTTACAAAAATATGATGGGCAACACAAACTGCACAGAAACTTCTTCTAGTTAGCTGCTATTATCTCATTTCTGATCAGCAGATCAGAATGAAAAATTGTCATAGTACAGGTTTCAAAAGCAGTTTTGACCAGCAACCTGCTCTGACTTCATTTGACCTCCACAACAGCACCTTTACAAGCTTATCATAAATTAAGCTTCTGTTGTTCAACAAGAACAGAAATGTTTTCTTCTACATGGGCAGCTAATTAGTGATGCATACACAAAATAAATTTAAAGCACATTGCTTCCCCTAAGAATCCTTTGCCACTTATGAGTGGATTGCTTATAGACATAAACTTTGCATGGACAAGTATACTGAAATTTGGAACCTGTTTATACAAAATATAGTATGTTAAAATAAATATATCTGTACTTTGAGAATAATATTTTTATTCCATGACATTTTTTGTGTATTGCAAAATAATAATAATTAATAATAATAATAATAATAATAATAATAATAATAATAATAAAGGATATAATTCTTCCTCCAATAACATGTAGAATAAAGTCATTTTCAAACAGGTTCAATCAACAGAATTTTATTAGAGCAAGTTTCCTTATGCATCATAACAACAGCTGACAGGATTGGATTCTTACTCAGAGGGTCTCACTGACATGCAAAATGACAACAGTTCCTCATATTTGCAGATGCCAAAAGTACCATTTAGCTGTGTCAAATTCCAGTTTGTGTATAAAGTCAGTGTGTTGCTAAGGAAATTACAGATGATACGGCATTGTACAAACACCATTCTCTTAATTACATCATTTTGCCCCGGTGGAAAATCACAGCTATCAGAGCAATACAAAGGAAACGCACTCTGCCGAAGCTGGAGCTGGAGCTTCTTTCTCACATATAATAATATCATCCTGAACCTATCCTGTGCACTTTGGTCAACCATCTGGGGTTCTGCTCAGTTTTCTCCTGCCTTTAGAAATGAGGAATATTGGCAGAAGAGTGCATAGTTACACTAGGTTTACAAATCAAAAGTAAAAAACAAAACCAAATTATTGCTGTAGTAAGTATGGGGCAAGCAACAGCATAAAAGGGGTCACCTGACAGCCTTATTAAGAGAGTTACAAACTGGGCCCTCTCAGAAACTGCCGATTATAGATTTGAACATGCTGTATTCTTTCAGGACCTCTCCACTGAAGTGAACTGGTTATTGCTTACTGAAGGTCTGTTCATCACCCACATAACCCCATATCTGACCTCCACTAGAGAAGCACTTGCTGCTAACAGAGGCCTGCCACTTAGCAGGAAAACATCACCATGCTGGAATGCCCACCAACACCCTGTTGCATTCCTCAGTGGGGCTCCTAATTCTCAACTGACAGGTGGCTATTTAGAAGACAGGTACAGACTGATGAGAACACATAAGCTGATCCCCACCCCCTTGCTCCTGTGTATAGAAGGGGGCAGGGTGCCCTTGGATACAACACAGAATGGACAGCATAGTCAAGTAAACTTAGCCAAATCAACAAATATCTGACTGAACAGGGTGTGCATGTGAAGGAATAAAACTATGGCATCAGTAACATTGTAAACCTGTGTCTTTTAAGGTCACCAGAACTCCAGCAGCACAGCTTCCAAATTCCCCTATGTACATATTAAAGCTGGCTAGGGCAGAAAGTAACAAAGAATGTTGTTGTGGGTTTTTTGGGGGGGGCTACTATTAACTAGATTGCACTACATTGGATCTACTTATATTCCAGTTGAAATGACGCCTGTATCGTTTCATGGTGGCTTTCCCAATTAATGTGATTTCCCCACATCATTTTTCCTAATAGTTTGACTATCATTGTTTTAAATGTTAATGTCCAAAAGCTATTTCTGGTTGTTGTTGGGTTTTTTTGGGAGGGTAGGAACTGCACACTTGTACCTCAAGATACATTATCAATATAACATGGGAAAGAACCAGTATTTTGGTTTTCCATGGCAGGCAGGAAACTGCCAGGTTGGCTTCCTAAAACATCTATTTTCCATAGAAAAGACAAAGCAGAAGTATGCCTGAAAATGCATAATTTCACACCACACCATCAGAAGCAGGCCTAACCTACTTAAACCAGTATGGAGCCAGAATGGTGCAGTGGTTAAGAATGCTGCACTAGCCCCTAGGAGAGCTTGGTCATGAAAATCACTGGATGACCTTGGGCCAGTCACTGCCTCTCAGTCTAACCTACCTCACAGGGTTGTTGTGAGGATTAAATGATAAGTGGGGGAACCATATATGCTACACTGAGGTCCTTGGAGGAAAGGTGAGCTATAAAGCCAATAAATAAATAATAAATAAATTAAGCATCATTACACTTAAATCTCTTCCTTGTGTCAGAATCCAGCTAGATTATGCAAGATGTACATAACTGTACAGCAAGAAAAAACCCCAGAAATGAATTAATGTGCAATAACCCACTTAAATCATCAGCCCGTGTGTTAAATCTGAACCTACTGCAAATTATTTCAGGAAGAGGCACAGAGGCATCTTTGCTAAAAGGAGCAGCTTATCCAAACACACTCCGCCCACAAGTTTGTGCTGTTAATATACAGAAGCCTACGGGTGGGTGACTCAAGCCATTTCCTCTCAAATAGCTATCTGTTAGCAGCACTTGTCCAGAAGAAGCTTGACGCAGGCTGAGATTGTTAAAGCAACTGAGGTCCAGCTTTTGCCACTGATTTTTCTAGAGAAGTTCAATGATGGGACAATTCTACTTAAGCGTGTGGTTTCATAAATGCAACTTAATGGCATTTCAAAGCATAATGCCAAGGTGTCCATTAAAAGACACCCCAAAACTTGCCAGGGCTAAGAACAACCAAAGTACAATTCTAAAAACAACCCATGCCTACATCTAGTTATTTTTAAAATGGATCAAAGCTACAGACCTTTAATTTGAGAACCTAATGCATCAGATCTAACTCTAAATCAAATAACTCATCAGAAATCATTGAAGTTAACATAAATAAATAAATGAGCAGTAAAACGTGAGCAGGAACCACCAGGCACATCAGTTTTTTGGCATGGAAAAACAACATAGAAAAGCAAACATGACCGACACAGTAACTTGCCAAGCCAATTCAATCCTAACCTAGAAGAATATGCAAGGCTGGATTACCTTTTTCTTTCACCATGGCCAGAACACCGTCTTTGTAGCAGAGGCAGCACAGATTAATTGAGGTGCTTTATAAACGCATACACGCACACACACACTCGTGCTATCTTTCCAGCAGTAGTTGGCAGAGATGAAGAAACAATTGCCCAGAAGGCAGCCTATTCCAAAGTACTCTGTATTATTTTCCCACCAGATCTGACGTAATTGGAATGCTTGGTGCTGTCTCTCTCTCTCTCTCTCTCTCTCTCTCTCTCCTTCGGTCTGCTTTACTCTTCCTAATGGCAGCTCATTCCCAGGGAATGGACTCTGCCCCTTCTGCGGCAGGAAAGAAAGGAAGAAATAAAGAAAAACAACAACACAGCACAGCAAACAGCAACACTAGCAGCCTCTGAGTAACGAAGGCAAAATTCCACTGTCGCTAATCCACAGTCATTGACACCACCTTGCAGTCTTCTGACAAGGCACAACAGAGCTGGCAAGCCAGGACTCCCCCAAGTGACAGATACTAGAGTAGAAGTGAGAGACGCCACAGGACCTGCTTCAAGTAACAAAATGGAAAAAGATTTAATGGTGTGTACACACACACACACACACACACACACAGATACACATTTATATATTTAGTTCCCTCTGTCAGACTGAGAAGCAACTTGACATGAATACAGAATCAGAGACGGCACAGGCTGCAGCAAGGCTGTATACAGTATAGGTTTCCAGTTTTCAGGGACAAATTCAATCACAGAAAAGCTTCAGGACTTATACAAATATACATTTGATAAAGTGCAGGATGGAATAAGACAGTGAAACAGGTGCGAGATGATAGCATGATCGCCAAAATATTTAAAGCAGTTGCTCCAAAGTTCACAGAAGACAACCAACCAATGAAGTAAGCACTGCATTGGATTTTACACAGCAGACTCAAAAAAGTGATGAGTTTGCCCAGTCTTCTGGAATACATAGTAAGCTCCATCCTTCAACATAGCTCTTACCAGGGAAAGGCTTGAAACAGGTGTTGTGGGCAACATACATTTCTTGAACCAGAATTCTAACTGCCCCCACTCTCTCCCACACACAGCTTACAGTGCTGTAATTCCCACAGCCAGCAGTATATCAATCAAACACAGGCCTTTTTAAAAAAAAATCATTTTGGAATTTTTAAGAAACCTGCATTTTACTTCAAAAACCACACATGCTGGGATTTTCTTCTTCTTTGTACTGTTGTTTACTTGGTTCCTTCCACATTTTTTTCCTTCATGGTGAATTCTAAGATTCCTTTTTGAACATCTCCTGGAAATACCTTTGTACAGTTTAGTTACAGATTTATATACAGGTGTACCTGCCAAGAAAGGCCCTGTAAATAAATATGAAGGTGATTTTTCATGTCTGTAGTATTACTGGCATACAGAGACTCATCAGCCATTTTACTCGCCTGCATGGAGTTCATCCTCATCATCATCAGCCTGATGAAGAGATGAAGACCAACATCCTTGGTTGGTCCTACATCGCCAGCACTCTACACATCAACAATGGTGACCAAACACTTAAGGTAGTAGACAGTTTGTCTACTTGGGTCCCACAATAATCATTGACACTGAGCTGGGCAAACTGGGCAAGGCAGCTACAGCAATGGCTCACCTCTCCAAAACGGTATGGGAGAATGTGATGCTAATGGCCAATACCAAGATGAAGGTCTACCAGGCTTCCATTTTGAGCACATTGCTTTATGGAAGTGAGTCATGGGCTCACCTGCCAGAAGCATCACCTTGATGCCTTGCATATGTGATGTCAGGAAGATTTTGGGCATCACGTGGCAGTACGCAGTCTCAAACAAAGATGTATTCTCCCAAGATGTCAGGGACTGGTCAGATGAAAAGGAGTGGTAGAGACCACCACCCCAGGAGGCTTCTGGGCAGGAGGCAGATACAGATAGCATGGATCCAGATTCATGGTGGTGCCAAACAGGACACACCCCAGACAAAGAAGAAAAAGGCTGGGGAAATGATGGTGGATGAGGAACAGAAGCAAGCTATTAGATGCTCTAGTCCTGAACAGAGACAGGAGTCAGAAGTGGTAGAAACAGTACAGCAGGCAGCTGTCACTTGAAAGCCTGGAAGAGCCTCCTCCGTCTCCTTGAACGAGACACTCCCTTCGTATCTTAGAGCAGAAAGCCAAACAGACAGAAAGATTCCTTTGTCGGCCACCACAGGCAGCAGGAGGGGTTTGGAAACTAGGAAGTACAGCAAGCTCTCCGCATCTCTAATTCCACTAAGCAGTTAGCCAGCCCACATTCCCAGCGTGTCCACACTTCACTCTCAGTGACATCTACACTAACTTGGCCAAGTACACAGAATGGAAGATGGCAGGGTCCCCAAGGATGTGCTGTATGAGGAGATGGCTTCAGGCACTAGGCCTGTTGGCAGACCAACTCTGAATTACAAAGATGTCTGCAAACGTGACATAAAAGCTGGCAACGTGAACCCTGCCATATGGGAATCCCTTTCGGATGACCACAGTCAGTCAGGAGACAGTCAGGTCGTGTATCCACAGCAATGGCCAGAGCAGGATTGACTGCTGGGAGGAGCGCAGAGAGAAGAAACACAATGGTGCACCTGTAGCAGAAAAACCAGGTGCCTTCATCTGCCCCACCTGCAACAAAAAATATCTTTGCCATATCAGTCTCTACAGCCACAGCAGACACTATAACTCCAATTGTTTCACTTTCCCCCCAAAGTTGCACTCTTCCATTGTCTCCCAAAACAGTTGGATGCCAACAAGTATTATTGGCATACAAGGGTTTTTTTTTTTAAGACCTTACATCAGCTCTCTTCCTAACACCTTCTCCTCCTTATGATGGTTATTTTCTATAAGGGAATTGAAGACTATTTCACATAATCTACTCCTTACTGGCCTAAGTAGTCTCCACATTTTCAGGGTACACTAAGAGATCCTTCTTGCCACTGCCTCTCTCTTTTGCTTCAGTCCCAGCCTGAATGGATTATGACTACAATCATAAGCAAGACACTGTTCGGTGCTTTCTACCCAGATAAAAGCCCTACTATGCTCAATGTGGCTTGCTCCCAGGTAGGCATGAATAGGATTGCAGCCCAAGTTTGCTACAGACAGGATATGATTCTTTAAATTCTTGGGGAAACGGCCAAACTGGGACTGAGGTACCCAAGAGTGAAAGCTGAACCAGGGGCTTATGGTTACTTGTCCCATGTTTCCTATCGTATCACCCAGATTCCTCTCTTTGTTTTGGCTCCCAGGAGTCCTTCCTCTAACAGTAACTAAAAGCAGATAAAGTGGCAATAGCAGCCGCAAAAAAGCAGAGTAGTAGATAAGAGAGGATCCTGGGGGCAGCAAGGTCAGTGAATAGGAAGAAGAGATAGAAGTCAAGAGAAAACAAGACCAGAGTTGCATCCAGGGCATTTACTGCCTAGGGTTAGTACTGGGGAAGGCTCCAGTGGCAATGTTTTTTAAGTGGTCACTTTCCAAGCATCAACGTAGATGCAACCATGAAAATGGTGGTAAAATTGTCTTGCTGTAAAACTGAAGAAATGAGCATAGGAGAAGAAGCCACTTAGACTTGGTGCAGAACAGGTGCTGAATCCTTCTCCTGCCCTTGCTTTCCAGATGAAACAGCTTCTCACTAGCTGTTTTTCTGCAGGTGGGAGAAACAAAGGTAGGAAGGAGATAGAAAGGGGCAGAATGAAGGCAGGGAACATTTACAAAAATGCAGCCCAACCCATATCCCAGCAGTAAATTGTACCGGCTTAACATGTAGTTAGAGCTTCGGTTGGGATGTTTGAATAAAGGATCACCCCCGAATAAATGACTACCTTGTTCTCAGTGGAGAGGGTTAGCTCTGGGATCTGTGAACTACGGGACAGGTATGGTAATTCTAAGTGCATATAAAATAGGAGGAGGAGGAGGAGGAGGAGGAGAAATAGCCTGCTACTTGGCCAGCAACATATGAAATGCTTGCCTGCCTTTTTTCTGCTAAAAGAGGTTACAATTAAGCTGCAGGAATCGGTGCTCCATGCCCAAAGTCCTTTCCCTTTCAAGGGCATATCTTCCATATACCCTTAACCATGGTTCAGCATTCCAATCGGTAGCATAAATTAAGTGTGCTCTTATCCAATGTTATCCAGATCCTGGGTGGACAGGAAAAAATAAATGTAGTCTTATCAATTTTCTTTCCATTTCCCTGCACCACTGCCTCATCTATTGGTGGCATGCAACCCTGGACAGATTATCTCAAAGGGAACACAGCATTAGGCCAACACAGGGACAGACAGATGGTGCATCTCAAAAGAGTGACCCTTAAATGGTGCATCTCAAAAGAGTGACCCTCAAAAGAGTCACCCTTAAATTTTATCTAACAAGCAGTCACCATTAGTTGTGACAGATATTGAATCATCTAGCTTTCCTTGTATTCCTTATTCATCCAGATCTGTTATTTGAATAGATGAGACACACAGGAAAAAATGCATTGGGTGTGTGTGTATTTCCTCACCAGTATAGGCTGGGCTTCTGTTATCAGATCCCTTATAAACCCTGGGAACAGAAGGATAACATTCCAACTTCTGTGGCTCACTATACTGCTAAGAATAGCTTTAGGACCTCACTATGTGGTGATGGATTGAAACTTTTTGCCCTTAGATACTAAGCTGGTTCCAATGCAACGACAAACAGTGGTTTATAGCTACTTATACAAGACTCTGGCTCATATGCTCCCCCCCCCCCACACACACTTTCTCCTTCTCCAGGATGGCTGGGAGCAGATCAAAAGCTTTTACTGCCAAGAGCAATTAACCACAGTTCTGTGTTGTGTCTAACCCTACATTGCAGTTAC
Organism: Podarcis melisellensis; assembly: GCF_964234715.1. NCBI lineage: Eukaryota > Metazoa > Chordata > Lepidosauria > Squamata > Lacertidae > Podarcis > Podarcis melisellensis. Next base: position 50,152,796 of record NC_138537.1, read on the forward strand.
GCATCTTATGTATTGTTACCTGAAATAAGACAGCTTCATAAAACTTTGGTTTAGAGTTGACTTCATTTAGTTAAGCATAGTTAAGACTAACTGCAGTTTGTCCAGGTTGAGGCATCACAACAACACTTATGTGGTTAATCATAAATGGATGCAGTGGAGGAGAAGAAGGGTGAAGGGAGTATGCAAGCCTGAGGCTCACAGAAACTGACTCCTGTAACAATAACCCAGTCTTTCATTAAAAAATTGCAGACTAGTTTGAGTAGTTATTGTTTTACTGCATTTGGGATCTTGAAGGAGAACATCATAGTGGTGCCTCCCACAACTTTCTGTACTATTACCCCCCTGGAAATTACCATGTCTGCATATGAAAAGAATTAACCCTTAGTGGTGATCTTGCACAAAACGTTTTTCTCACCAGGTATCACAGACTTTCCACTTCAAGAGATGTTGGCATGTAAGGGTAACTGCTGAAGACTGGAACATTTTGCTCATAGAGTGGCCAAGTCTCATTTTTCACATGTGCTAAGGATTAACACTGCCATGTTCCATCTTGTTCCCAGTCCCAACCCAGCTGAGTGGCAGCCAACTGGAGAAAAGAGCAAATTGGCCCTTCTCCTATCCTCCTGTATTCCCAATTCTATATGTATGCATGTGTGTGACTGTCTATATCTATATCTATATATAAAAATATCAAACAGCAATTCAGACAGTTGGGTCTGGATCCTGGTGGAATGCAGTTAATCACTATACCCATATATTTATTACAGTGACAAACAAAATAGAAATTTTTAATATTTCTGCTTAGAAAGCCTCCCTTCACTGAAGTTAAGCTATGTAGAGGCCACACAGTTTTCATGTGTCCGGTGTGTTCATCTTGTTCTTCCTATTTGTTAACATTGCTGGAGATACAGTACGTACACCATCAAAACACTTCAGACTCAGGGCCAAAATAAATGCAGTTCAAGAAATCCATTACAAGATCTTGTTGTTGTTTTGTATTTTGGTTAAAGAATAAAATACTAGGTATAATAAAAAGGGAAATTCCTTGGATGCCCAAATCCAGGTTTGAGGAAAGTACTCTTTGGTGAGAGAACCCCAAAACATGCAGCAAAGTAAAGCATGGATATATAGGCTGTTAGACCTTTAAAATATCGCCTTCTAAGTTCCTTCCAAAGTTCTCCACTTACCTCTGCAAGAGCTGTTACTAAATGCAGAGAGGAAAGGATACAGATACAGTCCAAAACATGGTAGCCCCCTGGCTCCTTTTTTCCCAAAATGAAAAGTTTTCAAGAGATCCAGCTATGGTTTTCCCATGTTACATTTAGCCTGGATCTCAGCTGTTGGATACTACAAATAAAACAATGTAAATTGAGCATTTTACTTTTATAAAGAGCATGTTTTGATTGCTGCAGGGAACAGTAGTACTACAGTGGTGTTTTCTACAGCAAACATGTAAAGTGTGTGATTGAAATGTGCCTGCACATGCACACATCTTTAAATGCCTATCTAGGTTCAGTTTTCCTAGATGCATCTCTTTCTTCCTCACCTTATCTACTGCGGGAAACAATCATAATGTGTATAATGTTGCCCAAGGCCTGGCACCATCACCCATAATGATAGGTCAAATGCCTGGGGACACACAGTTCTTACATCACCTTGATGCTTCTTGCAATAATAATAATAATAATAATAATAATAATAATAATAATAATAATAATAATAATTTCTTTTACAGAAAAGTACTTGGCAAGCCAGGCACAGCCACCATCACCACCCTTTCTCCAGAAAGCCCCTAAAGCACATTTCTTCTCATTGCGTGGCTGCCTCCCTCTCCTCTGCTGCACCAACATGCAGCTCTCCCCATGCACCACCATGCAGCTCTCCCCCTGCTGGTAAGAGGACACTTGGCCAAGGGCCCCTTCAAATTGGCACAGCCTGCAGCTTTGTCCTTGAGGGAGCAATGAAGTGTAAAATAGCAATTCTAGAAGCATACCACTAGTTTGAAGCTACTAGCCTACCGCAGATTTCAGCTAGCTTTGTTTTGTTTTAAAGTTCCACACAATCATCGCAATTTGAACTCATTATGGTCCTGTTCCAAGACAGAGTACAAGAACCAATTCAGTTTTGTATATTAAAAGCCATATACACAGACAAGTGAGTGTTTATATTTTGTTACAAATGTATAGATTTCTTGTAAGGATAGGAAAAAAGGGGGTTCAAAATGGAGTGCTTGACAGTAAGACAAATAAAATGTTGAAAGTTTGAATAGGTCACAGAGTTAAGCCTGGAATACTGGTTCTGGGAAACAGCATGGTGTGGGACATAAATTAGCCTACAGAGCATTTTGCAGACATGATTCTAAGCTGAGCAAGGAATCTGAAAGAGTTAAGGAGTCTAAAGGACCTGACACCTTTAATAACACTGAAAAGTAACCTGCCACCTTCAATAACATGCTTCACTTAGCAATAATGTGCTTAATTTTACCTCATCTGGTCACAGCGGAGGTATTTATTTCTTCTCTTCTTGTGGACATTAGTGTAAAGCAATTGTCCATAAGCATTACCATAGCAACAACTGACACCTACAATGATGTGGGATTTCTTTCAGAGCAAAAGTACATAAGAAACCAGAGGAGCTTTACTATCATCCAAATAATAAAACACACCAGTGATCAGACACCTTGCTTTGGCTTTAGGGTGTAATTTAAACATAATACCACCCTTTATTGAAACTGCTGAAGAGTTGACCTAGCTCCCTAACACAAACACACAATGTCGAACAAATGTTGCGCTAGTAGAGACTTTTGTGCTGCTTTCCACTAGAACAACAATTCAGTTAAATACGGCCACATGGACCTGGCAATACTAATAATTCTGAAATGTCATGCATAGCCTCCCTTGAAAATAGGTGCTGAAAGTGATCTCCTCCCCTCCCCACCCCCCGTGTTTTCGCAGTAGCAAGCCAAGAACCTTAACAGTAGGAATTAAGACTATTTCACACATTATGGATTAGGAGTGTACACTGTGTGTACATCAACAAATCTGGGTCAGCTACACACATTTATATCACCAGGTACATATGCAGCAGATACCTGGAACTGGTTGCATATCACCAGTAGGTCCATGCACATTCAATAAAAAGACAAATGCATGCTCTCTTACTCCAGAGTATGTATAGTGGTCATTGGTTCACTCATCCTGAACAACAACAACAAAAAAACATATATAGGTCACCCCTTTTACTCATTCTCTGTTGTTGTGTTTACAATGGTTTTCAGTGTGATTACGGAAATAGAAGAATAACAGCACAATCCTAAACCTGTTTACTCAGAAAAGTTTTTATTGTATGGTTTTCGGTATAATTGTTGTAAACTTCTCTGCTTTTTTATGAATAGCAGTATGTGGGTATACGGCTGGGTGTGTTTGTAGAAAAGTACAGAGGAGATCTAAAGCGTTTGCAAAGAAAGATACTCAGCAAATTTTGGAGGTGAGACAAACTTTGCTGTGGTAGTAACTCATGGCTGGTTAGTTTTGGTATTGTCACACCATGGAGAAAATAATGGTGGCAGCCAGGTGACAACAGCTGGAAGGCGTTCCAGTGCCTATCAGTGGGTTTCACACCCAATGTTCTCTTCCTCTCCCACCGGTACAACACCCAGCCACCCTGGGCTTTTATCACACATAAAGGAGAATGTCAAAATGTAGGGAGTATTTTAGCTCAGCCAAAATTACTACAGATTTCTAATGCTAGACTAGATTTAGCACACATCAGTCCAGCATCAAAGAGGCTTGTATGACTGCATTACAATTGCAGAGTTTACACCTGCTAAATATTACAGGTGGGTGGAGGAGTAAGATTGCCTTCACATAAATTGTATATGTTACAGGTAGGTAGCCGTGTTGGTCTGCCGTAGTCGAAACAAAATTTAAAAAAATCCTTCCAGTAGCACCTTAGAGACCAACTAAGTTTGTTATTGGTATGAGCTTTCGTGTGCCGATACCTTCAGATACCTTCAGATAAATTGTATATGTTTGCTTTTTCACTGTTTAGGGAGTGGAAAAGATTAAATTGCTCACAATTTTATCTTGATTAAGGAGAAAATAGAAACCAAATGCAGGAGAATGGCAGATCTGAGCCGTTCTGAATAAAAGTGCTGCACACTCAATCACTAGGGATATTATCTGAAGCTTTATTCACCTTTCTTCCTTCCCAGATGGAGACTAAGCTCCAATCCGGCCAGCTTAAGAAACCTGACAAGATCAGAGGTCACTGATAAGGTGCTGCTATGTCTGCAGGTCATAGCAAGAACACAACACGCACACCTTTATTTGCCAGTGGGCTGCTATTGGCTTAGCAGTTGCAACCAGAGGCATCAGTTGCTGAGAAGAGGATTACGACTGAGGAGTCTCCCTCCCTTCTAATTACTTCAAGCTGCGTCTGTCAGAAGGGGGAAGACTGAGGAGTCTGCTGCATTTCTCTATGCTATCCTCAAAACACAAACAAAGGTAAACAGCTCACCCTTATCACAATGTTTATATTATTAATTAATTTTCAATACCGCCCTTCGTCTGAATATCACAGGGTGGTTTACAATATAAAAACACAATTGTAAAAATAATAGCTATGGGAACAGCTCAACTCCCATCACTTGATCTCAACAGGACTTTGCCATGCCTCACAGTACAGTTGGCTGCCTTTTGCTGGATCATATTATGAAAATGGCATTTGCTCGCTTCATTTTTATTTGCAACTTTATGCTATAAAAAAAAAATGGACACAAAAACAGTTTAAAAAATAGATTGAGGTGGTCTCATGCAGGTAGTGAAACTGTTTACACCAATGGAACTGCTCTTCAGACTAATTTCTCCAAGGAAATTCGTGTTTCTCCCACGCCTCATCTTGAATATTTTGCTGTGAGGGGCTTCCCACTTTTTCTTTTTGTACAATAGCCATTTTAGTTCTTTCTGCCTTAGACACAAACAGACCTATTCTCTGCACATCTTAGTAAAACTGTACATCTGCTAAAAATATTACATCAGCAACATAAAAAAATATTATCATCCAAACTGAGCTTTCCTTTTAACTCTGGGTCAACGTAGCATTGAACCACAAATGGGAGACTCACATTAGTCTGCTGGGAACAGGCCAGTCTCACTGCTCATTTTACAAAACAATTCTTTTCTGCAGTCATGGAAGTAGAAATCCTTTTAAATAATTAAATAAATTTCTATAGTAGCAAGGCAGAACATTGAGTAAATTGGTTTACGAAGCATTAGGTAAATTATTCTGTCTGGCAGAAGTTAATGTTAAAAAACTGAATCTAAACATTTGTCCTGGCAACAGTGTGTGGCTTAGAGCTGTGAATTTGTGTGTGATGCCTCTCACAGGTTTCTATATCCTTGTGCAGAGGGTTAGTTAATCTTTAGTTTAATGTTTGTTATTCTAACTGGTTCAAGTTCAGATTCTGAATCTGATGATGTCTCAATCAGCTAATTACACATTCAACCACAACCAATAAGAAGTTATTACATTACATAGACTAAACAGCTTAAAAAATGGCTCTCAGATCCACAAGGTTCCATTTGAAGCAGATTCCCATGAGACTAATGAATTTGTCCAGAACTCAAGAACAATCACAAACTCTGATTATACAAAATCCTCTGAACACCTAAGTGCCTATATCACACTGTGAAAACCTCTTAACACTCGACTTAACTGTCTTAATCCTAAAGGTAGGAGTCAAAAGTATCAAAGCGGCCAAATAAATTGATCCCATTGACAGGATAAAAACTATGGCCAGGATCCAAGCCAGAGCAAGTGGCTGTTATGCTCAGACAAACAACTATTTAAGCTCCTGTTCAAGTTGCAGCTCCCTGCATGCTCCCAAAATCTCTCTCCCAAGTTTGGGGCCCTCCACAGTGGAAGCTGGTAAGATACAGTACAAGGAACTGTAATCATGGGCAATTGTAGTCTGTGCCTTCCTCTGTGTGCGGGATCTTATCCAGCATGCATAATCCAGCCACATTCAGTGAAAGAGAGTGAAGAATATGCTTAACTTTCTCTGACTGAAATTTTTAAAAAAATGTGCCCAAATTTTGATGGAATCTGTGGCATGTTAGTAACACTGCATAAAGGCACTACAGTAAAAGAAGAATCACTAGCTGCTGTCGTTTTCAATTCAACTATGCAACGGAAGGCAATTTACGGTGAAAATACTGGGTTGCCTGGAGATTGATGGCCGAGGGAAAACTGACTAGATAGGCTGGTCTCAAGCATTTGTCACTTGTCCTCCCTGAATGGCACCTTTATACTTCAGAATTCCATTTTCATCATTTGGAAAATGGAGATAATGACCACATTTGTAATTCTGTCTAATACCTAGCAGTATTAAAATTATTATTTATTTAAAATTTAAAGCACCTTTCTTCTCCAAGCAGTTCAGAGTGGCAAGATGGGCTGCTTGAATGCAAGAACTGAGCACCACTGTTTCTTAGATATCCATTAATTCTTTGCTAGACACTCCACAATCTCCTGTATCGCCGCACTAACATAACACTAAAGGAATCATGCAGTTTTTAAAAATCCTGCACTTTCCAACCTAGGCCACATTAAAGGAGTTTTTACATTTATGTTCTGTACATTGCAAGCTATATTGGGACTGTTGCACAGTCATGCTACTTGAGTTTACCATCACTTCACAGCAGCAGAAAGAAACTATAAACTATTGTGCTCCCCTTTCTCAAGAGGTGAAGGGATAGAAATAAATTTCAACGAAACACACAACTAAGGGGTGGCATAATAATCAAAAGGCAGGGCTTCTGCTTGGACCAGGCATCTAATGGGAACAGAACTGAAAATACTTTTTAATCAAACAATACATGTTTTTAAAAGGACCTGTTTAGGAGCTCTGCTTCTTGTCTTACCACCTTGTTGTCTTAACTATACTCTCTAGTCTACAGCCACCTTAACATCTGGTTAGACTGGACTTCCTCAACATGGTGCCCTCCGTAGGTTGCTGGACTACAATGCCCATTGTCCCGGACATAGAAGTCCCAACAACTTCTAGAGGGCACCAGGTTGGGGAAGCCTGGCTTAGGCTACCATATGGAAAATTCAGAAATATGCCAGCTATTGAACTTACAACAGCACTACCATTTATCGACTATTTAGAAAAGCAAGGCCTGTGGTAGTTGCTTCATAATACAAAGTAGACAAATCCAGCAGCCGCTCTAGAGTATATATACCCTCTGTTCATCTCCATGCTTCTTAGCAAATATTTCGTGTCCACCACCCATTTTAACAGGTCACTGAAACAGCTCAAAGGTGGACAAGTCCAGACTAGAGCCCAGCTTTCTTACTTACCTGAACCTTCTGGATAATCAAACAACCATTCACACAAATAGTAGTCATCTGGATTCAGGTATGGCAGCTGCTTCATCACAGACTGCTTGGGGATGAGGTACAAGACCTCAGCAATATCACCGTCCTCTATAATAGACATCCTTTTGATAGAGTTTTTGTACTTTATCCGCTCAGACACCAACCTCTTGCTTTTCCCTGATCCACAAAGCTTCCCAAAACTGTTTAAACTGGGGAAAGATGGCATATCTATGGCAACTGTAAAGCGAGCAGCTAAGGAAGTAAACCAGAGTGAGCGAGCGAGTGAGAGTGTGAGAGCGTATACATAACCACTGGGCTGCCACCGTCTGGCATGCTGTCCTCAACCATCCTTATTTCACTTCCTTGTCCACTAAAGGAGATTAAGGAGGAAGTATTTTTAGCAGTGATCTTCAGGAGATTATGACAAGCACGCTTAGTCAGGTGACAGCCTTCAAAACACTATTGGAACCAGCAACGCTTTGCTTTGGTGTCCATAAACGTGAAGTGAAAGCATATAGAGCATGGCACAATCGGATTAATATCCTGGGCAAGAGAGAGGACATATCTGAGGTAGATAAGAGGATTACTTTTGAGAAACAAAAGCCTCAGCACAGTGGAAGAAATCTTGTTAAGAAAGAACCTTCATAAGCCCCGCATATCCATCTGTGCATTTAATCTAACATTTCCCATGTGCATTACTGCTAAGGAAGGCTCACCACACTCCATTGTATCTTGCAAAGCATTTCTACCAGCAGCAGATTTTCCTGTGAGACATAATTTCTGCAGCCTCTATGGTCACAAAAGTAAGTATCTATAGCCTTCTTGAGAAATATTTATTTTCCCAACTCCGCCATCTCCTTTCCTCCTTCCAGTTTCATTAACAGAAGACTCACAAAGATCCCAACTGTTACCCCCACCTCTAGCTGTATTTACAACAGATATCTACAATCTATTCCTAATGACTTGCTAATCTAAGAAACTAAAGTAATGATTTTGTTTTTCCTTGGGAAAAAGCAAAGTAAATCATTAACAGTGCATTCAAAAGGACTTGAAGCCAACAGCGCATAAGCAAAGGGGCAAATTCTAGTTGTTGTTAGCATCACATAGTTACGGGGATTGACTTTGGGAGAGCATGCAAACCAAATGGAACCCCCACTACCTCTTGTTTCAGGTCTGCTGCACAAATAGTTCCCCACATGGAATTGCTTTAATCGCCATGTTGCTTGCAGTCCATTTGTCACACTGAAGCATAAGAATGTTAGAAGAGCCCTGAACAAAGGCTCATCCAGTCCAGCACCCTATTCTCCCAATGATGAACCAGAGGCCCTTGGGAAGCCTACAAGAAGGACATGAGTGCTTCAGCACTTCACACTTGCATTTCTCCCTGACTTGGAGGTGTATATTCAGCAAAATCATGTTCCACAGCTCTCCTGTCCTCTGTTTTTCTTCTAGAAAGGGAAGTAATTTAATTTTCTTTTCACGTATTAACAAAGTATGTGAGAACAAAATTCTCACTAAACATTCCCCAGTCCTTTCTTTCCCTATGTTCCCAGATGGCAGCACATGTGAAAGGATGAACACAGACCCCATTCTATAAGACAGTTTTCATGAATAAGCAATTCAGAAGTTAAAGTTCTGTGCAGCTCTTTAAAAATCACCTAGGGTGTCTCTATTTTCATCTGAGAAATGTTAGAGGGTATGCTTTAACTAATCTCCATTGAGAGGAATTCTTGGGTCAAAAACATTAAGTGCTCTTTAAACTCAAGCTCAAAAATGAACAGTTCATGTGAATGCTGTATATATGCACTAATGTGAAGCTTACTGCAACTGAAAGACTACCTTACCCAGTACTGCTGAATCTAACAAAAGATACACTTTGGCTGTTGTTAACCGTTGAATGATTGTGAGCACCCGCAGAATAAAAATGGAATGGTTTGTTATGGGTGTTCATTCGCTCTGTACATGCTCACCCACACAAGCTAACACGGACTCTAGAAAAATGAAATTAAGCTACAAACCATAGGCTTTGTCACTGTAGACAAAACCTGTGGTTTGTAGTTCTATTGCAACCTTTGTGGTTCCAGCGTTTGTTCCTAGTGTTTAAATTCAATAACTCTGCAAGATACCTCAGGGTGCTTGTTTATACGATCAAAATCAATGGATAACCTGAAAATTCTTACTATGACATAAAAATCTATTATTTATTTAGCAATAAGCTAAGCAAGCAAAAGCTCTCAGGGCCGTCAAAGCATTCCAAAGTAGTTTCATGTAATTCATTGGTCTGAGCTCAACTGAGCAAACGTAACATGCCTGTTTGCTGAGTACACGGTAGCTTATCTTGAGATGAACAGAATGGAGAACCTGGGGCTCTTCATTCTTTTTAAATCGCCTTTGAACTACACTCACAGCATAGTCCCTGTATGGCCTTAGACTTTGTAAACAAACCCCGAGGGTGAAGTGGGTTCAGGAGTAATCTTAATATGAAATCTTCTGTAACAAGTGAGGGGCAGGGAAACAAGGCTGAAGAACTGCTGTATTTTAAAAAGTCATTTTCACCACATTCAGCTACTTGTGAACTTTTGCATGTGCAGCTACAATGAAACAAGGGCCTTTTCAAGAACTCTTACCCTCATTTGCGCATGTGAGTGTATTCTGTGACATTGCAAAGATCATGGTAAAGAACCAGAATGCCTGCAATTTCCATAAGTATTTAACACAACAATTTGCCCAGAGAAATGAAAATAGTAATAATAATGAATATGGATATTTACCCCATGTAGCTCAATTTCCAGCACCAGCCACATAGGGCGAGGAGAACCCACTGCCTAAAACTCTGGAAAGCAGCTGCTGCCAATCATTGTACAATGTTGAGCTAGATGGGCCAATGATATGACTTAATACAAGGCAGCTTACTATGTTTCTAAGAAATATTAATTTCTTTCCAGATTATAGTACATCTCTCTCTGTGTGCATATGTATATACATGCATACACCCTTTAACAAAATTGCTAAGAAAATGGCTGCCTCCCATTGTGACACAATCCAATATCAATACTTTAAATAGGAGGGCAACTGGATGCTTAAATTAATCTGCTGATGAGTTTTTGTGAAATGATTGCCCCAAGAAAGTATGATTATTATGGTGGTAATCCACTGCAACTTTTTTCAGGCTGGGCAAATTTTCTTTCCAACTGCACCCCTTTAGGTCATGTTGAATGTCATTATATGAAGAGTTCCCTGACTTCTGTGATCAGCTGGTGACTGAGGTAGGATGGGGGGCTGGAAAAGTGTACCTGCACACAGAGAACCCTCCACGCATGGCCCTTTAGATCTTAACCGAAGCCGCCATTTGTAAAATTTAGCTTCCATAGAATGAGACAGTTTAATTTAGAAAGCACACTCACACAATAGGAACTGGTTTTTTGTTTAAAAACATAAAATACTAGTGTTTTGCTAGGCCAATTTGTTATTATTAGAGGATTAATTTGGATTGTGGTGTGTTAAATTGTTGCCTTGCTTTTCAACGTAGAATTATGTATTACCTGCAATGCTGACCGTGAGTCATGATTCCTGTTAGAAGCAGCAATCAAAGCTTTTTTTTTTTAAGCCTCAACATTTCAAAAATTAGCACAGCACTTCCATGTGTTTTGCAAAGGAACTTTGGCCAAGTCAAAACAACAGTGACTTTCAATGAAATTCCACAAAACATTAGACAAATATTTTTGAACCAAATATCAGTAAAGCTATACTTCATTCCATCGTACCAGACTTCCAGTGACACCCTGAAAATAACAGTCCAGTCCTTCGTCCTGTAATTACCATTTGCTGCTAATCTTGTTTTGACTTCAGGGGCTCAGTTCACTTTTCCCTCTCCGTTTTCAATTTAACCAGGGGGTATGTCTATAAGACCCTGCATTTGCCTTCTATAATACATCGTGACAAGAATGAGAAATGAGCAAAACAAAAAGGAATCTAGACTAACCAGGAGGCTTTCTCAGATCAGACTGCGGTTTTCAGTAGATAAGTGACCTCCAAGGATAGTGCTGCAACACCTCAGATCAGGACCAAGAAAGCCAATAAATTATATACAAGGGATAAAGGATGAATTTAGTGCTGACAAAGATTACTTAAAATACTTACGTTTCACAAAATTTGGCCCAGTTACTGACCTCCTGGAGAAGCATAGGCCACTTTTTCTTCAGCCATTTTTATTAGTGTCTGAAAGCTCCTGACAACTAATACAGTGGTACCTCGGGTTAAGTACTTAAATCATTCCAAAGGTCCATTCTTAACCTGAAACTGTTCTTAACCTGAAGCACCACTTTAGCTAATGGGGCCTCCTGCTGCTGCCGTGCCGCCGGAGCATGATTTCTGTTCTCATCCTGAAGCAAATTTCTTAACCCAAGGTAATATTTCTGGGTTAGCGGAGTCTGTAACCTGAAGCGTATGTAACCTGAAGCGTATGTAACCCGAGGTACCACTGTATGCATATACTCTAACAGGCCTCCACATTTGCCTAGAGTGTTTATCCAGGGCCAACTGGAGAGCTATTTCACATTTAGCATGAAGCAAATGTTTCCCATCACGCCTGTCTATTAATTTATAGAAGTATTTCTATACTGCTGTGTCACAAAACATCAAGGTGGTGTATACTGCTAAAACTTAAAACATAATTTAAAAATTAAGTTTTAAAAATACAGAAATCTTTAAGGTGACTTGATAATGTGCATTTGTAGCACCTCCATTGTATTAGCAGACGCTGGTATACTTGTAGTCCAAAGCAGTTTCACATGGGGAGGGGAATCTAATGTGGTACTGGTTTGGGTGTGTGCATTTGAAATAACATTCTATTATTTATTTATTCAGTTTATATTGTGCCAGTGTGGCAATGCTGATGCCCTTTAACATTTCACTTATGAAAACAGGAGCACTCTTGTCTGCAACACCTTTATTTTCACTTCAAGGATGACTACCCAAATATACCTCCTTTCACTACTACCATACATGTTTGAAGCCTCTTGCCTCTGTGTCATCATTTGCTCTGCAATAGTTTGTCAGGCATTGTGAATTACCAAAAGGACCTTAATGGTTTCCTTTAATAAAAAGAGCACTCAGAATATTTAATAGAAATCACTGAGTGTTTGATCATAGAATGGTTGTACTTATTATAGAATACAAGTGGAACAGACAAGTATACAGTCGTACCTTGGTTTACAAACTTAATCCATTCCGGAAGTCTGTTCTTAAACCAAGGTGTGCTTTCCCATAGCAGCGGGGGACTCAATTTACAAATGGAACACACTCAGTAGGAAGTGAAACGTGTTCTGCTTCCAAGGCAAAGTTCACAAACCAAAACACCTACTTCCAGGTTTGCAGTGTTCTTAATCCTAGTTGTTCATAAACTAAGCTGCTCTTAAACCAAGGTACCACTGTACTACTGTTTTGTGTTGAGACCATCAAGATAGACTATTCATCAACAGGCAGGGTCTGATTACATGTTTTAATAGCAAAGTGAGTGTTTGTTCTTTTGGCTGAAGATATATAGCAAAAACATAAATGTCCTATGATACATAACCATATGTTGCAGTTCAAATATGAACTTCAATTATACCTCTGTGAAACACTGCAAGAGATGGTGCCTTAGTGTCATTAGACATGCAAGTTCATTCCATTCAGACATTTTACTTCTACAGACTGGGAAACATGGTCAGATTAAAATCAAAATGACTTTGAAGGCAGATAGGAAACAAAGCGTTGCTTCAGATCACTGAGGTTTTAGCTGATGTGGGTACTGTGTTGTGTAACACAGATCATAATTCATAATTCTTGTCCTAAATCAGATAAGAATGTACATTATCACAACTTTTGATGAAATGGACTCTAGTGCGCGAAAGCTTATACCATCTTAAGTAAGGTGCTACAGGAGCTTTATGGAGCCAAACACCAAGTTTTGCTAAAAAGAAATAGCTATATAGAAAGTGAAGCAAACCATTGAGATCCGAAAATGTAACAGGTATAACATTTCTAATTTGATGGAGTTACAATAAAGGCTTTCCTAACATAATCATATGAATTAGTACTCAGAAATAACTCTCACTTAATTCAATGGAACTTGCTCTCTACTAAGCATTTACAGGATTGCAAACGAGCTACAGTGCTCAGTTTGTGAGATAAGCTGCCTTTAGTGCTTCTGTCATAAACCCAAATACCAGCTTGCTGCCATTTCATTATAACATTATTAGATGCTATATGAAAAAGGCCAAAATCAACTGAGGCTAGTCGAGACAGTTCTGCAGAAAAAGTCTGATCCACAAGTAATTTCATTTTATCCATACACTGTACGGAATCACCTTAAACCCAACTCCTCTCAGAGAGTAGACAAAGCAGTTACCCTGTTTCTGCTTCAGTGAAAGCAAGGCAGCTTACATTAAAGTGTTCCTGACATGGACTGGGCTGGGAGCAGGGGAGTGTTATTCTAGGAACTACAAATACAAACTCCCTATAATTTAAATTATTTTCACATTACATGGGAATAAAGTGAGACTTAAAAGCATATCTTCACAAGCATGGGACAGTGAAATTCTACACGTCTACTCAGAAGTAAGCGCCCACCAAATTCAAGAGGGCTTATTCCCAGGTAGACAGATAAACTTTAATACTATAGATGTCCAAAGTCTGAAGATGTGATACAACATAATTTTTTATGCATTTATATAAATTCACAGATTCATATAAACGTGGGCCATGGAACACTACAATCTATGGTCAACCTCTGCATAAGCTGATCAACACAAAAGGATTATTGTTACATACAAAGACACATGCACACAGACATCTATAGAATAGGTAAAATGGTCAGAAGAGTAATGAGGAGCAGAAGGCAAACAGCTTACCCACAAGGAGGAACATTGCCATTATCATACCCATATTGCACTACATACTGCTCTCTCTTCCACCACATACTAATTGTCTTACCCATCCCTCCAAAGCAAGCTGTGATCTTCTGGGCATACTGGCACAAACCATTTTCGTTGGAGGATTCTTCACCTAAGGTCTGTTCACTCATTGCTTTGAATGCAACTGCTTGTGTCCTTCACTAGCTACAACTTGCTGGAGACAAGATGTAAGCCTTCTGAGCTCTCTTCCAGTTCACTTCCATTAATAATTCAAGCACTCTTTAAAATCTGCTGAGCTCTTAGAATTGATTGCACCAGCCATTTTATAGCTTTGCAAGTAATTATGTTTAGCCTGCGTGTGTGTGTGTCCGATTATGACATTCCGTTAATTTATAGACAATATGCAGAAATCACAACAAAATGCATGCCTTTCATGACTGGCAGGAAATATTATGTTCAGCTGCGAGATATCAGATGGACATATCAATTTCTGCTCAACTAAGAATTAAAAAAGGAAGTTGAATAACCACATGGAGGATGATAAACATCATGTACAATTCAATGTACAGGGCTCTGCTCCTTACAGATGGACTGGAGTTCGATTAAAATAATGATGATGTTTGGCATAAAACTAATTTCCACATTTTTGTGTTTTATGTTATAAAAACAAATCAGAAAGAAAAACACGGCGCAAAAACTTCCAAGGAAATAACTGCTACACTTTATCTACATGTTTTAAACAGAGTTGTTATAGATGGAACTGTGGATGTTCTATACTGAAAAATCCAGATTGGTGTAGCTTTTAGCATGCATAATGTCATTCTTTCCCCATTCACCTAATGAAAGCAATGATAACAGGTAAAAAGAATAGTATTGGAGAAAAACCACTTCAGGGGGTTTGTTTTGCGGTTATTATTTTTTTGCAATCAAGCAGTGCATACATTTTGTGAAATAATATATAAATATATATATTAGGGATAGAAACTAAACAAACTAAAGAATAATTTTCTCATCCAGCTGAGTTGCATTCATGCACTTAATTTAACTTAGGTTAGCTTCTTAGCCACGTGAGATGCAACCAAGTTGTTCAGAAAGTAACCTAATGGTACCAAGCTACTTTTTCAACTCATCTAGGCGAATGAACATTTGCAGCAGTGAATCAGACCACCCCAGCTATTTTATTAATTATCATTCAGGCATGACCTGATTGTCTACACAAAGATATTGTTTTTTATTAACCTGACCTTAAAATTTTAACAATTTAACAGGAAGTTGAACTTCTCCCTGATTTGCAAAAAGCATATAATATAGTTAGTGTAGTATTATCTCCTATGGCAGAGGAAAGTTCTGGAAGAACTCTACATGAAAGACCTGCTATTGGCTTATGGAAAACATACAAAACATCCACATTATACAGCCAAGCATGCTATATTACACATCCTACATCGTCATCTCCCCCACTCCCTCCATTTCACTAGGATTCTCCCTATAGAAGCTCCAATTTTTAAAATCTGTTTTTATTAAAACATTTATCTACTGTCTTTCTGTATTGAAAAGAGGCCCTAAAGCATATTAGAGCCCCCAAATCAGGGCTTCAACACCACACATACAAGTTATCTCCAGAAAATTTGTTTCTCTTCCTCAAGGCATATTAAGAACTGCCACCGCAACATTACCCGGCAAAGTCACAGACTTCTTACAAACAATTCCAAGAGAATTCCTCCTTATGCACATTTTAACTTTAAAAAAATAATAATCTCAATTTATTATTATTTATTCAATTTATATCCCACCTTTCTGCCTGAAGGAATCAAAGTCAGCAGTCATTTGTCACATAAGAGCCTCCAAGAGACTTACAAAGTTTAGCTCAGCTGTTTATAGAGCATGGTGCTGATAATGTCAAGGTTGCAGGTTTGATCTCTGTAAGGGCCAGCTGCATATTCCTGCATTGCAGGGGGTTGGACTAGATAATCCTCAGGGTATCTTCCAACTCTACAGTTTTATGATCATGGCATAAAATTGGGAGAATGGGACCAATGAGTACCTTACAATAAAAACATTACTGTGACCTATTAATCAAATGCAATAAAACAGCAGCAAAACAAAAAACCCCACCAAACTTACTTTCAATAGACAGCAAAATCATCATAATCCATCAAATGCCTGGAAGAAGAGGTGCCCAGTGCTGAAAGATATTAATGATAGTGCTAAGGAAAGCTCACTGGTGAAAGCATTCCACAAGCCAGGAGTCACAATCCTCTTTCAAAGGGGGAACCAGGAGGAGGACCTAGGATAAAGGGTCTAGGTAGGCTCATAGTCAAACAAGTATGACAACCTCTGAATGAAGCTTTGTGTTTAATGGGATCAAGCAGTCTTCAGCTACATTTACAATGCAATTGTGTACAGTGGTACCTCGGGTTAAGTACTTAATTGGTTCCAGAGGTCCACTCTTAACCTGAAACTGTTCTTAACCTGAAGCACCACTTTAGCTAATGGGGGATCCCGCTGCTGCTGCCGCGCCGCCACCGCGCGATTTCTGTTCTCATCCTGAAGCAAAGTTCTTAACCCGAGGTACTATTTCTGGGTTAGCGGAGTCTGTAACCTGAAGCATATGTAACCAGAAGCGTATGTAACCCAAGGTACCACTGTATTTGCTGACTACATTTCAGTGGGATTTACACCAGAGCACTACCATTCATTTAGCACTTTTACTAAGATAAACTACAATCAATCAAGATGGATATGCAACAGCAGAAAATGGATAGTTATTTATTTTTTAAAGGCAGGATGCTGCAAGGCAAATGTCAGGGATCAAGTAAGTCCAATAAGTTCAGAAGGTAAGCAGCAATGGCATGGCATATTGCATCCTTTCAAAAAAGCAGTTCTATCTATCATTTATCTATCTACCATCTATCTATCTATCATCTATCTATCTATCTATCATCAATATATTTATATACCACATCATAAAAAAATCAGATTGGTTTACAACAGTTATAATAAAACCATACAATAAGAATCATATAAAATATTTTAAAATTAGGGATCAGCTAACTATTATGGAAATATGCATTCTAAATTGCTCGCATAAGCCTGATGAAGCCTGACAGAAGAGTTTACAGCAGGTGTTTAGAAGTTGAAACAGAAGGCGCTTGCTGAATCTCAATTGGCAGAGTATTCCACAAGGAACACCCTTTATGCTTGCCTTTGTGCTCACTTGTCATAAAATGGGCTATGAACTCAACCTAGAAAAATCACTAAGATAATGTTTTGATCCATAACGTTTGGGATTTGGACTGAATATTTTGCTCTGTTTTGAAATCCCTGTTCAGCCAAGAACTCCCATAGTGGGTCTGAGGCACAATTCAGAGCTCTAATTCTCCATATTCAGAGTTTGAAATAATCAATCTGCCTCCTAGCAGAGGGCTGCAAAGTTGATTTCCATGCTGCAAATGAGAAACACAATCATATGTAGCACATCGCCAGCAGACAGGTATTGCTGACGAACTAATCAAATCAGAAGACAGTGTCGGCTATGAAAGAAAGGCTTAGCTGTGCTGCAAGGATTATTTAGAAATCACAGAACAAAGAAAAGGCAATGCAGCATATTGAGAGCTACTCTTCGCCCCTGCATTTGGGAAGGGCTTTATGGCAGCCAGTGATCTAATCTGATGTCATCCTGGCACCAAGCTAGAGAATCTTGTTTGTATTCTCAGACATATAAAAGGTTGTCAATAGGGCTGTTTTCAAACAGACAGTGATTAAAAGACTTTGCCTGACTGCTCCTTGGCTACGTGAGGAAGGAAGACACTTTGGAACACAGTGGGAGAACAGGAGCCGAGACCACCCAAAACTTGAGGAAGGAAGGTGTGTGCTGTGACTTTACATACATTGAATTCATTTAAGTTTGTGGCCTGTGAAATGGGATAGTGCTGAAGCATACCCATTTTTAGCTCATTTCATAAGCATATCCCTTTACTAACAGGATAACATCATGTGCTTAACTGGCACTAGCCACATCAGGGGCTTCCCAACTCGACTCCTCCAAAAGTCTGAGCATCTTGTGAAAGCAAGGGAAAGAGCCTTATACACTTAGGTTGAACACTTCATCTGCATGCGCGGACTCCTAACTTCTTTCTAGGTGAGGTTGGGAAAGACCCTCTCTGACATCCTGGAAAACTACAGCCAGGTACGGTAGGCAAGCTGGATGGATGAATAATCTGTCTTGGTATAAGGCAGCTTCCACTGTGAGTTTAATGTCTGACTGGCTTCCAAGAATCCTGATTCAGCTGAGAGATGATTGGTATTTTAATACAGTTTAGTCCCAGGGAAGCCCTGTTTAGGCATTCAGAATACAAATTCAATTAATGTACAAGATGGAAACAGAAAGTTCTGCTGCTTCCCCCAGTGGCTGCTCAATGAACGCCTGAACAAAACCTTTGCACACATGTGTGTGTCTGTGTGTTTGTGTGTGTGTAGGCTCTATTCACACTGGTGGGAAGCTTAACACCAATGGGTGTTCATTCCTATGAACAGAAATACCTCCATATGTACAGCAGCATGTGCAGAGGCTCTATTCAGACATTCAGTAACCTTGTGTAGGAGGAAGACCCCAGCCTGCCATCCCCGCACATTCACTGAATGTGCAATGCCCAAACAGGGCATTTTTTCTGAGCACTCTGCTAATATGTTTTTACAAGCTCCTCTCAGTTTCTTGCTAAGTGTCCCAGTCTCTCATGTGCAATGTGCTGGACACTTAAAGCACATATATGGATAACATGTGCAAAGAAATACTGTGCGTTCTCTATTACACAGAGAATCAGTTCAGATGATTTGGTTTTACAAGAACCAGATTCAGGCTCACACAATCTTTCTAGTGCAGTCACTTTCACATTATTATTATTATTATTCTATTTCTATCCCAGTCTTCCAAAGGAGCCTGGGGCAGCAGACATCAGAATCCTGATTTATTTATGCTAATATATATGCAAATTTATATATTGTTACTAAAGAGATGTAATGCACCCCACCATAGTAGTAAAATGCCTGCCTGTTATGCTATTCTGGTGCTAAATGATGATGAGCAACTTAGAGATCTGCCTCCTTAAGGCTCTTTAGCTTTAAACCACACTTGGATGAGATAGGAATAGCCTTTTAAGCAGGACCCTATTTCTTGCCTGTGCACATCCTGCCCCGCCCCCTTTCTTTGCTGCAAACCACAGTTTGTCAATACACACAATCAATCAAAAACCTGTAATTTGTCTGCAAGTTAGAACTGCAAGTTACAGTTTGACCATGTAGATTTCAATTATGATTTGCAGAGCACTGAAAAACTTCACAAAACAAGGAGATGGAAACCCAGCCTCAAATACAAAGCCTTTTTTAAAACCGCTTTTCTGTGTGCTCACAAATATATCGACTAAAGAGGCAATTGATATGGGAGACTCACTTGGGCCATTGCTGGTGACTAGAATATGACTAACCAGCATGTTTTCATGGAAATCTCGGGACTAGTTTTAATTCCACAATAGTAGCAAACTGCATCCAATTGAATGTTTTCATTATAGACATTGTACACAATCCACCAGGTGAGATCTTTTGCAGAAGACCTAAATGAAAGGGAACACAGCAGTGTTCTTGTGGAACCCCCATTCATTTTGATGCAACACACAGGTAAAATTCCCAGTCGACTATCTTTTTTTAAAAGTGAAAATAACTATGTTTCTTGCATGCTTTTTAATCTGTTATTTAGTTTCTTTAAAACAAAATTGGCTGGACCTTAGAAACTAGAGGAAGAAGGGGGTGGGGAGCACACAGCTATAGTAAGAATCCAGGCCTGATTTTTTTTTTTTTTCACTAATCAGTTTGGTCACAGGGACATTTTCAAATCTCCCTGATGGGTGGGGAAGGGAGACTAATCTCCTTTCAGGTGGTGAAGGTTCAATGGAGAAAAGCAAGGGGAAATATCTAATTAAAGTCATTACTTTTATGCTGCTCAGCTCTATTCATCTGGTTGACTTGACATGGCCTTTTCAACTGTATGGAAAAGGAGAGATTAGAATGAAGAATAATAGGGCAGCTCCTTAGTGAGCAGTTTCCATGAACCAGGAGTTCAACAAAGTGGCTAATGAGATGTGGGCTTGAATTTCTGGTTTGTTTCTGTTGTTGTGCATTTAGGAGCTTCCTTATTGACATGGCAACTACTTACTGTCGCTACTAGTGTTGCTATCAAGCAGCAACAGAAAAGGATACTTTTCTCCCTTTAGGAAAATTTCAATTACATGCTTCAGATTGCCAAACTTAAGTCTAATAGTGACAAGCCCGAGGCAATGATCAGCAGGCCCCTCCGTATCCAGAAGGACGTGGGCATCCACTGTATGTGATGTTCAACCTGTTGGTTGCTCAGCTTCACAAGTTAGGTGCTCTTTGACTTTGAATTGCATTAGTATCCAGAACTGCTTTTCACTGTCTGCTCTTGGTGATAATCCTGAGGCCCTTTTCAAAAAAGTTCTGATCTAGAGATGATCATCCAAGACTTCTTAAACCTCAAAGCTAGAGCAATGTTTCACTCTATGGTGATAGAGGGTAAGCTTCAGCTAGTGCAAAACTGGTCCTTCCTCTTGATCAGGGTGGGTCACTATTTCCTCCCGTTGATTTTGTGGTTTTGACCATGCAGTTGTTAATGTTCCCTCCACACCCTGCCAACAACCACCAAGCCCTAGGACTTGTAAAAATAAGCAAGTGAAGTTGTCTTCAGCCAAACACAAAAACATAGAACTCTCTTAATTCAGACAGCCTAGCTCTTGTCTCACAGCATCAAGTCTGAAAGCTTGCATTAGCACTGCCTGCTGGGTGTACGTGCACTACCAAACCCACTTGTACAGTGCTCTCAGCATAAGAGATCAATAAAAATCAGCTTTCCATCACAATGCCGGGAAACAAAAGTGCTGAGTCACACTTTGTTAATGTAGCAATCTGATCAGCTTATCTATTATGTCTCTCTCTCTCTCTCTCAGATATATAAATATATATTATGGACAAAAATAAGTCTGTAACAGAGACCTTTTCCCATCCTCCCCACTTCATTCCCAAAACAGACTAGACTGAAATATGCATATGAAACAGTTTGGCTATGATCATCAGTACTGATTAAATTATTCACTTTAATCAGTACTGCTGATCATAGCTTAACTATTTTCTTTAGTCTTCCAGCCTAATTAATCTCCCATTCACTGGCAGAATACTCAGAACATAATACAGATACGGTATTAGCAGGTCTTATTTGCAAATGTTTACAGGATCAACAATTGCTGCCTCATTTGTGTTGAAAAAGTGATACCACAAAATGAGAAACATACACAGGAGTAAGTGAAATGGCAGGTTTTACTGCACCAACTCAATTCAAAATGAGTTTTCAGAACAAGGGATGGCAAATCTGTTTGTTTCTTTCAGTTTTTCATTTTTACAATCTTAAATTCAGTTCTCCATATTTCCACATCAGCTTGCAATCTTCAGGAAAATTCTTCAGAAAATAATGTTATTTTTTCCATATGCACGCGTGCACACACACACACACACACATACACACAATTTTGCTTAATACATTTTTGCAAAGCAATTTCTCCTAATATAATGCATTTTGTATGTTATTTTCATAAATGTATGCATAATACCAATTTTACCTCAGAATGCACATTTTTGTAGATATTATTTGGCTGGAGAACTGCATTGGAATATTTGAAGGCATGTGAATTTGGAGGCTGCTTGTGCTTCAGATCTTGCATTGCTTCGCAAAGTCTGAATTAGGTTGGTTCACCTTCAAATGCAATTAAATTTCTCCTCAGATTCAAAACATAGGCAGTGTTATTGTAGGGCAGGGCAAAAAGAGAAAGACAGTCTGTTCTCTGGAAAAAATCAACTTTCTCCGAGCTGGCAGACAACCACGGGTAGTTCTAGGTGGTTTTTACAAGTGGAAACGAGGCTGGACAGATTTAACATTTTTCATGTGAGATAAAACTTGCTGGCCTGGAATCCACTTGTGCTTTATTGAACATCCCCCACTCCACAATTTCTGTAGTGCCAACACAGGCTAGATATGCCACTCCAACAACTAGCGTGTCAAATCACTAGACTTGGCTTGAGTTCAAATCTCTCTAAGTCCTGCAAAGGCAATGTAGCAAATCTACCAGCAAAATGAAAATGCAGCATCTTTTCCGTAAGGCACTCTTCTAGTTACATTTTTAGGTCATAGGAAAGAAATGTGCAAGTAAATGCCAACTCTACTGCAAGGAATCATGGTTCAAAGCACAGATATAAAGCAAGTCAGGAAGAAAAGGCTGCGTTGCTCGATTGGCCATAGGTAAAGCTGCCACCTGTTACAATTAAGCAGAAAAAAAGCCCACTTGGGATGTCAGCCCAACAGGCTACAAAAGAAGTAGGATAAAGTATTCTAGGTAGAAGCAGGCTTCCTACAACTTGTGGATGAGTCCTCTGACATTCATAATCATAAACTGAATGGTCAAGAATTACATTGAACAACATTTTGCTGTACCAAGATTTGGATTCAGTAAAAACCCATTTGACTATTAGCCTGGACAATCTTCTACTCTGTCCCCATGGATCTTGAGTCTATAGTCATGGATAAATATTAGTCAGGGCCTGCTTTTAGCAACATTGCAAGCAAGATTTGGTAATTGAAGCAAAGTTCTTTAAATGAAATAGTTTGTCTTTTACGTTTCACTAAACTTTCAGCCTTGTTAAAGCTGTCAGGAGCATTTAGGTTGCTCATACATTCTCACTAAAAAAATTTGGTAATGGTATTTGGCAACTACTCTTGCAACTTCAGGTCATCCCGTGTTTCTCTCCATCAGGCCACTGGAATCACTGATGAGACTAGCTGTGGACTTCCAAGATTCCTTCAAATATAATCCCCAGAACCATGAGAACTATAAATATTTTTAGTAAAATCTGAACCACTCACGAAATGTGGAAACTGATATGTGGAACACAGAGAACTTTGTTCATAATTTAGTCTAGATTGGTCTTCTTTGAGTTCAAAATAGAGGTACACCTACACAGAAATCCTGAAGTTAAAACACATGTAGATCTGATTCACATCCCGCTTCCGCAATCTATGTATTCCAATAATTAAGCACACCTGTCCAGACCACAACACCATGTAATTACAGGATGGGAATGCACAATTCTGAGAATGATTTTTAAAAGCAGACGACAACCTGCCCATGGACATTTACCTGTTGAGAGATGATCATAGTAAATGATATTGTGCCTCCCCCCCAAAAAAAAAACTATTTTGCCACCTGGTAGTACCCTAATTACCTGTTATATTTTAGTATCTCTCTCTTTTTTTGCCTGCCAGGGAAGAACATCCTGATATTTTCAAGTAATACTTTAGTAGGGAAGAAGTCATTATTTGTGAGGTTGCTGAGTTTTAGTGTACCAAGTAATTTTCAGTCTACAGAACCATAAAGAAGGTGACAGCTTGTCACCAGGAGCTAGTTATGTAGTGCATTAGACTTTACAAAGTACAAGAAAAGTTAATCCTTTGTTATCAAAGCTTAATTTGCTTGGAAGTTGTATCCCAGGATAACAGGAAGCTGGATGCACCGCTTTGATTCTGCTGACGTCACCAATATGAAGAGAATGCTGCTCTGTGTGCCGAGAAAGACTAAAATATAACCTTCTGGAGCAGGCAGGACTGTTTCTTAGTGGGAAAGTACACGCTTTGCATGTAGAAAGTCCTACGTCCAATCCCTGGCATCAGAGGAAGCAGATGAAGTAGAAGTCTGAAAGACCTCTGCCTGAAACTTCCAGTCAGAATATAAAATAGTGGACTAGATGAAGCAATAGTTTGACCCAGTACAATACAGGCAGCCCAGTCCTACACACTGCTGTGTATCATTGCCTAGCAATGATACAATGGACCCAGAAAAAAGGTTCCTGCTAGTGTTCCTGAAGGCTATGCCATCATATCCCGTGCTGTGATAGTGACCAATACCTTGGGTATGCTGCTGCAATGACTACTCTCTTCCCTTACTGTTGTGCCTCTTTTATCCTTGACCACCCTACTCTTTAACTACAGTATGGTTAATAAACCAATTTCCAAAAAAAAAAATCCAACAAACCACAGTTAACATTAATCACAGTTCAGGATTCTAGAGTGAGACAACACAAGCAGCTGTGCTTAATCTGAAACAAGACCAAAAGTTTCCAAATTCCATCTTTGTAGTTGCACTGGAGGAGGGGAAGTACATGAGCCCAAGGCCCATTCCTGCAGTATGAAGCCCTAGTTTTATCTGAATGAGACCTATGTGATCATACACAGGAGGCAGATACGCATCAATAAACCCTTTAATTCACCATTATAATTCTGGGGGACACACCTGTTCCGGCTGTGGAATTTCAAGTTCTTCAAATTCAGTAGGATATTTGTCCAAGAATGACACAAGTCCACAATTAACACGAAAGTTGCTTTTAAGTTATATTCCAAATATGCAAGAAGAAAAGCTAATTGGGGAGCTTCTTGTAGTTGCACTACAAACATAAGCATAAACTAACCCAGGAATTATCAGCTAAAATTCTAATGCTCTTAGCAGATGCTGGGTATATTTTTGTTCTGGAACTAGCTTGGCAACATCCACTTATTTCTCTTTAACTACAAACAAGCCGCAAGCCAATCTTTACTGCTTTTTGCTGTCCTTTTTGTGCTGCTGCCAAATACTTGCATTATTCCCCCTACCTCCCTTAAGTCATCCAACTGACACACAAAATAATTTGAGGGTTGTTGTTTTTCTTCCACTGAAATCATCAAAAGCAAACACTTCACACTGACACTTCACACTCAAAAAGAAAGGTTTCGCATATGCTTTCACTGCCTCAAGTGTCTGGAAATGAAATTGTCAAACTGTCTTGTTACTGAAGAAAAACAATACATGAAAGGGAATATATCTGTTTCTCGATCCCCAACTCAGTGAACTGAAAGAAGAAAATAATTGCATTATATACATGCCCTTTTTCTGTCATTAGAGATGCTGCACAGAGAAGGAATCGTACTACTTTCCCTGCATATGCAGATGTAAATCTACTGCACAATAATCCACGTTATATGGCAGGCTCTCTTTTTAATTTAGCATATGGTCAATCCAATTCCTGGCTGCTAGGCAGAGTGTTAAATCACCTGCTTGCTATTGGTGCCCAGAAGCTGATTCGGGAGCTGGTGGTTAGCTGGTATATTTTAGCAGAGCGGCGTCAGAACACATGTCTTTGCATGCTTTAGGTCTAAAAGCACACCCTATATTACTTCATCTGCAAAACAATTACCTTGTTAAACTACTGGAAAATGCCACGCCTTCAAACTGTTCAAAAAAACAAGAGACCATTCACACCAGAACCATTTATACTGCAGCTCCACATTCATTCATTCATTTGAAAGTACCAATATTATCAGTGAACAATCAAACTGGTAGCATTGTACCTACGTGTTTCCAAGTGAAAAATGTGGAATAAACTGTTATTTTTGCCTACACTTTAATTACGCCCCACCTGTTGTATTCCTCCCAGTGCAATAAGTATTATTTTTTTAAGACCTGAACTCAAAAAATTAAATCCATCACTATCCAGTGTGTCATCTTAATAAATACATCACATTATGAAACTTTCCCTTTTTTGTGGGAAGAAACAATTGTTTCTCAGAGCTTCATATTTCAAGAGGACAAGTTGGAGCAAAGCGGGTTTCAGCTGAAAGAAAAGCAGTTTATCCAAGGGAGTTGTGGGATCTCCTCAGGAAATATAAAAAGCTGTCTTATACAAATCCAGCTACCTGTCTAACCCACCGTTGCCTTTTCTGATGATGCAGGCTTCCAGGGTCTGAAGCAGAGGTCTTTTCCTAACACTCACTACCTGATCCTTTTACTAAAGTGACCAGGGATTGAACCTGGGGTCTTCTGCATGCAATACCTGTGCTCAATGACCAATCTATAGTTCATCCTTCCCTAGTAATATTTCAATAAGAAGTTGTAGGAAACTGCTTACATCCAAGGAATGTTGTTGTTGCATGAATTGGTCCAGATGGCCAATATATAGTATATATAGCCAGGCCAAGTTGAGTTTTCCCATTAAGCCAGCCTTCACCAACCTGGTGCCCTCCAGCTGTTTTAGACTACAGTTCCCATCATCCCCTGCCACTGACAGCTGTAGTCCAAAACAGCTGGAAAGCACCAGGTTGGCAAAGGATGTAATAAGCTTTCAAGTCAGAAATATCAATACATAGTAATTCCTCTGAAAACATAAAATGATTCTAGATTCCTCCTGAAATAATCTCACAGGAACACTACACTTTTGTAGTACAGCTCCCTGATATGAGAAATCATCATCATAGCTACAAAAACTAAGCAAATGACAGGCCTGACCTGACACTTGACTTTCGTACCCATATTTTAAGCAAACTCTAGGTGCAATGCAAAAGAAAACTCTTGAATGCTGAAAGCAACCAGATTCTGGACTCCATAACTATAGTTATCAGGCATTTTTGGAACTTCATTGTAACAACCTGCCTGCTCTGCCACACTGAGAGTAGAACCCTGTGCCCTGCTACCTAGGACTAAGTGTCATTGAGCTGTATTAGATTTATTTCTGAGCAGACATAGGATTGCACTGCAACTCATACATCTGGATTAGAAAGCATCACAAGAGGAAAACAGGAGTGAAAAGAGTACAGCATAACAAATTTGCCTCTAGATCAGTGGTTTTCAACTAGTGTCGTGGTACCCTGGGGTGCCTTGAATGATGGTCAGGGCAACACTGGCCTCTGTCCCTCTTTCCTTCCCTCCCTCCTCTGATGCCTTCTCACATCTCTGCCTCCCAAAGGCTTGCACAGCTGTTTATTGCAGCAGCCCTGGCTATAAGCTCTGCAAGCAAAGTCTTCCACTACAGTAGTGGGGCTTTGTACCCCCCCTCCCTGTTTGCCCCACTCCCAAAATGGCTATGGAAGCCCCCAGAACAGCACCCAGGGGGAGGAGAGAGGAGATTCTTCCATCTGGCAAACTGAAATGCTTGTGCTGCTGTAACAATCTCCTTAGCACTACAATGAATTCTTCCCAAGTAATCAACCGCCACACTGGTTTGGCTAGTTCTGTTTGAAGAATGAACTTTCCATTCAAATGATATTATGTGTGCCGTTCAGACCTTGGCAAAGATACCTAGAAATCAGCAAATACACTTTACAAACTCTGGCACTTGTAATGGGAATGTGGTAGGTACTTCTCTAATAAGCAGAGACATGCATACATTCTGCACTATGCCTGAACAAATAAAGCTTACAATATCTGAGCCAAAAGGGAAACGTGATCACGTTAGGCACACCTGTTCATCAACTTGAAACCTGCCCAGCTACCATCATACAATCTTACAAATCGGAACAGGGGATGGTGGTAGTATGAAGAAATTATGCACAAATTATTCATGTGGTGAATCCTTGCCGTAGCCATTCCATCTTTGATCTATCCATGCTTCTCCTTAAAGGGAGAGTCTTAAAATATCTTTAAAAAGCATGCCTCAGAACTAGAGTTTCTAACATGGCTTAATTTGCAGAATAATTGGCTGAATAAATAAAAACAGTTTGCTGGTGAAAATGTAGGCTGCAACTCACTGCTGGTTAACACCAAGGGTAAAGAATGTTTTCACTTGGTATAAGATTTGATGAAGGGATTACTGTATTTCAGTCCATTTTCAAAGACAGTCAGTAAACCTTGCTCCATATATAAATTGAGCTCTAAATATAATCCAATTTTAACTACTGCATATGTTGAAAACTTGCCTGTCCTTTCAACAGCAGCAGACAGCTCAAACCTAATAATGTTCAAGCTACGGTACTTGATCAATCATCCCAAGACATGCAGATCAGACATGTCTATTGCAGAGGACAAGGGGGGTTACTTAACAGTTGCTATACCTATAAAAAGTGCTTTCCTTTCTGCTAAGTTCGTAATGCAAACCAGATCTACCATTTCAAAACAAGAACAGTATGTACTTGCACAGAGAAACAGAGTACTGTACTCCTGTTAAGAATGTAACAACCCATATGAGACACACGCCTAGTTTAGTCCAACAAAACTTCCCTAATTTGTTTCCTGTTTGAATAAATCAAGAATAACATCCTGTACGCTATTTAAACTATACCGTATTGTGAGACAATTTACATAGCAAGGCAGGCTCAATCGGGACGGACCTTGACCATTTTCAGAGCTCTGATGTATTTGTAACTCCATTTGTATTCTCCAGATGAAACGTCTCCGCAGCTCAGAAAAGCTATAGTTTCCTCAAGAACAGAACGGAACAGCTAGTCCTTTGGAGTGGCTGCTCTCCCTCTGGCTCTTTCCCTTTCCCTTGGCGAGCTGCTCAGCTCTGGGGAGGTGTGGCCATGTCAGGCAGGGTGTGCCGCTGCTGCTCCCAAGTAACGTTAAAAGCACAGCAAAGATTCGATGCCCTTTACAAATCTTAGTCATCCTGATCACTGATGCAGAGAACACCTTTGGAATGAATTAACATTTTGATGAGTTAACATTTTGCTATTTGCACACAGAACGCTAACAGCTAAAGGAAGGGGGGGCAAATTGCATTAGGAGAATGACAACCGACAAACCTCCATTCACCAGCCCGAGGAAATAGCACAAAATTGTTGATATTGATCAAGAGGTTTCCTGACTTGGGTAAGGGGAAATTTCAAGCGTTTGAGCTGGATATTAATTCCTGGAGCAAAGTCAGTTGCCTACAGGACTCATTAGGTCCGCTGTGCCCTCCAGTTTTCTGTGTGTGTTGGGTATGTACCTGAATGCACCATGAACACTGGGTCCAATCCACATTTCATCACCAGTCCCCACTCATTGATGACTTTATTTTAACCATTCCTACTAACTTTCACAGGAAGAAAGGCACATATTATTTCTATTCACTTAACCACTGCACTTATCAAACCTAAGCTTGAACTCACAGAAGGACAACTCCAGTTCTCTCTCTCTCTCTCTCTCTCTCTCTCTCTCTCTCTCTCTCTCTCTCACACACACACACACACACACACACACACACACACTATAGGGCTCAGCATCTCCTAACTCAGCATCTCATTTCTTTTTTAAGCTTTCCACTAGACAGCTGTTCAACATAACGTAGTCAATAACTGGGGTTGTAGTGTGTGGGGAATCTTTCTCTGCAATGAGCTTGACACCATGAGTTGGTTACCATTGGGAGGCCTGACTCCATCTTCAAACTTTTGCACTGTAGCAGAAGGGTAAAAATCTGAATCCATAGCAGAGCAGCCAATTTATGATAGACCAAAGGGACATGGAGAACAAGCTGAAGGGTTCTATGTGAACACCTGTTTACATGCTTTTGTAGTAGCTTGATGTTAAAGAGAAGGGGTGAGGAAACTGTGGCCCTCACCCCTTCTCTTTAACATCAAGCTACTACAAAACACCTGTTAATGGATTACAGCTGCCTCATCCTTGACCATTGGCTGTGCTGGCTGGTGCTGATGGAAATTATAGTCATAACATATGAAGGACCAAAAGTTCCCCTGAGATAGAGCATGCTGGTACCACTTCAAACAAGCTTAGCTTGTATCGGTGTGGCATAGGGAGGCATAGGGGACTTTTTCTGGGGCTCTTTCACTAAAATCAAATAGGGAAAATGGGTCAAGTGGTGCTCTTGAAACAGTCAATAGCTTCCAGCTTTTAAAGTGGTGTGTAAATCAAAGCAAGAGAGAGGATACACAGTTGACAATGAGCTCACCTCTGTCACCTTGGCATGAAGGTTTATTGCCCATCCCCAAAATAATGAACTGAAGCCCTGGGAATTAAGAGCAGGTCTTAAACAAAGCAAGACTGGGCAACTTTTGGGAGGTGTCCGTTGTCACCAGGGCCCCTGGATTTGTTTCAGGCAAGTATTGTGGGCGCTTAGTCAGGCAGTGCTACAACTTTTATTATACTAGCCTCCAGCATGGTCCACCCAGGGTGTTGAATGCTCTTTTGCCTCAGCTCCTCTATTGCTTCCAGGTAACTGGCAATACCTGTCCTACCAGTTGCCTAAAGCAACCTCCTCTTATAACTACAAGGGTGGCCTATATTTCCTCCTTATGTTCACAGCAATTTTGTGAAGCAGGTCAGGCTGACAGGCAGTGACTGTTCCAAGGCCAGTCGCTGCACCTAAAAAAGGATATTATAGAGTTGGAAAGGGTTCAGAAAAGTGCAACTAAACCAATCAGGTGGTAAGATGTAAAGGAAAATGAGCAGCCAAGACCCTTAATATTCACACAGACCACCCTCCACTGTGTTTTTAGACAAAGAAGATTCCAATGAAGCATCAGGAATAATGCTTCTTGACGGCAAGAACTGCTCAACAGTGGAACAGATTCCCTCGGAAGGTGGACTTTCCTTAAGCAGAGGTTGGATGGCCATCTGTCATGGATGCTTTAGTTGAGATTCCTGAATTGCAGGGTCCCTTCCAACTCTACAATTCCCTGATTCCATTATAACATCTGAAGGCAGCCCTGTTCAGGGAAGTTTTTAATGTTTGATGTTTTGTCACGTCACATCATCATCATCATCATCATCATTATTAAAAACAAAAAAATTCCTTCCAGTAGCACCTTAAAGACCAACTAAGTTAGTTCTTGGTATGAGCTTTCGTGTGCATGCACACTTCTTCAGAAGTGTGCATGCACACGAAAGCTCATACCAAGAACTAACTTAGTTGGTCTTTAAGGTGCTACTGGAAGGAATTTTTTTGTTTTGACTATGGCAGACCAACACAGCTACCTATCTGTAACTATTATTATTATTATTATTATTATTATTATTATTATTATTATTCTGTTGGGAGCCACCCTGAGTGGCTGGGGAAACCCAGCCAGATTGGCGGGGTATAAATAGATAACACTGGTCAACAACAAATTTGTTGTCTGCGTTTTTTCAGCTGATTTAGGATGAATCTAATGCGCTGAATCCAAAAATCACATTGGTTTTGCTCAATCAGGTCAAGTTTTTGAGCTATGGCCACATGTCTTTTTTACGTTTTTGTTCACATGTACGCTTGTGTGGAGCATTTTAGAAGACGTTGGTGGGGGTAAAATGCCTTGTCAAATAATTGTTTTGATTGGAAATGATTATTTTAATGAGAAGAAGTATTCAGGTCCGATAGTTCTGGGTGATTATGTCGAAAAGGAATCAGTTTGAAGTCATAAAACCTCGAAATCTTCCATAAATTGGTCCAGCAAAGCATAAAGTTGGGGGATTAAAACTAAGTTAATGGGGCAGCCGCCCCACGAAGTATCCTGATCTTCAATCAGCACGTCGTCCTGTAGCTCATTGTGATGAAATTCCAGTGCCTCAATGAGTGACGAACAGGGGGAGAGATTCCATCAGGACATGAAAGAGATGGAGACCAGGTATCAGGGTCGCTGGGACGCAGTCATGATGGCTGACTACTGTTGGACTCTGAAGAGAGACCTCCGTGCTGCTGAGCATTCCAGGAGTTCCAAGAAACAGAAGTTCAAGCCCTGAAGTTTGAAAAATGGTGAAACAACATGCAATTTACGTGTACTTACCTTTATCAATGCCCACCATTCAGTTTACAGAAAACATGACCTGATGGAGAGAAACGGATGCCATTTCCTGATTCAGCAGTGCAAAAATACCCTAAATCATTCATCTAGACAACATTCAAAAAGTAAAAAATTGTTGCCCAGTGTAATATATTATATTATTATTATTATTATTATTATTATTATTATTATTATTATTATTGCTGCTGCTGCCGCTGCTGCTGCTCCTGCTGCTGCTGCATGTTCCTCAGGCTGTTTAAAAGAATAATAATGAAATGTACTGATCCTGCTGGGATTTTTCTCTCTGAAGTCAGGGTTCCAGAAAAGTATAACAGTTCCAGAAACTTAAGACAAATAAATCAGTCTCCCATGATTAAAAAACACACCAAACCCTTCTGTTAACAAGAATAAGAGAGCCAAGAATGGTGGGTAGGTTGTATAATTTGTTTAAGCTTCCAATACTGACCACAAGGCCATTTGTAATCTTCTTTGCTGCTTTTCCATAGTTATGCGCAGCTGGCGAGCCAGCCGATGCCAACTGCTTTTCTTTAACTGGGCACCAAGAAAGGGGTCACAAGCAGATAACACTGAGATAAAACACTTGGATGCATGTATTGTGTGACACAGGGTTTTCTGCCAAGAAATCCAACACTGCTTAAAGTCCTTTCATAAGCTAACTCATCCGTATTTCACTTCTATTAGTATCTTCTTGATTAAACAGTAAGTTCTTGGTTTTGCAAAGGGAGGTGTTTTTCTTCAAAGAACATGTAAGGAGTTTTATTTCAGGTATACAAGTGTGACTGCAGTACCTTGATTGAAAATTAGCGCACATCAGAACTCAAGGCTATGTTTGATTCATGAGCTCTTGCAGGTCATCTGTAGATGGCCATACATGGAACAGGCTTAACTCTTTGATGAAGCAAGGTATGGCATGGCTGTGATGCAAGCAAACACCACTCCAGACACACTATAGACCCCAACCACCACAGCGATGTGACTAACTAGATCCAAAGAGGGTGGTGACAAGTCAACATGAGACGGAAGGGGAGTGCAAGGAAGCAGCTGTAAATAGGGACAGACTTGGCCCCCATTCTTAGAGTAGGGGGACCGAACACTTAAAGTTAGTATAAGGCACATAGTAGGATAAAAGTAAAGACAAACAAAACTACTTGCATTGTAATGCAGGCATAGGCAAACTTGGCCCTCCAGATGTTTAGGGACTACAATTCCCATCATCCCTGACCATTGGTCCTGTTAGCTAGGGATCATGGGAGTTATAGGCCAAAAACATCTGGAGGGCCAAGTTTGCCTATGCCTGTTCTAATGGAACTATGCATATAGGTGCTGTAGAACCAGCACAGAAGGAGAAAAGCAATATATAAGAAATGCAAGCACATATTATGCAAACATAATGGACAGATTTTCTATTTCAGATAAGCCCCATAATAAATGAATCATGAGAAATGTCCCTAATAAATATTTCCAAGGTAAGAGATATATTTTTCAAATCATGATAATCTACCATAATGAAAAGTGACCAAGCAGTAATATATACATGTTTGTTTCCACAGTGAAATATGAAACTCCAAGAAATAACTAAAGCAGAAGCTCTATCTTGTTTCATTTATGTTTGCCCATCATTGACCCAGTACTAATTGTTTCATATTTCTTATGCATACTCACTTCCTTGAAGGACTATTGTTTAGATGGTGCGTTTTTAAAAAATAAAGTGGCAGAACGTGATTATAAAAACTGTTATTGCATATATTTTTAAAAGGAATAGATCCCCAGATGCCTCCATGCAGGAAGGGTGGGTGGGAGAGGGAGAAGGAGAGTACTCACTAGTACAGAGTGCCAGTGCTTCATATTTTAAAACAAAAAAAGCACTGCCTCAATAAGAACAGCATAGCAGCCAGGTATGCAGGGGCAGAGGAAGGGGGTGTGGTGGGGGCAGCCCACCCCGGGTGTCATCTCTGAGGGGGTGACAAAATGGCACACTGTGGGGGCGGCACTTACTGCGAGGCCTGGCCTGCAGTGTGCCCAAGCCACGCATCTCTCTTGGGAGTGATGTGGTGGCTTGGGACCCCGCACTGCCCAAAACGGCAGCGTGGGGCTTGCGTCCGCCAGGTGGACTCTGTGGGCGGATCGCTGCGCCGCCCCTGTGGGCAGATTGCCTTGCCCCTGGCACTCTGTGTGCTGGAGCAGCTAGCTACGTGCCTGCAGAGCTGCGCAGAGTTGGTCAGGGTCAAACACACAACATATCCAAACCAGGAAAATCTAGTATTCATTATTTTTAATAATAATAATAATTTATTATTTATACCCCACCCATCTGGTTGGGTTTCCTCAGCCACTCTGGGCTGCTTCCAACAGAATATTAAAATACAATAGTCTATTAAACATTAAAAGTTTCCCTAAAATGTTCCATACGTGAATATATATTGATTCATAGAAGTAATCATAGAATTGTAGAGTTGGAAGAGTCATCTGGTCCAAACCCCTGCAATGCAATAATTTTCTGCCCAACATGCAGCTCAAACCCACAACTCTAAATTTAAGCGTCTCATGCTCTACCAACTGAACTATCCCAGGAATGATCATCTTATTTATTTTCAAGGGGGTTAACGGTCAGAATCAGGACCATGACATGTCTATAAAGTTTAAAAGAGGTTTTCCAGACTAATATGGGGGGCTATCAAGTCAAGGTTAATGGGATGCTGCTAACTTTGGTAGGAAGTAACCAGACAGGGAGTGATGGATAACAGAGGACAAGACCGGAAAGATATGAAAGCAAATCATATGAACGTGATGTGTTGCAGACATCCTCTCTTAGAAAGGTTTCAGAATCAGTACATAATGTAAAGATTGGCTCAATCAGGCACAAACTCAGTTGTTGGTGTCTGTCTGTAGTTTTGCACAACATAGCTCAGTGTCCTACAAATTCTAACTGTGAAATAAAAACACTAGCTTACCACCCAGGCTGTTGTGAAGATGAATGAGATAAGATCTGTAAAACATTTGGCACAGTAAGGAGTCACAAGGAATAATGAACAAGTGCAGAAAAACCAGCTTCTGCAACTACAGTTGCCTAATTATTTTGCAACAAATGTTGCTTGCTAGCTATGTGCATTTCTAAGCAGCTACATCAGTGTCAGTGGAATGAGCTAACCTGTAATAAAGAAAGAATGACTATGCTTTGAGGATCCACACTGTAAAATATTTTTTTTCTTAAACTCATTTAGAAATATTCTAATGATGAACCAAAATTACTTCTATGCTGCAAGGCCATCTTATCCATCCTTGCCTTTGGCTGAACCCTGTTGTCTTGTTTTCATTAAAATGTTATAATAGCTGAAAACATTATAATTCATGAATTGGTAGCAAGACAAATTCCATTTTTTATTGTATGAATTAAATAAAACACACAGAATGGTGAGCAAACTAGCAAGAGTCAAGCTTTGCTCTCGGGACCTCTACCAGTCAGCCTGCCTCTTCTTTTTCTTGCTTAACATCTATTCTCTTGACCATGGGTAGGCAAACTAAGGCCCGGAGGCTGGATCCAGCCCAATTGCCTCTAAATCCGGCCCGCAGACGGTCCGGGAATCAGCGTGTTTTTACATGAGTAGAATGTGTCCTTTTATTTAAAATGCATCTCTGAGTTATTTGTGGGACATAGGAATTCATTCATTTTATTTTTCCAAAATATAGTCCAGACTCCCCACAAGGTCTGAGGGACAGTGTACCAGCCCCCTGCTAAAAAAAATTGCTGACCCCTGCTCTTGACCAATCAGATTCCCTATTTGCTTGTCCACCCACCTGTTTGCCTACTGCTCAGGCTAGTCCCTCTCCAGATACATTTATTGCTTCACATGCTTGCTTCAAAGGACACTTATTCCACACTGGTACTCCTGTAGACTGGCTCTGGTGGTCCATTTACTTCCATTCCTATCCTACCAAGGCTTGTATCCGAGCTTCTGCATATAGTTACTGCCTCCAACATACAGTACAGTGTTGGCTATTATCAAGTGTTTGCAATTTAATGGACAAGATGAGTGCAACAAAATTTTGGTTATGAATCAACATCAACCTATGTTAAATTTGTATGCTCTTTTTATAAATATTGAAGCATGGCTATGTCCTGCTCACTTAAGTATTTGCTAGTTTCAAAAGCTGGAGTCAGCTTATTCTGAGCTGCCTTCATGCCCTTCAAAGTTTCTTCAGGTAAGGAGAAATCACAGTATGATGCTCTCCATGGTCATATTGATTACACACTCCTGAAATCTCTTTTAGAATTAAAAGAGCTATGTTATTTCCTTTTGATTGAACAATCATGGCTTATCGTGGATTTGTAAATAAGCCAAGTAAACAAGTAAATAAGAAAATGGCCATGGCAGATATCAAAGCTTAATGACACATAATTCATTTCCAAAAAGGACATCATGTCCCATTCAATGCAGCTGATGTCTTATCCTTCCAATGGTATCCATCAGACCAACTGATCCTTATATGGGTCTGCAAAACAATTTATACATTATCAGTGAAGTGACCACACAGCATGCTTCCTCCCCACAATGCAACATTTGTTCCTTCATCAGCTATGCCAACACCCCAAGCCTATAATTTGCTGGGCCACCAATCAAGTGCTCAGAATGAATCATGTTGATCTTAGGCAAGAGGGGTTGTCACAGAGCATGGTATTATGCCAGCACTAGAGGGACATTTTTCCAATGTTGCTGGGAGATCACTAGCCCATGATGGTATGCCAAAATACCTAATACGTTGGACGCTCCAGTTATACACCCAGATTATACTCTCCAAAGTACTTTGAAGGCAAATGATTCTAAAAGGTCAGATGGATTACTTGAGATACAATTTGATCAAGCATCTCAAAAGCATGGAGATGCTAAAAAAAGGTTTTTCACGACAGCACCTGTGTTTTACGCCCACACTAGATATTATTTCATCTCAAAGCCATTAGCTTTGCTCCAAACATTTCACCAAGCCACAGACCATATGAAACTGTATGCGAGAGACTTTTCCCAATGAGTCTTTCAATGTAAAATTATTTCTTGTTTAGAATAATGCTGAAGTCATGTTTCAGTCCACCACCTTGATTCAAAATGACCCTGATGCTTATGCTCTTCCAACTGAGTTATCCCAGAGCCATCAACCTGGTGATCCACGGGGGGGGGGGGGGAATCTTAAGTTCTAACAGCACATTTGTAAACTTCCTTACTTTGGAGTAAGCCCTAACAAACACAATGGAACTTAGTTCCAAGTAAGCATGCATGGAACTGCATTGTCAGTAATCATTACACTGGTTACTAAATTCAGTGAGACTACTAGGGGGCAAGATGAAAGAGCACGGGGTGCTATACTTTTTCTAGTTGTGCAGAAGAGGGAATTTCAGCAGCAAGTTTCAACACTTGCTGAATTTTGCTCTTCCACACACCTATTAAAAATTACTATGCACCTGACTGCTTAGTAATGACATTAGTTTAATGTGTTATGAAAGCATACTCGTACCCGAACAGCCTACAGAATTTTACTCAGAAGTGGGTATACTCATGAATAATTATGCTTACAAGTATAGTCTTAAAACATTAGTTTTCAGCTTTTACTATCCTATCTCTGCTTCCAGTCTTAAAAATGGAAGCTCTTAGTTGTTTTATCAAATGTACATCATGTAATAAATAATATTATTTTATTTTTGAAAATGGAAATGTTTCATTGATGCACCTGAGCTTAATCTTATCGTGAGAAAAAAGGAAAATGAATCACAGCTTGGCTCTATTTCAGGAATACCTTAGGCAAGTGAAAGCCATTACTTTGCTTTTTGTTGCTAATAATAAATCAACACTGTTGTAATAGCTTCAACACATGATGAGCCTCTTGATCAGGAAGGGAACATTTTTCATTTTCCCAGAAATGAGACTGTGGCTTGAAGGACAGTACAAATAGTTTCAAAGTTGTCTGGAGATGGTTCCAAAATTATATTCACACCATAGTTACAGAGACTGCTGTGTGTGATCCAGACTATTTAGAATGTCCCTGTCATTCTCAGAACACCTCCAGGTAGCTTTTTAATCCAGAAAAAAACAGGCTAGCTATATTTTACACTAGAACAAATTCAGTATAGATGCCACCTTTTATTTACATCCAGGCAGGTAGGAACCCCAAAACTCTCAGGAGGACCACTGTTATAGGCCTATACACCCCTCCTTGGTTTTATTTATTTATTTATTTATTTATGTTTGTTATCCCAGGTGATCTTCCTTCAGCACCATTACTTTCTGTCTATATTATATCATGAGTAGTGTGTTTTCAAGTGTCTATAAATGCTTTTGGAATTAGGCAATAACCTCAAATGGCCAAGACAAAACAAAGCAAAAACAACTAAATTAACATTTATTAAGGAAAACAAAACACTGGCACACACTACATAATGTTTAAAAAGTATGATTCTTTTAAAGAAATACAGTACAGTATACTGCTCGATCTAGCATGATGTCACAATTGCATACAGGACAAAGTCTAAAATAGTGTTTGATCAAAATCTTTCTGTAGCACTTATCTCATACAAATCTATTAGAAACAAAGGGAAGGGTGGCAATGCAAATATTAATATTATTGGAAGACTGGCAGGTAGGGTGGCCAGGTGAGAAGATATAAAACTCTTGCATCTTTAATATTATGCAACCTACATCTACTGAAATTCCCTCTGCTACTTAAGTTGCAGTGGCTAGGTCTTCTTTCTCACTTATCCACCCTATAGATAGAATCAAAGAACTGGATTGCTACACATTAGTTACAAGTGTTTCAATGTGTGAATAAAGCCAAACATTACACTAGAAGTACTATAGTGTACTGTATATATACATAGGTATTAAAGCACTTTCATCCCAGAAATGTAATTTTCACGACATTCAGTGCAAACTTGTGTGACTCTATTTGGAAATGTAGCTCACTCTGCATCCTTGTCTTGGATCTGCTAGCCAAGCTGCAATGGAATCCTATAGCATGACATTCAGCAGGCAGTGGCAGCTGAAGATCCACTGGGCTAATCTATTGTGGGTTTAATCCTAGTGATAAAGTTGGGGCACTTAGATTCTCGGTTAAATTGGTCTTCCTAAGGGGTGCCGGGGTAGAAAGAGGGGTAAGACCTTTGTGACAAAAGTACAAATAAGGAGAATAGATAGATTTATATATAGATATATATAGACATATATGTAAAGCATGTATTTTAAAGAATGTTAAAAGGTGTAACTGAATGAAACATTGCACAATAAAATGAAAAAATAAACAAAAATAAAAATAAAAAAGAAAGAGGGGTAAGACCTCTCTTAAGGACTCCAAGGTATGTCACACCCTTGTCATAGCATATTTCCAATTCTCCATCTGTTCATTTTTCTTTTTATGCTTTCATAAAAATTATTTAAAAGATACTTTAAAAAAAGCTTTGGTAACTGTTCTAATGTGCAGAGTCATTAATTAGAACAACAACAAGAAAGTGAATGCTGGAACCAAGTGGCATGCTTTGGCACCAGATTCTGCGTTCCAGGCGCCAAGCCAAAAGAGTGAAAGCTCAACTGGGAGCAGATATATTTGTTCCTGGGGGAGGGGGCTGGCACTTGTACCATCAAACAGCTGATCCATGGAATAATTCTGGCATCTTTATTGGAACAAGCTTTTAAAGACCAGCTTGCCCAGCTGCAGGGGTAAAGTGCCACATACCAGAGGCAGCCATCATTGAGGGTGGAGAAACAATCCTACAGAAGGAATTAGTAAACTGAGAAGGGCATAAAGAAGTCAGTTTTATCAACAAACAGCAATCAATGGCACTCTCTTCATTATCACCCCAGGCCATTTTTTTTCTACGAACAGCACAGGAGCCTTTCAGCAATAGTGTTGTG
This sequence comes from Podarcis melisellensis, assembly GCF_964234715.1. Lineage (NCBI taxonomy): Eukaryota > Metazoa > Chordata > Lepidosauria > Squamata > Lacertidae > Podarcis > Podarcis melisellensis. The sequence continues at coordinate 50,192,599 of NC_138537.1, forward strand.
CAGCTATAAGGTAGGGGTGTGTGGCATGCACACAAATAAATTCCATGAAAACATCATCACATTAATTTCAACAGAAGAGTACACAAATGTGGCCTCCAGGTTCACATTTATGGCTAGTGATTGTCACAGGCACCATCCTAGTTCAGGTACTTCCCTGCTTCTTCAGGGCCCAAAACTTGTCCTCATTCATATCCTATTAAGAGCACCTAAGTAAGCCCCCAGTTTCAAAGGGCTTAAGCTCCCAAAACTCTAAAGGCCTAGTTTGTACATCACTCTGAACCCAAAGTTTATATTTCATCTGACCACCCAATATATAGAATTGGAGCTTTAATCCTCTGCAGATTCTTTCTTCAGTGCACCAAGTTAAGCCAAGAACAAACCCTAGCTTACCATCATGGTTAGGTATAAGAGGAACAAACCAATAGCTCTGGTTTGCATGTAACGGCATGGTTTGTTTCTTTCCAGTAGCACTGAAGAATGAAGTGGAGAAGGAAAGAAGTATAGTCTTTTGAGCAGTACTCTGCTTGTTCACATTAAACCAAAATTTAATTACAAACTGCACTTTAAAGTGATGTACAAATCAGACCATTAGTTGGATATTTTTATCTAGATACCTGCATTTTTTCTTCCCTATACCTTACACACACCCATATTTGTTTTTATATATATATATATATTTTTATTAAGGTTTTTTTCATACAAATGCATATTTAACAAACAATATAAATTTTTATAACATCTTTTCATTCTACTATGGACTCCCTCACGCCTCCCGCTTCCACTTACATCCTTAAAAAGAAAACTTTTCTAAGCAAATTATCAATTTGTTTATAGTCTTAAATCCAGTAAAATTAGGTTAAACTCAAATATAAAATATAATTTGATGGTAGACAGTTGTTTCTATTCTGACATCTTTGTTAACATTCAGCCAAATTACAGTACTTTTGTAAATAAATCTTGAATTTCTTCCAGTCTTCTTCAACCCTCTCCTCTCCCAGGTCTCGGATTCTGCCAGTCATCTCGGCTAGTTGCATGTAGTCCATCAGCTGCATCTGCCATTCTTCCAGTGTGGGTAGATCTTGAGTTTTCCAGTTCTTAGCAATGAGTATCCTTGCTGCCGTTGTAGCATACATAAAGAATGTTCTGTCCTTCTTTAACACATTCTGGCCGACAATGCCCAGAAGGAAAGCCTCTGGTTTCTTAGTGAAGGTATACTTAAACACCTTTTTAAGTTCATTATATATCATTTCCCAGAGGGCCTTCACTCTAGGACAGGTCCACCAGAGGTGAAAGAATGTTCCTTCATTTTCCTTACATTTCCAACATTTATTATCAGACGAATGGTATATTTTAGCCAATTTCACTGGGGTCATGTACCATCTATATATCATTTTCATTACATTTTCCTTCAGAGCATTACATGCGGTGAAGTTCAGCCCAGTGGTCCACAACCTTTCCCAATCCTCAAACATAATGTTATGCCCAATATCCTGAGCCCACTTTATCATAGCTGATTTAACCGTTTCGTCTTGTGTGTTCCATTTCAGCAGCAAGTTATACATTTTTGAAAGCACCTTAGTCTTAGATTCTAACAATTCTGTTTCCAATTTCGATTTCTCCACCTGGAATCCTAACTTTTTATCATTCTTAAACACTTCTTTAATCTGAGCATAGTGTAACCAGTCTCGCACCTTATCTTTCATTTTCTCTAAACTCTGCAATTTCCAATTGTCTCCATCTCTTTCTAATATTTCCCAATATTTTGGCCAATTGGCCTCCATATTAGGTGTTTTTCGGGCCTTAGCCTCCAAGGGTGACAGCCACCTCGGTGTTTTGTTCTCCAATAAGTCTTTGTATTTTGTCCAGACATTAAATATTGCTTTTCTGACAATATGGTTCTTAAAGGCCTTGTTAATCTTAACCTTATCATACCATAAGTATGCATGCCATCCAAATGCATTGTTATAACCTTCCAGATCCAACACATCAGTGTCTTCGAGAAGTAGCCAATCTTTTAGCCAGCAGAAAGCTGCGGCTTCATAGTACAACCTTAAGTCTGGCAGGGCAAAGCCCCCTCTTTCTTTCGCATCCGTTAGTATCTTAAACTTAATTCTGGGCTTTTTGCCCTGCCAGACAAATTTAGAAATGTCTTTCTGCCACTTCCGGAAGCACTCCATTTTGTCTACAATCTGCAATGTCTGAAACAAGAACAACATTTTTGGCAATACATTCATCTTAATGGCAGCTATTCGGCCTAACAATGAAAGTTTTAATTTTGACCAACTATCCAAGTCTCTCTTAATTTCCGACCAACATTTTTCATAATTATCTTTGAATAAACTCAGATTTTTTGCTGTTATGTTTACCCCTAGGTATTTCACTTTCTTAACCACAGTTAACTCTTTCTCTCTCTGAAACCGTTCCGACTCAATATCAGTCAAGTTTTTTCCCAACACCTTAGTTTTTTGTTTATTTAGTTTAAATCCCGCCACCCGACCAAAGTCTTGAATCAGTTGTAATACTCTTTTCGTACTAGATTCTGGCTCCTGTAATGTCAAAACTAAGTCATCTGCGAACGCTTTAAGTTTATATTGTTTCGCTCCGACCTGCACACACCCATATTTGATCTGGACCTTAATAGTTCCTTTTAACATAAAGAAATTCAATGGGAACAAAATATATGGACATACATTTTTCTGACCACACGGATCCAAAACATTTCTCTGCTTGTGCCCCAAATGGATTGACATTCTGGGTAATCAGGGCAACTGAGAAATTTAGTAGATGGAGGCAGAGTTGAGTGGATTCATTTTCTCCACGCCTTCAGTGGAACTTAATGCCTTAGTTAAATTACCTTAATGATAAGCCAGAAGTTATTATTTTTCAAAAGAAGCTGGAAAAGTCAGAAAAAGTATTTCTGGAACATGGGAGAAACTTTAAATTCCTCATTCTGGAAATCCATCCTTTTGCCATCAGCATGAAGAGACCCCCTGTGATACTGTAATGCGGTGCGGCTTAGCATTGGAAAGGAAGCTTTGAAAAATCGGAGCAGTGGAATGGGGTTTCCTCACTCATAAGGTATATTTTCTAGACATGATAGATGAGTTTAGTCACCACAGGCACAAACCCCGCAAGCAATAGCAACCTAATTTAATCTGACATCCCAGAGTCCTGGCATTATACCAAATCTTCCAGTGTTTTCATTCCCCTGCAGCTTGTCCAGAAGGTTGTAGTGCTAAAGCGGGGGGGGGGGGATTCATACAAGGGCCATTCTTTTGGATGATGGCACTTAAGTTGATCCTCCTCCTAGTTCCACTTGGACAACAGAGATAATGACAATTCATATATGGGTTGTGGGTGTTTGTGCTGAAATTGTGCATCTATGAACACGTGAAACCACCTCCAGCTGAAAAACAGCAGCCCACTTAGTTGCCAACATTATTAAATTTCCCCTTAACACTCATTCTAGATCTTGGTTCAGTTGGCAATTTCCCGTATGCTAAATTGCACACATAATCCACAGCACACACTGGCTGGTTACCAAGAAGCTTCCATAGCACCTCCTCCTGAACAGTTAATGTCATGGCTCACTGGCTAGTTGTGCTGTGAGGTCCAAAGGTTCTCCTGAGGCAGGTGTTCAGATCCACCAAGGCAGTCCAAACAAAGCAGACAGAAGCAGAACAACCTCTTGCCGAAGAAACACCTGGAGTCACACTGAGACCGAATACATACCATACCGAATATAAAAAGTCCCCACCCAAAGAATCATGGGAACTTTAATTTGTTAAGGGTGCTTGGAATTGCAACTCTTTGAGGGGTAAACTACCATTCTCAGGATTCTTGTTGGGTGGTGCATGTGTGTATTTAGCCAGAGAAGGAAAGGCTGCCATCTGAGTCACAACAGCCAACCAATTCAACAGCCTAAATAGCTGGGAGAAAGTCCATGGGTAACAACCCCTCCAAGAGAAAGACTGAGTCCCACTATTGCACAGTGATTCTGTAACAATAATGCTGACAACACAACATGTCCCTGTGAGGGAAAGAAGGCTTTGGGGGAGAAAGGATGCCATTCGGATCAGGAAAACTGGAAATTACAAGAGCAAGCTAACAGAAAACAACCCCCACGAGTTGCCTAAAAGCCCAAAGAAAAAGAACAGCACAATAAGAAACAGGTGCAGCAGTTTGTGCTTTGCCATGGGGAGATGGAAATGCAGGCCTGGCAGGGCAAAGCCTGCCCCATGATAACAAGAATTGTAACTAGAAAGAGGCCTTTTTCAGCTGATTCCAATCACCTGAGCGGACGGGGCAAGAGCAGGGGTGTGCCAATCTTCAAGGGGTCTAAACTGTCCAGATAGCCCACGCAAGTAGGGAAGACTTCCCACTATATAAGTTCAGGCCACTGAACCAATGAAAGCAGCTATGTGACAGAGGGGGCAAGGTCACAGAACACATGCCCACTCTCTTCCCTCATGCAATAAGAATTACATGTAGGAGAATGGCTGAATAGGGCTACAGTCACAATTACAAGAACAGAAGAGCAGCTGCTGATTGGGCTTCTGTAGTTTCCCAGGGAGCCAGGCTGTGGCATGCCCCCTTCCCTTCATGCTTGGGGCAAACAAAACCATATAACTTTCCATCTAAGCCCTGTATCAGACATGGGGAACCAATCCTGGGAGCTGAGTATGGCCTCCAGGTCCCTCTGCCTGGCCCTTCACCAGCCCACACCCCTCACCAGCTCTGCTCCATAGCCTCCTCATTCTGCCTGGCTGGCTGAAATGTGTCTTCAAGGTGCAATAATGCCTCTTGCTTAACCTGGGCAGAGGATGGAAAGATGCAAGTGTGCAGAAAAATGTTCCCCTTGCAAGTCCTATTTAGAAGAGTAGCTAGGTAAGAAATGGGGGGGGCACAAATCGAGAAGACAAGAGGCTTCAGGCTTATTGCCTAGGCAAGGGAATCTCAGGGGAAATATCAAGAAGACGTCGCATGCATAAACCTAAACTAGTGCATGAATATAGCCTGAAAGCGTATCCCTTGACAAAATACTTCCAGATACCCGCAACTCCATTTAACGGCACACCTACCCTACCAATGCCGCTCACCAATTTTAACCAGTTTTACTTGCAACAAATCCTATTGGACAGGAGGAAATGATGAAGCAACTCCCTAGAAAAACCAAACAAGTCCTTACTACAGTAATGGGAGAAGAAAATGGCCGACTCCAATTAGTGAAAGCTCTCTTTTAATCTGACATCAAGCCATTAATTGGTTAATCACACCGATTAATCTGTTAATGCTTTCAGACTTAATTATTTGTTGTATAATTAGAATAAACACATGTCTCCATTGCAGAGCTATTATCCCCCCCACCCCTCCATTTGGAACCAAGTACTATACAGCTGAAAAGAAACAATAAAGACCTGGGCCAGAGTGGTAAAAGCTTACCGTAATTTGATAGACTTGGGTTTGGGGGACTTAGGCTGAGGCCCCAGCTAGGACAAATGGTAAACATAAACAATAATTTAACAAGTTGCAGTTACATACTAGCTGTGGCAAGTGACCCCAGTATTCATTCATACCCATGGCCATCCTATGCTTTCCAAGGACTCTCTTTACAACTAATTTCCTAAATCTGAAGAGGAACAATAAGCTTTTCCTTAAAACTGATGCAAGGAGCAGTACAATCAATGCTACATGAAAGATAACTGCCCCAATCTACAAAAATATTAAATCCAAGTAAAAATAGCTGCAGAGGTTTCCATGACAATTTTTTTGAAGGGGAATATAACTTTAAAGATAACATTATATTTGTAGCAATTTAGAAATCTGTGGAAATGGGATTGTGTGGGTTGGAAGATCAGGAGCTCTCTGGCATGAGTGCATCAGTCTGTGTCTCTAATGCAGTGTTTCCCAACCGGTGTTCCGCGGCACACTAGTGTGCCGCGAGCCGTTGCCTGGTGTGCCGTGGGAGGGAGGCGGGCGAGTCCGGCGGCGAGAGGCGGGGCGGCGGCGGCGAGCACACGCGGGGCGGCGAGCGAGCTCCCTCCCAAATCCCATCGCCGCTCGGCGCTAGTGTTGGCAAGTCTTGCGCACCGGGGGATCTCCCCCCGGGAGCGCAAGGCTTGCGGGCGGCAGCTGGCAGGGCGGAGCACGGGGCGCCCTTCGGAGGGCTCCGCGTGCTTCGGGCAACAGGCTGCTGCCCCAAGCCTTGCGCGCCCAGCGGGAGCTCCTGCCGGGCGCGCAAGGCTTGCAGACACTCGCCCGAAGCACGGGGAGCCCTCCGGAGGGCTCCCTGTGCTTCGGGCAACAGGCTGCCGCCGCAAGCCTTGCGCGCCTGGCGGGAGCTCCTGCCGGGCGCGCAAGGCTTGCAGACACTCGCCCGAAGCACGGGGCACCCTCCGGAGGGCTCCGCGTGCTTCGGGCAACAGGCTGCCGCCCCAAGCCTTGCGCGCCTGGCGGGAGCTCCTGCCAGGCGTGCAAGGCTTGCAGACACTCGCCCGAAGCACGGGGAGCCCTCTGGAGGGCTCCCTATGCTTCGGGCAACAGGCTGCCGCCCCAAGCCTTGCGCGCCTGGCAGGAGCTCCTGCCGGGCGCGCAAGGCTTGCAGACACTCGCCCAAAGCACGGGGAGCCCTCCGGAGGCCTCCGTGTGCTTCGGGCAACAGATGCCACCCCAAGCCTCGCGCGCCTGGCGGTAGCTCCTGCTGGGCGCGCAAGGCTTGCAGACACTCGCCCGAAGCACGGGGAGCCCTCCGGAGGGCTCCCTGTGCTTCGGGCAACAGGCTGCCGCCCCAAGCCTTGCGCACCTGGCAGGAGCTCCTGCCGGGCGCGCAAGGCTTGCAGACACTCGCCCGAAGCACGGGGAGCCCTCCGGAGGGCTCCCTGTGCTTCGGGCAACAGGCTGCCGCCCCAAGCCTTGCGCGCCTGGCGGGAGCTCCTGCCAGGCGTGCAAGGCTTGCAGACACTCGCCCGAAGCACGGGGAGCCCTCCGGAGGGCTCCCTGTGCTTCGGGCAACAGGCTGCCGCCCCAAGCCTTGCGCGCCTGGCGGGAGCTCCTGCCGGGCGTGCAAGGCTTGCAGACACTCGCCCGAAGCACGGGGAGCCCTCCGGAGGGCTCCCTGTGCTTCGGGCAACAGGCTGCCGCCACAAGCCTTGCGCGCCTGGCGGGAGCTCCTGCCGGGCGCGCAAGGCTTGCAGACACTCGCCCGAAGCACGGGGCACCCTCCGGAGGGCTCCGCGTGCTTCGGGCAACAGGCTGCCGCCCCAAGCCTTGCGCGCCTGGCGGGAGCTCCTGCCAGGCGTGCAAGGCTTGCAGACACTCGCCCGAAGCACGGGGAGCCCTCCGGAGGGCTCCCTGTGCTTCGGGCAACAGGCTGCCGCCCCAAGCCTTGCGCGCCTGGCGGGAGCTCCTGCCGGGCGCGCAAGGCTTGCAGACACTCGCCCGAAGCACGGGGAGCCCTCCGGAGGCCTCCGTGTGCTTCGGGCAACAGATGCCACGCCAAGCCTCGCGCGCCTGGCGGTAGCTCCTGCCGGGCCTGCAAGGCTTGCAGACACTCCCCCGAAGCACGGGGAGCCCTCCGGAGGGCTCCCCGTGCTTCGGGCAACAGGCTGCCGCCCCAAGCCTTGCGCGCCTGGCGGGAGCTCCTGCCGGGCGCGCAAGGCTTGCAGACACTTGCCCGAAGCACGGAGAGCCCTCCGGAGGGCTCCCTGTGCTTCGGGCAACAGGCTGCCGCCCCAAGCCTTGCGCGCCTGGCAGGAGCTCCTGCCGGGCGCGCAAGGCTTGCAGACACTCGCCCGAAGCACGGGGAGCCGTCCGGAGGGCTCCCTGTGCTTCGGGCAACAGGCTGCCGCCCCAAGCCTTGCGCGCCTGGCAGGAGCTCCTGCCGGGTGCGCAGGGTTGCAGACACTCGCCCGAAGCACGGGGCACCCTCCGGAGGCTTCCGTGTGCTTCGGGCAACAGATGCCACCCCAAGCCTCGCGCGCCTGGCGGTAGCTCCTGCTGGGCGCGCAAGGCTTGCAGACACTCGCCCGAAGCACGGGGAGCCCTCCGGAGGGCTCCCTGTGCTTCGGGCAACAGGCTGCCGCCCCAAGCCTTGCGCGCCTGGCAGGAGCTCCTGCCGGGTGCGCAGGGTTGCAGACACTCGCCCGAAGCACGGGGCACCCTCCGGAGGCCTCCGTGTGCTTCGGGCAACAGATGCCACCCCAAGCACGGGGCACCCTCCGGAGGGCTCCCTGTGCTTTGGGCAACAGGCTGCCGCCCCAAGCCTCGCGCGCCTGGCGGGAGCTCCTGCCGGGCGTGCAAGGCTTGCAGACACTCGCCCGAAGCACGGGGCACCCTCCGGAGGGCTCCCTGTGCTTCGGGCAACAGGCTGCCGCCCGAAGCCTTGCGCGCCTGCCGGGAGCTCCTGCCGGGCGCGCAAGGCTTGCAGACACTCGCCCGAAGCACGGGGAGCCCTCCGGAGGGCTCCCTGTGCTTCGGGCAACAGGCTGCCGCCCCAAGCCTTGCGCGCTGGGCGGGAGCTCCTGCCGGGCGCGCAAGGCTTGCGGACAGCTTCCTGAAGCCTGGAGAGCGAGAGGGGTCGGTACGCACCTCAGCCTCTTGCTCTCCAGGCTTCAGAGAAAGCCTGCATTCGCCCCATAGGACGCACACACATTTCCCCTTTATTTTTGGAGGGGGGAAAGTGCGTCCTATGGGGCGAAAAATACAGTACTTTCTTTGTGTTTATTTGATGCCTATTAAAGAGAGTTACTTTATATATAGTCAATATAGGCACAGAGTTAATTTTTTAAACATTTTCTAATGGTGGTGTGCCTCGAGATTTTTTTCATGAAACAAGTGTGCCTTTGCCCAAAAAAGGTTGGGAAACACTGCTCTAATGAGATAACAAATGAAGCTTTACATCAGGCTTCCTCAAACTCGGCCCTCCAGGTGTTTTTGGTCTATAACTCCCATGATCCCTAGCTAGCAGGATCAGTGGTCAAGGATGATGGGAATTGTAGTCTCAAAACATCTGGAGGGCCGAGTTGGAGGAAGCCTGCTCTACATCATGGAGGTGCCCACCTTACCATTCCCTAGAACTAGAGCTACAGTAGTGAGGGAACAAGCTGCAATGTATAGTTCTCTCTCCAATGTGACTTGGAGCTTCTGAGAAGCTGTAGAAAGGAAGCATGCTGCAAAATGTCCCACAGCACAGAGGTCCTCAGCTGGAAAACATAGAGCTGCTATGCTTGAAGCTGTTATCATAGAGGTTCTAATTGTACAACCAGTTAATGGCAAACAGACAGGACTTATTTGCCACCCCTTAACTCTAGTTCTTATGAATGAGTTCATGATTTAAAGCAGCAGCAACAACAACAACAACAACAACAACAACAACGGTCCTTCATGAGATCAAGGCACCCAACAGAAGTTTCAGAGTGTTTTCTATGGGTTGCCAAAAGCTATTACACTAATGCTCTTCTGCACTAGCCTGGAGTAGAGAGAATGGCTTTCAGTCACATCTTCTGCTTCTCCGAATACATGGACATGATGTCTTGGGATTTGTCAGTGCCTATTCTGGGCACTGTGTAGGGATTTTCCAAGCTCAGCAACACATTCATTATTGCCAGAAACACTGGAGTGTTTCCCCTCTCTCTCTCTCTCTCTCTCTCTCTCTCTCTCTCTCTCTCCAGTAAGTGTAGTTAACTTGCATTTGAAAAATCTAGGTAGAAGAATAGAGAGCAATTGTTAATAGTTTATTATAAAAGTGCAAAGCTATAAAGGAACCCAAGTGTTCCATTTACATAGGAAGATGCTCCTTTTCCGAGTCCATCTGGTTCACTACTGTCTATACTGACTGCCAACAGCTCTCAGCTGTTTCAGAATGGGTTCTTTTCCAACCCTACATGTAGATGCAGGGGATTAAACATGGGGCCTCTTGCATTTTTTTATTATCTATTTAGTTTATTTCATAAAATTTATATCTGCTTGATTGTAGGAAAAACCTCAAAGTGGTGCAGATATTCTACCACCAAACTACGGACCAACCCCATGATCTGTTGGGGGATTTTCCTCTGACTTGGATGCCCCTAATGAGCTAAATGGAACACATGATTTGGCCTGTGGCAAGCAAAATCCTACAAGAAAGAAATTTTAGATTTGTGAAGAGGGTATTTCTTTTTCTACTTGATACATTTGAATACGCCTCTCTTTCAGGGAGAAGGGATTTCCAGCAACAGCTTAGAATTGGAGCAAAATATTCAGCAAAACAATTTCACCATCCATGAATTTTGGATCCAGTATTAATATTTTTTCCCAGTATTGTTGAAGGAAGCAACAAGCTTGTATCCTACTCCTCCCAGTCTTCCTAATCTTAGGCCATTGCTTTCTCTATCCATCAAGATGAGCTACCGATTGAGTTCCATTCAACATTTTGAAACAGACATTTTCAGAAATGTGCTAGATTTTTTTCACATTTAATATTTAATATTTTTATTTAATATTTGAGAAATTACCCCCATTTTGCCACCCATAAGTGAATTTTGGCAGCCCATTTTTGCTCAGCCCTCTCAGGGATTTGTAAACTATACTTGCGGAATGAAAATGGATTTCCTCAATATTGTTGAAATTTCAATGTGGAAGTGTCATTGTCCAGTGATAAGAGTCAGCCCTAGTTCAGGGATGTGAAAGGCATTCCAATAGCTGCTTTCAATATGAATTTCCAATTGTATTTGGCAAATGTATCATCAGATGCAGAAAATATTGCTAGTATTTAAACGTAGTTGGAAGATCTCAGTTTGTACTATATAAAAGATTCATGTTTCCATGGATACTGCATACTAAATAGTGTTATCAAAAATATTTTTGGGTTTCCATCGTATTTCAGTGCCTGTAGCAACTGCTAACAGCTTTATATAGCATTTTTCTAGTAGCAGACAGATTTGGCATACTTGCTGTATAAAAATTGCCAAGCAGCCTCCACTACATTGTAGATTGAGCTAGTTTGTGTATTTGGGGGAGGAAGTGGTTTCTTCCTTAGATTAACCAAACAATTGTGTATACTGTAGTGTGAAGAAAAACACTTCAGAACCAAATACCAGCACTTCCAGTTTGCTACTGTTGCTCCCTAAGATCCTTTGCAGGTTCAATACAAAAAAACAAAAACAAAACACCAACCTTTATGGAGAATCTTTTATCAGAGGGGTAGCTAACCCTTTCTAGGATAAGAGCCACATTGACCCATAGCCAACCTTCCAGGGTGGCACATGGAAAAGTGGGTGTAGCCATAGCAGAAAATTAATACCTATTTCAGGGCATGCTGAATACACAGAGTAGAATACAGAGACTATTTTACATTGTTTCTGAAATGCAGAGTATAAAATACAGAGCACGCAAAAATGGCAGGATAATTTTACCAACCACCAGAGGTAGAGAGGTGCTGAGAGATTTGGAATAAATAGTCTATCCCTGCAGACCTTGGACTGATCCAACAAGGCAGCTCCTATAAGCCTCCATGTACAGAGCTAGACTGTCTTTGAGTATCAGTTGCCAGGGTTAGGAAACAGGGGAGAGGACCCATTCCAAGCTGTGGTGGACTTTAGTCTGACCCTTGTGGGCAATTCCTTTGTCCAAGCATAAAATACTGTATCCAGAAAAAACTTCCTCCCCAAGCTAAATCAAAATCCCAGCCAAATGACTCTCCCTGCATAAACCCCTCGGACCCTGATTGTACCCCCCACTCTTTTCTCCAGACTGCTTGCTTATGGACTAATAAGCACAACCTTCTTAGTTGCCTTTACCAACCAGGATTAGGATGGCTGTTTAAAACCCACCTTCTTTCCTCCTGCTTGGTTTCTCACATCAGCCTTTCCATCTGTTAGTTATAAACCACTGAGATTCTGAAAAGCCTGTCCAGCCCTGTGCTTCTGTCATTCTCAGCCCTTGCCCAAACAGAGAAGCCACAGCTCATCCAGTGCCCCCATGTCTCTCTCTAGTGGGACAGCAAGGGCCTGATCAAGCATTTACCAGTCTTTGCTTGGGTTCCCAATTCCACCTCACTATGCTCAGGTACTGTGAAATCTGTTCTTCCAAGAATGGAAGAAGGGTACTTCGGGTTCGTCAAGTGGTGGAGCCCCCATAGTCACAATTTTCCAGATAATTGTGCTGTGTAGTTTTGCCACCAAATAGTCAGGAGGCCCCCATGGGAAATGAAAAACTTCTTGTCAAGCTAACCACTTCTAAGCTAGAAACAACATTTCAGTACACCATGCATCAGAGTCCATTTAGAAATCATCAGACATGGCAACATAACTGGTTCAAGATACGTGGATGCAATCCAAAAGGAAACCCCCATCTCTTCAGTTACAGAATTGGCCCTTTAAGCAGACAACAGTCAATAGATGAGCGCAGTTGGTGGCTGATCACACCACAATAGTCCAGAAGAACCCATGGTGAAAGCTAGATCAGGAGGAATGATGGGACCCATTACAGGACTATCTTAGTACCCCAATAATGGTGATGGCATGAAAGAAGGCTTCAGTGTTCCAGGCTGCCAGACCTTTTCCTGTATTTATCCGAAACCTATCAGTTCACATAATTTGTCCTTATTTTGTACACTCAGAAATCCTTGATCTTAATCAGATTCCAATGAGTAATAGCAGCACCCTTTGCTGTTTTACGTGAGCTTGCTATTTATGACAATTCTCAGTGATTTACTCCCTAATTGTGCTAATGCTCTTAGTATATTTTATGTCAACCTAACCCCTAACTATAGGACACAGTAAAAATTCAGGTAAAAAAGAAAAGGCCCTAAAGATGATGAAGGATTCTTATTCCCTCTCTTTTTAAAAAATCAAAGTTTGCTGCCCATTACTCATCTTCTTTAAAAACTCACATGCTAAATGGAATATGCCTATTTGAATTTTTTGGAGGTCAGCACTTACAAGCTACAGTTGTTTATTGTTTGCTACAGGAAGAACAAGGGACTCTGGCTGGCCACATAAATCATGCCACCAAACATTAACAATAGCAATCAATAGTTAACCAGGCAAGAGAACATTCTGTCAGCTCTCTGGAATGGAAGGGTATTGTAGAAAGAACTACAGAGTGTGCCAACAATAGGAATTTTGCTATCAGGATGCTGACTTCTTGTACTGTGAAGTTCTATACATGATTGTTCAGCCATTATTTATCCCACTAATACCAATGTTATTCATCATAGTTTCAAAATATTCAGCTACTCCCTATTTAACCCACAGTGTTCAGCCCTATTTGGCAATACTTTATGCAGAAAATATGCACAAAGTTGCTGCATATTCTACCTCTCCATTCCACCTCTGCATTCTCAGAGCTAACTCTCACTGTTCAGTTTGTGTCTGGGTAAGAAGTAAAGGAACTCGTCTTCATATTTTCTTTAATTCAGAGCATGTTACACCAGCTACACAAGAATGTACATTCCATGGGCGACAGAAAGGAAGTCTCTTTATTTAAAATGAAACATATTAAAATGCATGGCCTAGTTTCTCTATATAAATAATTCCTTTCCATATTAAATCAGCAGCCTAATTTCACAGGGCATCTGTAATTTATGACCTGGGGAGAAGATCACAGCCGCTTCTCCCTGGACATTTTGCTGCTGCAATGTACTGAGATAAGCAATGGCTTGGTTTAGCTTATTGTCCAAACACAGGCTCATAGTACAGTTATCTCCAGACTAACCACAAGATATAACCAAGGTTTGTTTAGGTTTAGTTCAGCATGGTACCACACCAAAATGACTGGAAGAACTAAAGTGGCTGTGAGCTCCTTTTTGGGAGCCCATAGTCACACTAAGCCAAGTTCTAGCTTAGCACAGGACTGGGGAACATTTGGCCCTCCAGATGCTAAACTGCAGCTGCCATCATCCTGGACATTAGCAATACTTGCTGGGCCTGCTGGGAGTTGATGTTCAACAACATCTGGAAGGCCAAACATCCCCCTCCAGCTTAGTGTGACCTAGGAACCAGAGCAGTATAATCTAACTTCCAGTCTTGTTTATTCTACCACTTTCAATCACTATGCTGTGAAAATGAACTTTATTTGTAGCTTTGCCACCAGCTATCAGTTTGGAAAAGGTTTCCTCTGTAATACTTTTGATTTTAGCATTCAGAAGATGATGTGGCAAAACCCTGTAGCTCTTGAATTATAAATCCGTTTTTAACTAACTTTTCTACTAAAAAGTACAGTTACAATCTAGCTAAAATGTTTAAAATCTGAAGCATTATTTCAGCTCTGAACAGAATTAGAAAAAACATTTAGAACTGGGAGTTTAAAAACGGATTTACTTTATATGACAGTCATGGCACAGTATTTATCAGGTTTATGTTAAATGGGAAATAATAAGGCTTGGTGTTTCCTTGCTCAGTTTTTCAGCATGAGCCACATTGCCACCTTCTGGAACCAGAAGGCAGACCCACTGCCACATTTTAAATTTAACAGACTGAAGCTAATGAAGGCCCATCCCCTTTGCACATATCTCCCCCCCCCCATATATACAGTATACACCTTGTCCCATCGCAGGGAAACCATTCCCAGAATTCCAAGGAAAGAGAGACTGGCTGTTAAACCACTCTGAAAACTGCAGCTCTGTAAGGGGAATAAGGATTTCCTAATAACTCTCAGCACCCTTAGCAGCCAGCACTCAAGGGGATGGGGAACCACAACTGTTCAAAATGGTACAATATAGCTTTAATGTATAATGCAGGTTGCAGGGAGCGGGGGGGGGGGGGCTCAGGAGCATCCTCATGATAGGGAACCCTACCACCACAAGGCTCCCATTTACAGGGAAGTTGCTAAGTGAATTCAACCACATGCTCTTAGCATCCACCTTCAGAGGTTGTTCAGTGGAGCCCAAGCCCCAGGTCTCCTGCACCTCCCATCTTTTTTTTATTTTACTTTGCTTATTTGGAGGCTACTATCTTAATTTCCCAGAGACATTTACACATATAAATTCAGATTTACACATTTGTGTTAAGGGCCTGTGTGTCACAGGTGCTTCCCAGCCAATGAATGCACACGGCACAAAGTTAACTCGTTACTGTCAAAGATAACATAGTTGCTTCTACAGCTCTGGAGACCTAAGCACAGCAATGTAGCGTCTAGGCAGCTACTGTATTCCCAAGTCCTCAGTCTATGGAGCAGTCGCAGCAACTGGAGACCACTCCCCCTCCACCAGTTTATGTACCTTCTTCCAGCATGCTGTGAACACTGTAGGCAGAGACTATGCCTGTGTGGAAGCCGCTCCTGCTCTTCCTGCTTCAATCCTCTCCTGGTTGAGCACCCAAGGGTGGGAAAGCACCCAGCCCTTCACTTGCCTGGCCTGCCTCTCCCCCCAGCTCTTCCTCCAGCTTCTCTACCTGTGCTTCTTACCTCCAGGCTTCAGCAGTACAGGTCCCCACAGACCACACTAACCCCCCTCCTGAGTCAGACTCCAGCCCCTCTTCCCCTGGTGCATACTTATCAGCATCCTGGCAGACCCTGTCACTGTGCTCTGGGTGCTTTAAGTACCAAGCACTGCCTCTTCTTCAGACCTTCCCATTCAACATGTGACACTTAGGTGTGGAGCAGCCAAGAACAGGAACACTGAAGGAAGGGCAACACAGGCATGAACACACACTCCAAGTTGTTTCAAAACAGAATAAAATAACTGAATAGGGTTATAGTCCAACACTTCCTAATAATGGGGGGTGGGGAGCAGGGAAATAGAAGCTGGTCATTTAAACCTCTATCCCTTGAAACATAGGACACTGTTCATAAGGTCATTAGCTAGAGGGGGCATTCCCAACTAGAGATGGGTCAGTGCCCTTCCATCTCTCCGGTGTCCTCAGGAGCAACAATGACAACTGACATATGCCCATATCATAGAGGGTAAATGCACAGAGGCAGAAACACATTTCAAAGTGGAAACTTAGGGAGGAAATAACAGCATGTGATACCAAGATTGATTTGGGCCAAATTAGGCTCCAAGTGACAACTAGACCCCATTATACTTAGACACTGTAGAAACTGATAGTTTCTAAGATGGCTATTTAGAAAATACTTAAAGGAGAGAAGCATTTAAAGGAAACTTGCATTTACCTTTTCCAGCTAAATCAACTTCGGGATCTTTCAAATCATTGGTACCTCCATATGCATCAACATTTTGAACAATACTTGATTAACATAATCTTTATGAGGTACAGTATGTGAATAGGAATGCCCTCGCCTGAAACCAAAAGTGACTCCCCTCCCAGAGAGGAGCCAGTGGTCCTGAAAAAAGTACCCCTAACTGGAAACATCTAGACACTGCTCATCCCCATGGTTACCACGACTGAAAATTGACCACTGCATCAAGGAAGACAGACAACTAATGCAACATTCTGTGATCAGTGTTCCCTTCTCCCAGATCTGCAAAAAAAACAGACAACAGTCTGCACAGAACAAAGTAATTATTTTTCTCCTTTCAAATTTTCAAACAGGAACCATGCTAGGCCAGAGTGCACTTTATTCTTCTAGTAACTAGTAACTTAGTGGTTACCCATGAAGATGTTGGCATTGCTTACAGAACTTGGTATAGTCCTGTATATTTCTTAAGGTAAAAAAAAAAAAAATACCCACAGTGCCGTGAGAAAATGGATAAAGGCAAATATTTTTTGCCTTCTTGCAGGATAAGAGTCTTTTGGACACAGAAGTTTCCAGTTTTTCTCCAGCTAATGAGGGCAAAAGCAGCTGCTTTTTCCTTTGATTCAGGCCGGATGATTAATTACACTGAAGTGGAAGCAGAGCAGCAGCTGTGTCTGCCAAGAGACTTGATAATTAACACAGAGAGATCCACGTGTGAATCTGCATCAGCATTAGCGGTCAAATCCCTTGTGGTTTTTAACTGGCTGGCTGAACAAATCCACAAATGCTTCTTCCCTGATGTCAAGGAACCTTCATCTCCAGCCACTGTATTCCCACTTGAAACATGGTCCATGAGGCATTATATTAACAACTAGGTCAGTTGCCAAGCTGTAAAAACAGGATAATTTTTGTGGTTGGGTTTGATTCTTGTATAGTACGTACTGGGCAACTGTCCATCCAAACCCCACTGAAATTATTGGAAGTCACCATCCCTTATCCAGAGGAAAGCAGGGAATCTAGAATAGGTTCCACTGCTTTCAGTAGGAAATGCACAGATGATGTTCCCAGGGGACTACCTCTGTATTTCTGCAGCTTCAGCCTTTAACATAGCTTTCATTGACACCAGCATCTGAGTACTGTATACATATCCATTATCACCAGAAGCATGTGTGGAAAAGGCAATTATATGACAATGTTCAAGTGATCACTCCTGATTTTCCAGACATATTTCTTTTATCAGCCACATCCAGCTGGACACTTGCCCAGCTGTTTCCACTTGTCACTAATCAAACCCAACAGCAGTTGAGTTGGACAGATTTTCTTTTGGCATCACAAAGTATTATTTGCCTTTCTTGAAAGGAAAGCTTTTCAGTCTCTTCAGAATGCCAGGTGGGTAGCTATGCTCACCTATTGCAAGATTCTTCTTTGCTCTTGCTGCAACATCTAATAATAATAATAATAATAATAATAATAATAATAATAATAATAATAATAAAAAAATATTATAGCATAGGTTTTCATAGACTGGACTCCAGTTCATCAGGTGCATGAAGCTTTAAGTTGTTAGGTATATGCACATAATTAGGTGGAAAAAGAGAGGAGGTATATATATAGCTGGCAGGTATATACACATTGTTAGGTGAGGTCAAAGGGAAGTACATTATTTAATTTCTATACTGCCCTTCAGTATAGAAATGCTTTAGCTACAAATAATGCTGATCATTCTCTTGACTACTACAGCTTATGATGAGTCTGTAAAAGAAGAAATGTGCTGCTGAATTTGCTGTCAAATCTCCCAATAATGTTCTTATCCAGCTCTGAAAAATTTAGCTTGTTTTGATCCTCATACAAGGGAGAAAAACAAAAAAGCTACACTCTCAACTATACTTTTGGGCTGCATTACCTAATCGTTTTCAGATTACAGTTGAAAAGCTTAATGGTCAAAGGAGGACCATTTCAGTCACCCAACTTGACCTCTTTCTATGAAGCTTTATGAATTAAACGCTCTTGGAATTCAGGTTTTTTTTAATCTACATGGAACGTAATTCATATTGCCGCATAGCATCTGTTAACCATATACCATCTGTTAACAACTGAGCCCTCCTGATCTAAAAAAACAAAATAAATGTATTTGCTGTCAACTGGTAGCTCTGCTCATCAGGCTGCTATGGAACACTTATCAAAGGCATTAAAAAGCTTAATTGTCCAATTAAAGCTTAATCAATTTATCTCATTATATTATTAAATGTAGATGTTATTAAAGCATTATATGCCCGTCTCTAGAACACAGATCCTCAAGAAGAGACAGCCAACACAGGGGAGAGCAGGGTTCATGAGTGAACTAGCTAGTGAAGGCTGCTGTATTATATGGAACATTGGGGCTTGTTCTCTGTTAAGAGCCTAGAGCCAAAGGGCTAGGGGTTAGATGCTAACCCCCCCCCAGCTCAGTTTGCTGTCGTAACAAGAGAAAATTGAGTCTTTGTGACGGTGTAAGAAGTGCTAAGAGAGGAGCAGAGCAGACAAAAACTTGTGGGGACAGATAGGACTCATCCATCATGGCAGATACCAAAAGGAAGGGCTAGAAAATCTTTGTACCTCTCTAGCAGGGGGAGCTAAATATTGAGTAGTACTTGCTCACCTTTTACAGCCTGTAGCTACATCTACAAATTGAAGAAACTTTCTCAAGACACCACACACCCTGCAACCAATAACACACAAACACCTATTTTATTGACTTCAACTGAATGCTTCTTCCAAGTCTAATTTCAACAGGGGAAAGGGCACGATGGGGAATTGTGGCAGTGAGGAAGGTCTCTGCAGAAACATTTAGTGACCACACATGCCATATTGGTGACTCCTGTCACAGGGTAAGCAGGCATTCTCCTCCCTGGGAATGGTGATAAAGCATAAACACTCATGTGCTCCCAGCACCTCTAATATATGATACAGATGTACATGTGGTAGTCAATTTGTGCAACCCTTCCACACAAAAAAGTCTGCTCACACAGGCACAATATACTATAGCTCCAATGGGATAGAAAAGATATTTCTGCTTCCTGGTAGGGAACCAAACCGCAGTGATAGTTGCATTTTTCTTAAAGAACAAAGAAAAACTGATGACATTTGGACAAATGGAGGCTGAAGGATGAGAGCTGTTAAAAAGTGTTTGCCAATAACCAGTGTGTCACATCTTTGCTAAGAGCTTTTGTTCTAGAACTGGGCAGAGGCCATTTTTTTCTTGCTGTTTTCCTTCCATAGAGAAAAATCACAGGAATACAGGTGGAGAATTAGTTTTGCACAGTGGCAGCAGTGAGCTGCAGAAAATCTCCCACTCAAGAATGCAGTTTTCTGCAAGGCAAGAAGTGGCGAAACTTCTGGGGGAAGGCTTGTGTGTTTTCAGTGAAGTGCTCAATTTTACCACTGAGGCCTCTTGGGGCATTTATAATGATTCTAACTGTCCGCTCAGGGCAGTCAAGAACTGCATGTCTAATTTTAACATTTTGGGGGTTTTAAATTTGTTAGCATTTTGGAGGTTTTAAAAAACCTGTATTTTTTGTTATTAATAGGCACATGGAGATTTGTGTTTATCTGGGATTTGTGTGTATGTGGACTATATTTTGATCTCATTTTAGTCATTCTTTACTAGTTGCTTGTTAAATAAAGAACTCCTTACAAATAACAATTAGAAACTACGCTTATACTTTTATTAAAATTTTAATTATTTGCAATGCCAAAATATTTGTCATACCTACAATATAAAGTCAAATTTTAGTTAGAGCAAATTATAACCTTTCTGCAATGCATTAACAATTGTGAGTTACGATGCCCCCACACCCTTAGATTGTTAATGCTACACTATCCCTGATGCTGGGTTATTAGTTTCAGCTGACTGCATGGTGAATTAGTCCATTTCAAAATACCCCTTTGGCTCCACTACTAATATTTGCTAAAAATACTTCCAGAGCTCCTAAATAGCAATACTGATGCAGTGCATAAAGCCCTCCAGGACACAGTCTTTTTGCGGATGACTATGGAGAAAAGATAATTAAAAAACAAAGTTCCAACCCATGGTTTGTTTTCATCTGTTTTGTCTATCAGATAGAAAGGGTCAAGGAGAGACAGAGAAAAGAAATTTCCTGCTTCAGCAGGCAGGGGTACTCCAGAGAATGCTCTTTCAACTTTGTCATGAACATGCTGCTTTTGCACAACAAATCAACAGTATTTCTCATTCATGGTGAAATGCTGACATGTTATCAAAAGTCCAACATGGGGAAACACTACGGAATAGGAAAACTCACATCACTCTAACAGCAAGTGAAATATATTTATATTAGCAGAGCTGTTGCATGCATTACATCCCTGCAACTATACAGTCATAGCTCGTGTTACGTTTGCTTCACGTTGCAGCTTTTCAGGTTACGAAAGCGGCAAACCCGGAAGTGTTTACTTCCAGGTTCACCGCGTGCACACACACACACACACAAGCGATCTGTGCGCTTCACGCATGTGCAGAAGTGCTCTATCATGCGTCACGCATGCACAGTAGCAGTGCTCTACTTACGGACTAAACAGATCGCGTTCGTAAGTAGAGGTACCACTGTATATGAAAGTGACGGATTGCATATCCAATGACTCTACTGCCATAATGTTCAAATAATTGTTGCATTAATTATTATATGGTCATTTAACTTATTATTGTTCCATGGAGAAAAGATGGCTGGCAGCTGAATCTATTTCATAACCAATGATGAAATGGCCAAGGGGCTGCCAACACTGCTACCCACATACATCCCTGCAACTTCTACCCAAGCACTTCACTATTCCCAAGGATAGGGCTGGGATGATAACAAGAATCTTAAGAAACCTGGATAACAAGGTGCCAAGTATTTTTGCATCCCTATTTACAAAACTTAAAATGTTATTCCACACCAACAAGAGTTAGAGTCGGATCAAATAAAGGCTTTACATTACCTACTTTCACTCTTCTTCTTCTTTTTGTAATACAAACTCTAAAAAAACTGGACACTTTTAGAACAAATGTGGCAGGAATATTTTCACACTATAAGAATACATCATATAAATAGCTAACAAAACCATATGCACCGCAGCTGTCTTGATAAAAATGTGCAATTGAGAAAAGAAAGCATTTTACTGCCAAATACACAAATGATCATCTCTAAGTAAAAATTTTAATATAGGAGGGATTATCCCTGATTTAGATGCATGTTCTTTAGCAAGCTACCCTCAAAGACCTATTGCCACACAATTTACACAGCTGGGTAGTCCTGCGGGTGGCCTCAAACTCATTAAGATGATACATCACTGGTTTGATCAGAATGGCTTTGTCCAAAAGAAGAAAGAGTGTCATAGTAGTAGTATGGAAAGCAGACAAGACTATAATGGTCAATTTTCATGATAATTTATTAGCATGGAGAAATACTACTATACTTTTCTGACAATTGTAATGCCTAGCCCAGGGGTCTGCAACCCGCGGCTCCGTAGCCGCATGTGGCTCTTTTACACCTTTGCTGTGGCTCCGGGGTGGATACTAGCGAGGGGAGGAGGTGCATTGCGCGCCCCGACACTCCCCACTGTGGCGGGCGCTGTACTGGCTGTGACGTCGCATGGGAGTGGTGCGTGCGTTAGTTTTGCGGCTCCCAGGTTTTTTTTCTTCGGAAACGGGTCCAAGTGGCTCTTTTTGTCTTAAAGGTTGCAGACCCCTGGCCTAGCCCAACACCACCAAAGCACTTATATGTTCAACATGTCAATATCAGAGAGCTAAAATGCAGCATCACAATGGCAGAAACAAATGCTATACAAAAGGTATTTTCCAACTCAGTATGCTGCACAAGATTCACAACATAGCCTCTATGAACAATCCAAATATGGAAAGATTTTCCAATATCTGATTATTATTAAGCCACTGTGCGATTGCTTCATTAGAAATGTGAATGGCTACGAATCTTTCCAGAAGGTTTCTAAATATGCTTTCAAGAACCCCTTCAGTTACAACATGTCTAGCAATAGGGAAGGTTAGTTTACTTCTTTCTATAATTCTCAACCAACATCGTGTGTCATATTTCTATACTTATAACACATTCTCCTATCAAAAATTATATAGTTTATTATTAAAATATCAAGAAATGTAAATAATACAAATATATCATTGATAAAAATTAAAAAAAAATATTACAGAGATTAATCACTGACAAGTAACAAATGTAAAAAAAATAAATCAGAAAAATCTGGATGCTCTCTCTCTCTCTACACATGTTCATGAAATTTGTTATTTCAGAGGTTTATAAATAACTCCATTTCTCAGTGAATTGATTTGTGTCATGTTTTAGCTTACAGCTAGTATACACAATTGGTTAAAAAGTCTGCTGCCCAAGCATATCCATATCACTCCAGAGTTCTTTCTGTCTTCCAGTAAGGAGTAGTGGTCTCCTACCATTTTAAGGGCTTCTTGTAAGACAGGATCTTTTAAACAGAAAAATAAAGCAGCTCAAGGGGCATGGTGTATATAATACCCAGTTCTTTTATTATCCCCAGTAAGAATGGGAGAGAAAGCCACATTTGAAACATGATTATTTTCTGGCATTTGATTTAAGAAAGTATTTAGTTTTCTTGCCCATTCCATTTCAAAGAACCCAAATAGGTAACATGTAATAAACCACATTAAAAAGATGACCAATTAAAACACAAGACACTGCAAGCTGGCAAAGAGCAATAAATAAATAAAAACTAAACATATTATATACCATCTTATCCAAACAACAAAAAACCCGCACAATATTAGACTTCGGCTATACTCAAATTATACTTATTTCTAAATAGTATAGGATCGTGCCTCAGTTCCTCTGTTCCAGCAAAACACAGCGCTATGCTGAAGAGAAAAATAGTGACATCCTTGTGCTGATGGAGGCTACCACTAGTGAAACGCTTATGCCAGGTATTGTCAACCTTTTCAGGCAAATGAGCACATTTGGTTCTTTGAGCAATTTCCTTCACCACCAAAGAAACAGAAAAAGAGAAATTCCATGTATACACACTTATTTTTCCCAGGGATTGGTAAAAGCTGGATCCAGCAGAATTAATCTGGGCCTTGAAAAGCACAGAGATGAATGAGAAAACGAGAGAGAAAAAATCACTCTTCCAACTTCCTCCTCTGGCCCTATATACTTTTCCAGGGAAGAAAAAATGACTATTCTCACCACCTTGTGGTCAAGGTGCCATGGGATGGAGAGAGCTTTAAAGCTTTGTGGGCATCAGTGGCCAACCCCTTCCAAACAACTGCACAAAAAGAAAGGTGTGGGAAGAGCATAGAAGGAACCTTATTACTCACCTGGGCCTCATTCCCAGCTCTGCGAAAATGTAATTTCAGGCAGTAAAATGTATTTGGTCCTTTCTGACACCTGGCATGCTTGATTTCCAGCATCCCTATTTTAAGAAACTATATTTTGTTGCATGTGTTTAAAAACATGTACCAGAAATATTCATTTCAGAGGCACTATACAACATCTCACTAAGGATTGTAGTCATGGTAGTCCTACTCAGAGTAGACCCTTTGAAATTAATGGGCATGTCTTACTTAAGTCTATTTATTCCAGGGCCTCTACTCTTAGAACTTGGCTGGAAGTCAGCCTAAATGTCTGTGAGTGATTTGGACTCCAACGCAACACACAGTTGTATGGAAGGAAGCCTTATTGAACTTCATGGTGATTACTCCCAAATAATGCATGGAACTGAGCTGCTTGTCTGCCTTGCTAACCATAGACCAATGCTCATTTCCCTTCTCTCAAATTCTGCTGCAATATGAGCATCCAAAATAGCTTAAGATTCATTGTCTTAATGAACAATGAAAGGAAACTACCAGCTCATATCCATTTTGATAGCTGTTCATGCTAAACCATTCCTCATATTCCCCCCCCAAAATTTCCATTGAACTTGTAAACAAGATAAAGAAAAATGAATTTCCAAGCTGCAACTCAAGATAAATGGGTGAACGTGTTCTTTTTTAAGTCTAGCACTTCAAGGGGTTGTTTTCATCTCTAATGAATAGCACACCCTGTTATAAAACAGAAGTTGTTAGGTTAATTTACAGGGAATTAAAAAGCCACTCAGTTTATGTGTGCCATCTAAGCAGATTTTTGCAGCAGTTAGATAATCATAAATTTAGCAGGCAGTAGCAAGAAGAAGAAACTATCTGTATAAATTAGGTTTCCTTGGAACAATGACCATTGGCTAAAGTATCGTGAAATACTACTATCCATGTGAACCACAGTATATGCAGTCACTGAACGCAAGCACAGTAAGATCACATTGGAACACACAGTATGCATGCTGGAAGATACACTGAGCTCAATTCTGGCTATCTGCTACTTTTATTCTTCCTCTGTCAGGGATGTTAAAGAACGAATAGTCCAAACAACATGGGCAAACCAGGAGAAAAACTGAAGGCAAAACTAGAGAGAGAAACCCGCCCCCCACGTTTATATAGTTTTTGTTATGGACTCCCAATATATAAAGTTTTAAATGTGCAGATCTGGTTCCAGATTATGGGGGTCATTGGGCAGACTGCCCTTAGTGGGATTTCCAATATCAATCACGCCCCCAGTATTAACAGTCCACTGGCACTGCTGCAGCCACCAATCTCACAGGGTTACCAGTGGAGGCAGCACTGTAGCAGGCTGGAAGCTAAAGGGTTCCACCAGTGGATAAGCCCACACAAGACCCTGGGGTCAGGGAGCACCAATGAAGGTATGTGAAGTGTCAACCTCATAGGGCACTTCCAGGGTGCATGAGCCCCAGAAAATGCCCCATCACTAAAGGTGGCATGCATCCTACTGAAGTGACCCAAGCATCAGAAGTGGCCCTTGCCAGTTTATTTTGATCTTATTTGCAATTAAAAATCCTAGTGTAGAATCCTGTAGAACAGACGTTGCTGTTATAACAATAGGAGTCCTAGCACAAATGTTGTTATAACTTACCCAAAACAATTTCAGTAGTTTTTCTGCAGTACAGAATTCTCCTGCAGAGAGAGTTATAAACACTATTCACAATAGGAGGAACGGTGCCAACTAGACCACAAAAATGAGAAATTTTGATTAACTTAATTCTAGATTCATTTAGAACATGCTCCTGGTTTCTTCCTTTGCAGCAGAACATTGCAAAATGGCCATGCAGACTAGCTTAGAAGGCTTAATTTGGCCCATGTGCCGGATATTCCCCACTCCACAGTATAGCACACAGTTTATTTAGTGTAGACAGATTGTTTAGTGTAAACTGATTCTTACACATTCCAGCTTTGGCCTAGAATCCGCCATGCTGAACTGCAGCTAATACAAGCCACGTAAAACAGTGCAAGCACACTCATACACAATATACCACCCAAAAATACAACTGAACACAACATCTTAAGGTTCTTATGCTGGCATAACATGTATCAGAAATTACACACAAAAATGTAAGTTCTCATGATTACCACATAAGGGTATACAGCACAAGTATCGGGATCATCTAACTTGTCCCACTCTTATTTTACATGCATAAGAATGTT
Source organism: Podarcis melisellensis (assembly GCF_964234715.1). NCBI lineage: Eukaryota > Metazoa > Chordata > Lepidosauria > Squamata > Lacertidae > Podarcis > Podarcis melisellensis. The sequence continues at coordinate 50,218,271 of NC_138537.1, forward strand.
GATGAGACAGGGATTGAACAATACCCTCTCCATACGGCCACTGTGGTATAGTTATGTTGCACATAACATAACTCATGGAGTGGTGCCACCATCACCACCCGCCAGGTCCGTCTTCCTTGTGTAACAATATTCAAACACTGGCAGAAAGCCGAGGCACTCTCTTACACCACTAGCTGAGGATCTTCTCAGTATTCCCTCTCTTACAGTAACATGCTGGCTTCTGACAAAGGGACTTCATGATAGTATGATGAGACCCATCACTGGTTAATAGGACCTTGTAAATCACCAGGCTGCTAGCCATAGATACAGTATCAGACAGAATATGGCATGAGGAGTAATATTCCAATCAAGGATTAAAAGCACAAATCCTGAACAAAAATGAAACATTTGAGTTGTTTTCATTATAAAGCTTTTGGAAGAGAACAAAAACTACAGCCAGAAGCCTACAAATCAGAATAAGCCGAGAACCTAAAGCCAGGTTTGAGTTATACTTCCTAGATCTGACAATTCAGCTGAGTCAGTACTGTGACATCACAGCACCCTGAAAGGGGAAATGCTGTTAAAAAAAAACAGCTCAGGATTAGAAATTCATCTCCTATCCCTCTCTTCCCCCACCTTGCTTCCAATAGCAAAACAGCCACACCCATGAACTTATTCTGGGCGTTGCCTCTGCAGACAAATTAAATATATGAAGATGGCACATACTAATGCCGTGAAAATTAATAGCCATTGCATATTCTGGCCTTAACCCTGCAGAGAATGTGTTTTCTCCAAGTGTTCCACTGAGAAGAAACTACACCTAGCTCACCATATACCTAGCATATGGTATGAAATTGACCCACAGTCTTTAATGGGCCTTGGTGTTAAGCATATGTAATGCCTTGTGAATAGACATGTATTGGTTTCTTAAATATATGAAGAAGAAAGCTTCTTTCAACCACTGTAGCATATCACACATCTACCCAAGAAGAAATTTCATATTTAGGCCTCTTAAACACAATTCAATGTGTGTTTACTTAATAATAAACTCCTGCTGAGTTCAATGGGATCTAGTCCCAGGAAAGTTTGCATATGACAGCCGGATTAATGATTAAGAAGTACACATGATCAATATGGAGGGAGGGATTGGGGGGAATGCACACAGATGCAAATAAAAATCAGCTGTTCCCACACCTCAGAAAAAAATAGTACTGTTATTCAGAACACATCCTACCACAAATTAATAATCCTGTGGTTGAACACTTCATTAGTAAGCATCAGCACCTTAGGGGTTGTAACCTACTCTGAAAACACAGCAAAAATATCTCCCTCTCACACTGCAAAGAGGTGGGGGGATATTGGCATTGGCTTCCCTTTCTAGCTTGCAAACCCTTCCGAGAAATATTTTAATATGCCTCCAGAAAACGCAAGCTGCGAACGATCTGACACGTCGTTGCTTCCCACCCACGAAAAAAGGATGTACTGCAGCTTTAAATATCTTGGTGCATCAACCCCTGGAATTCTTCCATCGGTAGAGCTGCAAAATGGTACCAAGAAGGGTGGGGTGGGAACTAAATCTCCTCACCCCACCTTTATCCCAAGAAAGGTGATTAAGTAGCACAAGCCCATCCAATCCCTTCTTGCACCCATAGTAAAAGCGAGAGTGCTGTGGACCGGTGTGTACAAACGCCACCGATTTCCCAAATATCTCTCAAGCTCTTCTCCCTCCCCCCCCCACGGCCCCCACTTCCACATCAAACAAAAGCAGAATGAAAGGCAATGCGCGGCGAAGTTTCTTGCGGAGACAGGTGTACGTTGGCAAGGGGGAAAGGATATTAACGTAGCCACCGCCGGCACACAACACCACCACCACCACAGGCAGAGAGCTGGCCCTGCCTGCCTGCCTGCCCGCCCAGCCTTCTATCTCCAAGCGACCACAGGGGAAGATGCTGCTCTTCCATCCAGGCGGAGAGACGCACACTCACCTCTGGTGGACATGGCTCGGGCGGAGCGAGGGAGAGCCGGCGGCTGCAGGGAGCGCCAAGACCGAAGAGCAAGCCCCAGATGCCAGCCGGATGCAGCTGGGCAGCATCTCCCCCATGTGCCGCCGGGGAGTGAGAGCAAGAGGGCGGTACCTGTCTGCAGCGCGCCCAGGCGAGGCGAGGGAGCGCCAGGGGGAATCACAACAGCCGGGCACTGCAGCCAATGCGGGCGGCGAGCGGCCGGGGCTGGGCGGGGCTCGTCCCTGCCGAGCCGGGCGCTGCTGCAGCACCAGCAGAATCTGGCCGAACAATCGCTTTAGCCGCCCGGCGCAGCACTTCAGTCAGGGGCCTCCGGCGGGAGGGGAGAGGAAGAAGGCGCTTGGCAGGCAGGCAGGCCTCCCCTGGCCCTCCATGGGCAAGAGGCATGAGAGGCGGGATGCGAGCTGTGCAGCTACATGATATGGGACGGGGGGAGGGCAAAGCTTGTCGGAGCTAAGCCCCCTTTCACTTGGCTTCCAAGGTCCTGCTTTCATGGAGAGGGGAAGGCTGGCAGGCAAGAGTTATATAGAAATAGATTGCCACTCCTATGCAGACAAAAAGCATAGGAGAGTGGCCTTAAAGGAGAAGCTTGCTGAAAAGCTTGAATGGCTTTGAATGATTTTATGGAAATGCGGTATGCTTTTGTAACTTTTTTGGTTGATAATGCCACAACCTGCCACCAATCTCTCTCTCTCTCTCTCTCTCTCTCTCTCTCTCTCTCTCTCTTTCTTCTTCTTCTTCTTCTCCTCCTCCTCCTCCTCCTCTCTAAGTCTCTCTCACACACAATTGTGGAGCAATTTATTCCACAGATGGTGATGTGTCCCACTCTGGAGGTTATGTTATTATTGATTTATTCTTTACTAATATCATAATTCATACTTCTTTCAGCATATCAAAATGCTATTAAAAACACATTTCTTTTAAAATCACCATTCTTTTACAGGATGAAAACATGTTTGCCTACTCCACTATTCCACCCTTTGACATAGGATGTACACAGACTGTACACTTACTGAATGTTATATGTGAATAATAAGTGTACAGCTCAGCTATTTGTATACAGAAGTAGATGGATTGTTCACTCAGTATGTGGAACATTTGGAGCATACTGCACAGAATTCAGTGGGACTTGCATTCCAAGTAAATGTATGATGAAGAAGAGGAAACTGCACCCTCAGACTTCACTTCTCTGGAGACATCGACTCTCCCCACCTTCTTCTTGCGATGGTTGAACAGCACCCCAAAGAATTAGAAGGCAGGGCTGAATAAGTCTGGATATAGTTGCCTTCATACATTGTTTTATTCCTTGACGCAATACAAATTCCACAATGAAAACTGACTGAGATAAGACAGTTAATTCTCATTTCACTGAGTGGAGTTCATCTCATTTAGCAATCTGAATCTTGATAACAGTGGGTTCAAATATTCCTGACATTTTTGTTTGCTGAAGTCCTCATTAGTTATTAAATATTAGATGTTGTCGTGCATGCCTGGGGAACTTGCAAGACACAAGCTCCCCAGAGATGCACAATGCTGCCCACTCCATGAAACATGTCTCACTAGCCACACATTGTAGTCCCAACAGGTCTGGTTTTGGTGCCTGCCTGGGACAGAAAAAATCGGGGTTGGCAAGCAGTTGGCAATACATGGCTGGTGGATTGCATTCATCTTGAGCAGAGGGATGTGGTTGTTCAGATCAGTATTGTTACATATCACTTCCCGGCCCCCAAAACTGCTGTAGCTGTTCTAACCAAGAACAGGTGCACATGGACTATTTTTCTTTCAGCATGCAACAAATGTATCTGCTCACTAAATAACAAGAACTGCATACGTAAAAAAGGATAACTATTTTGTAAACTGTCAAGTTGCACAGGTATGTGTATGTTTGCCCACCTAAGAAGGCAAAAGAGGCAGTAGATGCTGGTGTTCTGAAATTTATGTAACTTGCACTGCAATGTATATAGCCTCAAGCTTGACATTTCCAATTCAGTCACCTTTATAAATAATCTTTGGCAACCTGTACAATTCAGTCATATTTGCCATATCATTTCCTTTGCTACAGTTGCAAATGGTAAAGAATCCTACAGCAGGCATGATGAATTAAACAAGTAATTCTTCTTCTTCGCTCAATTTCTATCCCTTAGGAACTAGCCTCAGAAGCTGATCTATTGCTACAATAAAGCAAAGTGGTGTGTGCTCATGCATTAACATTCATTTCAGAGCTAGTTCAGCCCGCTCTTCTTCCCCTTTACATGTTCAATCATTAAACATCTCCATTTGCAACTTTCTCCTTCATGTGCTGTGAGAATCAAGGTTTTGCTCAGTCATTGTGATTTGATGGCAGCCTTTTGCATCCTTAATAATCATGCTATTTCCAGTACACTTCTCTCTACATTATTATCATGGGTTTCCCCCCTGTGATGTTAATATGCTGACATTTAGAAAGAAATTGCAGGAAGAAGTATATATACATGGAAACTTTGTGGCCACGAGAGGGGAGTTATATTGTATCCACTTAATTCCTATCTGTAAAATATAAATTGTCATAGCTTACCTCATAGAGCTGTTTGGTGAAATATCTCAGAAGCACTGCATACAAGTCTCATAATAATTTGGATTTTGCTTCCATGAAATAGCATTCCAAAATGTACTGAAAAATAGGAAAGCATTGTAGTACCACATAAACAGGGTGAAAAAATATTCACTAACAAAAATTACACACAAGGCAATTAATTTAGTGCTTATTGAAAAGTGTTTAACTACAAAGAATGTTAAGGTTCTGACTTTATCCACCCTAAATGCTATACATAGTGTAGCAAATAAACAAACCAAAACATGGCTTCTCCAGCCTTAGGAACAGAGCTTGCAGGGCTAAATTCAAAGCCTGTCTTGGGCAATGGCAACTATATTACTAAATATTTTATTCTTGCCAATGCTTGAATTAGTCGGTAGAGCATGAGATTCTTAATTTGAGCCCCATGTTGGGTGAAATATTCCTGCACTGCACGGGGTTGGACTAGAAGATCTTTGTGGTCCCTTCCAACTCTATGTTTCTACATTTCTATGGCAGCAAAGATAGGCGACGATAAAATCCAATAAGTCCCATCCTGATTCCTTACCCCATTTTATCCAAATCATGCCACACATAGGCTTTAAAAGCATAATCACATGATGCTAATCACAGAAGGTAAAGCCCCCTCTGGCCCACATCAGTAATCTGAGCTCTGATTCCTGACCTTGAAAGAGGTCTATTGGCATGAGACAATGTCAATATATCTCATCTATCAATCCGCTTTTGTAAAGTACTTATCACTGGGATGGTTCACTGACAAGGATTAGAAAGCAACAATGCTGCCCGTGGATACTCTTTAAAATCTACTTAGGTTGTAAATTTTACATTTTCATTAAACTGAGAGCAGAGAGCACTAGGCTTTAAACAGAAAAGTAACTCACTAATATGAACTAACTATACAGACAAGTAGAATGTATGCACATTAAGAGTCCCAGCTCCTATCTGTTTATAGAAGTAGAGTAGTACCTTGGTTTCCGAACATAATCCGTTCTGGAAGACCATTCAACTTCTGAAACGTTTGAAAACCAAAGCGCAAAGGGCAGTCTGCAGGAAACTGAAAAAATAACATGTACACGCAGCGGAAGCCATTTGATTTCCAAGGCATGTTCAAAGCATTTACTTCTGGGTTTTTGGTATTTGAAAACTGAAATGTTTGGCTTCCAGGACATTCGAAAACCGAGGTACCACTGTAGTTAAGAAGTTACAATGTCTTAATTTGGAGGAAAGCGAGCCCAACAGTATTTCAGCTGCATATCCTGAGATGTCACATCAACCACAGCTATCTGGGCTGCTTGAAACTAGGCAGACTGAGGCGGTCACCTCATGTGGCAGGTGCTGGGAGTTGAGGAACAGTAGCAAGTTGTTGGAAGGCACCAAGTGTGTCATGTGTCCTGCACTGTGCTCCCTAAGCTAGCCTACTGCGCTCAGGTGTGGTGGAAGGCACTGTGCCATCACTAGTTTTGAAATATGATTCAACTGCCAATCCATCAGGCTTTTGCCTTAAGATAGCCAAGAATCTTGGAGCACCCCTGATTTCTACTTACAACTGTAATTACAATTTTACTAATTAAATATTATTAATACATACCTATATTAGCTTGAAGCCACAATTACAGTGGAACTGGATTTAATGAATCTTCTCAGAGCATTTAACAGAGCATACATGGTGTCCTTCTCACTTTCTTCTATCTCATTCAAGCCAAGGATTGTTGTATTCCGAAGTGGTTGCATCCAGAAGCAGAATGCATGAGCGAAAGCAGGAACAAGTTGTTTTGGACTGCTGCAAAGTGTCGTGCAGATAGAACAACAGTATTATACTTGGTATTGACATGCTTGTCTAAGGGCTTATCTGGGAAAGAAGGGCAAATCATTGCATTATTACAGGGGGGTGGGAATATCAACAGAACAATCAAACCCCCAATTCACCACACCGGAGGGTGGTGGTTGCAGTGGAGGTTTCCTTCCACCTGGCTCAGATGGCATTTCTATGGCCAGGGGAGATGCAGTCAAACTGGGCTGGCCAAGGTTTCACTGTCAAGTTACTGGCAGTGGGCCTGATCCAAGCCTCTCTACTGTGCCAGCATGCAACTAACATAGCAAAACTTGGAGGATGAAATGTTACAGATAGGTAGCCGTGTTGGTCTGCCATAGTCAAAACAAAATTAAAAAATTCCTTCCAGTAGCACCAAGATCTCAAAGTAGCTGTTCTACTACACCTTCTCACCCCTTGCTTTTTCCTGTAAGACCTATTGCAGTCGTTAAGAGTCGTCAACAGGCTCATCCCAGCTATCTGCCAATCACCCATTCCCACCACCCTTCTGAGTAATACCCCTCCCCACCTTCTCACTATATAGAAGGGTCTGGTGACTTCTGTTTCAGTGTATCTGAAGAAGTGTGCATGCACACGAAAGCTCATACCAAGAACTAACTTAGTTGGTCTTTAAGGTGCTACTGGAAGGAATTTTTTTATTTTGTTTTGGAGGATGAAACTACACTCCTCACTTCCCACCTTGGCCAGCATGAGCAGCAGAGCTACAACTTTTGCAAGACATAACATCCAGCCTCCCCGTAGACAAATCAGAATGAATGTTGCCAGAAAGCAATCATACTCCCCATTGACACAGCCACTACAAATAGACACAACTTTTTTATTTTGAAGATGAATGAATATCATACTAGTTCTGTAGTGGGAAACTCCTCATTTCTTGTAATTGCCATTACAGTACTTTTCATGAAGCATATGGTTGCCTTTTCTAACCATCTGTGCCTTCACTCCCCATTTGGTTAACCACAGGCAACAATTGTATTTGATTTCCAATGTTACAGGGAAGCACCACCAGATGGACACAGAGGTCAGCTGCACAGCCAGTTGGTGGCACTTCCAGGAATGTGGGGAATTATTCTTATTCTCCCTCTGTCTGGTAAGGCTGCATTATTTAATACTACCAGGGCACGGGGGAAGCTTGAATATATCTTCTTTAATCATTTTGATACTAACTGGTTTTCTTTTTAATCTTCAGAAATTACATCTTTAGTCCAATACTAACAAAAGTTTGCTAATAACGACAGGCTACAGACAGGAGGAAAAACAAATAAGGATAGAGGATTGAGGGGGTTTTAAAGGGGGAAAGGTTGCTTAGCATTCCCTTGCAAATAGCCAGCATTTTTGAAAGGGGACAAATCCCAAGCTCTTCTCGCTTGTTGCCATCTGGCAATTGCATAACTGGGATAAACCCCTTTAATATTTGTGTGTGTGTGAGAGAGAATTATGCATGAGACTTGGAACATTTTCTCTGGGCTCTGTCATTTCCCCTGAGTGGAAGCAGCAGAAATTGGCTCCTACTGCTGCTCTTCACTCCGCTCACTTTTGCAGCCCCACACCTCCCTCCAGTTGCCTATGTGCACTCATAAATGCTCCTCCTCTTAAGCCCAGCTCTTTTTCTTCCTCTGCACTTCCTCCCACCACTGAGCAATGGGGGTTAATTTGGAGATGAGGGCAGACTCCCCATGCCCCCCCCCAAGTATTTGTAATAATTTGCAACTGGCTCCTGCAAGACCAAAGATTGCAAGCTGCATGCATAATTGTCTTCAAGCCCTCCCCCTGCTACTGTACATGGGAGTTATCAGGAAACCCTGGAGACCTCAGGTCCATCCTGAGGTGTCTGGCAACTCTAGTCCAATAGCATCTGAAGGTCCACAGCTTCCCTGCCCATTCTAAAGGTTCTGATGCAACAGTCCTGATCCTATGAGAACCCTACTAGCCCAGGCATACTATCTATGCTACAGTATCTGACATGGACCAGTGAATGAATAGCTGGGAGCAGCTAACACTATAGCATTATAGAAGTTAATTGGAAATGTACTTAATCAGTGTGTGCTCAGAATCCTATATAACCACCTCTGAACTTTCCAAAGTAGAATGAGATATAAGTAAAATACATGGGGTTGGGTTTTTTGTTTGCAAATAATTGCATTTGGCCAAATTCCCCACATTATTTTGGGTAGAAAGCTGGTTAACAGCAGGTCAATACTGTCTCATAGATGTTGCAAAACTGGGAGAGTGCTTATCAGTGACTCTTCATCAAGGTGGAGGGAGGTTTTGACTTGGGAGCTGTAGAACTCTGTTGTGCATGTAGTACCCTTTATTTATAAATGACCAAGGGGCAAACTAGATGTAATATTATTCATGTCTTTAGTCCTTGTGTGGATGATTTTTATTTATTTTATACTAAATTGCTAGCAAAGTGATTGTGGCATTGGAGGTGGGAGTTTTACCCCTTTACCTTAGGTACAGCAATCCTCTTGAAAGGCATGTTGACACTTCTGCCTGCAGCTTTAGCCATTTATTGATTAAAAAATAGCAACTGCTGATCATTAGAAGAATTAGACATAGCTAACTTCTCCAGGTATTTTATGGGTTGGAAAGAAGTTACATGTGGGGTTGACTAGGACAACATGTCCAGTGGGCAATTTGCACAATCATGAGTGTAGCAACTGATAATGCCAGTTAAATATTGTCTCCCATTATTATGGGTTGGAGCTAAGACTCTGTTCTTTAGTGAGTCATTGAGGTTACTTCCCTTTTTCTATGTAGTCTGTTAGTTGTGTGTTTGGACCTACAAAACCTTGTATGGTGACTTAGCAATAAGCCTAAATAGATTCTCTATTACTTCCTCCAAAATGTCCTCTATTGCAGTCTCAAGACAGGTATATACAGGTATTAAGCCAATTAGGGAAGTTAGTTGGAGCCCACTTTAAAAAGTGTGAATATGCTGCCATCTGCTGGGCACATAAAGGATTTCCCCCATAAGTCATTGAGGTTCCTCTTAATTAGATTTCTTCACGTTGCAAAGAATTGATGTTTCTTCTGCCTACAAGTGCACATCTTTTATAATCTCACAACTAGAGGAAAACTGCTGCGGCTGCTATTGTGGTGGTGGTGGTGTTTGTGGTGTTGTTGTTGTTGTTGTTGTTGCTGCTGCTGCTGTTGTTCACCCACCCCTCACCCCAAGGACTCTGGGCAGGCTACAACATTAAAACACAATATTAAAAACTTACAGAAATAAGGTGGTTCCTAAATATATACACCTCAAGTGTCAGCTAGATTGCCATTTGCAGCCAACTGAGCATTTAACATACAATGCTAATTTGTTTCTAAATGTATTGATATGTTATCCATTGTTCCTGCCTTAACTATGGCGTCTAAAATTTAAGGATGTGTTTCCATGAGAACCAAAATAAGCTCCTTTATACTTTTGCCTCTGATGAGCAATTTGAGGCCTGTTAACAGACTAGTCAGCCACACCAGTACATTAATTTTTGGCAGTGTATTCTCCTTCATTTCTGGTTGTTCTTTTGGGCATGTACTTTGTTTTCATTTTATGGGACTACCTACGCAATTTACAGAAAGAAAAATGTCAAACTGGCACTACTACAAATTTAATAAGCCCTTGAAATTAACCATAAAATTATTCCTGTATCTTATGGTTTGATGCCCTCTTCTGGTGGAAATCCATCTACTATTTCCAATATTCTCATTTAATGTGGATGCTGTTGTAAGGTAAGTTACCAGAAAACAAAAATGATAAATAATATTAGTTTGCTGCTGTTCTTAACCTTTGGTTAAAAGGTCTTCCTTAATTTTACCTTTGATTTATTGCTTTTCTTTGTCAGATTACGGCTAGCCACCTTAATTGCCATCATAGAAGAGACACGAATGTGAGAACTGCACAAATTGAGATTTGGCAGAAAATATTTTTGGAAAAGTTAAACAAAGAACAGCAATAACAATGGACAAATCCTAACAGACTGTTGGTCTGAAAGTATTCCTTGCACATTGCCTGAGTTGCTGTGATGTCACAGAAGTCTGGTGACTAGAGTTCCATTTTCCATTTCAGAAGCAAGTACAAAATCTAAGAATGCTAATTTTATCCAAGCCGAAAAAGTTTACAAATCCAATTTTGTTTTGTATTCAGACACCCAAGTGTCAGTCTGTTTGGAGATGGGATATGAGCAGAAGAATAAAGAGACATAAACAGGACACTTATGAATCCACCTCTATAAAAGTGGATTATATGTAACAGGTTATAGCTAATTTCAATACAGTATAATAAAATAATAATAACTTCTTATTTATACCCCACCCTCCCCAGCCAGAACTGGGCTTAGGGCGGCTAATACCAATAAAATTACAGTAAAACATAATGGGGGGGGACAGTTAATTAAAATACGGGTTAAAATACGGGTTTAAATACGATTTAAAATGCAGCCTCATTTTAATAGTAGCCCATAAATCAAAACCATAAGGGGAGGGAAACATAAGGGTCACACTGTGTCCAAACCAAGGCCAGGCGGAACAGCTCTGTCTTGCAGGCCCTGCGGAAAGATGTCAAGTCCCGCAGTATAGTAAAGGTAAAGGTAAAGGTACCCCTGCCCGTACGGGCCAGTCGTGTCCGACTCTAGGGTTGTGCGCCCATCTCACTTAAGAGGCCAGGGGCCAGCGCTGTCCTGAGACACTTCCGGATCACGTGACCAGCGTGACAAAGCTGCTCTAGTGAGCCAGCACCAGCGCAGCACACGGAAACGCCGTTTACCTTCCCGCTATAAGGCGGTACCTATTTATCTACTTGCACTTAGGGGTGCTTTCGAACTGCTAGGTGGGCAGGAGCTGGGACCGAAAGACAGGAGCTCACCCCGCTGCAGGGATTCAAACCACCGACCATGCGATCAGCAAGCCCTAGGCACTGAGGTTTTACCCACAGCGCCACCCGCGTCCCCTGCGCCACCCGCGTCCCCTGTAATAGCATATTACTGCAAACTAGTAGATGGTGCTATACCCAGAATTTTGGCAAAAGTATTTTACACGGATAAGAGTACCTGATGACTAGTACTGCACTCCAGTGTTCTGTTTTATAGTTTACAGAGTGGACTGGGAGGAGTGGCAGCAACAGTTTAATAATAATATTGTGCTCAATGGTTCAGTTCAGGTCCCTATATAGCCTTCATATTCAAGGCTTCTTCTAAAAATACCATTTTCATTCTGAGGATTGCACCCAAAAGTCACTCCCATGATTAAAAGTGTAATATTGGAAGAATTTATGCCTTTCTTGTTCATTAGATGGACATGCTGAGCCACATCCTTGGACAAGTCCGGTAATGAGTCCTGCGGATATGATGCTTTTCATCACAAGAGTGAGTTGCAGGTGCACTCCACAGAATGATGAAGTGTGACAATGAACACTGGCCTCAGGGTCTCTGCTTCCCAGCATTTAGGGAATAATTGAATCCTAAGAGTGAAAGAACAAAAAGTTGTATACAACCCCCACATCCCAAGGCAGTATCCCCCTCCACATATCAGATCTCTACAGATTAACTAATCCCTATGACAATAAATCACAAGCAGAGAGTAGGAGGGAATTAAGTGTGCCACACTAAGGGGCATTCAGAGCAAATGACTGAAGCAAATGATCATCTGCTTCTCCAGTGTTTATCTCACATCATGCCATTCATCCCCCTTCACAATCAAGTTTTCAGGATTGAAAATTATTATTCTTTTGACTAGCTGGTTGGCTGGTATAGAATTTGTGCTTCATATGCCACCTGCTAACAAAATGTTGTCTGGGTGGATTACAGGATTAAATAACTGGGGTTTTTTTAAAAGGAAAAGAAAACACAACTCAGAATTTAAACACTAGATAGGATCAAAACATTTAAAAGGGGGGGACCTTCCAGCTAACATGTTTGCTTATTTGGAAATAATATTTTAAAACCACCATACAGTTAAATAATTAAAGCCTAAAATGATAAGATCATAAAACACAGGACAAAAATGACCAAATAAATCAAATTCTATAAAAATGCTTGGCACAACAAAAATGTTTTCAATGGAAGGTAAGATATCAGAATTGCTGCGATCTCTCTATGGAAGGTGTTAGCAACACTACTGAGGCCTTTTCTGTCACATAATCACCTATTGTACCTCACTTGAATGGACATTCAAAGAAGGACTTTAGATCAAGATATCAGCATCTGAGAAGTCACATATGGGAAAGACAATCATTCAGTTACAAAGGACCAATGCTGTAAAAGGCCTTAAAAGTCAACACCAGTACTGTACTTTGAACTGGACCTCAAAACAGAGCAAAAACCATTAACAAAGAAAATAGTGCAACAGCCCATCTAAGTTAGCAATATTGCAGTCATATTTTGTAGCAACCAAAGTTTCTGGGCCATTTTCAAAGGTACCCACATAAAAAAAGTGTTACAGTGATCTAAATGGGAGGCTATCAGGACACCGATCACTTAAGTAAGACTATCGCTCCCCAAGTAAGGACTGGTGTACCTAGGCTGGAAGGTTTCTGAGACACAGTGGCAAACTGTACCTCTAGTGACAACGATGGGCCAATGAATATCCCTGTCTTCAGTGTGTTTCTAGTGTGATATTTAACAACATTTTTATATAATACAAAACACTAATTTGTCCCCCTGAGACCTTGGGAATATAAACACAAATAAATGTTCACACTAAAAATAAGGGGAGCAAAATCAATACAGTGGTACCTCGGGTTAAGTACTTAATTCGTTCTGGAGGTCCGTACTTAACCTGAAACTGTTCTTAACCTGAAGCACCACTTTAGCTAATGGGGCCTCCTGCTCCTGCCACGCTGCCGGAGCATGATTTCTGTTCTCATCCTGAAGCAAAGTTCTTAACCTGAAGCACTATTTATGGGTTAGCAGAGTCTGTAACCTGAAGCGTATGTAACCCGAGGTACCACTGTACTGTAATGTTTGAAAAATGGCAGTGTTCTTGCTAAGGTAATGCAGACATGACAGGCCTTTTACTTCTCTCCTTTTTCAACCCTGGAATGTACATATTGACTGAAGGATCTGGATTTTCCCTATGGAATGTGAGGTAGTCTCCATCTTTGTAACTTCCCAAGTGTGCCCTCCCTACTCTCCACATTACCAATGCAGCAACACCTACTTCAGAGATAGTTGTTGGAGTAATCCTTGTCCCTTGACCAAGCAAGCTGGGGCTGCTGGGAAATGGAGGACAACAATATAAGGAGGGCCACAGGCTATCCAAATCTGAGGTATGTGATAGCATCACCTGGTCACAATTTTGACTAAGGCAACATCTGGAAGCAAATTCAGCTCACTTCCTTCCCCGACTGGTTTGTTTGCCAGTCCTCAAGGGCAGACTCCCCTTTTGGAGTCTCCCACAGAGCTTGGGAAATCCTAGGATACCGGTAATTCTTCCTCAGGGACATCCTATGGACACAACCTCCATGTTGAAGATTTTTTCCATTACCTACACTTTGTGAGCTATGGAAGCTTGAATGGCAAATAAATCTTCTTTGACACAGCAATCACACTAATACACTTAGAAAACTGCAGTGTAGCAAATGCAAAACTGAAAGCTGAGTGTTTCTCTGGCACTTTGCCTTTTAAATTCAGAGTGGGTAGTTGTTTCTTGAAAGGAATTCAGTGGGTAGCTGGTTCTTGAAAGGAGTTCACTAAGCATGCTTTGATTCTTTCTTATCCACCTGGAAGCGCAAAACTGAGCAAAGATTAATCAAGTATTTCAATTATATTGTAATACTGCCAATGTGGTGTAGTGGTTAGTGTTGGATTAGGACCTTGGAGACCAGGGTTCAAATTCCCACTCAGCTATGAAGCTGACCAGTCACTAACTCTCAGTCTAACCTACCTCATAGGGCTGTTGTGAAAATAAGATGGAGGGAAGAAAACTATGTACACCACCTTCACCTCCTTTAATGACAGACCGGACATAATTACAATAATTAATAAAAAAAACAACTAATCATATACATAGTCACTCATTTCTTGACACTGTCATGTCTCTAAAGTGACAACTACAGTCATCACCATCAAGCAAAGGAAGGTTTGCCTCCATCATGTGATGACTGAGTTCCAACTGCTCAGCCCCAGCCCCTCATAGGTGGAGGCTAAAGGGCAACATCAGAGAAGGCAAAGAAAAAGGGCAGGAAATGGCACTTGAATAATCCTGGCATCATAAGGATACCATACCTATTTCTGATGCCAGTACCAGGGTTCAATGCAAGTGGTTACAACTCTTTATAACAAGGATGGCTAACCTGCAGGACTCCAGAAGTTGCAGAACTGCGGTTTCCATAATCCCTCACGGTGCTTCTTGTGATAATTGTTGAGATTCTCTTGGGGCTATAAAGTCAGCTAGTAGTACTCTAAATAAATGAAGTTTATTGCATAGCCAACATAATAATTGTCACTGAACAGGTTCCTGTCGCACATACAGAAGCCGGCCAAACTGGCGGCTGATTCTTACTTCAGTGTACTGGTGATGAGGAGGCAGCCTCCTCCACTACACTGGAGAGCAGAGGTTGGCTTAACTTGTGCAGCACCTCACACCACCCTTCAGCACCAGATACCAGAGGCGGCAGGGTGGGCCCTGGCTCTGCTTCGTGGCTGGGCCTTACATGGCAGAGCTGGCAGGCAGCAAAGTGTCACGGGCACGACCCTGAGGAAACCTGACCTGCGCCGCCTCCTCTCTTCTGCCCGTCTGACAGGCGGCGTCACGAGGAATTCTGAGGAACTCGAAAACTTGCTCACTATTTCGTGGCCTTTCGGTTGGTCACGGCAAAGGCCAAAGAGCGAGTTTCGTAATTTCGCCCTCCTCTTTCTCGCTTCCCTTCTCCTCAGCCCGCCTCTATCCTTTCGGGCCGCTCTCCGTTGTTTTATCCGGCCCCGGGGAGGGAAGCTTCCCGCCCCGCCCCCTACCTCCCCCGACACGGCGGCAGAGGCCTGACTGACTGACTGCTAGACCGAAGGACACGCGCAGGCAGCTCCTCAGGCAGCGGCCCCTGTAGGCCGAGCAGCGGCGGCGGCAGGAGAGGGAGTAGCGGCGGCGGCGCCAGCAGAGGCAGGCGCTCGGCTTCCGGGCGGCCCCGGTGGGTGTCGTTCTCCGTCCGCGCCACGGTGTCTCCTGAGGCGAGGGAGCGGGAAGAGAAGCGGAGAGAAGCAGCCGGCCCGCTTCGCTTCGGTAGCCGACCCGATCGCCGCGGCCAGGCCCCCCGCATGCAGTCCTCACCCTGGAGCGGCGGCGGCGGCGGATCGAGGAGCTCTCGCGATCCTCCCGGCAGAGGCTGCTCCAGTCCAGGGACAGGATGTTCTCCAAGTTCACCTCCATCCTGCAGCACGCCGTGGAGGCGGTAAGGCCACCGGCGGCGCCCGCCACGCAAGCCCGGGGATCCTGTTGGGCCTAAGATGGGGGACGCGCTTTTGGGGGCCTCCTCGCGATCCCCCTCGCTTTGCTCTGCTGCCGGCTTCGTCCCTTTAACTGCCATGCCCTCCTTCCCTCCCTCCAACGCCGGATAGTTTTATTTCTGCCTTAGGACGAGGGGACGGGAGCTTGGCGAGACCCGAGTGGTTTGCTCTTTTCCTCCCAGTCTCCGGGTTGGGCGGGTTACGTGGCTCTGTCCTGTTTCTGGCTCAGTCGAAGCCTCTGGGCGATCACGAGTCGGGGCCCCGCAACGAAAGCCAGGAGCCTAGTTAAGTTTGTATGCCGTCTTTCCAACAAAGGGTGCTCGGGGTGGCCAACTACAAATACGCGCGCACACAAGGTGTAATAAAATACACTGAAACTTTAGTACAGTAGTCTTTATTTATTTAACTATTTTTATCACCCTGCTCTTCAGACATAAAAAGACCACCAGATCGGCTGTATAAATACATGGCAGTCCCTGGCCTCCAACTTAGTACAATCTAAAAAATATGGACACAAAAGGAAAACTGTTTGGTAGGGAGGAGGAAGTAAGTCAACTCCTTCAATCTCTTCTGCTGACCAGCTGGGGTAGGAAGCTCCAGGAGAAGAGGCAGGGGTATCTCCTCTGTTTCCTCACATGGTGCAACTCTGATGTAAATAAATATGCTCTAATGCAAAGTAAACAACATAAAATTAAGGCAGGGGGGGACCCCAAATCCCAAGGCTGTTTTCAAGAACAAAGGGGGGGGGTTCTTGAAGGTGCTAATTCGGCAGGCTGACAGCTTGATACAGCTGCCTCCTGCCTGGGAAGCAAGAGCTTTGAAGCTGCACATTTCCAGTATAATTTTTTTTGTTGCCAGTGGATTTTTTGTGACAGCATACCTGGTGAGTTAAATACAAGCGGTATTCATGTGTAGTTGTGTTTTAGGCTTGGGTTTTTTTGTCCTTTTGGTTATTTTCTCCAGATTTTTTGTACTCCTGCAAACCTATATGTCAGTTGAGTTTGCTGATGTTTTCCTTTTGTGCAGAGGTAGTGCTGTCTTTGCTACATAAACATTGACACTCTAGCCTGAACATCAGAAATAGAGGGAGTGATAATGTCCTTCCCTTCTGTTTTATAGGCACATCTAAAATATGCCCCCCTAACCTTCTATCCCCTTAGGCATAATTTCACTGGGGCTTTTGTATTAAAATTTCCTTCACAGCTGCTCCCTCCTTCTGCTTCCATAGTGGACTGGCAAACAGGCTCCAAACAGTCAAGTATTCCCTGTGTTCACTCCTGCAGCTTTTTAAATGTGTTTTGAGAAATTTTCCCCAGTTTCCTAGAATAGAATATCCAGTGGGAGAGAGAGAGAGATTGATTGCATTCTGGAGTATCTGAAGTAATAAACAAAAGTACCTCTGTGCTAATCGCTCCCCAATACCAGTTATCCCTGCAAATTGCCCCCAATTTGCACCTAGCATCCCTAATATTTGATTCTTCAGGGTTGAGTAGACATTGTCCATGAGGCATTATGGCAGTTGTGCCAGCTGTGCAGCGAGAGGCCTATCTAAGCCTTCTAGCATGCAGTATTAAAAACTATATTCAGTGTCATTTGGCTTAAATTGGGGCACCTAAACTCCTGCCTGCAGCCCTGGTCCCCCCCCCCCCGACTTGATCAATTTTGGCAGTGGATTTTTTTTTAAAAAAAGTTTACATGCTGCTGGTATGGGTAGATAGGTTTTAATAATAATAATAATAATAATAATGTATTTATATCCCACCCTCCCCAGCCAAAGCCGGGCTCAGAGCGGCTAACAACAGTAAAATAATAATAAATGCCTCTGCCCACCACAGTGCCTTAATGAGAATGCAAATCACTGTTCATCAGATTGATCATTTGATGAGTATAGAAAGGGCAATAATGCCCTTCATCAGCTGTGGAGGGGGGACAGGGTGGATGGCTACACCCACCATTAGCATGCACCACCCAGAGGTTTGACCAAAGGTTAATGGGTTAACCACCCCTCACCTAAGTAATGGAATAGTCCACTTAAGATACTTCGTATGCCGACACAATTCCACTCTTGGGGTAAAAGTTCAGTATAATTACTGTTCTACCTTCCATCAAGTAACTAGGTTATTCCAGCTGATTCTATGACCTGTGGCAAAAAAATTCCAAAGGTTGATTATACGTTTGTGCAAGGTAGGACTTGTCTTTGAGCAGGTGCATTGCCCTTTAATTTTCTTTAATGATTCCTTGTGTTAGCATTATGAGACGACTTGAAAATGATGCCTCTAGTGCTTTCTTTGCTCCTTGGCGAATTTTAACATTCCACTCAATTTGTGTTCCGCCAACCACGTGTGTATGCCAACCACATGTTTATTAATGAATAATTTTATTCAATAAAAGTTATAAAAACCTAGTTTGTATTGCCTCCAACCATGCCTCTCAGCATCAGATCTCTATTGTCCTAATGTAATTTTCCAATGGACTCCTTCTGAAAATATAGTGCAAGTACATCTTTTTAATAAAGTAAATATTTCAAACATGCATATTATGCTGGTGCACGTCTCAAGTTGCTAGAATTGGCTGCAGCTACATTGTGAATGTAGAATTGGTTATTGCCCTGGAAAAAATTATTTTAGTCAAATTACCAGTAATTAAATGTTTGAAACAATGGATTATATACTCCACTGATTTCACTAGTGAGGCCACAACCTTTTTTTTGTAAAATTCTAGATAGTGCAAGGTAAAATATTAGTAAAGCCTCAAAACTTCATTGCAGGAGTTTTTGAACTTTTATCCAACTAAGACATACAGTGGTACCTCAGGTTACACATGCTTCAGGTTACATACACTTCAGGTTACAGATTCCGCTAACCCAGAAATAGTGCTTCAGGTTAAGAACTTTGCTTCAGGATTGTGCTCTGGTGGCGCGGCGGCAGCAGGAGGCCCCATTAGCTAAAGTGGTGCTTCAGGTTAAGAACAGTTTCAGGTTAACAATGGACCTCCGGACCAATGAAGTACTTAACCCGAGGTACCACTGTACTCAAAATAAACCCATGAGATCAATGGAGTTAACTCTATTAGTTTTAGTGGGTCTGTTGGATACAACTCATTGTTTTGGTTGGATACATGTATACCTAAAAAATTAGCCTGAATGTTATGCAGTAGGCCCTTAATTTACACAAGGATTATTTTCCGGAGATTACACCTAAAGCCAACATTGTGTACAATCAAAGCCAATTGGGTTCAATGGCGGTTAGGATTGGCAAATTCTACCCCCTGGAACCCTGCCCCCTTTTCACCCTCTTTTTTATATATATAAAAAAACTATTTTATGCCATGCGTGTAAAGCTGAATATAAAGTTAAATGTGTGCAAGCTGCTGGTTTACCGTACTAGGGGCATGATAGGGTTTGTGAAAGATTTGCACATCTTTGAGTCTGATAACATTGTGTAGCTTTATCTGCAGTCTTCTAAGTCAAGTCAGGTCCCAGCAGTGCCTCACTGCTAAACAAGTGGAAAAAATAAATTTCGTGGTGTATACAAAGCAGGCCAAAGCCTGCAATTTGGCCCTGGCCTTTTAAACAGTGCTAAAGTCAATGAAATATAGTATCATGTTGAGTTTTGTATGTTTTTGTTGGTGTTCATTGCTGGCGTTTTCTCACAAGGTCTGCAGAAGAGCTTTTGGTATAGTGTTGATCTATATTGGATGTTATGTTCCGAGAAATTGAATTTGTTTAAAGGCACATTTGGCCTGGTGCACTGCATGTTGTCTTTCTTCTTAATTCTGAAGCTGATGAGTGCTGAAAGTAGTCACAGTTCTGTCTGTTGGTGTTAGTTTCAAAGATTCAAATGTTGGGGGGGAAATCATATGCATTTAACTCAGTGGGTATAGGTGTGCTTAAGTCAGTGGCTTGATTCGATGTACATAAATTGATTTATTTATGAAATCTGTTAATTTCGGTGGGTCTCCTTTGTGTGTGTGACATAGTTGAATATCACCCTCCGATCCCAAATCCGCTTAATTGAAAATACATCCCCTCAAAAGCTACAATCTCTAGTTCTATGGAAGTGTGTTTAGGATCAAGATTATGAATTTTTTACAGATTTCAGAAATGTCTGACTTTAACTAGCTTAAAGTGACCATGATAACTGGTTTGGGCTTCCTTTTAAATAATACTGCAATACCAATGCTTCTCCTTTGTCATTTTGAATATGTATATGCATATCAATATAATATCCAACAGCCTATTCTTTCCATAATTCATTTCTTTTTGCAAGTCACTCCTAGGAGTGTTGCCAC
The DNA here is from genome assembly GCF_964234715.1 of Podarcis melisellensis. NCBI lineage: Eukaryota > Metazoa > Chordata > Lepidosauria > Squamata > Lacertidae > Podarcis > Podarcis melisellensis. Next base: position 50,238,398 of record NC_138537.1, read on the forward strand.
TTCTCCATTTTCAGAATTGCCAGCCAAAAGTTGACACAGAACATCAAATCAGGCAAATGTCAAGTTTATTAAAAATGGCAGCCAGTCTGCTACAAGATCAGAAGTTAAATCCTGCTGCCATTATTTTTGTTTCAAAAATATTGTAGAATATGTGATCAGAAATAGGTGTGCTATTATTTGTACTATTCAAAAATAAGAGAAAACTAGTAAAAGCTAGTTAGTTTATTCCCATTTTTCCATTATCATCAATAGGAGTATGTACTCCCTCTCAGGAAGGAAGGAAGGAAGGAAGGAAGGAAGGAAGGAAGGAAGGAAGGCAGGCAAATTTCCCAAGGAGTCAGCTGCCAGTTTAATTATTCATTTCATAAAATTTATAGACCACTTGACTATAAAAAAAAAAAACCAGCAACCCAAGGCAGTTTACAAAGCTGGTGAGCTGTCACACCAGACATTGTCCACTGTACACTCCCCATTTAATCAACACCCATTGTTCATTCCTCATTCCCAGAGGCCTAACTGAATTTGAGCCACACTTTATTACCTCATTGGCTACTACGGTAGCTGGGAGAAAGTAGCCAGGCATCTGGTTGGCCACTGAGAGAACAGTTCGCTGGACTAGATGGGCCATTGGCATGATCCAACAAGCTCTTTCTTTGTTCTTATCTTTTTACATTCTTCTTGTTAATGATAATGTGATAGCATAATAAAGATTAAAAATTTCAAATTACCCTTTATTGGCAAAGGTGCTCATTTGGGGCTCTGTACCAGTAAGGCAGAAGGGACGCGGGTGGCATTGTGGGTTAAAGCCTCAGCGCCTAGGGCTTGCCGATCGAAAGGTCCGTGGTTCAAATCCCCGCGGCGGGGTGCGCTCCCGTTGCTCGGTCCCAATGCCTGCCAACCTAGCAGTTCGAAAGCACCCCCAGGTGCAAGTAGATAAATAGGGACCGCTTACTGGCGGGAAGGTAAACGGCGTTTCCGTGTGCTGCGCTGGCTCACCAGATGCAGCTTTGTCACGCTGGCCACGTGACCCGGAAGTGTCTCCGGACAGCGCTGGCCCCTGGCCTCTTAAGTGAGATGGGCGCACAACCCAGAGGCTGTCAAGACTGGCCCGTACGGGCAGGGGTACCTTTACCTTTACCAGTAAGGCAAGAATGCAGAACTGGGGAACCTTTGGGGAGTTTTGCAACACAAAAGCAAGAGGTTTCTATACACAAACTCCATTCACCATCCAGGCATTATCACAGAGCGGGACCAGTGAAGGGTTTGGCGCAAGAAAGGGGCAAGGCCTAGGAAGAGTCCTGAGGGCCACATTCAGCCTCCAGCCTGAGGTTCTCCACTCCTGCTACCTCCCAGAAGAGAATATGGTCCCCCCCCCGCCCCTGTTTGAAATTATTATCTTTGCAACTATGTTTTCCTAAAGACTAACATTTAGGAAATGCCATTTGTCTGCTTTTTATTTCTTTCCTGCAGCTTGCGCCATCCCTTCCATTGCAAGAAGACTTTGTTTTCCACTGGAAGGCGATTACCCATTACTACATAGAGACATCAGGTAAGAGGCATTTATTTGCAACTTCAGCACACAATTCTGCAGATGGGAGTACTGTTTGTTACTTAAAAGTAATGATCTGGGAAATAATAAAATTAAGCAGGGAAATAGCTGGTGGGACCTGAATGTAACACTTCACAATAACTTTCAGAACGTATTCAGTGCTGTCAACACAGAGATTCAAAGTCTTTAGATGTTGCAATTCATTCCTATTTGCTTTGTAATGATAGTTGTTTGTAGACAGTTGCATAAGAGGGAATAGCAAACTTGCTACTGGATTATTTATACTCTTGCCACATAGTAGTATAAATTATTTCCAGATTCATTATATAAAATTACTTCACACATGGGTTTGCTGATAAATGCAGTAGAGACCTATTAAGTTTCTTCACAACATTAAAACTTCCTCTCCCAAATAACACATTGGAAGTCTATACTGTATGTAGCTTCAGATTATCCTCAAGCATTTTGTGTCAAGAATTACATTGTTTCTGTCCTTTTTGTAAAGTTATAGTCCTGCATAGTTATATAAAATACCAAGTAGAAACTCAATTCAGGCAGAGTCATCCCCCTTAATTTGAACAAGAAAGGCAATTCCACACATTCAACTCCATACATTCAAAGCTTAACTGAAGTAACAAATATGTTTGTGATTTTTCTCTTTCTTTTATTACATGAGAAGTCAAGAGAATTCACACAATGCACAGCCATAAATTGGAAGAATGTGGGTGGGGCCATGTGGGCCAGCCACACGGCCAACCCACTCTCTGACAATGTGCCATAGCTACCTCCCCACCCCCCAATCTTTGATCAGCGTGAGAAGGGACTCTGTGTATGTACATCAGTCTGGGTATAGAACAGGAGCGATAGTGCTGCGGAGCCACAACATTAACCTCCCATCACAGCATCGCTACCACTAACCAAGCAGGTTAAGGAAGCAATAAGGTCAGGCTGTGTGCAGGCACTGATAGGGAATGCCTGATTGTCTCTGCTGATGTATCCATAACCCTGACCTCACCCATTTTGGTAAACAGAAGCCACACTGCTACTAAGAGAGTATTGTTGGTGAAGAGGATCTCCATGTTATTGGGCCAGATTCCCCTTTATATGGAATAGCTCTACATGCATACTAATGTATGTGCATAGAGCTCCATCATATTGCTGGGGGGGGGGGGAGCAGAGAACTGGTGTAGCCCACACAGCCTCACAAGCCCTCTTTGCATTCATTCAATAGGAAAAGTCTAATGAAAATGTGTTTGAGTATATGATCTTCATTGTAAAGTATTTAACTTTTATGCAGTGGCTCCCCACTTGTGGAATGCTCTCCCCAGGGAAGCTTGCCTGGTGCCTTCTTTACATATCCTTCGGTCCCAGGCAAAAACATTCCTCTTCTTCCAGACATTTGGCTAATTAAACAATCTATGGCCTTTTAAACTGGGGGGTTGGTATTGTTTTCGTTTGTTGCTATGGTATGTATTTTTGTGTTTTTATATTGTAAATGCCCTGAGATCCTCAGATGAAGGGCAGTGTAGCAATTTAATAAACAGTAGTAGTAATAATAGTAGCAACAACTGAGACAGGAGACTTTATTTTAATGGAACCTTTTTCTCTAGATGACAAAGCTCCTGTGACTGATACCAACATTCCCTCTCACCTGGAGCAGATGTTGGATATTTTAGTTCAGGAAGAAAATGAGAGGGAGTCTGGGGAAACAGGACCTTGTATGGAATATCTACTACATCACAAGATCCTAGAGACTTTGTACACCTTGGGCAAGGCTGATGTAAGTATAGCTCCATTGCAGAAAGCTCAGGTCCTGTGACTGGATATAATCATGTGTACTTAGTTTGTGCGTACTGTTTCAGTAAACGAAATTTTGACTTGTCATATTTTTGCAGTATCTTTGAGAATAAAATAGTGTTGTATTACAAGCGGTGAAGAAATGCTGCTGTTGAAAGCAGAGGGCGTAAGGACATGGGGTCATGGAAAGATCCTGGCAGTTGGGCAGAATGAAAGCTATTTTGATTGAGTAGTAGCTGAACATTTTCCAAATACATTGTATCCCTCTTCACTTGAAAAAAAACAACTCCAAGGGTTAAAACTGCCGTGGAAAGCATGCACACATGATCTTTTCAAGGCTCTCCATCTACACACACACAAACAGAGAGAGAGAGAGAAAGACACAAAAACACACACACCAGACCACACCCATTTGGGTGTGAGAGACTACTGCTAGACATAAAAGAATGGACACTTGTATATCTTTGTGTTTATTTGTGTGCTGGTTTCCCACAAAACCTAAAGCTGCTTGCAGTATATTGTATGAACAATAAGTGTAACACAAACTAAACAACTGCAAATGTTTGCTACAGATATAAAACAAGTGCATAGGATCTTAGTCTATGCTAGTTTGAAATGCTAATTTAACTGCATAATGTGCACTATAAAGGTCAGACCTTCTTAAGACCTTCAAGTATAAGACGGTATAGAAATAAAATAAATAGAATAAAGATATAATTGGTCTAAGTGTTGTACCAAATCTCTGTATTGTAAAATGGATGAGATATTGGATGCATTTAATGTGTTTGTTACTAAACTAATGTTTCTAGACACCTTGTTGGTTTTGTTTGCCAGTTTCCACATTATGTATATTTCATGTTTATTGTCTCTCTTTTTCTAGTGTCCTCCAGGCATGAAACAGCAGGTTTTATCCTTTTATACAAAGCTGCTGGGAAGAATACAACAGCCTCTTCTCCCACACATAAATGTACACCGACCTGTGCAGGTACTAAACTCTTTTTAAAGGAACACATTTTAATGATGTCTCCCAGATTATTGGGTGTAATATTTCAGTTTTGTTGCTTTATGATCTTAGAAAGCAAAATTCAACAATGTATCCTGATGTGGGCATTTTTATTGGGGTTTTATTTTCTTTAGTAGTACTATTAATAATAATATTCTCTTGAACAGAAATTAATCAGACTTTGTGGGGAAGTTCTGGCAACACCCACAGAAAATGAAGAAATCCAGTTTCTCTGTACAGTGTGTGCAAAGCTGAAACAAGATCCATACTTGGTTAACTTCTTCCTTGAGGTAGGTAGATCACACTGCTTGTTAACTGGGGTTTCTTTCCCACCAAAAAGGGAAATGAATTAGGTTTCTGTCAGGATCAGAGGGGCAGGGAATAAAGCCTTTTGATCCCTGGAAGTTACTTCTAACCTGCTACTGGCTCCTGAGCCTTCCCCATCTGTTGCTTGTATGTTTCCAAGTTCTTTTGCGATTGCCGGGGCTAGAAACTGCTTTTCAAAAGAGAGTTGAAGTTATCGGGAAGAACTTTCTGACAGTAAGAGCTGTTCAACAGACTTCCATAAGAAGTAATGAACCCACCTTCCTTGCAGATTTTTAAGCAGAGGTTGCATGACCACCTGTCATGGATGCTTTAGTTGAGATTCCTGCATTGCAGGGGGATGGACTTAGACGATCCCGTCCAAAACTACAATTCTGTGATTCTATGACTTGTGCCAGATTGTGTGTTTCTGTGGTGATATTACAGAAGCATAAAAATTGTATTTTAATATTTTGTTGGAAGCCACCCAGAGTGGCTGGGGAAACCCAGCCAGTTGGGCGGGGTATAAATAAATTATTATTATTATTATTATTATTATTATTATTATTATTATTATTAATTTTACACAACAGTGCTGCATTTTTATATTTATAATTATTCTCTTCCCCTCTCCTTATTATTAATCTAATGAACGAAGTAATTATTCCTATGCCAAGTATATTTCTTTACACTTCTTATTTTATCAGTTAGCATTCTCTGGTGGAGGTTTGCTTTTTGTTGTTGTTACCATCTCTGGAAGATTTTATTTATCTGGAATTCTTTTCTTAATCAGAGGAGATGCTTTCTGTATTTTCCCCTCTTCCACTTAGAGAGGTGTACAGTCCCTTCCTGTTAAATTTGGCAAACGGTTGCTTGTTCTTGCTATCCCCAGTGGTCTGGGAGTGAAGTCCCTTGATGGTGGTGATCTTGACTCTGAAAATATGGAGCTTATTTCATTAAACTTTCCTATTAGGTGATACAAGACCCTGTCCTACATATTTCCAGGAGGCAGGTGACCAGGTGGGCTTCAGAACTGCATGGACAGACCAGTGGATTTTGTCTGTTTTGCTGAGCTAGATGCAAAAACTCTTTTATTTGAAATTCACTAACCCTGCAAAATGGAGAGAAAATGTGCCCTGTAGGCTTACGTGAATTAAATATCTTGTTTAAATTGGGTCTGTGGAGCTGCATGATATCATGTTAGCACCCTAGAAATCCACAGCTCTGGCACATGCTTCACCGGTGTGCTAACGCTGCATATATAGGAACTAGCATACAAACAATAGCACAATTTAAGCATCCTGCTAGCTGTATGCAACCCCTCATAGATAACACTACTTTTACATAGCCTTGTCAGGTAGGAAACAAATTTAATCCATGTGGAAACTAGGCTGGTTAGTAGAGAAGGTGTAGAGGCTGCAGGTCTTCTCTATGCATAATTAGTTGTCACACCTCCTCCTCTGCCCCCCATCTTTATATTGGGAATCATTCAATTATATTATATTACAGTATAAAATAAATTATATTCAAGAGCTGGAAGATTGTTTTCTGTGATGCATGGCATGTTGCATGTTCTTCCAGCACTTTTCAGGAATAAAAGTGAAGACTGACCATAAAATATTTCTTAAGGCTCAGGGATAGTTGTGTACATAATAGATAACTATACACGCTTATTTTAATAAGGGATTGCCATTCTATTGCTTATAGTACTGTAGGATATGCATTTTCTTCATCTTTAGGGATAATTAACTGTGTGCTCATACTCCCCCCCCCCCATCTCTTATAAAGACTGATACTTTGAATCCGTATGCTCTGAAGGTCTTTCTAAACATCTGAAACTGATTTATAGGCAGGGGTGCAATTCTTCCATTTCAAGAAGAATGTGAAGTGAGGAACATGGATCCCCAGGGAATGGTGTCAAGATCTTGTTAAGATGGCAGGTGCAGATTTCCTGAGAATAAATGCTGATTCTTAGAACAGCTTTTGTTTTTCTTAGACATATGCAGCTCAGAAGCATGGTTAGATTGGAATCTGAAACTGTGTTTCCAGAACCACAGAGATAAGGTGGATTGGGGTCTTGACCTGAAAATTCACATTTTCCATTAAATGCATTTGTGTCAAAAGGTTGCCTGTATATAGTAAATGTGACATTCGTACTGAAGATTGAACAAATCAAATGGCATCCACTTACTTCAGTGGCTTGATAGAATAAGGAAAGGCCATTTTTTGCACACTTATTGAACTGACTAATACAGAAGTTGGTGTAAAAGGCAAATGTTAAATAATGGCTCCAGCTAGTGGGTTGACTGAGGTTCCTTTTTTATAATTTCTGTAAAGTCTGGTATGTAGGATTTGTGCAGCATGGTTGTTAAAGTAGTCATGTGCTTGTCCAACTCTTGAGCATTAAGAGTAATATATCATCTGCAAACATGTCATCTGCCAATGGTCCTAGTATTATGAATGAGATGTGTTTTATCTAGAAACCAAGAAACAGAAGAAGTAAGCCATGGTGGATAGTTGTTTTTTGCAAGGAAAAATTAATTCAAAGATAGAACGTAATAAATCAAAAGATAATGTCCGATGAAATTCAGCCCAAGATATATAATGGCAGTTTACAGGGTTACTTAAACTTTGTCAAAAGCCCGTTTAAATGCAGAACTTCAGCATCTAGATGAGATCTACAATGACCATTAAGATTTTGAAGCTTCCCAGTGCTGGCTGAGGTAAATGACTTCTCAGAAATTCAAATTCCGTTTTCAAACACTGAGAGTCTTGGGGACAATCTTCACATATACATGTTTTAGTGATAAAGAAGTTGAGCTGCTCTAATCAGTTTCTTTGATGAGACAGCACTCCAGCTATCTGTTTCTTTTTCCATTTTGTTTTTAGTTTGTTTTGTTTAACCCTCCTTGTGTTTGTGCCTGCTTTATTTGGAAGCCTTGTATTTTGCTGTGTTTTCAGCTTCAGTGCAGGCGCCATTTTTATCTTTGTAATTCTCTTTCTGGATGTAACCCTCTTCAGAGCAAGCTAAAGGGGCTGGCTTCAAAAGGCACAGCAAGCTTAATTACAGCAGACATGCTAAAAGGCCAAGATTCCGTGGTGACAGATACAGGACAGTCTGTTCAGCCTGAAGAGACATCAAGTGGAGCGGATCAAGCAGAGAGCGCAAATGACCTTCCTCAGCAGGCAGATGACCTGTCCACAAGTCTAGATGAATTAAACGTCCCTTTGTCCCCTGAGGCTTTGGCTTCCCATCCACATGGAGACTATAATTTGGTGGATTCTCTACTCAATCTCACCAAAAGCCCGGTGAGTGACTGGCAGAATTGTTTTTGATTTCAAGTGGGCATATGGGGGGGGGAGGCTGAAGGCTTTTTATTGATTAATCAGAAAGAATGGAAGGAATTATCAGCTGAGAGAGGCACTGAAGGCCTCTAAAAACACCATCAGTGTCCCCAAACACACATTTTTAATTCAGTGAATATACTTAAAATATCATTATGGTAAATGTGGTGGGTATGTTTTTCTACTCTTCTAGCACATACATAATAAATGTTGCTTGGTGTGAAATCATCTGGTTTTGGAAAAATACTTCCCAGCCAGTTGTAAAATGTAATGCTCCCCCCTCCCCCCTGCCCTGCTAAGCATCCCAACCTGATAAGATGAGGACAGAACCTTGTACCGCAGGCTTCAAATTTTCAGAAAAACATTAGTATCACCAAAATTGTGAGGTGAGCTTTTATTTTTATTTAGTATACCTTTTGTATGTCCTGTAGTCCTGTGAGCTGATCTTCTACAGAAACTGATGTTCGTCACCATGGTTTATTTGGGGATTGTTTCATTGGGTCGCTGAACTGTTGTCACTTTTCCTCCTTACTGTTATAATGCTTGCAGAGTTATTTTTAACTGTCGCTCACAGGCTGTTAATAACTTGGTCATGGTCATGCCAAAAGTTGCTTAGTCTTGTTCTAAATAGTGTCTACTGAAATAAAGCAAACATATTGTTTTCAAAAGGGCCTTAGTGGAGATAAGGAAACTACAGCGATAAAACAACTTTGTCAATTCATTAGGGTATACTATTATATATCTGTAGTAATAGCCATGTGAACCCTAATATTCTTCCTCTCCTATTTGAACTTGAAACTTACTGTATTCTGTCTTCTCTTATGTGACAGGATGGCCGGATAGCTGTGAAAGCTTGTGAAGGCCTCATGCTCCTAGTGAGTTTGCCGGAGCCAGCAGCCGCCAAATGCTTAGCAGAGAGTACATGCTTGTGTGAACTGTTGACAGACAGGTTGGCCTCTCTCTACAAAGCCCTCCCTCAGTCGATGGATCCTTTAGATATTGAAACAGTGGAAGGAGTTAACTGGGGGTAAGAATATTGTCTTAATGGACCTTGAGCTACAGTTTATGCCGTGTGTATGTTAAAAAAAGCATTTCTAAAAAATACATTTATAGCACAACTTGTGCTTGAGGTGGCTCTCCAAAGAAGTAAAAACTTCAAAGCACCAAACTACAAGTGATATCTAAATGCTTAGGTTAGTCATGGAACTTCTAGTTATGCTGTGATGAAAACCAATAAATACTGAGCATATATATGCTTTTCTTACCCCTTCTTGTACTTCAGCTTGGATTCCTACAGCCATAAAGAAGATGCATCTGCTTTTCCAGGAAAAAGAGCCCTGATTTCATTTCTATCCTGGTTTGATTACTGTGATCAGCTCATTAAGGAAGCTCACAAGGTTTGAGATGCCTACTTTAACCCTTTTCTATGTACAATCCAAAACAAGTTTAGAATATATTATTATTTTTCCTAAATTGGAAAGGGAGTATCACTGTGCCCTCTTATTTCAGACAACAGCTGTTGCCATGGCAAGCTCGGTGCGAGAACGTTTTTTTGTTGGCGTAATGGAACCCCAACTAATGCAAACGTGAGTAAGGCATTTGTTGGAAAGAGAGAGAGGTCTCCCCTATTTTTATATGTACATAAAGGAGGAACCTATGTCACTTCCTTTAAAAATCCTTCTTGTGCTCAGTTCAGAGATGGGGATTCTCACGTCAACGGCCCTGTTGCATCGTATGGTTCGCCAAGTCACTTCAGATGCTTTAGTACATGAAATGGTCTGCTTTATCCTTGGGGAGCGAAGGGAGCCAGAAAAACTGACAGACATCAACAGGCACCCATTGCGACATCGCTTAATTGAACACTGTGATCACATTTCAGATGAGGTAAGATATTATAATATCGCATAAGTACAGGGGTGACTGCCAACATGCTATGACCAATGTCATTGCATTTGTAAACAACTTACTAATGAGTGGATCTTTCAAGTGTTAGACAGTGGTTAGGGAGGGGGTTGAAGCTGTTTGAGTAGCTCATCTTCAGAGATCTGATATCAATGAACAAAATGTGTTGAAACCTACTGGGAGCTACTTCAGGGTCCATCTTCCACTGCTGCTTCCTCTAGGTTCTTCCATTCCCAATGAACTGGAAAATGCATTTTGAGATGCACTAAATAGTGCTGAAAAATCTGAAATAGTGCTGAAATATCTGAAAGTCCTGAGTTCAGAGTCTACTTCAACCATGAACTCTTGGGAAGAAAGGGGAGCTTTGTAATGTGGGGAGGGAGTTGCTACTTACCTGAGTCCAGGTGACAACATGTGCTCTTGAGGCTAATGCACTGGGGGTGGGAATGGCTCAGGACACTTTGAGGCCAGGTACTTTTCCCATTCTAGTACTTAGTTGGGTGAGCCACTACAGTTTGTTATGGTCCCTGTCTCATCTGCCAAGGTTGAGACTTAAAAAATGAGTTGACTGGGAAGGGGAAGAATGGCCTGCCAGCAATTCCAGAAGGCTGCATCTAGGAGCAGGCAGACCAACCTGAGGCCTGTACTGGTTGAAAGATTAGAGGCAGGCAAGGAAAGGATAGTTATGGGTTTGCTGTAACTAGCACTTCCTTTCTGTTTCCACAGTGTGGAGATGCTTTGGTCCTGGTCTCCATAACTAGAGTGAGGACATTACAAAGTTGGAAAGACTCCAAAACCATAAGTCCTTACAGCAAATCAGTCTCTCATTATCTTATGCAGTTGCTGTGAGGAGGAATGTATTGTTAAGTACTATAGCAATAATATGTTATGGGGGCAGGGGCTTTATTTAAACTGTGTGCTTTGCACACTTCATGGGTGTAGGGCTTCAGAGTATTTCATTAGCACATCTATTTGAATAATGAAAAGTACTTCTCCTCATGTGAAACCTCTGTCTGCCCCAAACCGTAAATAGCAGCTCTCTGACAAACCAGAGCAATTGCAATAGGTAAGGGCCATACACATAGTTTGGGTTGATTCTTTTGTCTGTTACTCCGTTGGTTACCAGCAGTTTATAGCACTGAGAAAGTATGTGTGTGGGAAAACATTTATTATTCATAAAAGAAATGGAATACTTTTTAATAAGTGCAACACTATAATAACATACTCAGAATCTCTGCTTTGTGGGAACCTGTTTTTATGTCTTTTTTATATATTGCAGATCAGCATAATGACACTCAGAATGTTTGAGCACCTTTTGCAAAAACCTGATGAGCACATTCTTTATAACTTGGTTCTTAGAAATTTAGAGGAGAGGAACTATACGGAATATAAACCACCCTGTCAAGAAGATAAAGATGTGGTGGAGAATGGCCAAATAGCAGGAGCTGTGTATGTTCTTTTCTGTGCTCCACTTTTCTTCCTCTGTGTCATTGGAGAGTTCTGCAGTAGCTGAAATGTCTTTCAACTGTTGTTATCAAAGCAAAGATTACATTTTAGGCCGGAGGGTGTGTGTATTTTAGTATACTGACATAATGTTGAATCTAGAAATAAAGTTACGGTGTTAGGCTTTATACTGTGTATAGAACTGTTACATAACCCAGCATGTTAACAGTCTGCTGCTGTTTCACTTCTCACCCATCCATGCATCTCAAGTTGCAATCCTAAATACACTTTCTAGAGTGCAAGCCCTATTGAATACAGTGGGACCTGCTTCTGAGTAAACAAATGGAGTTTAACTCTTGTGGTAGTTGGCTTAAGGGGTCTATGGAGTAATTCCTTCATTTTTGCATGTGTTCAACACAAGAGTGTAAGGAGCTGCTTTGTATCAAGTCCATCTAGCTCTCTATTATTTACACTGAAAATGACAGTGGCTCTCCAGAGCTTTAGACAAGACTTAAACACAAATTAGGCTATCCTCCCTTTTTGACTGATCAGCTTGATGTCTTGCTTAAGAATATGTAAGCCCATTTGTCTGTGAAATTTGGGTAAGATTCAAAGCATTTGTTGATTCACTTGTGTGGATTTAGAACACCCAGAACTTGAATGTTGCCTTGGCTGCTGCAGTATTATTTAACAATACAACAAAAATTCATAAGCCCCTTTCATAAAATTAGAATATATGTTTCCTTGTTTCATTTATCTATGCATTCTCAGTGAACACTAGTTCATTCTAATGTTCTCTAGTTCCATGTCACGCCATTATTTCAGTAAATAAAAGTTGTTTAATTTTTTTTAAAAAACGGCACGATCCAAGGAAGTGTGAAACCAGTTCTGCATGCCCATGGGGCTTTGGGTTTCAGTTTGTAAAAAAGCAGTCCTTAAGCCATATTGCTAGTTATTTTTTGAGACATGCTTTAAAGACAGTTTGTGATTTGACATTAGATCAGTTGAAAGGGAAACAAGGCAAAAATCCTTTTTGATGCATGCAAGCCTAAAGCAGCTCTTTGGATCCTAGACATAGATTCAGAAAGTGACTAAATTTTAGAGAGTAAAACAAAAAATGTTTCTCTCCCCCTTTTTGCTGCAAATTCACAGAGATCTAGAAGAAGATCCGTTATTTACAGATATTTCTCCTGATACCATGTTGTCAAACCAAGAGTGGCTCACTGCTTCTCCACCTGCCAGCCCAGATCATCCAAAAAATGATGGGAAGACGGAAGTTCATAAAATTGTAAATAGGTAAGCTGAACCTAATAATTTTTTGTAATAACTACAGTATAATTTTACTATTAATTCATCTTTGTACTGGTTATGCTGTGACACCACCCATTTAGCAAGCCGAGTTGTAAGGTTGATGGAATGACCTCACAATACACTTTGACCCCATCTGGCATGGGACTTATATTTCAGGGATAGCATGTATGTGCAAAAATGCATATATTTGAACTATCCCCTTGGAGCCATCCCCGCGTGAGCATCTTTAGCTTTCTGGAGCAGAACACCGAGCCAACTCTCTGACTTGTTTACTGTGCTCTAGGATGCTCTTGTGAGATCTTGTGGGGCTGTCCAAGTTTCACAAGAGAATCCCAGAGCCCAGTAAGCAAGGTGGAGAGCTTAAAAGCACTCTCCATGCCCAGAAAACCATGAAGCAAATAGAACTTTTAAGCTCTCTGCCTTCCAGGGTTTTAATTAAACTGCTTGGCTTGAAATTGCCAAAGTTAAATGTGTGCAAGATGAGATTGTACTATACTATGCTAGTTGATATATAGCATTTTAGTTTCCCAGCAGTTCAAACAGGAATGTAAAAAGGTGAGCAGATTAGTGATCACCATCCTTCTCTGATGAAGATTGAGACCAACGTCTTGTATGGCAGAGACACTGCCACTATTGTGGTGTGTGAAAGAGGGAGAGAGAGAATGGGGGGGTGAGTAAGTGAGGAAGTTTGTGAAGGTAGAGCAAGTGCAAATGAACAGGCTAAATGGAAAGTTATGATTCTGTTCCACCTGAAATGTTTGACCTTGTGCTCCTAACCTTATTTCATACATTCAAAAATAGTTCTTCAGTCTCAGTATCTTAGCTTAATGAAGAAATAACTGTTGAGTTGTCATCGACTGCATCATGAAATTTTATAAAACTATGTGTGAGATGGGTGCCAAAGAAAATATCTCAGTAGTGCATGTGAAACTATAAACTAAAGAGCTCGGAGAGAAACACTCAAGAGAAGACAAATGTCATTAGGTGATGTTCCTTTCCTACAGTGTCCAGTAAGGAAAATCATCTCAAGGTTCTTTTGAGTTGTGTATATACATAGGTTTTGTTGCAAAAAAAATCACACTATTGTGTTATGTGCAAAGCCAAAAGCAAGTTAGACTAAGAGAGTTGCTGCTTCTCTCCCCGCCCCACCCACCATCCCCGATCAAGACCTGCTCTTCTCCAGGCAGGTAAATTCCTGCTCTGTTTACTCAGGCACAGTATTCATTAGACTTCGCAAATATTGGAACAACTATTAATTATGTTATGCAGAATTTTCAGATAGGAGACCTAAATTAGATATTAAGGCAGGATTTCTACATATCTTAGTAATTAACTTGTGTAAACCAGAGTAAACAGTGAAATTTTCAAACAAAGGTGAAAATAGGCAAAAACGTTAAGAATTTTAAATCACGCAATATTTTTACAGTGACTTAGTAGAAGGGTTAAAATTAGGCTATTAGCTATTGTTGAGTGGATGAAATGCTAAAGAATGATTTACAGTCATTAATGGTGCACAATTTTTTGTTGTTGTTTATTTGTTATTTTATATATGCACTTTGGGGCCCTAAAATGTTTCCCCAAAATGACTTTATATTTATTATCATTTTTTGGATTTCTTATCCACCCTTCTCCATAAGGTCTCAAAGCGGGTTGCAGGGTCAGAAAGAGCTGCACATTGTTGGAGGTGGGGCTACTAGACTGCCATTGCCACCCTTTCTACACACTTTCACACGAGTAATACATGAAGGGGACTAGTATCTTGTAACTTTTCCCTGTTTGATTGAAGAACAGAAACGATGAGTGTGGCTGAAAACAAAATGAAAATAAGCTATATTTAGTGTAGCACTCCACTTGTTAGATGGAATAGCAAGAAATGCAATAAGCACTCTATATTTTACTCATTGTTTCTAAAGTTATGATAAAATGAGAATTGTTTTTCCCCCACACTGCAGGGGTTGGCAAACTAAGATCCGTGGGCTGGATGTGGCCCACTGGGCTCGTTAATCCGGCCTGCAAACCTTGCAGATCCTGCCACCCGCTCAGTCAGTCCCCGCGCTAAACCAGCATGGCGTGGAGGCCTCACCGTGTGGGGACTGACTTCTGCGATGCTGGTGCGGCCTTGGATTGGCTGCAGGAAGCTCCTGCAGCCAATCCGAAGCCGCAAACGCCTCTGGGTGGGGGTGACGCTGGAGTGGCTTCAGCTTGGCCACAGGAACCTCCTGCAGCCAATCCAAAGCCACGGACACCTCTGGGCGATGCCCCTTCCTTCCCACTGAGGCGGCTGCGTATTGCAAAGAGCTGAGTGGGAGGAAGCGGCAGCAGTGGGGAGGCTGCCTCTGCCACCCAGGCCAGCGGCATGGGCTCTGAGCCCCGTGGACCCCTGGCCAAAGCAGAGGACGACAATGCTGCCAAAGATGAGGTGCTGGCGGCAGCTGCAGCGTGAGTGGTGGCAGGGTGGGTCCTTTTGGGGGGGTTGCTTTCAGGAGAGGGTGGGTCCGGCCCCCCACAAGGTCTGAGGGACAGTGGACCAGCCCCCTCCTGAAAAAGTTTGTTGACCCCTGCCATACTGTGTCCTGCTACTGTGCTATCTGAAATATGCTGGAGTCATTAACAAGGCAGGGTTCTCTTGCTGTGAAAAATTTCAGTAGCCAGATTGACAGAAATGCCTCCACTGATTTTTTCATCTGTCTTCATTGTACAGAAGTACACATAGCCACTTATGTCAAGCGAGGGCTTAACAATGTTTGACATATCTATTGCTGCCATGATGAAGGAACAAATTTATATTGACTTGCTTTTTGTTTCCTGCTTTACTTGTTTTTGTTTTCAGTTTTCTCTGTCTTGTACCAGATGAAGCCAAATCTTCCTACCATGTGGAGGGCACAGGGTATGATACCTACCTCAGAGATGCCCATAGACAAGTAAGTGACAGAAGGAAAATGCTATTTGGTGGCTGATGCAGTTGCAGATGAGGCAACGCCATTTTGCAGATAGACAGATGATAATAACACGTTATCACCCATCTGCTGAAATATAATACTCTCACTCAAGTGCCTCTGTATAAGAGAACACAAATGTAGCTCAGCTTCTCTGTTGTGTTCAGGTGCTTAGCAACAGAACATCCTGTCTCTCATCATGCTTTCACTCCATCATATTCTAAAACATTCAGGCTCATTTCAACAGTCTTTTGGTCTGCTGAAAGTTCATTGAAATTTAAAATGGGAAACCAAGTATTGGCCATATATCATTCTCCAGTAAAGGTAAAAGGTAAAGGGACCCCTGACCGTTAGGTCCAGTCGCGGACGACTTGGGTTGCGGAACTCATCTCGCTTTATTGGCCGAGGGAGCCGGGGTACAGCTTCCGGGTCATGTGGCCAGCTTGACTAAGCCGCTTCTTGCGAACCAGAGCAGCACACGGAAACGCCATTTACCTTCCCACTGGAGCGGTACCTATTTATCTACTTGCACTTTGATGTGCTTTCAAACTGCTAGGTTGGCAAGAGCAGGGACTGAGCAACGGGAGCTCACCCCGTCGCGGGGATTTGAAACACCGACCTTCTGATCGGCAAGCCCTTGGCCATGGGTAAGCAAACTAAGGCCCAGGAGTCAGAGCCAGCCCAATTGCCTTCTAAATCCAGCCCGTGGATGCTACAGGAATCAGCATGTTTTTATATGAGTAGAATGTGTGCTTTTATTTAAAATGCATCTGGGTTATTTGTGGGGCATAGGAATTCACCCCCCCCCCCAAAAAAAAATATAGTCTGGCCCCCCACATGGTCTGAGGGACAGTGGACCGGCTCCCTGCTGAAAAAGTTGTTGACCCCTGCCCTAGGCTCTGTGGTTTAACCCACAGCGCCACCCGCTGTTGGTTATGTTGATCTTTCTTTACCTATGCAGCACTGTGAACTATATAATAACACCAACCTGTTTTGCGGGGACTGGGATGCGGAAACAAGTGGCAGAACAGAAATGTCTTTTTTATAAATAATAGTAATCAAGCCTATATTGTGTTCCATGTATGAGAGTCCTAACTTTGCTTTCCAAGTGATGTGTTGTGGTGTATTATTTTGGAGGGCATTGCGTTTTTATATTGCTACTGTCTAAAAACATAGAGATATTTTGAAGGATTGTAATCTTTCTGACAGTGCATTCAGCCATGTCTGCTAAAAGGGGGAATGTGTGTGGGATAATTCACAGGAAATAACTGTGTGTTGCATAGTTATTACAGTGGTACAAATGGGATGTACATGGTGCAGTAATATTTTTATTTCAGTTAAGATAATCATACAAATTGGACACCTTTTTCTCTAAATTGCCTTTATATTTATCTGTAGTCTGTTGTAGCAAGGTCTTTGACAGAGGCAAGTTGCTATGGAATAGCTATACGAGTTAACACAGCCGTGATTTTAGAGATAAAAGCTTAGTGCAAGTAATGTGCAGCCTCAGGCATGCAGTTTTGTAGTGGATTATAGTGCTGAGAAACAGGAACTTTACTGTTCCTATTTAGAAACCTCAAACACATTCCACTTTCAAAAGGTATAGGTCTCCTTGGTCTGAAGACAAACAGAGCTTAATTGTAACCTTGTAAATAACATGCAAGTGCTCTGAGTAAATGTAATGGGATGGTTAAGGGAGCTGAAAAAGACACGCAGTCACATAATATTCAGAAGGTTATACTCCCAGAAACAAGTGTAATATGTGCCCAGTCAGACATAAAGTATTTCATTTTTATTCTGAATTTGACTTTTTTATCTTTCCAAATACCTGATGGAAAAACATAAGGCAGATAAGGGAAGATGGACGAGCCATGAGCCTTTAGTATGCTAAACTTGAGAGGACAAAAGTATATGTTGCTTCTTTGGTA
The DNA here is from genome assembly GCF_964234715.1 of Podarcis melisellensis. Classification (NCBI taxonomy): domain Eukaryota; kingdom Metazoa; phylum Chordata; class Lepidosauria; order Squamata; family Lacertidae; genus Podarcis; species Podarcis melisellensis. The sequence goes on from NC_138537.1 coordinate 50,255,915, forward strand.
GTGTCTATTTGAATGAAAGAAGAAACTGAGTACCATCAGAATTGACTCAGATGCCAGTTGTCCCAGTATTTTCACACCTGCCCTGGCCATCTAAATGGCTGTCACATGGAAGATGTAGCAAGCTGAACCAGTGGTTACAAGAAAATAGATTCTGACTAAATACATGTATCGGGAAGAACTTTGACAGGAAGCAGTTTGACAGTGGAATGGACTCCCTTGGAAGGTGGTGGAAGCAGAGGTTGGATGGCCATCTGCCATGGATGTTTTAGTTGAAATTTCTGCATTGCAGGGGGTTGGACTTTGGAGCTCCCAACTCTACAATTCTATAATGAAGCATAGTACTTCTACATGAAAAATGTTTCTGAATAAAATGCTACTTGGAATGGGATACTGCAAATCTCTGTGAAAGGCAAAGCATTTAAAAGCATGTAACTTTGCCAGTGTATGTTGTAATAAATATCCATTAAAATTGGACCTCTTCTTTAGTTCACAAAGGAGTCAGCCATTTGTTTTCTGCTTTCTCTAGTTCCGAGATTATTGCGCCATATGCTTACGATGGGAATGGCCGGGCTCTCCCACGCCCTTGGAAAAGTGCAATTTAGAAGCTCCATTCTTCGAAGGATTTTTCCTAAAGGTTCTGTTTGATAGAATGGGCAGAATTCTCGATCAGGTAAGTCTGCAGCTCTAGATCCTTTTGTTTCGGACCTGGATGGTTTTCACAGAGATGTCCATATCATGGAAATCTGGCAGTATGAAGGTAAACAGTATTCTGGGTTGCGTGTTAGCCTATTGCAGAGGTAGCCAACACGGTACCTTCCAAATTCTCATACAATGGGCCATGCTGGCCAGAGATGATGGGAGTTATAAGCCAAAACATCTGGGCAGCACCAAGTTGGCTACCCTGGGGAAGGAAGCGAGCTGCCTACCTCTTCTGTCTTTTCATCCTAGACTCTAAAGGGCACTCTAAATAGTAAAATAAAGAATTAAAAACACTTTCTAAAAAAAAATAACCAAATGAATATGATGTGCTCCTCTGAACATTGTTTATCACAATAAAATGAGCAAATGTTTATGCCTTCGCCATCTGACTTCTAAAGCCGCTTCTGGTGTTCCATTTTTTTGTTGCTGATTATAAACTGGCCACAGAAGAAACTCTTTGTAATATAAGCAAGAGGCCCATGAGCAGTAAAGAAGGTGGCTTTGCATGTGTCATGAACACATTTCATGTATGTTTTTACAAACAGCAATGTGCAGTGGCTTTTAGGTATACATGACTATGAGAAAATAGATACATTCTTTACATACCTGACCATGTATTCCCTTCCAGCTACTGTTCATCCAGTACTGGAACATGGCTGGCATGGAAAATGGCTTGCAGGGGTGGGATCGGGGTGGGGGTGGGGGTGGAGGCAGGGTGACCACCACCCTCTGCTCGAACACACCTTTTGTTTCTGAAGTCACATACTTCAGCTACTGCTTTACACATTTGCAGCAGTCACATAAACTTTGTGTTAGATCATGTGCTTTCTATGCAGCCTCTGTTGTGGGAACACTTCCTAGAGCTAAACCATTTCCAGCAAAAACAAAGTCTAAGAAACGGTCAGGGAGCACACGGGTGGAGCCTATGTGTTGCCTACAGAAGATTGCAAGCTCAGTCTGGCTTCTTTAGTAAAAAAAAGTTGTGGTAGTTGACAGGGAAGACCTCTGCTTGAAATGCAAGATTGCTGCTCTGAATCAGAGTAAACGCTGGACTAGAGGGACATATAGTTTGACCAGGCATAAGGCAGTTTCTTGGGTACCTGTGTTGTCCTGTGCTTAAAGAAATGGGTCTGCTCTAGGACACGTAGTCTGACTTCCACCAGACCACTCTTGTGGCATAAAGATTTCAACCTGAAGCCAGCTTCTGTCTGATTCTTTCATATCTTCACCAGGAAAATGTAACATTGAAGTAGCTTCCATTAAACACCCATTCTACACATGCCTCATTAAAAATGAATATTGGATTTGAGGCTTAAATTCTGAGTCTCAACAGCTTTATGAAAACTAATCTTCATACATATGAAAATCTGATCTAGGTGATGAGACCCTAATAGTAAAGAGGAAAAGAAGGGAAAAAGTCCTTACCTAAAGATTGTCAGGGGAACAAGTATCTAGTAGTATTGCAAAGAAAAAAGGCTATGGGTTATTGTGGTAGGGTGTCAATTTGATATAGTACCTGTCAGAATGACAAAATTTCCGGATCAGTCAAGCATGCTGCTGTTCTCTCTCCTGTGTCAAGGGCAATAGCTGATGCACAGAGAATTAAAATATGCAGTAGGATGGGGAAATTGCTAAACCCCTCACCTACTAAAAAAATGTTGAGCCAAAATGATTTTCCCTCCTGTAGGGATAAATTGCTTGAAAATGCTAATGTAAGCCAGGAATAGAAGACTGTTGATGTAGTCAACTCAAATTAAAAATGGCAAAACTTGATGCCATTAGTTAGCTTAACAATTATGCCACATAACGGACCTTGATACAATTGAATATAATTTATCTGGCATAGAATCCTGATTTTTCTGCAGGCTTTCTTAATGCTACATGGCATGTTTATATGGCACAGGCGACTTGGTTTGTACAAAATAAGTTTCTTCTGCTTCTGTTCCCTTAACTGCAAATGAAGCCCCCAAATTACACAATAGTGCCATTAAAAGACATTGCCTTTAAGTTGGCTAAATGCCACTTGCAGCCCTTGGGGTGAGATCCAACTAAGTAATATTTAAAGTAGACCCACTGAAATCACTGAACAACTTAAATTCACTATGTTTTCTCATACCAGTGTTTTGATTACTGTGAGAGTAATAGAGTAGTTAATTCTAGAGTGTCTGGGTCCTGTTGGAGTTCTCTGATTTTTTTTCCCTTTCCCTTAAAAATCTTCCATTTGGGCAGACCAGAAATTGTTCCATCCAATTTATAGAAAGCGATAAAAAACATTACAACAGAAAAAGGCTTGGCATAACAGCTATATTGCAGTACCATGGGCTGCCACTGGATGGCCTGCAAATGTCTATTTCACTTTGCTGAATGAAAGAAAATGAGAATATAAATACAGTTAGAACCTTACTAGATGTGATGGAGTAGACTTGTGAACAGCATATTCAGGGGAGTCGGGATGATATGAATTTGTTTAATGCTTTGTGCCATAATATCTTACACACACGTTTTTGGAGTATGTCTTTGTTTCCTGCCATGGGGAGGAGGATTTAAATTGGAATACAGCAGGTGGGGGGAAGGATTTTTAAAAACACAGAGCAGCATCCCCAAACACACTGTGCAGTGGCCTTAAAAAATTTTTAAAAATCATCACAGGAGATCTATGAACTGGATCTCCCATATTGTATGTAATTTCACTCTTCAAAGTATCATCTTAAGCAGAAGTATTCTTCCTCTTAATCTCATACAGCAGGAGAGAATGCCTCTTCTTGGGCTGTCTTTGCAGTAAACATGCATGCATAATTGCTGGACAAAGAAATCGTGGTCCAGGTCACATGTAATGGCATATCATACTTTGGGGCAATTTCTGGGTTATACGTATTTTATACTGTTGTTGTCTGTTGTTGTCTGAATGTCATTTTGTGTATTGCTTAGAAATTTCTGGATATAAAGTGATTTTAAAATTACGTAAATAAATATAAATAACCCATCTTTAATTGTTTACCATGAGCAGCGTGGAGATCACTCCTGCTTCACTCCCTCTGTCTACCCGGTGGCAGTAACAAACCACAATCCCCATCTTAGCATTGCATCCAAATAGGGAATTGTGGTTCATTTCACTCCCAATAAACCATGATAGGTCAGCAAAGAGCAATGCTTGGCTTGACATTATGGATGGTCTAGACTAGAGCAAAACAAGCTATGTTTCCTGGTTTGTGCATGACACTAAGCCAAGAGAGCATGGCTTGTTGCTCCCACAGGCCAGAGGGCCGGAGCAAAACAGGATCTTTTTGTGCACTCACAGCAAACCATTAAATTGTGCTTCACCTTGATGTGTGAATGCTGCCAATGCCTTTTTCTTTGAAATGTTTATACATTTAATTGATTCATGAATTCAAACTCCTATGATTAATGAATAAAAACCTATTTACTTGGGTGATGGCCCTAAATACTACTTGCTGCTCTAGCAGCCAAGGCCTAGTGCTGCTTTTACCCTCAGTAAGGCTGTACCCAGAGGATGGTGCTTCATATTCTTGGTGGTTTTGGCTCAGTCAGTCTGTAATTGTAACTATAAGTACATACCCTCCGGGAGCAATTATGTCTTTTTGGCTGCCGGGCAGCTCACAATCAACTTCTTCTTGCGTATTTGTTTCAATATGGCTAATATTGATGGCCTTTTGCCAGTTGCTTTGTTTCAGTTCACCGTGCTGGTGATACGGTTCGGTAGGCTGTAAATAATCAGTCCACTACCACCCAGTCTGGGGAATTCTTCTTTCCATGTTTCTGGCATCAGATTGCTCTGACACATTATGGAGGGCGAGGTGGGCTTTTTTGCTAGTATTCAGAGGGAGAATAGGCTGTGAAATAACATGAAGAAACAATAAGCAGAAGAAAGTAGGAGAGAACTTGAAGGTCAGCTCATGAAAGGGGTTGTACATTTGGAAAACAGTTTCTATTTCCAGGTTTTTAAACACTGTTTTCCCAAGATAAAAAAATTCTCCACATTTATCTGTATGGCTTCAAATAGAGGAATAAGGTTGGGGAGCAGTCCCAAGACATACTGATCTCTCTGTGCTGGTCCCAATCTGCCATTTAGATTGCAGGAACTGAAATGACCACTATCACCAGTATGGTTTGCAGGTGTCATGTATACTGAATTAGCATGCCCAACACACAAATAGCCCCTGCCTATAAAAACAGTAGTCACAGCTGTTCCATCGCACACCTGCCTTCCCCTTTATGTTTGAAGTTTGAGAACACATGAGATTGATAATTGTTCTAAACAAAAGAAACAGAGAACACATCAGTTGACTTTCCTAGGGTTATGTAATGAGTTTTGGGGCTTGTGCAGGAAGTTTTGATATTGCTTGCACAAGATATTTCTAACAATGTGCCTCACATTGGCCATCACATGCTGCAAATCTGATGGCCATCACATGCTGCAAGTTTTGCATTTTGTAAACCCCTAAACTATACTGCACAGAATATAAATATATGGAAAACCTTTTTTTATTTTTTTGCTTTTTCACACAGCCATATGATGTCAATTTACAAGTCACGTCTGTGTTGTCCAAGCTTGCCTTGTTTCCTCATCCACACATCCATGAATACCTTTTGGATCCCTATGTAAACCTAGCCTCCGGATGCCGCTCTCTTTTTTCAGTCATAGTCAGGGTAAGTAAATGAAGAATATTCAACTTAAACAGTGCCACAAAGTATCTGTGTCTGATTAACAAATGATGCTAAGGCACCTTTCAGATGACTGACCTATTTTTGTAATGCAGCTCCTCATCTTTCAGTTAGGGACCAGCCAAATCCAAATAAAAAGTCCAATTCTGTACCTCCCTACTCAGAAGTAGGTACCACTGAGTTCAATAGGACTTAGCCCCATGTAGGTGCTTATAGAATTGCAGCCCACGCCTGCTTATGGTATGTTTTCCTTGGAGCAGCTGCAATCTCCAAGTAGAAAAAGTAACATTTTATTGACCTTGTACGACAAACCATTAGTTTTTCTTGCAACGAGTGAGCAGTTGTTGTAGGGTAATTACATCAAGCACAGATCATACTTTAAACTTCGACAGATATGATTATGTGGGGGGGGGGGGAATGTAACATATTATGTGTTCCTGACCAGTGTACGATGCAGGTTTTCTAGGAAATTTTCAATTTTAAAATTTCCTGGGAAGTTTTCTGATGAAGTAAATAGTGTGTGATCTTATTTAGCATGTTTGTTTGACTTCTGTTTTGTAAACAGAGCTGAAAACACTTACAGTCTCAGGTGAAATAAGAATTTTAGCTTTGGCTGTGCAGGTCAGATCAAACCAGTTAGATATATTTGTAGCTGCAGTTTTTGCTTGATTGTTATGTGTATTTGTGGTTTTATATTACTTACCTGCTTACAGAGTAATAAAACATATATGTACTTTCTCGCACACACTAGGGAAAGTAACCTGTAAAACATGCACTGACAGCTTTGAAACAAGCTTGCCTTATGTATTGCCATTCATTTATTGTTATTTATTATTATTTTGAAACACTGAATTTTTAGAAATGGAATATTTTCTTCAGAAAAATGAAGACATGGAAAGTGTTCCCTTTTGAAAAGTTTTTTTTTTTTGCCCCACATCTCTGTTTCTGATAGAATTTAGACTGCTAAACACTGAGCTGGCAGCCCTGGAGGCTAACGCCAATAGCTTCCAGCACTAACTTGCTCTTTGCTTCATTTTGTTCAACGCTCTCATATGCACGACATGCAGGTTGTTGCGGATCTCATGGTGAGGATCCAGCGCATACCCGACTTCACACCTAAATTGCTGCTGGTCAGGAAGCGTCTCCTTGGCTTAGAACCTGAAGGGCCCATGTAAGTATCTTAATGACCAGCCTATTCCAAGAGGCACCATGTGTGACTTTCTAATAATTCCTCATCCTATCTCCGCAGTGTTGACCACATGACATTACTAGAAGGTGTAATTGTATTGGAAGAATTTTGTAAAGAGCTGGCTGCAATTGCATTTGTGAAATACCATGCCTCGTCCACGCCGTAAAAAGCTGCTCCGAGCATCCTGGCTACAAGATTCAAGCAGAAAAGACTGCTAACTTCCCAGGCAGGAGAACAGAAGGCAAAGCCTTGGCATTCATTTGGAGGACTCATATGGGACACCTTCAAATTGAAATACTAAATTCATTGGTAGTGACCATATGGGAGAGGAAAATGGATGTTCAACCTACAATGCAATCAATGGGATATCACAAATCACAACAAGCTCAAAGAGCTGCACACATGAAGACTTAAGTTTAAAGGTTTTCTTATTTTAATAACCTTCTAGGAGGTAGGAGTTTTTATATACTTTAGGGTTCCTAGGCTTTTAAAAAAATACATTTGTTTCATAGCTGAGGTGTGTTTTATCCATTTAAATGAAAACCAGTAAGTGATTAAAGCATTGTAAAGTATTTAAATAAGAAGTTGTAAATGCACACACAGCTAAACAAATGATTTTTCTTTGTGTATCTTTCATGTTGAGTCCTGTTCATTGTGTTGTTCCAGTTGATCACTGATTATTATTATTTTGTTACACAAAAAAAAAGAGGTGACCACAAGTATACTCAAGTATTGGTTTTCCTTGAATCCTTGCTTATTCTCCTTTGTTATGCCGCATAACTTTATTTGCCTTCTGTTTTGTATTGGAGCCCTGGATTATTTGATCCAAATGCCAGTTTACAAAAATGCTAGTATTACAGGTCACTTTATAGGGCTTTTAAGATTCTTTTTTATGATTAGTTGGCTGAAGAGTATCCTGTGCCTTGATGATTGGCAGTATCATTGTTTTGTGCTTTTCAGATATGTTATTACTTGGCTAATTTGAATGACTGAAGCGTCCAAGCCAAGGGACAGCTGAGTCTGATACCAATTGTCATAATGCATATAGGCTGAAATTCTCTGCAGGTTGCTGCATGCTTAAGCTTCAGGTTTGTGATCTTACTGTTTGCAACAGGGATCCATTATAAGCCAAGGAGAAAACAAGATCCCTTCATTTTGCCATAGTCATAAAATAGATTCCCTTGCCAGACAATCTGAGCTAGAAGACGAGTAAGAGGAAGGAGCAGTTGAACCACCTCATTCTGCCAGTAGTTTCTCTCTCTCTCTCTCTCTCTCTCTCTCTCTCTCTCTCTCTCTCTCTCTCTCTTTCTTTCTTTCTTTCTTTCTTTCTTTCTTTCTTTCTTTCTTTCTTCTGACTCATATCTGCCAGTTCTTCATAGGCTGAAAACTCCAAACATGTTGTCTACCCTGGATTTGTTCTCAGTAGAAAACAAGGAGAGGCAGATATGGGGTGGGAGTGCCCTTCCTCACCCATTTGCCGTTAATTGACATAATCCTATGGTATTAACAACACATAATTTGGTTCCTAAACAGTTGTTCCATTAATCTCATTCTTGGGTATTCAGTGTAATTTTTTTCAGGCGCATAACCTTTTAACACAATTGCTGCCTGCTTCAGATATTGTCAGGGTTGATGTAAATGTGGTTGAATTTTGCTCCAGTGATGTAAACTCTGGTTTGTACCACAAGAAACTTGCTGAGCATGAAGGCCAAGTGTTGGAGAGTGGGATAATTTAGTTATATTGGCAGACCTCTATGGTGGAAAAACTGTGGAGCAAAATTTTGAGCTGCCTTTATTATAAATGAGATATGGCCAAGGAGCTGCCTGACAGAGCATATTCATCCATACTCTGTGATCAAGATATTTGCCTCCCTAGTTGAATAAGAGCACATTGATTTTTTAAATGTTTTTGCACCAAAGTTACTGAATTTGACTCACAAATACAACTAACTAAACTACACGTAAGATAAGGCTCAGAATTTCCTTCTCGAGAAGAAAATTTTGAGATAGATATTGGGTAAGAAGTTATAAAATAAACATTCATGGAAGCGGGCCTGAACAGCTTTTTACATTTTTTGCATTGCAGGTAGCATTTTAGAGAAATCCTTTTGGAGTCCCACAGAAGTTGATGATGATTCTCTAATGATATCCCAAAGTAAGTGGGAGGCAGACTTAAGTTTTGGTGTTTAAAAGTATAAGGGAAAAGGTTTACTTAAGCTAACTGTGTAATTAGCTATTCATGATAGCCAAAGTTATTCACACAATGCTGGATTGAATTATAAAAACAAATAAATAAAAATGATACAGGATACATCTATTAGTGCAAGCAGGATATCTAACATTAAAGTTCAGTTTGCTTTTAGGAACATCAAGATCCAAGCTTGATTGCACATAGCCTGCATATTCAGGAAGCTCTCTTGTTTTCAGGATGTAACGCTGCTGATTTCATTTGAAGACACCAACATTTTCCCATTCCCTTTTTGTCATAATACCTGGCACAAATTTAGGAAACGCTTTAACTCTTTCTCTTGGCATCATAATTGTTCTCTTGAACCCATAAATTGATAGCCTTTTTATTTTTGTAAAAACAATTGAATTTTCCTTCCCAAATGGAACTTGTTTAACGTTTTTATAACTTGTTTTCATGCACTTTTATTTTAAAGGCTAATTGGGCCCTTGTTTGAATTGGTTGAATCTATGCATGTTATAACTACCCCTGTTCTGATGTGTCTGAGTGTGTTTATGTACATGCATGTGTGCACACATGGAGATGCATGTGTGGTTATTTATTATCCGTCAGGAGAACATACGGCCTGTTCTCCAGAAGTAGTGAGCAGCCACTGGTTATAAAGATGTTTGTGCTAACTATTGGGTTCTTGGTCCCATTACAGATAAAACAAACAGTGTTTCTATATGAGAGTGGATGAGGAAAGCTTGAATTGTTTGATTCCAGGATACAGATCCAGTTTCAGTTTTTACCCTGATGCACATTTATGTAAATAAAGGCACCTTTATATCATCTATTGTATCTATTTAATTTAGATTCTGATGTTGAAAATTTTGTAACAACAACATGAGACATCTACTGGAATAGCCATTTCCTCTTAAGCTATTTTTGTTATAACTGTAGTTGTCTGCCTAGTAGTGTCATCTTTTAACTGTAGCATTCTGATATAATGTATTCATCAGTGCAATATTGAAGCTGTGATACAAGGCACAGCTTCAGCCTGGTTGTACATCATCTGTTTACGTGTGTATATTTGTATACTAATGGACTGAAACCCAGCACTTGCTTGCGGTATTGCCGGTGCAAAGATTGTAACACTGCATTCTACAGGGCACAGTAATCGTGGCATTCCTTTATTAATGCATGGCAGCTGCTCACCATGAGCTGCTGAATGCAGCAAAGCTTTCAGTTGTGAAATAACATCCTTACTTAACTTGGCACAAGAAACAGGATAGTACAATGCGGAAGCTACACATCCACTGTTCTCAGTTGTGTGAGAAATTAAGATTAGCATCTCTCAACAAACACATCTGTATAACCATGATTAATAATGCCTGTGCCCTGTTGCCTAGTGTTACAAGGTCTGTCTCTATCTATCAATATATACTCCTGGATTTTTCTCCCCTCCTGTCTTGTTTACATTAAACAGAAGATGTTCAGCAAACCTTTCCTATTGAACTTGGTGTAGTTCATTCGCTGACAATGTTTGCCAAGGTGTAATAGACCCATGAAGGATGGTTGAAACAGCCACATTAGAGAGCTCACAGTGGTAACTTGTGTCAGCAGATACAATTCAGGCGTTTTTTGTTAAAAAGCATGCATGAAGGATTAAAAGGGATATTCTTAAAAATAAATTAATATAATTTCAACAGAGTGATGCCTTATGTTTGCTGAAGTTTGTGCATTTTTAAGTTTGAATATCGTGTCTAAATACATAATGACCAGATTTTACATTTACATTCTGCTTTTTTCCTGTCACCCTCCCAACTGACCCTTCTCATAATATTGGTTTCACACCTCACCTGCATTGCATCGGCCCCCTCCCCCCATTTCCTTTCATTAAATTAAAATCACTCCTTTCATTAGTAAGTGGACATTGGGCTTCATCATTTTACTTATATGTTACTTCTGCCTCGCCTTTTTATGGGAATAATATAGATAACTAGAAAATTCAGGTTTTAACCCATGCTGGTAATCTTTTTAATGGGTGGACAATCTTTTTCAGGCCGAGCGTCAATTCTGGGGGAGTGGGGCAGAGGCAAAAGTTAGCAAAGCAACAAATGTGATTTGTACAATAGACTCATTTCTACATACATTCACGTACTCCCATCTATCGTCCATCCAGTTCAAAGACACATTCCAGCTGGGCAGAAACATGCAAAGCAGAGCTGGTAAGGAATGTGGCTCAGGGCAAAGGGGTGTGGTTGTGGAGGGCTTACAGTTTCAGCAGAGGCCCATGGTCCAGATAAGAGGCCTTGAGGACCACATTTGGTCCTTGGCCCGTTGCTTCTCCATTCCCAATTGAGAGTTATTGAGGGCAAACACATTCCTCTTAAGTGATTCTTGAGCTCACTAAGTCTTATTATCCCATTCTTTCATAACTCTAGTTCCTACCCCAACAGGCATGCATGAAGTCAGCCACCCACTTGCGCTTTTCGGTCCAAGAATGCCTCACTCATTTGGGGCATATGTAATGCTGCACACTGGAATGTTCTGAAATTTTAGTGGCTGCAAGCACATATTCAAAGACTCTTTGTAAAACGAGCGTTGGTGAAGTACTTTCTTCATTTATGCAGCTGAGGCGTAAACCAACAAGGCCCACCGCAAAAATACCTCTCCACTGTAAAGTCTTTTTGCTGCCATTAAATCAGCCTTAATGTGTACCTCATTATAGCTTTTTTGTCATTAAAGTGTTTGCAGGAGGGCGGAAATTAGCCAGCATGTTGTGTTTTATGGCAGTAGCAGTAGCTACCATTTCATCATGCATACCTCTTCTACCTTATTACCTCATTTAAAAGACTTCATTGGAACCTGTATTTGCATGCTCAGATATATTTCTTTTGTGAAGCATAACAGAAATGTGTTCTAATGATACTATCCTCAAACCATTGGACTTGGATGGGCTTCTGAAGCATCAGAGTGCTTGCTGCAGTCATATTCTGTAGAGGCTGAAGTTTTTAAAAATGCTCAAGACTGCATGCCCTGGTTCTTTCCATGCCTCTTTGTGAGTTTGATATAGCTTTGTCGTATGTTCAGGGCACTGGAAGCAGAGTTGAAATGTTGTGGTTTCAGAACTCTATAAACAGTACTTGTCATCTATCACAGATTTCAGCTGCTCTGTAATAATTACCATGGAATCTTGCCAGAAGCCAGCTATAGTCAAGCTGTTGCCAAGATTGGTTAGCTGTGCTAGCAGTAGCCAGAACTCATATTAGTGTTGTTGGTCATGTTTGCACTAGAGCACAGTGCTTACCAAGTGAAATGTAGTCCACCTCTCCCTGTTCAGACCTTTGAAGGCTCCCTTTCAACAGGAAAAAGATATTGCAGCAGCTTCAAGGAACAGTGCAGGTAGAAAGGTCCCAAGCTGAATGGGTTATACCACTTCAAATTGCAGGTGGGTCATATTTTTTTACTGCTCTCTGCAAGGAGAAACTAACACTGCAGGGAGCAAGCTGAGACAAAACCTCTCTCCCTGAGGTACTTAATTTGCAAAAGGCTTTTAAAATAATACAGTGTGTCACATACCTTTGTAGCCTTGAAGGGGTATGGTACCCCAGGATTCTGTCACCCTGTTTCTCTGCAGGCATCATCTAGGTTTCATGTCCAAAGGGAGGAAAGGGAACTGTTGCTGTTTATTTGTGAAAATCTTTCACTGCTGTTCATCTTCCCTGCTTCTCCCATCTGCTAGAAAAATTCTCTGCACAGAGAAAGAACCAGCGATAAGCCACTGACAAGCTTTCAGCTGTAGATATCCTCTGTTCCAAATCAGTGAAAATGTAATTATATATCAGTTAATATGTATATTCTGCAACAAGAGGAGTCAAACAGATTTGTAAGGATGCTGTCTGCAATGATAGCAAAGGCAGTACATTTGCTTTCTGAACTTAATAGGGACTGGTTTGGTTTCACTTGTAATAATGAGATTGCATTCAGATATTACTATGTGAACTATGATCTTTCTAATATAAACCTATGAGGAACTTTTCATATATTCTGCACCTAACTGAAGTGTGTGCCAAAAATGTAAAGGGTGAATGGGGCAAACACATGTTGGCAAACTTATATTCATCAGGAAACCAGGACCTGCTGACTACAGGAGACTGGAGTTTGCCCGGAATGATGTGAAAAATAGCCGCCTCACTATTTTGCCAAGTTATTTAAGCAGTTTGTTTAGCCCATGTGTGATGGGTGATACACATGAGAACATCCATTTGCGAACTTAAGAAAATCATAATTGCATTGTAATTGGCTGAATTGGAGGGGCATAAACTTGGCAGTGATTATTCCGTACCTTGATGAAGTAACATGTTTAAAGGAGGAAAAGGAGCAGGAAGGCAATATTTTACTAGCTCACAAAACACAAAACCAATGGTGCTGCTATCAATCAAACCAGATGCCCTCAACCTCGATTTCAGTGATTTAACTAGCATTTCCTCAGCTTAGGTTAACGCTGAATGCCGGCCTCCGGCCTCTGTGACTTAGTCAAAGCACTCGGCAGCTGAAGTGAATGATTATCTCACCTGGACAACTGCTGAATTCTCTGACTCTGGATCTAGTTACACAGAGTAATGTCCCTAGGGGGAACAATACAAAGTCAGTCAAGTGGGATATATTGCAAGGACGTTTTAACAAATTCAAAAACAAAAGGAGTTTTGAAGCAATTTTCTTTATGGGATTATCAGTTCACTGTTGCATTTATAACTGGGTTTTTCCCCTAAAGTGTTCTGTGGAAGGCAGCCTTTAAGAAAGAAAGAAAGAAAGAAAGAAAGAAAGAAAGAAAGAAAGAAAGAGAAGCACCATCATGATGAGCTAAAGAACAAAATCACTAATATGTGGGTTTTTCCTCTTAAATGGTTTCCGAAAGCTGCAGTTTATCTCCATTTTAAAACTATTATTTCTTCTGTGAACTTTTAACAACTATTTTTAACTATTATTTCTTTTCTGTGAACAGAAACACATAAAAACTGCCACTTTGGAGGTGAGGGGAATTGTGCTGTGCTGTTTCTAAATGACAAAAGGCCTGAAATATCACGGCCTTTCTGTTCCAAGTCTTTATGGTGTGTGCTCCACACAAGTAAAATTGAATATCATTATTAATTGAAATTTACTTTTTCTGTTTGCTTAAAAGCTTGGTTTAAAGTAAGTAGCCAAATTATAACTTTCTAGCTTGGTGAACATGGATAAATCCCATATAATGAGTGCATAGTTCATAATGTTCAGCACGGAATGCATGTGCAGTTTTTATATATCTAAATTTATTTCCTGTCTACAAAATGTCACTTTTATTCCATGGAGTTTCAATTATCCCTCCTAACCATTTACAGGGCAAGCATATATATGCCTACTCAGAAGTAAGTCCCAGAAAAACACAATTGACTGATTCCCAGGTAAACTTGTGGGATTTCAGTCTCAGTTGTGAAATCCTTGGGGACAGAAGTATTTGTATTACTTATGAAGCTCTGCTATTTGACCTTTTATGCTGCATTCCATTTTTATTGTTACTTATTTTATTGCCATTGAATTTTAATTTGTTTTTTATTTTTCTCTATAAGCTGTCCTGAGAGGGTGACCTATCATGAATGAATAAACCAAATGTAAGCCACTTTGGGCTTCCTGGAAGAAAAACTAATGCTAAATAAATTTAAGGAAGGAAATGGTTAGAGTAATGACAAAGATATTGGATACCTGATTCTGCAAAATAGCATCTTATGGCCTCCACATAAGTTGCAGTCCCCAGACCACATCATGCACTATGGTAATATCCCCAAAGTCTGTGAGAGAACTTTGGGGTTAGGGCTTTACGATGCAGTCTTCAACATGTTTACTCAGAAGTAAGCCCCACTATATTCACTTAGAGACTGAAACCCAGGTACACCTGATGGAGAGGCAGCTCTTTAGTCAACCCTGCCACCACCTCCGTGATCTTCCTGGCTTGAAGACAGAGGCACTGCAGAGCTATGGGACTTCTGAGAGTAGAAAAGTGGCACATCTGAGACTCACCAGTCACTACTAGACAGACTCAGTTTTGCTGTTACTATTCACCTCTCCTTTACAAACATGTGGCATGGGCCCAAGCTATTTAGACGTGTGTGAGACAAGATCCTGAGCATGCACCAAGTCAGCCACAGGGGTCTGTTTCAAGGTACGGTATTTATGAAATGGTTCAAGGTGAAGTGAGGTTGTATTGAAATAAAATGAATGGTATCCTATAATTAGTCCTCTACACTTGACGTAGAGCCTAAGTTTGCTTCATCAGGAAGCTGGGGGTGCCTGCAAGCTCCCAGAACTCTGAACGTCCCCCGGTATGCGCAGCTCTGGAAAAGGCACCTCCCTTCTCTTCCAGTGTGCTCAGCCACATATACCAGATGGTATATGCACACTACACTTCTGGCATAGCACAGCAAGACATCATAGAGCTAATCTACTACAGTGGTACCTCGGGATGTGAATGGGAACCGTTCTGGGGCCCCATTCACATCCCGAATGGAACGCAAGACGCAACAGCGGGTCACGTTTCACTGCTTCCGCGCATGCGTGTGATGTCATTTTGAGCGTCTGCACATGCGTGAGCGGCAGAACCCAGAAGTAACGTGCTCTGTTACTTCCGGGTCGCTGCGGAGCACAACCTGGAAGCGCTCAACCTGAAGCGTATTTATCCCGAGGTATGACTGTATTTATTTACACACTATGTACAGACAAAAGCATAATGGTGTCCATTCTCTCCAGCTCCGAGAGAGCAACAGGCACAAATAAAAGTGAAAGTACATACAGCGGAAGAGATAAGACAGTCTTCCGTTTCCCACACTCTTCTCAGACAGGCATGTGATTTACACCAATCACAAATGCAGCATCGGAGGAGTGAAATTGCTAACATGCCGTATATTTTTACATTTGCTGTGTCCAGGAGTTAAAAGGTGGTCACTTGCAAACTCTGGCTCCCCAAAAACCCTTAACAATCATTTCAGTTATCAAATCCTGCATTATTAACAACATCTGACACGTAGATATGGCTAAGCCAAGCCAATTTTCTACCATTGTTGTACCAAACTGGGAAGTCCTCTGTATGATTCCAAGCTGATCCATAATAGGACATACAGTGGTACCTCGGGTTACATACGCTTCAGGTTACGGACTCTGCTAACTCAGAAATAGTACCTCAGGTTAAGAACTATGCTTCAGGGTGAGAACAGAAATCGTGCTCCGGCGGCGCAGCAGCAGCAGGAGGTCCCATTAGCTAAAGTGGTGCTTCAGGTTAAGAGCAGACCTCTGGAACGAATTAAGTACTTAACCCGAGGTACCACTGTATGTTCATTTACTACATTAATAGCCCACCTTTCCTACAAGGAGCTCAAGGTGACGTACCTATTTCTCCCCTCCATTTTATCTGCACAACAACTGTAAGGCAGGGTAGGCTGAAATATAGCAACTGATCCAAGGTTGCTGAGTTTTATGGCTGAACATGGATTCAAATACAGGTCTCTCTAGTCTTAGCCATCCTCTACTCTTAGCCTGACTCTCTAAAAACTACACTTCTCATGCCTGCAAATAACGTATAGCTTATCATTTGCCTATATAGTACACACTCCTAATGTTACTATAATGAGAATCATCACCTTACATTTCCAGAATGTAGCAGTCAGCTCCTGCTTTAAAGCCACTTCTGTGCTTAATAGTGTGTAAATCCATTATAACAGGGTGTGATCATCGGCATACAAGCGATCTTTTATATGATCAGTGATGGTCAGTTACATAAAAGTTTTTCTCCCTTACAATGCAGACCTGTCAGTTATATAAACGTTCCTCTGTCTTGTGTTAGATATTTGCAGTCCCAATGGGCCATTATCCTGGTCATGCTATTATCTGTTTAGTGTGTGCTATATTTCGTCTCAAAGACAAAATGGAACAAGGGCCATTAAACTGGCCTATATCTAAGAAGTAGTAATTTTATGTGCCCATCTATTATGGCTTTACCGTGAACGACAGGCAAGCTGCCAGGAAACTCTGGGCCGTTATATTTACATCTCACAGAATTATAATGGTAAAAGTTCAGATTGCCTTCCACAACTTTATGCCGGCACTCCAGTAGTAGTAGTAGTAGTAGTAGTAGTAGTAGTAATTAATATGTTTATACCCTACTGGCTGGGTTTCCCCAGCCACTCTGGGCGGCTTCCAACAAAATATTAAAAAGAAAAGATAACATATATCAAAAACTTCTCTAAACAGGGCTGCCTTCAGATGCCTTCTAAAAGTCAGATAGTTGTTTATTTCCTTGACATCTGATGGGAGGGAGTTCCACAGGGCTAGATGCAGTACTCCTCTTGAGAGAAATGTGTTTGCACAACGCAAATAAAATACTGCAAAAAAAAAGAGACACTTGAAATTACTGCACATTTTTCAGCAGTTCAAGTATTTCCCATATTACCTTAAAACTGACAGTTAAATCCAGTGTTCTACCAAAAGAGAAAAGGAAGGAAGGAAGAAACAACAACCCACTGAGCATGTAAAGGTAAAGGTAAAGGGACCCCTGAACATTAGGTCCAGTCGTGGCCAACTCTGGGGTTGCGGCACTCATCTAGCTTTATTGTCCAAGGGAGCCGGCGTACAGCTTCCCGGTCATCTGCCAGCATGACTAAGCCGCTTCTGGCGAACCAGTGCAGCGCATTGCCGTTTACCTTCCCGCCAGAGCGGTACCTATTTATCTACTTGCACTTTGACGTGCTTTCGAACTGCTAGGTTGGCAGGAACAGGGACCAAGCAACGGGAGCTCACCCCCGTCGCGGGGATTCGAACCACCAACCTTCTGATTGGCAAGTCCTAGGCTCAGTGGTTTAACCCACAGCGCCACCCGCGTCCCTTCACTTAGCATGTATTTTATCTTAAAAGGAGACTTACCAATCTTTTGATTTTGTTATTAGCTGAGTGTAAACTACATTTGCAGTAAACAAATTGATTTTTATTTCTACACTAACATTATTGTTGAGAACAGATCCCTGGAAAGAAACAGATTATCTGTTCCACACAACAATGATACCTGTTTCGGAAAACAAAAAGGGTGAACTTGTAGGACCTCTTGTACATCACTTTAAGCAATACTGAAGCCTGACATGGTGCTTAGATCCTGAGCTTGTTCACTGCATGCTGCTGAATGTTCTGAATGGTCATGAGCCAAGTGCACTTGGCCCATTTAATAATAAAGACAGTCAAAACTAATTATGAAATGCATTGATCATTTTGGGTGTGTGTGACCATTGTTCAAATTGTTAATGCAGGGATAAACAAGATTATGTCATTTGTTGTCCATATGTAGGACTTCGTCTGTCTGACCTTTTCCCATTATATCAATTTCTTTTATATCAGGATCCTGTTTCACCATAAGCTTCTTGCAGCTTGTTCATCTGAGCCTTGTGCTTGGCAGGCTATCAACCTGATGCACTCGCCACTATGTCCATGAAGGTATTTTTCCAGGACATTCAGTTCTTACCATCTGTTAGTTGGCTCTCATCTAGGAGATTTTGATTGGGTGTCCTTTTCCCAAAGTGTCCCTTTATCTGGATTAGTTTTGCAGGGTTCAAGCTGTCCTTATAAGTGTTCCAGGGATAGGACATATGAGAGACTGGACTGTTAGTTTAGTAATAAATGCATTTCTGATCGTGCATTTGTCTGAAGCACATTCAAGAAGAACAGAAATGAAGATAAAGACTTGAAGCAATTCAAAAGATATTGGGGGCAAGGATAGTGCCAAAACCTCAATGGAGATATCATGTTTTTATTCCAGAAGATGAAGGTTTGCGTATTTATTAGACGCAGCACCACTGCTGTTTTGCTTGTTCAGATACTAATAACAGCCATTACGAAAGCAATTTACAGATATTAAAGAAGGCAGGCAGTAATGTTATTCTCGGTACCCTGGGTCACACGAAACGTTAAACCATGATTTATTTAGGCTGCGGTTTAACAAACTACAAGTTAACCATGAGTTGTCATACAGATGCTTAAACAAACTATGGCTTGTTTCTTCAAAGTTTAGTTTGCTTTCCATGTTTTTGTAGCTTGATAAGCATCTCGGGTGGCCAAAGAACCAGCCTTGGCTTAGAGAGACAGCAAGCTTGGTGCCACTTGGCTCCCGCCCGGTCCATTTTGCTGCCATGTTGTGTTAAGCCAAAGTTTGGTCCAGCATGTCATCCAAACCGGGACCTGTGATTAAGCTCTCCCCTCACCCTGAGCTGTAACCAAGAACAAGCCAAGAGCAAACTTCCACATGAGTATCCCTGACTGTATGATGGATCATGTGCTCAATCCTCCCTCAACCAGCTGCTGGGTCTGAGGGTATGTAGTCCCAGTTTGTTAAAAGAACTGATAGCACCAGTCAGCCTTTGGGGAAGGGTGATGGCTCAGTGGTAGAGCATGTGCTTAACATGCAAAAGGTCCCAGGTTCCATCACTTGCATTGAGTATAAAGATTCCTCACGAGGTGCAATTCAATTATCAACCAGATGCTTGGAAACCACTGGAACAGACCGTCTCCTTGCTTGACTACTTTTGGCTATTGCAGCAGATGTGAGCTCTTTGCTTCGCTGTTCTTGCATCTCTAGGCTTGAATGCATATGTTGAATTCCTCATTTTGGTGCCAAGCCTGTGGTGGCAACCTCTGTGAGCTTGCATCCTGTTTCACTGAAAGGCTGCACGTTTCTGCCATCAAGCAAAATGGGCAGAGCTTCTTATTTGTAAGTAGAAATTGTAACGTGTGCAGATTACACTCAGAAGTGGTCAGGAAAGTCTGGTGCCAAAGTACCATTAGTCAAAGTAATTAATCATTTAGATCTCAGCATAAAGGGTATTTTGACGATGAAATACAACTCTATCCAATACCTGGTGTTGGGAAGAACTGTGAGCAGCAAGCATATTAAACATGAATGACCTAATCAGACAAATTGTATGGCTGTGCATGAGTTTCTCATTAATGTTTCACTAAGAAGCCTTGAGAGAGAGAGAAACCATGCTGCATTAGAGTGAGGACTAACAGAGGGACGTCAGGAGTAGAGTAACTTAATGACCTCCCAAAACACAGTGTTTTGAAGTATCATTAAAAAATACAAGAGAAATTTGCTTACATATAGACACAATATTGTTGTCGTCCTCCTGCATATTTCTAAGTTCTCAAAAACTTGGTGAGTTAGGGACTCACCATGCATGTCCCTAACTCACTCCTGCATGCAAAGACAGGCTCTGGAAGATTGAGCAGATGAGACCAATAGTGGGTCCAACTGTCAAGAAGGTGGGTACTGCACGTGCTGTAGAGGGAAGTGAAGGGCAGATGAACTCGTCAGCCTGGGAAGGTAGCCCATCTAGGAGAAGGAAAACTTTGATGCAATACCTCCACAGCCTTAAAGATATACCAGTAGTCATTCGAGAGAAAGAAGGAACAAGTTACCAGGTCGCTCTCTCTTTTTCCGATCTATAAAATGGAACTGATATTGAAGATATAGTGTGATATTGACAGACTTGCCCTGTTGGTGCATTATCTCGTATAAAAATCAGAAATATTAAAATATTTCTACATGGTATTATCTTTTCTACTGCCTTTCTACTTGTGATGGGGAAATGTAACTTTTCTTGCTAGAATTATTCAATTCCAGAATGGAAAATACAGCTGAAGCCATACAAATGAGTCATTTAACATTAATGTGCACTCACAGATTTCCATTAACGTGTCTTTAGTAAATAAACTGCAATCCAGAGTCATTTTCCTTTGCAGCTGTGGCCCATTAGCAACACTTTAGAGGAACCCAAATTCCAACCACAGGTAGCAAAAAGTGAAAGGCACCTCCATAGAAATAACATTCTCTATTCAGCACTACAAGCAACCTGAACAGGTCAGTGGGATATAAATAATGCTAGCTTACTTAATTTATAATGGAGTTCCCTTCTGTGTGGAAGAAAAATCAGTAATAGCATAAAACACTGACTTATGCTATCAGATTACTTTACCAGCCACCTTCTTAGCAGATAACAAGTTAATATTGCCATTGACTTATACAGGTCATAGTGGTGGTTGTTGGCATCCATCTGTCTTGGGACACAATGGAAGAGTGTGCTGTTGGAGTGAAATCAAACCACTGGGGAGGTACAATGCCTGCTGTGGCTGAAGAGACCAATATAGGACAGACATGCTTTATTGCAGGTGGGGCAGATGAGGGCATCCGGTTTTGCTGCTACAGGTCTACCATGGTGTTTTTTCTCTCTGTGCTCCTCCCAGTGGTAATTTCTCCTCTGGTCACTGTTGTGGATAAATGACCTGTGGACCACAGTTTGGGTACCCCTGCTCTAAGTCTTTCTATTTGGACTCTCCACAGGCTATACCCCTCTCCAGTACCACCAGTTCCTCTACAGCATGAGTAAGCAAGCTAAGGCCCGGGAGCCGGAGCCGGCCCAATTGCCTTCTAAATCCAGCCTGTGGAGAGTCTGGGAATCAGCGTGTTTTCACCTGAGTAGAATGTGTGCTTTTATTTAAAATGCATCTCTGGGTTATTTGTGGGGCATAGGAGTTCGTTCACCCCCCCAAAAAAAATAGTCCTCCCCCCCCCCACAAGGTCTGAGGGACAGTGGACTGGCCGCCTGCTGAAAAAGATTGCTGACCCCTGCTCTACAGAGCTCAAAGCAGCACCCTTGGCTCCCTCAAACAACCTGTGTGGTACATTCGTCTAAGAGAGAGTAGCCCACATTACCATCTTAAAATGCAGCCTGGTCATTTTTTTTCCTTTCAGTCCGTATCTTAACTAAGGAAAAACACATCAGAATGTAGTATCTCATAAACAACATTGGATAGAAATAAAATTGTGGCTAACGCCATGTGTATACCACTTCCCAAACTGATGGTGGGAGCAGACTGGATACAGAGTAAACAGGAGTGTGTACACAGCCTATGTCTGCTTCTACAATGCTGCTTCTCCCTTCCTTTTTCTCACAGCACCAAAGTAAGATCTTGAGTTAATAAAAAGCAGGGCATTCTCAGGATCCAGATCTTTGATAATGACAATATTGCTGTAGCAGATGTCTTTCTGTACAGGTATCACATTTATTCCATGATGATTACCAAGTTTTCAAATCCATGGGGTTTAATCTGACGCCTGAAAGTAGTATAGGATCCTGTATGATGCGTTTTGCACAGTAGTTGAAGGAAACAAATTACTGTACTATGGCCAGAGTGAGGGGGAGCCTGCAGTAGGAATTCTTTATAGGATGCTACAGAGGCAGTTAAGATTAATGGACTGAACAACTGGTCAGTGTCATATAATTCTTTTAAGTCATGTTGGGAAGGTGCAATGACTGTCCAAGTGATGGGTAAGAAAAAGAAAGAAGCAGTAGCTTTCTAAGCCAATTTATCAGAAAGCAGCAGCACCTTTTTGCTCAGAGCGATATATTGTCTCTGAAGAAATTCTCTTGGGTGATAGAGTATGAACTGTGTACATGTCTTGGTTGAGTGGGAGATGCAATGCCATGTGTAAATATGGCACACAAATGTGATATTGGGGAAAACAAGCTGACCAGGAGGTGAAAAATGACTCGAAACTGTAATATCATGTACAAGCTGTTTCTGCCCCCTCCCTCTTTGGTGAAATAAAGTGGTATGTACTAGAAGAACAGCCTTCTCCTGACTCTGCATTAAGTGTACCCTGGAAATCAACGCGTTTGAGTTGTTATCTGTACAGTGGTGCCTCGCAAGACGAAAATAATTTGTTCCGCGAGTCTTTTCGTCTTGCGATGTTTTTCATCTTGCGAAGCACGGTCCGTCGCAACTGTGCCTCTTCAAGCGGCTTTAGGAAAAATGCGAACAAACTCACAAGACGTTTTCGTCTTGCGAAGCAAGCCCATAGGGAAATTCGTCTTGCAAAGCGACGCAAAAACTGAAAAACCCTTTCGTCTTGCGCGTTTTTTGTTTTGCAAGGCATTCGTCTTGCAGGGCACCACTGTACAGAAGCACCAAAAGTAGACTCACCAGATGCACCCCACCCTGCATTTATCAGGGCATAAACCTTCGTGTATCTGATGAGCTATGCCCTAATAAATGCATATCCTTATGTAGACTAATCTACAAAAGCTTGGACCAGCCTCCCCCAGCCTGATGCCCGCTCCAGATGTTTTGGGCCACCACCCACATCAGTCCCAGCCAGCATCGCGCGCACAACAATGAACACAATGGAACTTATTTCTGGGCAGACGTTAGAGCAGAAGTTTACACAGTTCAGCATACTTCTCTCTTCTACTTTCAAGCCACACCGTTACCTTCAGTGTGTACAGTTGTCGGTAATAAGAAGAACAACCAATACCGGCTGTGGGTTGTTTTCTAAACCCTGCTATAATAGCAGAGGGAGAGAAGACGTAGTTAAACTACAAGTCCCACAAGCCCCTGCTCCAGAGTCCCTCGGCAAAACCAACCCGAGGACTGCAGCTCCCAGAGTGCTCTTCGGCCTTACAGTTTGCGGGCGAGGAAGTGGCCGTTTCTCTTCGCCGTTTTGCCCCGCGGTGGCCGTTGCTTGCTTGCCTGCCGCTCCTCCTCCCGTCGACCCACGTGGGCAGAAAACGGCGCCGGGACTCGGGACGCAGCGAGGCGGCCGGGCTTCCCCACTGTGCTCTCGCCCATGTCTGGGACGGTGGTGGAGGCCGTCCGGGGCAAAGCAGCTGCCGCTCAGCTGCTGTCTTTTAGCGGGCTCTTCGCCGTGTATAAGGCCAAGGGATGCACCTCAGCCGCTGTCCTAAACCGGCTTAGGGCGAAGCTGATGGCAGGTACCACTGAAGGGGGAGAGCAGAAAGTCCAGGGAAGGAGGGAGAGTCTGGGCCAGAGGTGGGGAGCCCTCCCGAGGCGACCAGGCTCTTCTCAACTCAGCAGCATCTGGAAGGCCTCAGGTTCCTCATCTAGGCAGGTCCTAAGGCAGGCATAGGCAAACTCGGCCCTCCAGATGTTTTGGGACTACAATTCCCATCATCCCTGACCACTGGTCCTGTCAGCTAGGGATGATGGGAGTTGTACAGTGGTACCTCGGGTTACAGACGCTTCAAGTTACAGAGTCCGCTAACCCAGAAATAGTACCTCTGGTTAAGAACTTTGCTTCAGGATGAGAACAGAAATTGCACAGCAGCAGCGGGAGGCCCCATTAGCTAAAGTGGTACCTCAGGTTAAGAACAGTTTCAGGTTAAGAACAGACCTCCAGAACGAATTAAGTTCTTAACCAGAGGTACTCCTGTAGTCCCAGAACATCTGGAGGGCCAAGTTTGCCTATGCCTGCCTAAGGCGTGTGAGGAAGTAGTGGAGTTTAGTTGACTCGGAGACTCTGAATGCTGCACAACCCTTTTCTTCATTATTTCCTCAGCACCGGATTTATGTGTAAGCTAAACAAGATATAGCTTAGGGCCCCCCAAAAAATTTAAAGAACAAAAAACCCCTGGATGTACATTTCCAAAATATAAGATAAAGAACAAATAAATAAAACCTACATACAGCAACAGTGTTTTGTGTTGTATAGGCTCCTATGATGTAAGTAATGGTCCCCGCCTGCTAGCTTGCTCTCTAAAATATCCCTGGTTTGCTCATTTCTATATGTAGGATGCCTACATTCTGCATGGACTGGTTGCATGGCAACATGTGCAAATGGTTTTAGATACCTATTAGGTCCATAAATTACCATATAGCATATATTCAACACAAAAAACAGTGACAATTTGTTTTGACAAAGGACAGCTGGACATGTAAAGGGCCGCATTACCTTTAGTAGCTTAGGGCCTCATCAAACCTAAATCTGGCACTGTTTTCTATACACAGTGGTGCACTTTGGTCATTTTAGGCATTGGACAGTGGGTATTGCTTCCCTTCAGGTAGTGCTCATTTCTTGCCCGCTCCCCACCTCCGTCCACCTAATTGCATTCTTTACAACTGCTTCATTCCTACACTGGTATAATAATAATAATAATAATAATAATAATAATAATAATAGCAGTAGTAGCAACAGCTTGGCAACCCAGATAATTACAAAGAAAGACCCTGATAATGTGTAGTTTCCTGTCTTAATCTCTTTCATCCACTTCTGTCTTAAGCTCTTCTAAATGGTGTTTGTGCATGTATTTTCATTTTTACGATAACAGATTGCGATGGTGGATTTTTCGTTTCTTTTTCTGCCACATCTGTAATACAGATTTTCCAGAGTAAATATGGCATCCCTTCAAAGGAAAACCTAGTGGTTTGTTGTTGTTTTTTGTCATTGATAACTTTCAAAAGAACAATAGTCTTTGATTCCCACCCCACAGCTGTTGGCGGGGGCAGTGATCTAGCCATCACATTTGGTCTCCCCTCCTGCCGTCTATCTGCCATTCTCAACACTACGTCCTGGGGAAAAATGAAAAACACTTTTTGTAGGGGTTCTTTGA
The DNA here is from genome assembly GCF_964234715.1 of Podarcis melisellensis. Classification (NCBI taxonomy): domain Eukaryota; kingdom Metazoa; phylum Chordata; class Lepidosauria; order Squamata; family Lacertidae; genus Podarcis; species Podarcis melisellensis. Next base: position 50,281,131 of record NC_138537.1, read on the forward strand.
TGGTGTGAAACTGGAGGTGAGGAAACACACCAGGACACAGTGAGGAGTACACCAAATGCTGGTCTGATCCTCCTGGCATAGCAGTGTGTTTGCTGAGCATGTCCAAGTTCTGGTTGGCTTTGGCCTGCCACCTCTTTGCTCCTCCCATGATGCAGTCAGTAACCAGCCTCAAACAAGGGGACTGATGAATTGAGCACTAGAAAAAACGACCATGCTGGGTGTTGTATTGATGACCTACCTGTTTCCCACCACCCCGTGTTGTCCATAGTAATGTGGGGCCTTGAACTTGGGCCCAAATTCTGCGGGTTCCATTGCCTTTGCAAACAGGTGCAAAGAACAAATGTCTCCACACTTTATCTGATCTTCCAGCATAATCCATGGAAGTCTGACTTGATGGATAGCATTTCTCACTTCACATTTATGTCAAGAGTGCTGATATGGTTCCTGTTGCATTTAACCCAAGATGCAGAAAGGAGTTATGTTTCTGTGGCATGCCTTTAAAAAAGCATCCTAAATCTTCTTTTCTAACCAAATGATTGTGTAGCTTCTAGGTTTTTTTAAAATATTGTCAACATGCCTAATTTGGAGCTGAATTTGGGGGTTCTAGAGTTGGGACCATTTTTATCTTTGCATGAGTATGTAAGGTGGATAACTTTTATTTGGATGTTCCTGCTGAGGGAAAGGCAAGAGCTTAGATATGTCCTAAAATATTCAAATAGTGGATGCTGTGTAAGTGTTCTCCAATGAGAAGCCAGTTTTTGTAGGGACATGGTCACATAAACACACTACTAGTCATATTAGTTGCCTTCCTGGAAAGAGAAAGTTACTGTACCAACATATTTTGGCAAAATTTATGAATTATTTGCAATCTAGCTTCGTTTCTAGATTTACCACCATTTCTGAGCACTAAGTTTCTTTGCATGTACTGGGCCCATTGATTTAAATGGGGATGGTAAGCATGTGCTCACCCTCGGTTTGTAGGAAATAAAAAATGGACCAAAAGCAGGTAATAGTTAACAGCAGTTTACTTTTGGCTTCTATGAAGTATTCATTACCAAAGCACAAATTCAATTTCACTTATTCAATTTCAGATGCATCAGTTTTTGTTGTGATTATTTTATTGGATAATATACTGCTTAATCCCCTGCCAGTTCGAAATCCACCTAGCAGTTCGAAAGCACGTCAGAGTGCAAGTAGATAAATAGGTACCGCTCTGGCAGGAAGGTAAACGGCATTTCTGTGTGCTGCTCTGGTTCGCCAGAAGTGGCTTAATCATGCCGGCCACGTGACTCGGAAGCTGTACGCTGGCTCCCTCGGCCAATAAAGCAAGATGAGCGCCGCAACCCCAGAGTCAGTCACGACTGGACCTAATGGTAAGGGGTCCCTTTACCTTTATACTGCTTAATGGCCAAGCGGGCTACTAAGTGGCTTACAAATTATAAAAGCCAAATACACAAATACCAATTTAAAAACAAGATTAAAATACACAACAAAGCAGTATCATAAAAAAGAAGATCCGGGTCACGGGATCAGGAAAATGCTTTTGTAAACAGATGCATCTTCAAGAGCCAGTGGAATGTCAGTATAGGTGGCCTCTGTATTTTGCCTTTCTTCCAATGCATTTGGAGCAGGGTTTTAAACACACAGCAATTAAAAAACACCCCACACAGGCACTTGGTTAAGGTTTGTACCTGGGTTTTGCACCTGTAGATCCGCTCCAGATCCACCTTTCCCAACTTGGTACCCTCCTGGTGTTCGGAACTACAGTTTCAGTACCATGCTGGCAGTGGCCGATAGGAGCTGTAATCTAAAACAGCTGGAGGGTACCAGGTTGGAGGAGACTGGGTTAGCTACTGCATCCCCTGACTTGAGCACCACATTGCCATCTGCTCGCAACCTTGTAGCTGGGAATGCAAGTGCAGGCAGGGCTTTCACAGTGTTATCTACAGAACAGCGTGCAATTTCATATCGTTTCTTTCCATAGCCAGCAAGGGACTTGGTTGTGCATGTAGTCTGCTGGATCCAAGCCATTATATGTAATTAAATGTGGGAAACATATTGAGAGACTGCTGTGCACTGTTGACAACATTGGAAAAATTCTGTGACTGTTGCTAGTTATGGTTTTATTACTGTAACAAATCAGTAAATGTGATGCTTCTTGTACGTTGTTGGGGAAAATAATGCACCCTGTCTGTTAACTATTAAAATTATTAATTATCTGATGCCAGCTGATGGTAGATATGAGAACAAGCTCTAGGTATACTATTTGTTTTATGATACGACAAATCCTAGGATTCTGATTCACAATTTTCCTCCCGCCTTGGGATTAAACTGTTTCCATTAAATTAGTTGTGCCACTTTGGTACCTTTCAATGTGAACGGCAGATTTATGTGCCTTGTTTGTTATTTTTATGAAGTTCTATGAAGCTTTTTATCCTTTGGGATCTTATTTTTTCAGAAACCGGTATGCCAAAGCCTAGTAGAAGGAAGAGGAATAAAATGTTAAAGATTGGACATGGTGGGATTCTGGATAGCAGTGCTGCAGGAGTGCTAGGTAACCTGCATATTAGCAGTCATTTATTTATTTGCAGTGTCCCTAGAGAACTCTCTCCCATTGAAGATAACTTGTCTGCCACATTAGCAGCTTTCCCATGTGAAATGTAGATGTACTTTTTCTTCAGTCCTGTGCAGATGGCTGGTTTAAATAACTGGTTCCTCTGCTCCTGGACTGCCATTTTATGATGTCCATTGATTTTATGGTTTTTATGTTATATTTTCTGAGGTTCTGCCATCATACTAAGCTAGTCCAGCTGTGGTTTGTTTACCTGTTCACTCCAAAGCAGAAGTGCTTGGACTGAGTACACCAGCCTGCAGCTTGTGCCCAGTACAAAAGCATACTTTAAAGCCTAGCATTACATGTGAAGCCAGCTTTTAAGTTCCCAAGGTGGGTTGCAACATTATGCAACATTAAAAACAGTTTAAAACAACAATAATAGAAATAAAGCAGGTCCTTTTTCTGTTATTGTAAACTGGGCAAATAAGCTGAATTACCGTATTTTGTCTTTGCTGGCATTCCTTTTTTAAGCCACTGACGTTGGAGAAATGAGTACTGCTTGCTCAGTCATAAACACTGCAGACCCTTTAATATAGCTCGGAAGGACCCCAATGTAGATTGATGGTCCTTTTAGTAATACATTGCACTTATGTGCATTGCTTCTCGACGCACCATACCCCAACCACCCTGACATACTGGAAAAATGAAAAGCACCAGAATATTTTTTCCCCTCCTAAAATTTCTTCTGTCATCGTTTTCAATCAATTGACCCTGTTAATGGAAAGTGTCAGAATTGCGTGAAATAATATTTGTTACTGGCATGATGTTTTACAGACAGCAGTAGTGAATACAGAGGTGACAGGGGCAGTTGTTGAAGTAATGTTTCTCTTTGTTAACAGTGGTTGGCATTGGAAAAGGAACTAAAATGCTGAGCAGCTTGCTGGCAGGTTCTAAGGTAAGGAAAAATGGGGTACTTCATGTTTTTTGTATGTTTTCCACCTTCAGTAAATGAACTAACTATGAATAGGGAACTGAGGGCAGGCACTCTTTTCAGATAGCAAAGACTGGGAATCACACTGATCTTCAAATTGCTTTGACAAAACAAGTCTGTCTAAAAGAAGGGAGGCCTTGAGGCTTAACCTACATTGGAATCCTGGCTGTGCACATTCTAGGTTAATTCTTTAAAGGTTAATGCTTTATCGGCTTCCTTGGCTTGGATCCTAATATAACTTAAGGAAGTTCACAGTGGAAAAGTCTCCTGTCACTTCCTTCCCTTCTGCACCACTCCATGCTCCATTCCATGCTGTTTGTGATGCTCCCCCAACCTTCTGAGATGTTTTTTAGGGAAAGGAGAAGACATGAAACTGCTTCCATTAACTTATTTTAAGTCAAAATATCTGATAGGAAGCCCATAAGAAAAGGCAGCAACAGAGGTTGTTCCACTAGGGTGGATTGCGGCACTGCCCCACTAACGTCAACCGGCCATTAGCCAGCCTCCCCCCAGCTTAATTTCTCACTTGCATTCAGTCCAGGGGGAGCAGTGTCTTATCGACTTCTCCTTTCTTAGCCTCGGTGTTGCCCTTGTAGAACGGAGCAGGGAGGAGGATGGGGCAAAACTGGAATGAGTTGGCCCTGCCTTTCATTGGTTCTGACTCTGCCTCCTGTTGACCTTGCTGACTTCCACCCTGCCAACCCCAGTAGACACTAGGCACCACTTCTTGAGTGGAATTCTGTATGTAGCTGATGATCTGTGGTATGGAGGCTTTTCAGCTTCGTATTCACTGTTGGCAGTAGCCATAAACTTGCAGGGTGCAGAAGTAGTGCAATTAATGTGCATAATGTGTCAAGGGAGGAAAAGCATAACATAATGTAATCTGCATGAACACGCTGGACGCAGCTGGAGGACATGTTACACTTCCTCTTTGATACAGCATATGAAATTTCTGGTGTGAGATTAGAAATGGCAGTTCCTTGGTTGTTTTGGAAATTATGCTTGGTTAATTGAGATCTCAATTTATACACACTGGTGAGTTTTAATACTTACCCGCAAAATATATGTACTGACAAAAGAGAGAGCTTAGTCCTCCAGGGCTCAAGAAATAAAATTAGAACTTGATGATCATTGGAGGTTGTATCCCACATACTGCTAAGTGAAAGAGAATTAGCACTGAACTTGTTTCACTAGAGGGTCATCTTGTGAAAGAGGTTCCACAACCAGATAGCTTTGTATATAGAGAGGATAGGAGCATAAAAAGGTAGTTTAATGAGACTTCAAACTCGCACAAGCTCTTGCACAATGGCTCCATCAGTGCTTTTGCTGTGTTGGATTCATCTGCCCAGCATGGAGAAATGGACCTGTTCAAGCACAGGGCTTGCTGAATGACAGTGTTGAATGCAACAGCTCAGCTTCAAAAGTGAAGCAAAGAGCCGCTTAACTTTGAACTCCTACACTATCATCTTGCACAGATCTGCTTGGAAGTAAGTGGATGATGTTGGGTGTTTCAGCCCTAAAGGTGATCTGTTTATTAAAATTCACCTTTGTTGAAGCTGGCTAGTAAATATGCTTTCTGGCTCTGGAGAGGAGGTGCAAATAGTTGTTAAGGTGCTTTAATTGCTGCTGAATAGTTTGAAACGCTCTTAGCTTCCATGTCCCAAATTTATTATCCCAGCACACCTGTTTACCTATTTTTCTGGTGTGGCCCTATATTCTTTGACAACAGAGATACCTCATATCTGGCAAAGCTAGCTGTTGTCAGTGTTAGCTATGACTAGATACAGTGGTGCAGACTTCTGCTACTTCATACCATCTGTGTGGATTCATTTGATTGCATTGTGCATTATCCAGTTGTGGCTTCTTCCATCTAACAGTAGTTCTACTTCCCTCAAGTAGGTCAGATGAGAGTGATTTCACTTTCCCCTGGGAATGAGAGGCTCAGTGTGAGTAATCTGTACTGTGATCTCCAATGCACTAACTAGTTGAAAATCCGCTCTTTTAAAATGGGCTCTCCTAGGCTAGCTGTTTTTTATCTGAATCCCCAGGAGCTTCACTGACTTGCAGAAGATTAGAATTGACTCCCCTGCATTAATTGCAGCTTCTTGTTTAAGCGATAGGTGAATGAGCGTTTGATCTCAAAGGTTGTCATCTCTCCAGAGAGAACCGTTATCAAAATGTCACCCGGATAACATCAAATCCAGGCTTCCAGTGGCCTCAGAGGTTAGGGAGGAAAAAGATGAACAGAACAGGGGGTTTACTGAGCTTGCCATGGTCTTGAACAACTCAGATATTTTTTAATAGTCAGTTGAATTTCCCAGGGATCCCCAAATGGGTAATGGAAGCCGCTTTAATTAGTTGTCTGAAATGGAACTGTTCTGTTTTACTCTGACACAAGCTTGCTGTCAGAGGGGCTTGAGGAACATAATGGCTAATTTCCCTCTAGACTGAGACTATTGCTGGCTTATAGGTTTCTTGTGGTGTCCTTCCCTGGTTGCTTTTTTCCCTTTGCCTTTTTTAAAAGCAGAATTCACCTAACACCCCTTGACAGGTAGTGCATGCATTTTGTACTCAGGTACACAGAAAGATTAGAATTAATCCAAAGGTCAAAGAGCTATTTTTCACAAGACATTTAAACCGGTGTGGCAAAATCAGCTTGGATGCTGCATGGAAGTAGAGACTTAAACGATGAGCAACTTTCTGGTTGGCAATCTTGACTTGGTATGAAAAACAGAATCATAGAATTGTAGAGTTGGAAAGGGTCCAGAGGGTCATCTAGTCCAGCTCCTGCAATGCAGGAATATCAGCTAAAGATCCACCACAGATTGCCATTCAACCTCTGCTTAAAGAACTCCAATGAAGGAGAGTCCACTACCTTCCAAGGGAGTCCATTCCACTGTCAAACAGATCTTACCATAATAAAGTTCTTCCTGATGTTTAGCCAGAATCTCCTTTATAGTAACTTGAATCCATTGCTTTGCGTCCTAGCCTCCAGAGCAGGAGAAAGCAAGCTTGCTGCATCACATTGTTGACTCATGTGTAGCTTATGGTCCACCAAGACCCCTGGATCCTTTTCACATATACAGTCATTCTCTTGTTATGTTTGCTTCATTTTATGTTTTTTCAGGTTGCGTCCTGCGGCGACCCAGAAGTACCAGAAAGGGTTACTTCCGGGTTTCGTCGCTCGTGCATTCACAGACGCACAAAATGGCGTAACGCGCATGCACAGACACGGCGAATTGCAACCCACGCGTGTGCAGACACGGATTGCGTTCCTTTCATGTTGCAAACGGGCCTCCAGAACGGATCCTGTTCACAGCCAGAGGTACCACTGTACTGCTGGCAAGCCAGGTGTCCCCCATATTATATTTGTGAAGTATTAACTCATTCTCAGGTGTGTACTGTACAGCTGAAGCAATACTGAAAGTCTGTGGAATCTCTTTGTTAAACTCCTGAAAATAATCATTGATGTGTGGAAGACAAGCATTGTAAGCATGGCTTAGAAAAAGTATACAGTCATACCTCAAGTTGAATGTGCTTCGAGTTGAGCGTGTTTGAGTTGCGCTCTGCGGCAACCCGGAAGTAACGGAGCACGTTACTTCCGGGTTTCGCAGCTCGCGCATGTGCAGACGCTCAAAATGACGGCATGCGCAGAAGCGGCGAAACACAACCCGCGCAGACGCGCTGTCGCGTCTTGCGTTCCATTCGGGTTGCGAACGGGGCTCCGGAACGGATCCCGTTCGCATCCCAAGGTACCACTGTAATGAATGTCTGATGTTTTTAAATTTTCTTTTTGTTTCCTATTCCATTTAGGGAATTTAGTATCTGGAACAGGGGTGGGGAACCAGTGGTCAGTCCTTCAGATGTTGTTAAACTTCAACTCACATAAGTCCTAAATGGCATGGCCAACAGTGAAGGCTCCTCTTTGGAGCAAAGTGGAATACTGTATAGCCCATCTAAGATTCTGAGCCCCCCAGACCTCGAAATCTATTGTCTAGGCTTTCTCCTGTCACCCACAGTCATTATTAACATATTTCCACTGACTGAGAGGCTTCCTAGATGCTTCTGCCCACCTCATCTGTCTAGCCAGTCAAAATAATTACTACCAGCAAGTCCTGCCTCTGACTTCACAACTCTCTCCCATAGAATGCCCTGAGTCGGGCAGTGGATTCTGTGGGTGTAGATTGCCCTTCTAAACCAAGGTTAGAGACGTTTCAGTTTAGTTAGCCAATGTTTCTCAAACTTGGGTCTCCAGTTTCTGTTAGACTACATCTCCCATCATCCCTGACAGCTGGTCCTGCTACCTATGGATGATGGGAATTGCAGTACAATAGCTGGGGACCCAGCATTGAAAAACACTGAGTTAGGCACTAAGTTCTTATACAATTGCAATTCTTTTGTGTCCATGCCTTTGCAGGGGGGAGAATGGGAAGAAAACCAGAACATGTTCCCACCCATGTTACCTTATTGGCCCTGCCTACATAACCTTGGCTGCCCCCACCAGGTGCAGGGGCTATCAGCCACCACTAATGACCATCTGGAGAGGCACAGGTTCCTCACTCCTGATCTAGAGCTATGGGAGCCTGTAGCTCAGTAGACAGGTTTGTGTGTCTCCCACAAGACCTTCAGGAAATAGATCCATGCTTATGAAATAGGATTACTATGGAAGGGTACACTTCTATAATGTCTGTTGTATATTGAATGGGAGTAACTGGTAAGAGTTACTAATGCATTTGATGGCTTCCTCTAAAAAAACATTATGTTGCTTTCAGTAATTGCTAGCTTTTGGTATTCTTCTGGACACAGTGCATATGCAGGGATGTTCACTTTTGCTAACCATTCTTAACACAATCAGCTATTTGTTCTAATGGAAATGCTAATTGATGGCAAAGATGTATATTTTAGAAAGAGGCAGTTTTACTGATGCTTGGGCAAAGCAGTCTTTCCTGGAACCCATTAAGCACCTGTAGTGTGCAAGTAATTATTGTAAATGATGATAAACAATTTCAAATTAGATCTGAGTTTGCATGAATGTATTTAAATAAGTCTGCAGAATAGCTTTGCTAAACAAATTAAGATTTAAGGATACTTTATCTGGGTGACTAGCTGCTCTGTGGTATGTAAAGCTGAATTAGCCTTTCTCCCCCTCCTTATTGCACTCAGTGCTCTATTTTCAGGCTTGTTCAGCTGATGGTTAAATCTTCCCATAAGGAGTGAGATTTATGATCATGCTGCCTGCTGATAGTCTTTTACAAATGACAGCAGCTGACAGAGAGTTGTTTCTGTAGTGTTAGTTTGGTGATGGTTCAATTTGTTCATACAAGTCATTGTCCACTGTTGCAGTCCTCAAGGAATAATACACATGCATATGTGCACAAATCATGAAAGTACCATTATCCATTGGTTATCTAGGAGGAATACTGATGCTATGACTTACAAACAAAAAGCATTCAGGCTGCAAACCCATACACATTTTCCTTGGAATAAGCACCATAAACAAACACTGAGACATAATTCTGAATAAACATGGATAGCTACTTGTCAAGCTACTTTTATTGGTGCTGCTAAGATAAAGCAAACTGGAATCACTTTCATGTTGCCAGCTCATTGTAGGCACAGGCATCAAATGGGAACAGGCTTCTGGGTTTGGAAAGATTGGTTCTGGAAAACCTGGAATTTTGTATAGCAGGTGTAGGGTGATACAAGAACTGTGAAGATCCCCCATGGTCCACTGATGTTTTCAAAGCAAGGAGCAGCTAATATGCATTAAGTGAATGTTCATGCTTGCTTAAAAATGTATGACATGCTCTGCTGAATCACATCAAATTCTACGTAGACCAGCATCCTTTGCAAAATACATGGCACTAAGTGGTCCACCAGAAGTTGGCCAATGGTCTATTCATGGACCGCAACCTATTTTGACTCTGCTTTGGAGTCACGAAGCTTTCGTACATGTAAGGTTTCAAAAGCTATAGAACACATAATTGCCACAGAAATACCTCCAAAAAACATCCTTCCTATAGCAATTCATTTTTTGCTCTGTCAATAGTGTTGAGAGATTTGGAATGCACATCCTTCACTAAACGTATTTTCATTCACTGGAAGGGCAAGATACAAATTTACTAAACAGATTAACAGAGGATCTGTTAACACAGAGAAAGAAAGACACCATGCAGATGCAATAGCAAACCATAGTTTTCTCTTACCCGTACAAACGGTAGCAAACTTTGAGTTTGTGTATGTGAAGAGAGTACATGAAGACAGTAGATTAGAATATTTCCACATTAGGGTAGCAAACCATGGTTTGTTGCATCTCAATGTAGTTTTGGTAGAATGAATTCTTGGCATTCATCTGTCTTGAGAGACAATGGAGTGCACTTCCAGGAGTGAAGTCAAACCCTTGCGTTAGCAGCACTGAAGTGACCCCGCTGAGGTGCAAACCTGGGCAGTGTGTATGGAGGTCCTGGGCTGCCCAGAGGACAAGACACCCTTCTCGGCCTCTCTGATGTGGTATGGAAAGAAGACCAATATGTTTGCTATCAGCTTGGCTGCTGAAGTTGCCAGAAGAAAATGTACAATATGCCATCCAACCATCTTAGGGACTCCACTCCAAGTCTGTGTAGGGCTTTACTCCGTAGCTTTTTCTTCTCCTGAGATTTCCTGCAAAGCAGCAGAAGTTTAGGACCAGAGTTTTCCCTCTCCTAGATGGGATACTTTACCAGGTTGATGAGCCCCATTTGCCACTGTCATGGATTATAAACCAAGGAATAAGTGTATTGGATAGATCCAGGTCTAGTTCTCGCACTGTTGCAATTTTAGCATGCTGTCATTGTGCTAAAAATCTAGTAAGAGTTTATCTGTTTAATAGCATAAATAATAATTAAAACCTTACTAATTGTATAAATTAAAATGTTCAGGTTCATATTATTCTCACACAGTTGCTGTGCTAAAGCTTTCCAATGTCCTAAGGATATGAACATCTTGGACCCAGTGCAATTATCTGCAAATTTTCCTGTTAAATATTAAGGACTCTTGCCTGCCTCACTGGAAGTCAGGTCACCCTGTGAGTTAATCTAGTCACAAAGTAGAGGTGGATATACAGGGTCAAATGATCCAGCTACACTTGTAGTTCTTCAGCAGTGACAGAACAATTACAGCATCTTGCAGTAAAATAAATTTAGTGCAGTGTTAGTACAAAGTCAGCTTTTTCTCTCCAGAGAAAAATTATTCTAGAAGAGAGTTGTAATGTTTCTTGGTATTAAGACATCATGTTGACTATTCGTTAAATTTAAATTTGCTCCATTGTCTATAACCTGCTCTTGGCTTTAAAGTTTTACTCTTTGGGTTTGACTTGCTGGATGCTTCTGTTTTCATTATCTAATCTTCATTTTTAAAAAAAAAAAAAAAAACTTTAATGGTGTTATTGAGATGGAATGGTGTTTGTAGTCTCCCTTTTCATATCTTATGTAGAGAGGGGGCTTTGAGTTTGTGTTACAGTATCTTGGATAAGAGAGCAAATGAATAATAATATAACACACTTATTATTTAGGAGTAAATTATATTTTTGTGGGATAAATAAATCATCCTGAAATCATATACTTTGTCCATAATCACTTGCTTATGTAGTGTAGATGGAGGATAATCTAACACCACACGTGAGCTTGTCCTTTTCTGAGAATTTATAGCTATGCTGGATTCCCAAACTCATTGGTTCATCACGAGTTTAATAACCCTTTGGTTAATTGGTGCTGCTCAGAGATACTTTCTAAGCAGCTGTACTACATAGTCCAGGAAAGCCCCCCTAATATACCTTGCAATGCTGAGAGGCAACTCTTGGATCTTACTCTCTCTTTTTTTAATCACCAGCATCCCTAAAAATAATGCTGATCCAGGGAACAGTCTGGGTTGCTTTAGCAGTTGGGGGCAGGTGGTTAATTTTCTCATTAACTGTGACTTAATTGTTACTTGCTAGTGACTGAGATCTTGTGTTCATAAAATCTAAGGTCACACCTGATTATATTCAATGCAAGCCAGAGTAAGATTATGGTGGAAGTATGTGAAATTCTGAACCATGGCTAGGTAATCTAATCGCTTTCTGCGCTCTGATTCCGTGATTCATTGCAGGGGCAGGAACTCTGAGCACATGGAGTTCTTGTGTCTTCAAGGTCTTCCCCATTCACTGATGGTTGCTGTTTTCTTCAAAGAAGCTCAGGGCTTCCTAACTGAAGGCTATCCGCTTTTTTCCTCACAACAACTCCATGGGGTACATTAGGTTCAGTGAGATAGTGATCGGTCCAAGGTTGCCTAGGGAGCTTCACCAGTGATTGAGGATTAGCATCCAGGTCCCTAGTTCAAGTTCAGCATACTATCTACTATTCTAGCTTCTGTGGAAGGGACAGATAGATGGGAAGTGTGTATGCATAAACTTTTCCATCTTCAGACATGAATTATATCTAAACACCCCTCTTAATTCTGTGTCTTAAATATTCTTGCTTAGGCATCAGAGCAGCATTTTGACTATTCATTAACCAATGCATTATTGGGAAATCTTATTTACTATCTTATTTACTTCAAATATGCTTGTCCTGGCTTTCCCTGTTTTCCTAATGATGGGAACTGCATGTTTAGCAGCAGCTAGGACTATCTTAGCATACCTCATCTTGCATGAGGGTTTGGTTCCAAGGGTTATATGTATACATGGAAAGCAGATATAACAAACTCCTGGAGCCTCCCACAGAACTAGCCAGCCTGACTTTTATAAGGTAGCCAATAAGGGAAAGAGCATCCCCAGTGCTCCCAGTGGGCCTTGCTCAGCAGGGAAGACAGAGCTTAAAAGCTTTTCATTCCAGTTCTGCTTGGGTTTACCCAATGCAAAAAGAGGTTTTAAGCTCTTGGCCTTGACTCTTGGGCAGAGCCTGCTCAGCACGTCAGCTCTGGGAGTGTTAGGGATGTTTTTGCAAGATCTTGCAGAACAATCTGACTTCCTGGGGGATCTCGTGAGAGTATCCTCACCACTGCTAGAGCTGGCACTTAGCAGGCCTTGCCTGGAAGCAAAGTAAGAGAACTTAAAAGCTCTATTTGCACTACGTCTGCTTGAGGCTACCTTCATGCTACACTTGCAAGGGTTTGGGGTGGAATGTGCACGCCCAGCAGCAGAACTAGCACATCGAGTTCCGTCCCTCTACCTGCTTTGGTTTTCATGTATCCAACCGAATGCCTAGGCTACATAAATGTGCACACACACAAACACACACAGGTATATACACACACGCCTGCATATACTTACTAAAATTGTGATGCAAAATCTTTTTGTGTGTCTTGATTCTAAATATGTAGTAAGCTTTTGTAAAAAAAAAAAAAAAGGCAAATGTGGCAAGCGGTGCTCAGTTTGACTGAAAGCTCTGTGCCTCAGTTTCAATTTAGAGATAATATTCTTCCACTTTTCCTTGTCTGTATTGCTGCCTGTGCTGTTTCCTTTTCTCTTTCCAGAGGTGATGGCATTCACAAAGGGAACTGAAGTCATCTCCATCTCCTTCTTTCTCTCAGTTTTTTCTTTTTTATAATCTGATTTCATAGCATTGTGCAATCCTTCTTGATGACAGGCTCACCAAAGCTGATTGAGTGCATTCCTGTGTTATATCTACCCTCGATTTCACTAAAATATTCTAACATTTAGTATTCTTTCATGGCTGTGACTTACACTTTTTATAATATCCAATTAGTATACTTCTGTTTTTATGAGTACTCTAAATCAGAATGGGAATGTGCATGTACAGGAATAGATTTGTTCATCTCCATAATTGTTTCTTTTTTCTCAATTGTCTAGCTTGGTGGCATGGTATAAACTCAAGATGCTGGTGATATTTTTCATTAAACCTCTGTTGTCCTCCACTCCGTGTTTCACACTAATTATTTTCTTCCCTTACAGAAATACACAGCTGTTGGGGAATTGGGAAAGGCAACTGACACATTTGATTCTACAGGCAAAGTAACAGAAGAAAAACCTTACGGTAAAGAATCACATAATGTGTTCTGTTCTGACTGTTTGACTGCAGTGCTTTGCTTAGATTGCAGCAAAGATGGTGTCAGGCTCAGGTTTGTAGCTTATTTTTAAAGGAATTTTGTTAGTCTAGCTGACAGATTAAATGGTTTGCAACATCTTGGAAATGGGGATTCTTTGTCAGCTTTTAAGATGACTTCTGAGAAACTCAACTCAACACTTGAAGGTCATATAAATCCACAGACCCCTAGTTACTGAGCCCATCACTGTAATTAATCAGCAGGCATTTAGGAACTGTAACTCTCTGCATATGTTAGACCCCAGCTCCCAATATGCCTTACTGTTGGCTATACTTACTAGGTCTAATGGGAGATGTGGCCCTCCAGATGTTGAACTCCCCAGTTTCCCATTCCTGGCTTTAGTTGCTTAGTTTCCATTTCAGCTTGGTCCGTTCCCAGAAACCACCAGTGGATTGTGATTGTTATTGCTTCTTTTTTAGATGAGGAGTTGGAAGGACCCTAGCTCACTGATAGAGTGCATGCAAAGGCTCAGTCCCTGGTATCTGAGTTAGGGTCTGAAGCTGTGGAGAGCCAATTCCAGTTAGCATGAACAAGAGTGATCTGGATGGTTTAGTGCTCTGACTCAGTAGAAGTGAGCTTCCCATATTTCCTACCTCTGTCTCTGCATGCATGTGGTAGGGATGTAATGGGCATTTGTGCTTTTAAAAGGTGGTATGTTGTGTGCAGGTTTCCCTTGACTAAACTTTCCGAGATCACAGAAGCACAGACTTGTAGAGTTGGAAGTGACCATGAGGATCATCTAGTCCAACCCCCTGCAATGCAGGAATCTTTCACCCAACATGGGGCTCAAACTCACAACCCTGAGATTAAGAGCCTCGCGTTCTACCAACTGAGCTATCCCCTCCTGAGCTGTGTTGGGATAGCGTGCACTGCCTGAATATTCCCAAGCTTGTGCATGCACATCCTTGGTGTGTCTCAACTTGGCTTGGGCCTGTGTGTATGAGTATGAGTATGGTGTCATGTTTTCTTCTGAACTGACGCTCTGCAATCAAAGTACTACTATGTGTGCTTTTAATGAAGCAAGAAAGAAAAAGCATGTAAGTAGTATGTTGTAGAGGAATTGGGGTTGTAATCACTTAAAGTTCCTGCTGTGGGTATACAAGTATTTGTGATGCCTGTTTGTGAGGTGATACCCATAAGGCTTCTTGCTCCACTAACAATAGCCATAATCATAGCATAATGGGATGACCATGAGTTAACTGTCTATTGTAAATGTTTTCTTTCATTCCTCCCATCCTAGGAGATGATCCTTCTGTGGTTGATAATGCAACGGGGGAAGTTTCCAGTTCTTACTATTTCCTTAAAGTAGACCCTTCTCTTCAGATCTTTCTATCACTTCTCAGTGCTGTTTTACATTTCAGACAAACAGCTAAATCAACAAATTCATCCAAGGAGGAGAACAAGAGCCTTTTAAATAGCTGGAATGGTTGCTAGGCTTCTGCTTTGTTGCGTGCCTTGCTTTTGGTCATATGCAAAGATGCATCTCTCCTGTGCTTCTGAGAAATAACATGCCACTAATTGCAGAGCAAACTTGCTACTACTCTCATTAATTCCTTCACAACTTAAAGAGAACAGAGCTATAGATAGCTGGTCTCCTAGCAACTGCTATGCAACCCTCTGTATTTATAATACCCAGTAACAGGTAACCATGATAAATTATCTTCTGTTGCCTTGTGGTGATAAAGGAGGTCTCTGTGGATTTTTTTTCTTTACTCCTTTTTCTTGCATGCAGTACGTTCTCACTTTTCCCACACCTCTTAAAATATAATATTGCCTCACAACTTATACTGCCTCACAGACCTACCTTCATTTTAATTCATGTCCGTTGCTTGATTCATTTTTAATGCTGAATGAGCAAACTAGCCAAAGGCCCAATTCAGATATTATAAACCAGGGCTGAAGAACCTCCGGCCCGCAAGCCTAATTAAGCCTGGAAGATTGGCCCACCAGGCCATTTTGAGCAAATTACACCCACTTTTCCCCCTTACCTGATTACATATATGATGTCAGGTACAGAAAACTTCAAGCCATGACTGAATTTCTTTAAAAAATCCTTGATGTGGTGTACAAAAACAGATCAACAGTAAAAGCTGTAGATTAATAAATATTGGCAGACCACAATAAAATCATTAAAAACAAGGCTGCCATCTTTGCAGTAGCAGCTGAAAATAATTGCTGCAGTTTTCTACAAACGTTTGCCACAAACTGCAAAAAGGATCATCCACCATAGTATTTTGATGTTGTTTTTAATCTTGGCTTGTATTTATAATTATTAGTGTTATATATTATTAGTTCTATGTTTTGTCCCTTCTTCCCTGGTGTTTGTCTTAGCAGGAGTATAAATTGGCTACCAATTTGTGATTTTTCATACTTGTACAATTTGTTCGCTTGTTTGTGAATAGTAATTAAATTTAAAGCGTCTTAAAAACAGAAGTCCAGGATCATTTGAACAGTATCTTAAAATTAAATTTTTTTTCCCAAATACAGTGCTGGGCTCAGATTATACCCTCTTTTTATGGTAAGGTTCCTATTTTTCAAATCAAAAACAAAGACTGAAATTTTAGTCCTACAAAGGTGTCCGAAGGTTGTTTGAAAATAAGGTCTTGCAGGCACCAACAACAAAAGGAAATGTTGAAAGAGCTTCAATGCTTACCTCTCCCCACCCCACCCCATGCATGTTTTCCTTTATAACTGGTAGCAGCGACGTCTTAAAAATAGCCTAAATATGTTCAGCCTTAGAACCCATAAGAGTTTATGATGTTAATAATGTGAATATAGGTAGTTTTTTATTGTCTTCTGTTTTCCAGTGTTGTTTCACTTTGCTCTTAGGCTGAGATACCCCACCCCACCCGTCAAAAGTAGTAAAACAAAAATGAAATGCTATGACTGATATTGGTCAAAGGAAGGCCTAATAGTTACTGGGCAAACTAGAACAGTTTTTTTCATCAGGTGAAGATGAAATGCCTGTGTTTGGTAGGTAGAAAATGCAAACATTCCCATTTGAGAAATGTTCAGATTAGTTATTCATTTATACAGAAAAGCATTATTTAAGTCTACATATTTGGTAGAGGCAATAGGAAGTATTTAACATTGCACCAAATTGACTGTTTTGTCAGTGCAACCATTTCAGTTTGCCAGACTGAATGATGCCCCCTTCTCTTCTCCCTGTGTGTTCTCCTGATCCTCCCAGAATCAATTGCAGGGGGAGAAGAGAGGAGAAGCCCCATTGTGCAAGCAGAAGACCTTCAAAGGGCTTCCGCCAATGGGACTCATTAGGTAAATCCCGCCCATTGGTTCAATTTAGAGATTAACCTGTAGGCTAACATTCTTATATCCAGATTACTTAATATTAGCTATTATTTAAGGGAAACTTAATATTTACAATTTTTAAAAAATCTGATGTAAATCAAAACATCATTAAAAAAATTTGAACGATTGATTTTTACACACCTGAACCCACATGCCATGAGTCATAGGAGCTTGATCTTAGAAGCAAACAGGGTGTCTGCAGCACCAGGGAGCCTGTCTCTCCCTCTCCTCATTCCCGTACATATTGTTCCCCTCCTGCAGCCCTGACTGATTTATGAACTGCTGCAGCATTATCATTAATGACACTTCATTTAGACTGCTGCTGGGCACAGTAGCAGCATCTGCCATCGCTGTTCCAAATGTTCTCTTTGTATAAAGTGAGATAGTAAAGTTGTTTCCTTCCGATACAGCATAAGAGATGAAATGTTTTCTTTTCAAGGAATAACCCTCTTATCTGTATCACGAGAGCCATCTGTTCAGGAAGGGAGCTGCAAGTGCCTAGAAGAGCAAGGATTAAAGCATAAGAAGAAGAAGAAAAAGCCATTCATGATATTTATTTATTCCTTGGCAGGAATCCATTGGGATTCACCAGAGGAAGGGAGGCTGAGCAGAGGGGATGTTCAAGTTAATAACTGCAGGAAGGATAACCAGTCCCAAATCTGACCTTTTGGTCAGAGTCCAAATATCTGTATTCTCTTGCATTATGTTCCTGAAGTCTATGTTTTGGTTTCTCCAGAAATCGGTCTTTGACGGGAGTTGTATTCAGTGTGCTTGTGATTCTTTTGAGCCGTCTCTTGGCAATGTATATGTGAGAGTGTAGGTGCATATGTTACAAAGGCGAGATTTATATTCTGGCTGTACTGGATTGGATAATGATAACTAGATTATGTAAAAAGTGAGTATCATAATACCCTAGAATTATTAATGTGCTGGAAATCGGAACCCAGATAGCTAGGCCATTCTAAATTTTTCTTTAATCTCTCGTGAGGAAGAAAATGTTTTGTGCACTGAGTATTTCATAATGTATCTACTACATTCTCCCCTACCTTGTTGCACATCCTAGTTATTAAGAAGAGTCTTAGATCGACTTGCATTAGCATACATTACAATTCGATAGAGGAAGATTTTCATAACATTACATAGCTTATCAGAAAAATGAGCGTTCAGATTGGAGTGGAAGCAAATAAACAGCCAAATCCTGTATGCAGAAAGTTCTGTATTTATGGGGTTATATTTCTTTTTCTCCCTCTGGTAATATAAAGGCTGGTGTGTTTTTTGAGATTTTTAAATCAAGTAGATTTATGAATATTTCACCCCTCTTTTCGTCCACATATCCTTGTTTTCAGGATAATGTGATGCAAATTAGATACCCCACATATCCTTTAACCTATTCATTTACTTGCACAACTATTCTGTGGCATAGGTCAAGCCATTATTCCAAACCTGGTGCCCTCCAGTTTTTGTTGAACTACAGTTCCCATCATTCCTGCTGGGATAGCTTTGTTAGTAGAGCATGAGACAAAAGGGGAAGGGAAGAAATTACATACTTCTGCTACTTAGCCTTACTTAACTTTCTGGAATATTGCCTGACTCTTTTTTTGGACCAAAAAATGATGACTGGCCCTAATGTCATTTAAAATGTTCAAGGTTGGTATTCGGCTAGTCAGTTATATTTTATTTATTTAGGATATTTATATATCCAGTTCACAATGGGCAGTTCACAAATTTAGAAGCAACACAATACAAAAATAAAGTAGTGAATATTAAAAACAAACGAACATGGGCATGGGCATACAGCCGTCTTGAAGCAGATGAGAACGATAAAGACACGACTAAAAATCTCTCCAGCAGAGGGAAACAAAATAAATGGAAGAACTAAAAATCAGTAAAACTATAGATGTTCCAAAGCCTAGGAAAATGAAAAGGGCTTCACCTGGTACCAAAGAGATCCTCAAGCCCTTCTAGGGAGAACATTCCATAACTGGGGTGCCACCACTGGGGCACTAATAGTCATCACTGTCCTCACTAAGTGGGGTAATTTGAAAAGGGCCCTCTGATTTAGATGTTAATGTCCAGCCAAGTATATACAACAGGAAGCAATCCATTTGGGGCTTTATTATTTAATACCAGCACTTGGAATTATTTAATACCAGTCCAGGAATGGACTGGAAGTCAATGCAAATGATGATGGACTGGTGTGATATGCTGATATCATATCTACTGTCGATCATCTTGCTATTTTGGGCTAGCGGATGTTTCCAGACAAAGGCAACACCATGTATAATGCATTGCAGTAATCCATCTGGGGTGTTAATAGAGCATAGACAATTGTTGCAAGACTATCTATTCAGATAGAATCATT
Source organism: Podarcis melisellensis (assembly GCF_964234715.1). NCBI lineage: Eukaryota > Metazoa > Chordata > Lepidosauria > Squamata > Lacertidae > Podarcis > Podarcis melisellensis. Next base: position 50,300,427 of record NC_138537.1, read on the forward strand.
GCTGGTTCATCAGATGAAGTTGGTAAAGTACTCAATATATTGTCCTGGCTTTAATATAAAATCCAAAAAATCAGCAGCTTCTCAATTCTCCGAAGTGCTCAAAGTTTGTCAGTTGTTACACGAATAATGAATACTGAAATGTACATATGCCCATGTTTTCTCTTTTGGCAGATCGGATAACAAAAGAGGATCTTGAGAATGTCCTGCAGAAGTTCACAGGCAGCATCATGCAAGTTCCCCCGATGTAAGTGCTTTGATAAATAGTTGAACGTCATCTTTGGGAAGCCTGCCTGCAAAATCTCATTTTGCTGGCAGTAGAAAGTGACCTCTGTAGAGCAGAAAGCTGGCAAGACAGGGCAGTCTGGAAAGAATTTATTAACTTGACAGAATTACAGCCAAGAGTGACATTGACTTGAACAGCACATGCAAATAGCCCATGATGCTGTCTGTTATGACTGAATTTGAGGCCTTTGGTCATCACTGAAGCAAAGCTTTCCCTTGCCTTGAATATTTAAAGCAAAATCAAATAGTATTGCTTAATGGGCAGTGTTGCATTTTAGGACACTTTTGTATACCAATAATAGGAAGTGTTCTCAGTGAAGGTAACAGTGCTTCTTGGAGGGAAGCTTGAGGCAGTCCAGTCCAATTTACACAGTGATCATGCAGTCTTTGAAGTACCAAATGCAATGCTTGGCATAGAAACTGTGGAAGTACCACTTGTTCTTGGCAAATGCCCATTCCCTTATGGATCCCTGTGTCAGAATGTAAGGGTCACGTATGAACAGGATGGTGATAAGATGTAGAATTAGGTGTCTTCATCAGAGATGAGCTGATTTCAGATTGGCAGGCATCTTCTCTTTTTTCTTGAATGTTAATGGTTCAACTATGCCTATTAAATTCATAAAGGAAGACCTTGGTTCTGAGAATGTGAGAAGGGTCTTGCTAAATCAAATCAAGGTCTCCTAGTGCTGGACTTAGCAAGCTTCAGCCACCATCAGTTATACCAGAAATTGAACAGTGGTCCACTGGTAGACCTTCTGCCCACCCCAGAGCACTTTTTAAATGCATGACAGCAGGCAATGAAACATATAACTATATTGTCAGGGAACTGCCATCGGCTCAGAGGCGAGGGATAGAGGGGGAGTTGTGTTACAGGGAGCCTCCAAAAATCTTGTGAAGCAGTTCCTCTTGCGGCGAGGAGGAAAGCACCTCCAGTGGAGAAGAGGTGCAAGGACCAGAGGATGCTAGAGAGAGCCTTAACACCACGCCTGAGCAAGCCGGAGAGGAGGGAAGCACACGCCTGCCGTCCCCAATCATGCACAGTGGTTTGAGGCGCAGGGAGAGCTGGAAAAGGCTCGGGGTGACGAAACTTTTATGTTGGGGGAGGTACAAAAACAGACCACTCCCGGATTCTGCTAGTGATGGAGCCAGACATGAACTTATGATGTTCTTCACTGTAAATAGTTTGCACCAAAATAAAGCCTGTAAAAGACAGGTTGGAGTCCTGCCTGGTTACTCTCGAGCAACCGCAACAGCATCTGACATGAGTGTGTGCATGCATATATATATATATATATATATATATATATATATATATATATATATATATGAGATTTATTATTTATTTATTCACCTGGACAGATGGTTCTCCTTAGCACTGCCCTGGATTGAATCTGTTGTATTTGTTGTTTTGTAAACATCTTAAAGATTTACTTGTATTGAGTGGTATATAAATATATGAAATAAAATGAAATAAATAAGAAATACCCTGTTGTATTCACTCTTTGATCAGCTATTGTGCCCTGAAGAGAGATGGACAGAGGTTGTCCACTCTGGTTAAGAAAGGAGAAGTTGTTGAAGCAAAGCCTGCCAGACAAGTTATGGTCTACAGTCTCACTCTTAAGAGTTTCAAGCCGCCCTTCTTCACGCTTGGTAAGGATCCAAAGCATGGAGTCTGGTTGTACTTAAGTCAAAATATTAAAATTGTCTAGGTTTGGTTTAATTGTATTGTGTTTTAATTGTATGTACGATGCTTTGTGTGGACTGTGCCCAGGAAGGCAGCCTGTAAATAAGTTTTACACGCACACACTATATACATATTTACCCTTATTTATTATTTATTATTACTATTTATTAGTGCCCTCTTCAATCCCCCCTTTCTTTCTCCTCTTTTTTTTTGCTTGTCCTAATTTTCAGCTGTTCCCACAATACTGCATTTGTCTTATTAATTTCTTTTCCTCTCCCTTTGTTGTCCCCCCCTGTTATTTTCTGCAGTGTCTGTTTAAATTACAATATTCATTTTCATCTATTTCTGTATACCGATAATGCGGTGATAATTTAAAAATGTGAATCAAGAGGCCTAGGCCAAACTAAGGAATTATCCCGTTGCCTTTTATTTTAAGTCCTGTATCAGTGAAATATAGACCACCTTTAGACAATTGTGTAACTTGGATGGCCATTATCTTAATGTGCTGATGTCAACATTGTTTTGACCTATGGATCTACAGTGCAACTATATACGTAGCAATGGACTATCGATGCGTCCAGACTGAGAATCTCTGGGCCCTGTGTTTCAGAGAAAGACCATTAAGGACAGTAGTGATCTTCCTGCTGAGTCCCTTTTGCCAATAATCAGACAGGGATGTCAGCCATGACATGCTGTTCTCTTTTCTATCGAGTGTGATGAAAAGACAGTGTAGGCTAAGCTGATGGATGTAGACCCAGGAGATCACAGCTGCAAACACTACCCCACCCTGCATGAACTGGGGAAAACACTGATTGCTCAGCCTTTGGACATTTTGGTAACTTATGGGAGTGGTTGCAATATTGTTCAAAAGTGGAAGTAAACAACTTTGCACATTTTCAAAGTGTTAAGCAAGTGTCACTCGGTAAGGCTAACAGTTTGGGGCTATGTTTGACTTGCAGGTTAAGTGCTCTCCTCTTTTGCATAATATGCAAACCGTGTTTCAATGTACTGTGTAATTTCAGTGGTTACGACTTACTGCTTGGGTGATTTGCAGCTCTTTATAGCGAGCAGATTTTAAACTGTCTTGGGTCTTCCTGGATATGTGTGATGTGCGTAGACTTTTAAAAGTTTGCTCAGTGTTTTAAAACATTCATAGATGCTTTTTGCTAGCACTTCAAATAATCTCCCCACCCCTCAAGCAACAATGGATAAATATATGACCTGACATGGTATCTTTCTTCTTCTTCTTCTTCTTCTTCTTCTTCTTCTTCTTCTTCTTCTTCTTCTTCTTCTTCTTTCCCTTCTCCTCCTCCTCCTCCTCCAAATGAAGGCTCCGAAGTACTGAAATCCTGAAGCTGGTGCTGTAAAGTGAATGATTGTTAAGCCGGTGCATTTTATTCCTGTTTGCTTTCCGCTCTTCGCCAGCTTCACAATCTCACCCTCACATATGTTACAGGATGAATAATTTATATTATAACCCATAAATATTTTAATCACTCTATTGTTTGCTTAGTGCATTTTTACATTTCTATGTAAAGTAGATTTTTGTGCTATGCTGGCAATTTACCATGTCACCGTTAACATTCCAGATGTTGAATGTGGCGGCGGCTTTTATGTCAGAAGCTTGGTCAACGATATTGGCAAAGGTAGGCACAGACAAAGCACAATCGCTCGGGGAGCAAGTGTTCCTGTTAACAGAGGGCCAGATCAGCTGTCAGTATCTCTGGCTGCCAGATGTGCGCACTGGGGCTGCGGCACTGTTTGCCATGGTTTGGACCTCTGTAGCACAAAATGAACCTGAGTGAATTGACTACAAAAGTGGTCCTTCGAGGGCAGCAGTAAAGTGGTCGGTTTGGCCATGGACTTATGAGAGAGGAGTAAGAACTCTCTTTTCCTGCAAGATAAACAGATGGGGGGGGGGCGGGTTGGAGAGGTAAGAAAGTTCCTGTTTTTAAAGGTTACAATGATAAATAATGCTTTGAAATCAGAATGCGCAAAGTTGCAAACATGATATAACCATCCCATCTGGGTGTGCCCCTGTTGTTTATGATGACTTAATCAGCTTTTCCTCTGACCTGAGATGTGATCCCACAAAAGGAATTTTTATTTGGCTATACTTCACCCAGGGAGTAACATAATCATTGACAGGAGGATAAGTTCAGCCATTTTTAAACACTAAGCTCTTTTAGATTCTGCTCAGCATGAACAGAACATAATGGCTGTACACCAAGAATTATTGGTGCTCAACTTTCCTCCTTTGGCAGAGACCGAATTCAGTAAGCAGCCATCGGTGTGTAACAGGATTTGAATGGCAACTGTGTAATATTAATACTCTGTAATATGAACACTAGTTCTGTTTGGGGCAGCTCTGCACATGGGAAGTCTCCTGCAGGTGCTTTTCATTTTTAAAGGAGTCTAGAAAGGTACTACATGTCAACAGCTTATTAAGGCATGCAGTTTGACCTTGTGTCAAAAATCTTATCATAAAATGTGTTTGTTGTTGTTTGTTATTGTTGTTAAAATTTGTTAGTCACTTTATCTTGCCCAAGGCAACCCAAAGCAACATTGATACATTAAAACCAGGGGGGGAGCAAAACAACAACAACATTACATCCCACCCACTTCTAAAAGGCCACTGATAATTAGAGGTCAAAGGCCTGGTTATAGACGAAAGTTTTTGTATGGTGCCTAAGGAAAAATGATGGTGCCAGCCAGGCCTCCCTGAGAAGAGCATTCCACAAGTGGGGAGCCAGTGCAGGAAAGGCTTTTTCTCATGTTGCCACCCTCTGGACTTCTCATGGAGGGGACACACAAGGAAGGGCCCTAGATTATGAATGCAGGGTCTAGGTTGGTTCATACGAGAAGTGGTCCTTGAGGTATTGCAGTCCTGAGCCATTTAAGACATTATAGGTTAAAAACCATCACTTTGAATTGGGCCCGAAAACTAATTATCAGGCAGTGCATTTGGGCCAGGATCAGTGTAATATGCTCAAACCGTCTTGCTCTGGTAGCAATCTGGCCACTGAATTCTGCACCAGCTGAAGTTTCCAAACATCTTCAGGTGCATCCCTATGTATAATGTGTTGCAGTAATGTAGTGGGGAAATGTATCCCCCCCCCCCGAATTGCATTTCCATGAGATGTGCAGCGTATTTGGATAATGAAATGTTTAATGGTTAATATTTGTATAATGTGTCAAATGTTCAAAGTGCTTCAAGGTTCATTATCTAGTTGTTACCCTTACAACAACCCTGTAAGGCACATTAGTATTATCCCCTTCTATTGCTGAAGGGGGAACTGAGGTTGAGACAGAGTGGCTTGCCTAAGGCCACCTAGTGAGTTTATGGCTGAGGCGAGATTGAAACCAGGGACTTTCTGATTTGGAGCTCAGTTCCTTAGTCAGTACACAATCCAACTCTATATTCTACCATAGTGGTGAAGTTATAATATATATCTCATATTTCCCACTGGGGTGCTAGTTTCAAGTTCTGTAAAATATTGGTGTGCTGTTTGCAAGCTTGGCTTTTGTTTTCTCCCTTTTGATGCTGCAGAGCTGTCCTCCTGTGCCACTGTGCTGGAACTGACCCGAACCAAACAGGGACCGTTTACCCTAGAAGAGCATGTTCTTTATGAAGACAAATGGACCATTGATGAAATTGCCCGGTCTCTGGAGTATTGCATGCCTCTCCTCCAGGAAGAACCGCCTCGTAAAAAATTAAAGATGGAGCTGTCTGAAGAATGCGCCATGAACTCTGAAGATAAGTGATAAGTCAGGTCAAGGAAAAAGACTGAATGACTGAGATGTTTTAAGATTGCTCTGGGATTGTCTTGTCTTCCCCTGTAAATTTACAGTCCAGTGCGTAGAGGATGACAAATTACAATGCAATGAAAATGATACCTTTCTATCTCTTCTGTTCGTGCTGAAGCACACAGACATACACAAAGATGCCCAGCATTTCTTTCCTTTCATAATGTCCGTATTGTGTTGTGAACTTATTTGTCAAGGAAGCAGACTCATCACTACACCCAGTAAAAGACCTTGTAGGACACTTCTAAAATTTGAATTTGCTTCCATGTCCTTATTTGTTTGTTTATTTGGGTACTTACATCTCACCTTTAAAAGCAAAGCCCCTTCAAAAAGCAAGTTACAATATTAAATTTGTATAAATACAGTTTAAAATAATAAAAAATAAATATAGCAGCAAGACAGTTAAAAACAGCCTAGAAGACTGTAGTTATATAAAGCCAATAGGGCCCTAAATTACCATACTGAGTACTGGTAATTAGGGAAACTGTGCAGATGTACCTCTGGATTTAAAGATCCATACTTGTGCTTTTCAGTGTGTTTCTTCTTTTTGAAGAATTGACATGTATGCTGATACACTGCTGCTAGTTCTATAGCTAAGTTTTCTCTTTTTTCATTTCTCAGCACATCTTACCTATAATTGCTCCAAGAGAATCTTATTATATACATTATCTATTCTCTGCATTAATGCCTTGCTTTTTTCTGATTCATTATTGTCCTTCCCAGTACTTTTGTGTGTGTAGACTATTTCTTTAAAGCTGTTGGTGTCATGAATTTCTTGGCACAGATGACAGCGGCAACATCTAGGCTGCAGGTGAAGTTGGCCTATCCAAACAAAGGTGATTATTTCCAAAGAAAGGTGATTAACCAAACCGTTTAAAACACATGACTTCTCCCAAAAAAAATTCAGGGCACAGAGTGACAATTCCCAGCAACCCTTAACAAACTACAGTGCACATAATTTTAGATGGGCTGTGTGTGTGCTTCAAATGTGTTTTAAATACACAGTCTGTACACAATCTAAAAAGGAGTCTGGGCAATAGCTAATACCTGAGCAGCAGCAACAAAGTGGATCTAGGAGCATACTTATGCTTCATCCCTTATCCATCAAGGACTGTGATTCTCTCCAGGGACCTTCCTCAGATCAAGCAGTATGCTCTCCTCCAGATGCCACCTCCTTTTGGGGGTGAGACAGGTGGCAACTGTGGAGAGGATCTTTGTGTCTATGGAATGCTCTGCTAAGGAATGTTAGCCCAGTTTCGGCTTTGATGTCACATTGGAGACCTTAATTACTGCACTGTTTCATCAGCGGTTATTTTTCACCTCTTGGAGGTATTGCCATATAAAATTTTAGACCGATAGTATTGTTGTGAGCTGCCTTGAAAGTACATGTGTGTTGAAGATTGGGATACAATTTTAATCTCTACACTGGAGCCTCTTTTTGCGTGTCTCTGAAATATCTGTTTTGGGTCCCAGTCCTGCATGCTGTTTCAGAAAGTATTGGCTACAGTAATACCTCCGCAAACGTCCGCCTCGTCTAGCGTCCTTTCTGGCAAATGTCCGCGACAAACCCGGAAGTACCAGAATGGGTTACTTCCGGTTTTGCCGCTCGCACATGCACAGAAGTGCTAAATCGCGCTTCACACATGCGCAGAAGCACAAACCGCTCTGTGCACGTGTGCAGATGCGGCTCTTGTCCTGCATCCTTTTCAGCTAGCGGCTGGGGCTCCGGAACGGATCCCAGTCGTGAAACAAGGTATGACCGTACTCTGCTGATCATAATTACGGGTTGGGTCCGAAGGTGCATTTCTACATGCAGCACATAGTTAACCTATGAAACTCACTCCTATAGGAGGCCGTGATGGTCAGCAACCTAGATGGCTTTCCATGAGGAGTAGACCAATTTATGGAAGGACTACTGAAGGCTACTAGCCATGATGACTCTGCTCTGCTCTCACTGCTAAAGGCAGTGCTTCTGAATTCCAGTTGCTGGAAACTCAGGAGGGGAGAGTGCTCTTGTGCTCAAATCCTGCTTGCTTGTTCCCAAAAGGCAACCACTGTGAGAACAGCATGCTGTACTGAATGGTCTATTAGCCTGATCCAGCAGGCTCTTCTTATGTTTTTATAAGAACACCCCTCTTTTATAGGTAGAAGCACAAAAACTACTATAGTACCTACATACCAATTCACAAAGTATTCTGCATGCTGCTGGGGGACATAACTTGTAGATATTTTCTATCTAGCTCATGGTTCTTTGGATCCAACCGTACAATTGAAAGAGTATCTTCTTAAACCATGTGTGTACAACCTCCTTGCCTCTGCACACATGATGAAAAAGAAATGATGTTCCTGTTAATGTAATTATGATCAATAAGCACTTGCATAAATAGTTGCCTCACTTTGTTATAGGGTGGAAATGGATACTAAACTTTTTGCATATAGCTACTTCAGCTGTAACAGGTGAAATGGCCTCAAGTACCTTTTCCATCCTTGCAATTACCTTTAATTGGAGACGTGAATAAAAATGAGTGCTGCAGTGAAAAGAGTAAGTATATTTTTCCAAAGAAATATTCTCCAGGGCACATAGTATGAATGCTAATTATCTGACAGAACATGAACTCTTTTCTCAGGGAAAAAGAAGGCTTAGCCATAAAAAGAAGGTGGTATAATTATATCAGCTGTTCGGGGAGTAGGTGATTTTTATCCTGCAATTCCCCCCCCCCCCCGAAAGTACTAGACATTAAGTCCAAATAAGGTTTTAGGGAGTTATGTAGAATACCAACACACAGTAATGTTTGGGTGAAGTCATATGCAGCCCTGTTATTAATAGAGGATGTATCTTTTATAGTAATTTATGAACTCACCCACACCATCCGTGGAAATGAGCTGATCTATTTATAATTATTGTTATTATTTTAGCAACCTCTATCCATTTTAATGCTATAGAAATAAACCTGAAAGTAGCTTACATGAAAAATTTCATACCGTACATAAAACACATCCACTATAATACAAAAATCAAAACTATTAGTAGTAGATTTAAAAAATCAATCACAGGACTGCAGCAATAAACCAAACGTCTTTTTTAATAGCCATGTGTTGGCTTGACAACAATAAAACAATAAAATGTCAGGACCTGGGAAGTCTCTCTAGGATGACATTCCACGGAGTAGGCACCACTACTAAAAAGGCCCTGTACCTTGCAGTAAGGCCTCAGATGTTGAACAGAGTATAGAAGAAAAGTGGTTCTTTAAATACCCAGGTCCCAAGTTGTTTAGGATTTTAAAAATCAAAACAAGCAAAGGTTTTTTTAAAAGGTAAAATGCAAACCAGTTATTTTCTGAGCTAATCCAACGATCTTTGGAAATGAACGCCTTCCTATCAGCTGTGGGAGTGTTCTCAACTCTTCTCTTTACTTAGCTGCAAGTGGAGAAGGTAGCAATATCAGCAGGAACTTTCTCCACAGTAGGCTCTGGACCTCAGCCAAGAAAGAGCTCTGCAACTCTGAAAAGATATCCATTGGGCTTCCTAAAAAAGCATACTGTCATGGTATCCAAAGATATCTTGCATGACTCACTGACAAACCCATGTAACACACCTGGAGCCCCATCCCAAATCCTGTCTTGGGCTTGTATGCCAGCCAGAGGACTTTGCTAGTGTGAGTGTGGGGAGGGTGTTCTAATTGGAAAGAGGAAGGGCTCAGGTGTGCAGCAGAACCCAGCAGATGAGTAGGAGTGGCCACCTGAGAAGAAATAAACCTTGCAGTCCCTCCTGGGTCTTTTCTGGAAAAGCAACACCTTATTGGATTCCTGTAGGCAACTCCAGCTCATCCTGCTCCCAGATATGGGGAACTGGTGACAGGTAAGTGAACTCCAGGTAAGCAGAAAATTTCAGAAATGTCTTTGTTTGGGGACACAGGAACTAGCCCTCAGCTGCAACTGTTCTAAGGCCTTGCCAGGTGCTCCACAATTAGCTCACTTGCCTCCTTGATTTAAAAAGCTTGCTTGTTCCCTGTTCACAAATTATTCCCAGATGATGTTCTTGATGGTGTACCCAAAATGCTGTATCATTTAACTCTTGGTTTCCCCGTCTGTGAATGTGCATAAGATGGATATGGAATATGGGAAGGGCTCTTGCTTTGGTTCATTGAAAGGGTGGTTAGACTCGTCTGCATTTGGAACCTGTGTGTACTGGACTTGCCCGCACAAGCCCACAACTCCAGCTTTTATGCCAATGTCATGCTTACCAGGGACAAGCAGAGCTATGCTTCCTTGACTAACTGAAGGAAAACATGGCCTTAAATAAAGTTTGAGTTGTGCTGTAGGGTTGAGGAATGCTGTCATTGTCTTACTGTCATGGTAAATCCAGCACAATGTCATTAGTTTGAGTGGAGTTACTTACGTGACTGAACATATCTTTAGTGCTCAGGGGTGTTCAGAATGTTTTGTTCTTTCCATTTTTATCCCACCCTTATTGTAAAGAGTTCATAGTTTCTTCCCCTTTTATCCTCACAACAACCCTGGGAAGTAGGTTAGACTAAGGAAAGTGTAGCCAATGACGTGCTCTCTGGATGTCGTGTTACTACAACTCCCATCATCCCTGACCGTGGAATAGGTTGGCTGAGACACAGCTGGAATCTTCAGAACTGAGCATTTCTTAAGAGAACGTTGTGTTTCACATTTGCATCGTAGCAAGTGAACCTGTGGAAGAAAAGCGGCTTTCCTGCTGCAGTGAACATCAGATGTGCTTAACCTGTGGCCCTCCAGTCATCGTTGGACTACAGCTTCCTTCATCCCTGAGCACTGGCTATGCTATACAGGGCTGTTGGTATTCCAATGACCTCTCGGGGGCCACAGGTTCTCCATCCTTGCTATATTTGGGAAATCAGACTCGACTGTCTGGGGTGATAGCTCAGCAGCATGTTGCATTCTTTGCATGCATAAGGTTGATCCACGACATCTCTTGTTAAAAGATTTCAAACAGCAGTGGCAGAAAAGACCTCTGCTAGAGGCCATGAAAAGCTGCCGCTGCCAATAGCAGCAGATGACAATTTGCTTTGTGAACCAATGACCTGACTATGCTCTCTATTCACTTGTAGTTAAGACTACAGTAAAAACTTCGCATTTCGGAGGAGTGGAATGCTGTGGCTGGTTTGGGCTAGCATGGTATTTGCTGAGTAAGCACCACTTGGCATGCTGCATGCATGATGAGTGCTTGCTTGAACTTTGCCTGATATCCAAGCATCCTTATTTTGCACTTTATCATGGGGGATGTTAATAAAGGAGGTGTTAGTAAAGTTTCTTGTTTTATAATTCATAGATGCCTTGAATGTGCCTGCATTTTAACTTAATAGGAGCCCTGCTGGATCAGACCAAAGGTTCTCATTCAGCATCCTGTCTCCTACAGTAGCCAATCTGATAACTTTTGGGAAGCCCGCAAACATGGCATGATGGTGTTAGACTATGTCTGTTGCCCACCATCCAACTGGTATTTAAAGACAAATTGCATCTGCATGGTCTATGTAGCTATTATGGCAAGTAGCTGTTGATTGACCCAGTTGTTGATGGTTTCTCTTATGAGGTAGGCATGCACATAGCTTAGAAAAGTACCTGTTTTGCATGGAGAAATCCTATGTTCAATCCCCTGGCATCTTTTGAGCCATGCTATAGGAAATGAGGCCTTGTGCGTGGACTTCTCTTGTGACCTTTCCTGGGTATAGTGCTGTGATCATTAAGCCAGCCCTGTTTTGCAGCTGTGTTAGCCCAACAACTTTTAAAAATTGAGTTGCGTAGAAGGTTACATTATAGTAGGAAAGTTCTAGCATCCATTGCTTAAAGACATGGGAAGTGGCTGCCCATCTAGTCTAGCATCTTGTTCTCACAGTGGCCAACCAGATGCCTGTGGGAAGAACACAATCGGGAGCTGAGCACAGCAGCATTCTTCCCACCTCTATTCCCAGCAACTGGTATTCAGAGGCATGCTTAAGAGGGGAGAGGGGGTGGGTTGGTGGTTGATATTGGCAAATGCTTACAGAGCGTTGAGTTATCCTGACAGGTAGAAAATATTGTACTTCCGTACTCTGGGTGTAAAAAAAAAAACAACTCCAGGGAAAAGAAGCTGTTAAGCAAGTGAGCTGAGATCACTGGCCTGGAATTACGTTTTGGCTATAAATACAATCCAGATAATTGTGAACTAGTCAGTGGTGCCTGTGACGTTTTTATAGCCACGTTTCAGGGGTTTATCGGAAGGTGAGCTTGTGCTTGGTAAAAACTTGCAAAGAGAAGGCAAAAATCCAAGATGTTTTGCTGTTATGAAATATGAGTGTGATTGGGAAGAATTGTGGAAGGAACCTCTTGTGATTTTCAAAGCTCTTGGTGAGGGGACTGTTTTCCTACTTTCATTATCACATCATCTTTTTCCACTTAGGGGCATGGGATAGCAGAGAACTGTAAATAAGATAGCAGAGAACTGTAAATGTTAAATACAGATGTCTTCCAATGACTTCATGTGGATGTCCAATGACTTCATGTAGATGTTAAATAGCATTGCAGACAATATAGTGACTTGTGGCAACTTGTAGCTCAAGAGCCATGAGACTTAGAAGCAATTGTGCAACGCTATATTCATAAATAGTTCCTGGAGATTAGATCAGAGCTACTGCAGAACACAGTCCCTGATACCCATCTCCTATAGATGGTCCAGGAGAATTCCATGGTCAGTGGTGTCAAAAACCAATGTGGGATCTAGTAAGAGCAACAGTAATAAATACTAATAATAATTTATTTATATGCTGCCCATCTGCTGGGTTTCCCCAGCCACTCTGGGCAGCTTTCAGCAAATTAAAACACAATAAAACATCAAACATTAAAAACTTTCCTATACAGGGATGCCTTCAGATGTCTTCTAAAAGTCAGGTGTTTATTTCCTTGACATTGATGGGAGGGCGTTCCACAGGGCGGGCGCCACTACTAAGAAGGTTCTCTGCCTGGTTCCCTGAAATGTCAATTTGCAGTAAAAATTGGACCATAGTGTAGAGCTATGGTCAAATGGATTGAAGCTGTAGATGGATGCTGAATCCAAAGGAAAATGAGTAAAACCTGTCCCTAAACCTAATTGATGGCACTTGGTTTCTTCTGATCAGGAAGGTTTGCAATGGGACCATCCATAAATCTTGTCACAAATTCAAATGCTTTTTAAATCACCTATGCCAGCTTCACAATTTGTCCCTTTTTGACCAATGCCTAATTCTTCCTTGGTCACAACCCTCCCCATTTCTTGATCCACAGCATATTTTATGGACACAGGGCCACTCTCTTTCATGAAAAAAATCCCTGGGAAAAGGTTGCATAAGCTCTTTCAGTGGCTGATTTCAATTTTGAAGTACCACTCTGGTTAAATAATCACGTTTCTGTAGGCTGCCATAGTACAAAACATCCCAGCTATCCTACAACACAGGCAGAGCCTCAACCCATCTTCCTTATCTTCCTTCCCACCATTGCCTTGCTATGGCAGGATTCTGCCCTGTGGCTGTCAATCTGTTTGGGATTAACATTTCTGTTCTACAGAACCATAAATGATGCATTCTGAAAGGCTCACTCTTCCTGTGTTGTAGCAGAAATGGATCTCTCTCCCTCTCTTTCTGCCTTTTTAGGCCACTCTAGAGAGAGTGCAGTGTTTCTCAGCACTTTGTTTGAGTTAGAGATGTCAGCATCTGTTGCCAAGGAAATTGAATTCTAAAATTACACTAGTAACCACGGTTATCTTGCACTATATCACATTTTTCATGAAATGCTCCAGCAATATAGAACTATAGGACAGCATAATTTGAAGTACGTGGGTATTTTTGTGTGTGTGCATGTTATTCTAACATGCAACTCTCTTCCTCCCATCATGTGAAATGTTACTGGCCAGGAAAAGCTGTATTTTTTGTTAATTAAATAAACTTAGAATCATATATTTTTTAAAAAAAGTTTAACACAATATGGGACCAAATCTGCACTACGTAGCTATGGGTTCATACAGGGACAACAGGTCATTTTATTTCTCCCCATTTCCAGAATCCCTACATTATAGAAGCAAAACCTTCCCACTCATACACACCCCTACCTGTTACAACAGCCAACATTTTACTAGCCATATGAAACAATTCATGAATTCAGTCAATAGTCGTTGTCTCACCTTCTCTTTCATACATTTATTGAATGTGTGGAGGATTTCCTCCCTTTGCCCTCTCATTGACCAGAAGCTGAGAATGGGGCTCCATGTGCGATCAGAAGCCCTGGTGTAAGTGGTCTTCTCGATTGTTGGGGTAGGCCATACAGGTCAGTCTTGCGGAGAGTGACAAATGAAGTGTGGGGGGAATTTTTTATTACGTGGGTATAGGGCGATATACAAATTTAATTAATAAATAATAATAATAATAAGGTGCCCATTCTCACCTTGATAAAAGTGCTGTGGATGCCAGCACAAAATGGCTGCCTTGAGCAGCAAAAAAAGAGGTGACTGTACTCAGTACTAGTGAGCACTATTGCTCCCCAAAAGCACCATTACAGTTGCATTTTCACAGTGCCTTTTGGATCATAGAATCATATTAATGTAGAGTTGGGAAAAGGGTCCTGGATCATGTAATATGCAGTTGTCCCATACAGGGATTGAACCTGCAGCCTTGTTGTTATCAGCACTACATTCTAACCAATTGAGCTGTCTAGTCTGATGAATTTAGGGAGGTTGAGGCCAGGCACAGGCCAGGGGGTGCACTTCTGTGTGTGTGTTCAGGAATGGATGTAACAAAAAGTAAAAACTCTTTGGCTTCTAAAGTGATTCTGTGTGCTTTACAATGTAGGCTACTTGGGTTGGAAAGTATGTAGTCAGCCAAGTGCAGATATTGCTTACCTGCTTGTCTCTTTTGGTCATGTACAATACATGGCTGTTTGCTTTTGGTTGATGAGAGAATCGATTCAGATCCATGCCATGCACCATATGGTATAAACAGACAACTTTCTAGGTGAGCCATGTCAGGCAAGAATTCAAAGATTATGGATTTCAAAATGCACTTGGCTCCACTCATTGATTAGTTGAAGCCTGGGTCAGGTTATTTGCAGTTCTGTACAGCAAGCACACAAAAGAGTGCCGTGATGTATTGTGTGTATGTGGTAGGAGCCTTAAGATGAGCTGTTGCTTGAACATCTGCTGCTTAATCCTGAAAAGGGAAAAGGAGACTGCCAATGTATTGGTGTGTGCATGGGGGAGGGATATGTATTATAAAGTATATTGTTCAGATAGGATTTAGGATAATGAATGCTAGCCTGTATGTGTAGTTTTCCCCCCTCTGTGCTAAACGTTTCGTTTTCTTCTGATGAGCAGAGTCGGCAAAGCTGCTTAGGCCTCTGCCAACAGCTAATTGGGTAAGTGTGGACATTCAGGGTAAATCTGAAACTGCAGCTCTATTTGTTGTCTCATTAAGGCTTTTATTGTTTGTGTTCCTGGAGCCAGGGATTCTCCAGCTGGGACCAAAACATTGATAAATTGCCATTGCATACGCTAGCAGAGCTAACTTTTGAGTTTTGAAATGTACCAGATTGCATTTGGCATCTTTTAATTGCTGCTTGAAAAATTTATATGATGTTGCAGTTTTAAAAGGATACCAGCTTTCCTCTTAGCCCCATTAACGCAGCATCTTTCTTCCATGAGATGAAGGCTTTCAAAAGGTGTTCTTCCTTTGGGTTATAAATGCAGGAGCTGTTATGGTCTGCTGAATCTTTGTAGATGACCCACTTCTCTTTATATTTTTCCAAGCTACGTATAGGGCTGCAAATGGGTAACATGGCCACCTTAAACATTAACAACAGTAACTGGGCATACAGAAATTGTATATTTAATGTCCGTCAAACACTGTGGTGTGGTACTGGATCTTCCTTCTTCCCAGTCGATGCAAACTCACTTGCCACCAACTGCCTTCTCATTAGAGTCCAGCAGCAACCAGGCTACAGTGCCCCCGGCTGAAGAGATGGACCAGGTTCCTAGTGCTGAGTCTGTAGCTGATAATCAGGGAACATAAGGAAATTGCCTTATATTCTTGGTCCATCTAGCTCAATATTGTTTACATTGATGGACAGTGACTCTGCAGGGTTTCAGACGGGGGTCTGATTATGGAGATCGAAATTAGGACCTTCTGCTTGTAAAGCAAATGCTTTACCACTGAGTTATAACTCCTTCCTGAACCTGGTAGGCAGGAGCCTATTGAAATGAATGCTATAGCATCAGGGTCTGTAGAACATTCCCCTGGGCCCAAGAAACTGAGTTCACTTTGCAGGAAGAACACCAGGCAGGATGCTAAAGAAAGGAAGGGGAGAACCATCTTCAGGCCAGAGGTGTTTTCTAACAAAAGGGGTGGAGCATTTGAGAGCTAGGCTGGGGGCAGAGGCTCAGTATGTATTAACTTAGCTGCAGCCCACTAAAGGTTCTTCTTGGTGCTGCAGTAGCCTTACCTGTGGCCTCCTTCTAAAAGCAGGACACCAACTACCTTATGTTTGCTTCCAATTACTTTCTCTGAGCTTTGTGCCATGTTATCTTTGCCCGTCTCTCTCTCTTCGTTTGTGGCAGATCTTAAAGCCCAGGCAAGACAGGAGAGGCTCTCCTTCAGATGACTGGGTCTTGAGTCATTCAGCCCTTCATACATAAGCACTAAAGCCTTGAACTGGCCCCAGTAGCTTATGAACAGTGCAAGCTCTTCACTTATATGAAGTGCTTATTGTTCCATCTGCTTTTCAAAAAAAGTCTTACTGACAGAGATCAAAATGAAGGAGTGGGGACCCTCAGGCCTAGGGACCAAGTGCGTTCCTCCAGAGCTCTCCATGCAACACTCTGATGGACCCTGCTCTGTTCTCTCCCTTAGCCCTTTTTCCTCACTGGAATGTGTTCTGGAACTGTAATCCTGTATCTTGCTTGTCGGGATGTATGATAGAGGTGTGGATATGTGTGCATGGTTTTTGCATGGTTGGAATGCAGGTTATTGTTCAAAGCTATCTGTCGCACCCAGAGTCTCACTTGCTTTTGCCTCTTGCCTCACCCATCGCTGGCAAGCAGCCCTCAGAACATTCCCCGCAAGGGAATCACCAGGGTCATACACACCCTCTCTTCAGGGCAACCAAAGCAGTTTAGTTCCAACTAAACTATGCCACACTTCTATATGCTCCAAGACTGAGTATCCTTGGGTGAAAAATGTTCCCTATCCCAGCCTTAACGTACTCCCCCTTTCTCCTTTCATTTCCCTCACTAAAAAAATGCTTTAAACAGATTTTTAATATCATACATAAAGCACCTTAAGCAATATGTGACAGGGACAGACAACAGGCTTGATTTTATTGGCCTCCCCCCCCCACCAGTGGGCACAGAGCTTAGATATTCAAAATGATGAGTTGGCCTCATAAACCTATATGGAACCTGGAAATAGTCCCTGCGGAGTTCTCATCTGCTATCTCATTTTTTTAGAATGGTGAACCCACTGCCATTACGTTTGTAGTATATGCAGCACAATGAGAGTTGAAATGTACTCCTTTCATAAAACTAAAAAATAATAATTAAAGCTCAAGAGCCTTGGGGGATTCTAACCAGAGCCTGTAGGCTAACATGTAGATGTCCCAAAGGCGGGAGGTGGGAATGTAAGGACCGCTGGTGATGTGGCCCACCCCTTCATTAAAGGAACTTGAAGGAGAAATTTCAAAGGTCAAATTGCTGCAGATGTATTCATGACTTTCTAGCCCTGGAGAAATGAATATGATAATGGCTTCTTTTTTCAGGAAGAATGAAGAGTTCTAATATTGTCCATTGTCACATTTATCTCTACAAAACATTTAACTTTCGTACAATTACACTGAAAGCTTGCACAAGGAAAGGACTGAAATTAACAGCAAAATGTTTAGGCGTCTCACCCTCCCCCCTTTTTCCCTTTTGAAGTGATTTGAAAAAAATTCTCTCCCTTGTGCTCAGATTTGTTTGCATTGTGACGACCACACCACTTTTCCAAGCAGTGAGAAGTTCCAGAGGGTGTAGCATTGACCCAGGTTTGATTTCCTTTGGAAGGAAACCACAGGAGGCATATTGGAATTCTGTAATATTTGTGTTCCTTTGCAAATATGCAGGTAGTAGTATTTCTCAAACCAGGGGAAGGGAACCTGTGGGTCCCCAGTTACTGCTGGGCTTAAACTCCCATCAGCCTCTACCAGCATGGCCAGTGGCCAGGAATCATGGAAGTTGTAGTTCTTCAGCATCTGGAGGGCCACAGGACTCCTATAACTGGGGTGGGGAACCTCCAGATGCTTCCTTTGTCCCCAACCGTGGGCCATACTGGATGGGGATGGTGGCAACTGGAGCCTAATAAAATTTTCCCAATACTTGGCTTAAACACTGCAATAGACAGCCAAAGTCTACTGCTCCCACATCAGATCTCTGGGGACGGAGGCAGCACCCTAAGATACTGTACAGAGACCAAACTCTGCAGTCTGCTGAGCAATCTTATTTTTATCATTCTCACTGTTCCTGAATTGTTACTTCCTGAATTGTGGGCAGGGAGGGAGGCAAGAGATATTCCCTGATTAAGGTATTTCTCAGTGACTGAGAAGGCCCAACCATTAAAAGTAAAAGGTAAAGGTACCCCTGCCCGTACGGGCCAGTCTTGCCAGACTCTGGGGTTGTGCGCCCATCTCACTTAAGAGGCCAGGGGCCAGCGCTGTCCGAAGACACTTCCGGGTCACGTGGCCAGCGTGACATCGCTGCTCTGGCGAGCCAGAGCCGCACACGGAAACGCCGTTTACCTTCCCGCTAGAAAGCGGTCCCTATTTATCTACTTGCACCTGGGGGTGCTTTCGAACTGCTAGGTTGGCAGGCGCTGGGACCGAGCAGCGGGAGCGCACCCCGCCGCAGGGATTCGAACCGCCGACCTTTCGATCGGCAAGTCCTAGGCGCTGAGGCTTTAACCCACAGCGCCACCTGCATCCCTCAACCATTAAGAGCCCTCAACCAATCTACCTAACAAAAACGAGTTATTTGGAAATTATGCAGGAGCTGGAGGCTGCCTAAATAGTTCTGTTAGTCATCTCCTCTCCAGATTTCAGATCTACAGCGTGAGACATACCACCACTTGTTAAATCGGGGATGGGGAACCTGTGGTGATCCATGTTGTTGGACTACCACTCCCATCATCCCTGAGCATTGGCCATGCTGGCAGGGACTCACTGATGGGAGCTGGAGTCCAACAACATCTGGAGGGCCACAGGTTACCCCGTCCTGTGTTATACGTTGAGGCTTAGAGCTATTTTACATAGTAGCTTTTCAGCTGGAAGGGATGGGTGTTACTCAAAAATCCAGCATTGGTTGCGGGTCAAGCCTGAATGGTGTTAACATCTTAGTTTCCATGATATTGGCATTTGTCCCCAGGACAAACCTTCCTAGGTGATCTTTACTCTGGACTATGGGTTAAGCAATATAGTTAGCTGCTCTGTCTCTTCACTAGGCATCAGGCTCCTGTCATAGGGCCGTAGATCCAATTTTTGTAAAAGCCACTAATTGCCCTGATGACAATCTAAATCTCATTTCCTTTCTTACCAGTATTTAAGGATAGTGCCTGTTAAGTTGTCCTTTGAGATATCAGAAGACAAGTATGGAACAAAGAGATGAGAACCATATGCAACCTCTCATTCAGATGTGCAGCTTATTGAGTGTGTCCTTGCAATTGTGCATGAATAATAATGTCCAATATAAATTGGCACTGAAATGTAAGAAGCAGTCCTACTATAACTTCACTTTTTGAGCGACTGGATTACTCTGGAGTGATGCTCCTTTGAGCTAAGACATTTTCAGAAGGCCAAATATATATTCTAATTTCTAAGCTATGCATTAGCTCATATATATCTGATTTCCACACCCAGCAGCTAAAGAAACATAAAACAAACAAAAAATGTTAGGGACAACCAGTAGAACTCACTTTCTGCAGTTAATTGGATGGATTTGTTTTATTGTTTGCAGGACAGCTGCACACTGAAGAATGGCACAATTTCCCTTTTGAAGCATTCTCAAGATTAGTACATTAGCAAAAGTGACTTATAAAAAATGGGATTTGGTCTGCACAACTGAGACACCTGACTAGTCAAACTCTCCAAATTCAAACACATCCCTTTCTGGCATGTTTCTGGCGCACGTGTGATTCTCTCATTGTTTTGCACATTTTCCTGGCATCAATGTTGATATTTGGGTCAGAAAAAGGATATTCCCTTTTGAGATTTATTTAGTTTAACAGGTGCAAACTCCTGAGTTGGACATGCTTCATTTGCTTCAAGGCTGTAAACAGGCTCAGCATAATTCACTGGGATCTGCAGGGAAATCTTAAATGGCATGTGCACTCTCAATAGTGGTAGGACCAAGCGTTCCCCCCCCTCCATTGTAAAATGTAGCCATAATGTGCCATCTGTTTGTTCCTTCCTTAGTCAGCAGAAATGCTCCATATGATAGAAGAAAGAAACGGTATCCTGAACAAAGTTTCAATTAGCTGCTGTTGTTGGGGTTTTATTTGCAGGGGGAGGCATTAATTGTTATGCGTGTAAGAGGTGTAAACATTTCAACTGCAACAACAACCCATGGGTCGTTGGGCACAACAGCATGGCCAGGTGCACATATGACCCTGCAGTGCAGGAATCTCCATCTGCTTGGTGGTCTGTAGGGCCAGATAAAGGAAGCAGGGCTAGATCTACTTCTTGCCTACCTTCAGCAGGTAATGGTTGCTGCTGAGCATGCAAACCATCTGTTTGGACTGTGCTCTTTAGAGTTGGCACCCCATATATCCACTCACTTATCTGTATCACTGGGTGGGGCAAGGAGACACCCACTCAGGTAGCTGATGTTGTGAGTTCCATTATAGGGCAGCACAATGCCAAGACTTCAATCCATTGTTTATAAAATGTTTTGTACTGATTATCCCTTGCCCCACCTGGCAGCAACAATAGATGCTGAATTTTCTCCCCATGCACCAGTCATTTGTGCACATGGAACACATACATATACTGTTACCCACCATCCCAATCTTTGCAGAGTGGCTGGATGAGATTTTTGCTTCCTATCTCAAATATTAGCTACATTCTGAAAGTCATTAAATTTCTTGGGTCTCAAAGGGGAGGGGTCTCCTCCCACCCCAAACTTATAACAACGCTAAGGTAGTCCATGGACAGATCATACAAGCTAAACAGTGGTCTGCTTTTAAACACAATCACAGCTATAATTCCACTGTTCTCCAGAATTACTTGTGATCCATCTCTTTTTGTCAGGCGGTTAGGGGGTGAGGATTAAACACCTGCATTGTGAGATGCCTATTATATGCAAAAGAGATGATTTGCACATCTGATGTTGGTCATATTGACAAAGTGCATATGTGAGCTGGGAGATGGTGGTAGCTTGCATTAAGAGCATGAATGATGCTGCTGTTGCTGTGAGAATCCTGGGGCATGACTCTGAAGCAGGAAAATGTTGATGGAGTTTAATATAGACATTTATTGTTGTTTCCTGGGGCTACATAGGTGTTTTGATTTGGTATTACTGCAGAAGTAGCGCCTTGAATAGATGAGAATTTAATATACATCTGACACCAACATCTAAAAGCTATGCTCATGTAAATGGTGCAACAGCAGGAAGGTTAAATAAGGTTAATGCACTATTTGATTATTCTAGTTTGCAATTTGCCTTTTTTTTATTCTGAGAAATCCACTTTTTTAACAGAATGTGAAAGTTCTGGCTTCAACCTGTCAAAGCCATGCAAATGAAATATCAATATCGTGTCTACGGAATACATTTTAAACCCATGACATGGTGATCTGCATTGACACAGAAAAGAAAAAGCCCACTTCCCCTCCCACTATAGATAGAGAATTAAAAATTGGACTTCCTAAAACAGTATTGATTTCCTTTAAGTGAATAAAGAGGAAATTCCCATCACAAAAAGGCTTCTGACAAAAACCCATCAATAATGGAGGATGATTAGAAGACAGTGAGATAAAATAGAATTACATGTGCTTCTTTCTCAGATGTTTTCTTTGAACAATCTCTTTAAAAACATCTAGAAGGAAATGGGATCAGTAGAGAAAATGTCCTTTGTTGTCTTGCATTTCATTGTAGCTGCTTCTGCCATGGAACCAGAAAGATGCTGGAATGATTTTCTGGAAGGGGGGCCAAATGGGATTTTAAAAACAAGGACCCATGAAAGTGGGGCTTAAAGGTCGTACTGAAGAAAGAAAACAGAATCTGTAATATGTAGCATTAAATATACAATTCTTTCCCCGGAAATATGGAAAATGTGAGTGGTAGATGCAGGGTGTCAAAACATTTGGGGACATATGCCAGGGAACAGAGGTTGATTTATTTCAGCACAACTGCTTTCCCTGCAACAGGGCGCAGGGGCCAAGGGGGCGCCTTCCCACATCCCTCCCAAAGCCTAACTCATGCTTGCCCAGCTTTGGGATTGTGCCTTGTCTGCCTCCTTCCAGCAACTCCTACAGCCAAGGTGGTGCCAAATGTAGTGTGCTTGCACGCATATCTCTCACTATGCTGTGATTGATTGGGACTGTTAGCTCAGATAAGGTGGGATGTCACCTTATCTGGGCATTGCCTTTCCCACAATAAGGGGATAGTACAATGACAGCGGGTGGCGCTGTGGTCTAAACCACAGAGCCTAGGGCTTGCCAATCAGAAGGTCGGCGGTTCGAATCCCCGCAACGGGGAGAGCTCCCGTTGCTCGGTCCCTGCTCCTGCCAACCTAGCAGTTCGAAAGCACATCAAAGTGCAAGTAGATAAATAGGTACCGCTCCCGCAGGAAGGTAAACGGCATCTCAGTGTGCAGCTCTGGTTTTGCCAGAAGCGGCTTAGTTATGCTGGCCACATGACCTGGAAAAACTGTCTGTGGACAAACGTTGGCTCCCTCGGCCAGTAAAGAGAGATGAGCACCGCAACCCCAGAGTCATTTGTGTCTGGACTTAACTGTCAGGGGTCCTTTACAATGGCAGCTGACAACACCAGCAGCCCCCTTGGTGAAACATAGGGTGTGTAACATAGCTTGCAGGTGGAATAAAATTTGCCTCCCTCACCATTGTCCTTAACGCCTCATATAGTTTCACACCTCCTGTAGAGTGCTTTTCTTCTCACTGCAGTAATGAGGAGAAAAACTGGGCTTTTTGCTGAAGAACAGAGAGAGCTATTCCCCCCCCCCCTGCCATCTGGGAATGCAGCCCTCAGGCCAAAGAGGTTAGCTACCCTTGTCTTAGTGGAAGATGCTGTGCAAGTGGGAGTAAATCTACCCCCACTTGCTAGTGCCTGTTCTAGTTAAATACAAACGCTATGGTAGCCATTACTTAACAGAGGAACCCAGAACCCAGAATAGAAGCAGCATATCTCTTCAGGAGGATTTTAGGTAGATGCTGTGTAAGTATTAGAACTGGAGTCGGTCCACATTGTGCACGTGCCCATTATGTCCTAAAATAACCAGTTTGACCCAGTTCCCTTTCTAGGTCATGCAGCGGCTAATTTTTCTTCCACTATCCATGGTACATTTTATTGTATTTGCTTCTTCATAATCATGTGTCCTTCTGCTGCTTGTGCAGTTGCACAATGCAGACGCTGTATTCTGTAACAATGCAGCTTTCTTACCCTTCAGAGGACAAAGAGCCCATTATTCAGTGCTGTAGTAGGAAGAAGCGGAATTCTGTGGGGATGACTAAAAAACAGGAGTGGGAAGCAAAGTCAACTGAAGGAAAGCAACACAGGCATCCCTATCCTTCCTGCTATTTGCACATGACGGACAAATGACATTAATAATAGTACTGTACTGGGTGTATATTGTCCTAATAGCTGCAGCCAGGATCTGAAGTAGTTCTGCATGCCCAGTGAATCTTTCATAATGTTTCTTGAATTAATTGTGAATGTCAGGTGTAGAAATCCATGGGAGTTTCACAATTACTTTGTAATGGGGGGGCGGAGTTGAAATCCTATCTGCCCCCGGGACTCTGCCCATTGGCCCTCCCCCCTGGCCATACTTCTCACTGCTCCTAAATTGTGTCCCCCTCTCTAGTGATTTTACCTGCCTGAGACATGCCCTTGAACTGTGATAAAATGTTTGCCTGTATGGAAGATGGAGATTTGTGGATGTCTGACTACTACCCTCACTTTTGCCACCCTCACCATTGGAAAGTAGTCCCTGCCCCTGAGAAGATTGCCCTAAGGGAATGCAGCATCTGGACTGAAAAGATTTTCCCTCCCTACCCCAGAGGTTGAAGCTGAAATAGGT
Organism: Podarcis melisellensis; assembly: GCF_964234715.1. Taxonomy (NCBI): domain Eukaryota; kingdom Metazoa; phylum Chordata; class Lepidosauria; order Squamata; family Lacertidae; genus Podarcis; species Podarcis melisellensis. The sequence goes on from NC_138537.1 coordinate 50,324,516, forward strand.
CTTCAGATCTCTGCCTGTGCGTAAAAGGTGCTTTGCACTCTGCTTCACAAAGAAACAGGTACAAAACATTTAAGTGCAGGAAAGTCTGGGAAAAGTACTATACTGCAATGAAGTCTGCCATGTAAACTGTCCTGCTTGTACTGGTCTTGCCTTCTTCTGCGTTAGTCATGGAGACACTGGTCTATTGGTTTAGACTGGAGTCATAGGAGAAAATAGGCTGCACAGTTTGTTTTGTCCAGTTCCCAGAAAAATTGGTTTGTGCATTTACTCCTGAGATGGAAGAAAAGGAAGAGCAAACAAATGATTAAAATCTATCCACTAGACATATATCTGAATATCTCAGCAAGCTGTCAACTACTGTTGTGGCAGCCTTTTGTCTCTAGAAAGAGGGATTGAAAGAAGGCCAGTGCGCTAACATGCCACCAATGACTGCTTTGATTGCAATTATCCCTAACAAGGTTATACATGCAGATGAATAAATTGAGAGCAAGAAATTACTTAATAATAACCCTGCAGACACTCTATGCATCATGATGCTTGGACATTTGCTGGCATACACATTTTTCTTCTTAGACTTTGCAATACAATAGCACAGCTGAACCTATATGCTCTGCAGTGCATTCTCATTATCTTGACATCCTCTCTTCGTGATGTGTAGAACTCCATGTTAGCTCTATAGAAACAGATTTTTCTCACTGCTGTCTAAATGTTTTTTGTTTCTGTATGCGGTGCCTATAACCCAAACCGTTTGGCTAAATGAAATTTCCACTCTGCAATTAACAAAAGAAGCACCACGATTTCTAAAAACTCAGCACTCCTACTTCCACCAAGTTAGGCTCTTCATAGGTGCTACTAAATAAATATAAAGGACATCGGAGCATTTGCAGAGCTGTACTTACACAAAAATGACTTGTGAGTGCACAAAATGGAATGGCTTGCTAATATCCCCCCAGATTCCATTCATATTTGAAGATTTGATGACAAGTGCATTTTCACTCTAGTTTTAATTTACAGTGGTTTGCAATTCTGAGTCACCACCATTCACACTTTATTATAAAGTCAGAGCATAGTTCAGGGGGGTTGTCGAAATACTGCATTGCTTCTGACAGTAACACATGCAGAGAGATACAATGAAAGTGAGAAGGTTGTAATTCATAATTAAAAAGTAAACTCTCAATTGGATTTATTCATCTCCCAAAGTTTATTGTGTTATCTATGGGTCATTACTGGCAATGAAGGGCAGAGATGGAAATAATAGTTGGATTTAAAGGATGAATTACATATACATGTGTGTGTTTGCTATGATAATCAAAAGTATTACAGGTGAGGGCTGTTGGCGATGGGCAAAATCCAGATACAGTGGTACCTCCGGTTAAGAACTTAGCTAATGAGGCCTCCCGCTGCCGCCACGCCGCCACCGCCCAATTTCTGTTCTCATCCTGAAGCAAAGTTCTTAACCAGAGGTAAGAATAATAAAAATTTTATTTATATCCCGCCCTCCCCAGCCGAAGCCGGGCTCAGGGCGGCTAACAACAATAAAACAGTACAAAGTACAACACAAACAACACTCTAAAATCATTCATTATAAAATTAATTAATTCAAGTCACTGGCAACCATTGGGCCAGAGCTCCGTGAAGATTGCCGAGGGAGGGAGTCAGGCTGTGCCCTGGCCAAAGGCCTGGTGGAACAGCTCTGTCTTGCAGGCCCTGCGGAAAGATGTCAAGTCCCGCAGGGCCCTAGTCTCTTGTGACAGAGTGTTCCACCACATCGGAGCCACAGCCGAAAAAGCCCTGGCTCTAGTTGAGGCCAGCCTAACTTCTCTGTGGCCTGGGACCTTAAAGATGTTTTTATTTGAGGACTGTAAGTTTCTCTGTGGGGCATACCAGGAGAGGCGGTCCCGTAGGTACGAGGGTCCTAGGCCATATAGGGCTTTAAAGGTTAAAACCAGCACCTTAAACCTGATCCTGTACTCCACCGGGAGCCAGTGCAGCTGGTATAGCACCGGATGAATGTGATCTTGCAGCGAAGACCCCGTAAGGAGTCTCGCTGCAGCATTCTGCACCCGCTGGAGTTTCTGGGTCAGTCTCAAGCAGTGGCGTAGCATGGGGGTGCAGGGGGGCCGGCTGCACCGGCCACAACATCTGGGGGGGGCGCTCGCACTCAAGTGCTAAAATCCACGGGTTAGGGGGCGCAAATTACTTGCCTTGCCCCGGGTGCTGACAACCCACGCTACGCCACTGGTCTCAAGGGCAGCCCCACGTAGAGCGAGTGACAATAATCCAGTCTGGAGGTGACCGTCGCGTGGATCACAGTGGCTAGGTCAGGGCGAGAGAGGTAAGGAGCCAACTGCTTAGCTTGGCGGAGATGGAAAAATGCCGCCTTTGTTATAGCTGCAATCTGTGCCTCCATGGAAAGGGAGGTGTCGAAGATTACACCCAAACTCTTAACGGACGGTGCTGGCACTAATTGCACCCCCGCAAGAGATGGGAGTTGCCCCCCCAATCCCATATCGTCCCGTCCCAGCCACAGGACCTCTGTCTTCGAAGGATTTAACTTCAACCAGCTCCCACGTAACCATCCATCCACAGCTTCCAAACATCTGGTCAGTGTGTCTGGGGCCGAGTCAGGATGTCCATCCATCAACAGATAGAGTTGGGTGTCATCAGCATACTGGTGGCAACCCAGCCCAAAACTCCAGACAAGCTGGGCGAGGGGGCTCATAAAGATGTTGAAAAGCATCCACACACCAAGGAGTGGCGCAATGACAATTCCCCCCCAAGCGCCACCCTCTGTCCCCAACCAGAGAGAAACGAGCGCAGCCATTGAAGGACTGTGCCCTGGATCCCCACGTCGGCAAGGCGGTGGTCCAGAAGTTTGTGATCGACCATGTCAAAAGCTGCTGACAGATCTAGAGGAATCAGCAGCCCCGACCCGCCTCGATCCAGCTGTCTACAAAGATCATCTGTTAGGGCAACCAGAGCCGTCTCGGTCCCATGACCAGCGCGGAAGCCGGACTGGAATGGATCCAGAGCCGATGTTTCATCCAGAAACCCACCAAGCTGTCCAGCAACCGCTCTCTCGATCACCTTACCCAGGAACGGAAGATTCGAAACCGGGCGGTAATTGGATAGATCTAAAGGATCTAATGATGTTTTCTTTAAGAGCGGGCACACCGCTGCCTCCTTCAGTTCCCCTGGGAATGTCCCCGTGCCAAGGGACAAATTGATGATATCCCCCAGGGGGGCCCGCACCTCGTCTACACACGCTCTAATCAGCCAAGACAGGCACGGGTCGAGAGGACAGGTGGTGGGCTTTCCAGCTCGGAGGAGTCTGTCCACATTGGCTGGGGATATCCGGTTGAAGTGGTCCAATACTGGACCCGAGGACAGTTGAGGGGCCTCCAGTTTATTGTATCCAAATTGGCAGGGAGGTCATGGCGGAGCAACAAGACCTTCTCCGCAAAAAAGCTCGCAAATGCCTCACAGCTGTGTGTCAAATTGTTATTTAAATTTGGCTGTCCCTCAAGGGACATTAAAGACCTGATTATACTAAATAATTGCGCTGGGCGAGAGCTAGCGGATGCAATGGGGGCCGAGAAGTAAGACTTCTTAGCAGCCTTCACCGCCATCTCATAGGTTTTCATAAACCTCTAGCCGTCTGAGGTCCCGCTTCATTTTCCGGAGCTCCTCGGTAAACCAGGGAGCCCGGTTTCTGTGAGGTCGCAGAGGGTGCTTAGGTGCGATCTCATCTATGGCTGCCAGGAGCTGGATATTCCAGCCCTCAACAAGCTCAGTCAATGAGTCGCCAGGGGGAGCAAGGTCCCGCAAGGCTTGGCGGAATCTATCAGGGTCCATCAGTCTCTGCAGGTGAGCCCAAATCGGCTCTCCACCTAAGCAGGGTGGGGGTGGAAAGTCAATCCTGGCTTTCAGAGCGTAGTGATCAGACCATGGCACCTTCATCGAAGGAGACATGATCACATCTATACCTACGCCAAAGATCAAATCCAGCGTTTGGCCTGCTTGATGTGTGGGGCCCGAAACAAACTGGGAGAGCCCTAGTGTCACCATGGAAGACACCAGGTCCAGAGCCTGTGAGGAGGGAGTGGCATCAGCATGGATGTTGAAGTCCCCCAATACCAATAGGTTAGGGAACTTCAAGGCCCAGCCAGCCACCGCCTCCAATAGGCCTGACAGGGTGGCTGCTGGTGCACTAGGTGGCCGGTACACCAGCCAGACAGCCAAGCTCTCCTTGGAGCCCCACACTAGGCCAACACATTCAATGCCGGGGATCGATGGCGATGGTAGAGCCCTGAAAGGACAGTCTTCCTGGATTAATAATGCCACCCCTCCCCCCCCGGCCCACAGTCCGCAACTGGTGGAGGACAGAGAAACCCGGGGGCGCCATTTCTCGTAAGGTAACTGTTGCCCCTTCGTGCACCCAGGTCTCCGTCACACAAGCCAGGTCGACCCCCTGCGAGATAAAGAAATCTTGCAGGGTGGTGGTTTTGTTGCCTATAGACCTGGCATTGCATAGCACCAGTGACGGAGGTGAGTAATCCTTGCTCACCCTACCCTCGTCCCTCAGAATGAGGCGCAGATTGGAAGGGGTACAAGCATATCCATATCTCAATCCCCTTCGCCTATAACATCTGCCCCCACCGCCATACCTCCCTCGCCCCTCCACGGTAGCAATCCCAAGCCTCATAGTAGCCTCCATTGATGGCAATTAATGTTATTCTTTCGCAGCCTAAAACATTAAAACCTTAAAACAACAAAAACAAAAAACAAAAACAACCCAGAAAACAATAAAACAATACAAATAAAAACTGCAAAAATTACAAATTCATCAAAATCTAACAAATTCCCAAGCCCACCCAAACATCCATCCCACCCCCATATATAAAAAAATCTAAAGGGAAAGGAAATTTTAAAAAACATGTTAAAAAGAACTCTGCACCCCTCCAGGTCCTCCTGGGCAGTAGCAGCATCAGTGGCAACAACCGTCCTTGTGAGGCCCCACCCTGGGCCAGATAGTAAGTGGCAGGAAGGAGCAGGGCCCTCAGACACTCACACAGGGGAGTCCTCCTGGGCAGCAGAGCAGTCCTTTTGAGGCTTCAGGCCCTGCCCCAGGCCAGATGGTAAGTGGCAAGAGCAGGGCCCTCAGGCACTCACACAGGGGACTATAGGTACTATTTCTGGGTTAGCGGAGTCTGCAAGACAGGCGGCCCAATCTAGAAAATGAGGTCTGCAAATGGAAGTTCAGCTCAAATTGTTGTCGTTGTTTTGTAGGGCCTTGATTTGTGCCCTATTCTTGCTAGTGACATTTTATAACCTGTGATTGTTTCTTGTGTTGGATTTGATCAGATTCAGTCAAATGCTATGTGCTGTGCCTTCTTGCCTAGCTGGTTATTCATCCTGGCTTTTGACAACTTTCCATGTCAGAGTGGTGACCATGAAGGAGAAAGTGCCTGTTGACATTTAAAGAGGGTGTTGGTGTTGTTAAAAAATTATCTTGGCCCTTTAGATTTTAAAAAATTATAGGCCAGTATCAAACCTCCCTTTTCTGGAGAAGCAAGGGAGCATCAGGCTGTACTGGATTAAGTGGATTTTCTTGTTTCATTTCATTCTGGAGGCACTGTTCCACTTGGGAACAGTGCGTTCTTGGTGTGGCTTCTATTTCATGGAACTTTCAACAAAAATACATCAGATGCACACAGACAAGCACTAAAACATTTTTTATTCCGCCTGAGCTTTAACACCATTGTGTTGCTGGTGGGTTTTTTTTTTAATTGTACTTATTTTATGCTCTCTGTTGTTGATATATTTTCAGTTGGCAGTATTCTTTAATTACAGTTTGGATCGAACACTGCTTTACAAAGTACAAAGTTGAAAAGTGGCCTATAAAGTGGCATAATCGGTTGCCATAATCTGTGATTGCATCCATGCCTTTAGAATTTCAATTTAGTTGAATGGGATAGCATGTGATCACACAAAGGGAAGTGACTCTGACATTGCTGTAACTGAACGTTTGCCTTCTCACTATCACTTAAACTGATCAAATCCATCTGTAGGCTACATACATCTTCAGCTAAGCCCCAGAAATTATTTTCAAAGCCAGAGTTCAGCCCTGGATTCTTGAGATACATACTTTCATTCTCAGCCCATGTCCATCCATTTGACACCTACTGTACTACTGCAGAGAGATTCTCAGCCTTTATGGTGGTAGAATCACACAGATCTACAATCTAGATCCCATGGATGGCAACATCTTAACCATTGCAGGATTTAGAGTTAGACAGGAAAGGGTTAAGTGCTCTTTGGGACTGCCTTCATGTCTCTTTGGTTGTTAACTGCAGTAGACACTGATGGCGCTGCAGTAATAATCACCAGATTTCTCCAGTGACTTTCAAAATCTTCTTGGTCAAGAGCCCAGAATCTAGTCTGCATCTGAAAAAAGACTGCAGCTCAATGTCTGGCACTATAACGAAATGCTATCCTAAAGCATGACAATTGAGCATCCTTGGAGCAGCAGCCTTACCTATTTTCAACCATTTTGGTCCCGTTTTTACCATTGGATCCATTTTAAGGAACAAGCCCGAAAAAGGAATCTATGGAATCACTTCCAAACAAAAATAAGAAAACGATGAAATAAATATTTAGAAAATACTGGGTAAAGTAATATTTTCCACAAGTATTCGTAAATTTTCTGCAATAGGAAAAAGAAGGGAGGTGGAACATCAAGTGTATGGATGCTGAAAAGAAGGACCATAGCTTAGAAGTAAAGCACATGTTTTGTTTGCAAAAGATGCCATATTCCATCTCTAGCAACTCCACTTATCAGGTGATGTGAAAGATCTCTCTCTGAGACCTCAAGGAAGAGAGAGATGCTGTCAATCAGAGTAGGAAATGCCATGTCTGACCTGATTTGTTCCTGTAAATGCTGTTTAGCAAAGGAAATAAAGCAGGAGTAGGGGGATTGTTTTCTACCTTTTTTGAGTGGTGGAAGGTTATGTGATCAGTTTCCTCAGGGCCAGACCTGCCATAAGGCATAATAAGCAGGGCATCTCGACTGGCAGATACCAAAGGACTGGAGAGAGGTGGTTGGATCCTGGAGGAAAGAACTGTTTGTACCACACAGCCTGCCCTGAACATACTAATACTAGGACACACTAGTCTGTTGGTCTCAGTTGCTATCAAGGAACCTGTGTATTGAAGTAGGTTGAATCAAGATTTAGCTGCCTGACCAGCTGGCTTCTGCATGTGGAATTTACAGCAGGGTGAGGGTGCCTCTGCCTTGCTTTTCACCTCAAGGAGCAAAAAGTCTTGGGTTTCCTTCTGACAGACTGATTGCTGGCGACCCTTTCTCAACATAAAGTTTCTAGGTCAGGTCTCAGGCATTTTGTCTGAACAACAGTCCATTTGGCTCTGTATTAGTGGGTGGAGCCTTGCTCTTCACTCTTTGCCCTTCATCTGTCTGAAACTAGCCCAGTGCTGTCCTACATTCCCTTATTCACATGTTCATAACCTAGTCAGCATTGTCAATTCTAGGAACACAAACATACTTATGCTTGCTATTGGAGGATTAAAGAGCCCTAGGCTTAGAGGGGTGGCCTATGAAAAACTAAAACAGAACGTGGGTTGAGCATGGATTCAAAAGAAGAAACTGAGAGGAATTCTCCAGAGTTCTGCGTCTGAAAGGCTTGATTATTCACAGATGCAAGTTTGCAAAATAGGCTTTGATTGTTTGCATACTGCCTCATGGCTAATGCCAACCCTACCATAACTGTCTGGGATAAAACATGTCTAATAGGCAAACGCAGAAAATGTGAGAGCACCTTGTTTTTGAATGTGTTCAACCATCCAGGTGATACCCAGTTATGGTTACCATGTGTAACCATATGTATACAGCACTGAATTAATAAGATGTGGAGCAAATTTACGGCTAAAGTTTAAGAGCACAACCCAGGAGCAGCATTTCCATTGGGAATCCAGCCATTTGGGATCAGACCTATCGGTAGGAAAAGTGTAGCTTGATTTTGATATTTTATCTGATATAATATTTGTATAATGATTTTTCAACAGATGTTGAGCTCAAAGTGACTCACAATAATCACAATAGCATTAAAACAAACATACATTGCAATATTATAATATTAAATTCAATAGCATATAAATGAGGCAAAAATACAACAAAATTATCAAAACAATTAATACAATTCAGTAAAGCAATCATAACTCGTGGTATTGCCAAGCTACTTCCTAATCACAATGAACCTTATTCCAGAACAACAACAACATGGATTTGCTATGCCTTGTTGGTTATCAAACACATTGTTTTGCAACACTGCAACAGATAGAAGTCTCATTCACTGTATGTGAACTGCTGCCTTAAACAGGGGATGCTGGGAACAGGTAGTGGTGGTGAGGCACTAGAGTTTCAAATCAGTGCATGTAACAATGAAATTTGATGCTACACACAGTGTATTGTTATGGGCTTGGGCTCTAGGGATTCCTTCCCAGCTCATTGGTATCCATATCATAATGGATAAGAACCCCACTTTTACACCTTTGCTCGCTTCTTTCCCACAGCCCTCCTAAATGGCACCTATGACATTTTGCAAGATGAGATCCCATGACTTTGATGGAGATCTATAGTACTATATATTCTAGCCTATATATGCTATTCAGTGCCATAGTCAGCCTATTTATAGACCCTGCTCTTTAGGTGGTTTTCCTTCCTGGCATAGAAAGTGTCATATGCGTTTTTAATGATGAAACGTTGAGCTCTATGTTGAGTGCTTGTTAAAATTACATTGCCACTTGCACTCAATGATTGCCACTGTGATTCAAAGCCTGCTTGATAGCTTTCCTTCAGTCAGCTAATGCATTCAGAGACCTATAACTAATTCCGGGAGTGATGAAAACATGTCATCTTTCTGACATGTGTTCGTAACGAAGAGGCTTTTACTTGTCTCCTACAAGTACAATAGACAGTCTGCAATATTTCTACCTCAGCTGTAAGATTCCTGGCCTAGACTGTGAAGCGTTTTCTGTATCCTACAGAAAGCTAATGAACACAGGAAAACACGCTTGGCCCCACAGAAGCAAACTGACTCATGTGGACGAAAGGTCAGAGGCCTCCATATTGTGATTTAATCTATAAAAAAAAATATGAATAGTTTTTGGAATAAAAGGAGGGGACCCCACACAGTGTAGTTATGTAATTGTATACAGAATGGTGATTTCACCATTTAGAAATATGATTCTGATACACTAAAGTTAAGAGGGTTGCCACTGACATTAAGGGATGTGATTTTCACCCGATACGTATTGAAAATGGCACTTGTTTCCAATAAATATTCTTTAGACTCTATTCAGATACTTTAGGATGAAGATCCTAAGACTATGTGTAATATGCTTTATGTTAAAGACAATTCATTTCACTAAAGCTGCAAAAATCATTTTGCTGAAAACGTTAATGTGCATAATCTGTTCATAGAGCAATTAATTTTCAGAGTTAAATGTAAGGCACTTCTTTGAGAAGCTAAATGTAAGCCCATATCCAGTCAAAGCGAGCGTGGGGGGGGGGCAGAATTGCAGGAGCAGCTAAAGTAAAATAAAAGCTTTTCATTGAGCAGTGTAACAATTAAGCTGCATTGTTATACAACATTCATTGTTTTCTATAATGAGTGCTGTTCCATGGCTTTATATTTCTGGTGGCGAAAATTCAAGGTGATTTCCACCTATACAGTGAAGCAGGCATTGCCTGGAGCTTTTCTTTGAAAGTGGGACCCAGGCTGTCACAGGTGGAAAGTGCTGCAGATGATAATCTGTCTCTAGTGCCTCTAGAAGGAGCACATATCCAATTATTTTAAGGAAGTGCTGGCTGTACAGTAAACACTTCTCTTTTAATAGTGACAGACCTGCTGGAAAAAAAGGGGATCATCAACCTTCCTGTCTAAAGGGGGCCTGGCCAAACCTACTGAGAAATGGAAATCACCCGAGTACAAGTGAAGTTTGCATCCTACATTCAGGCGGCAGCAAGAGAAAACTATGCTTCTCTTCTTTTCCTTTAATGGCTCAGCTCTTAAATAGCAGTGCTACTTCACCTTCACCAGGCCTTTTAACTGTTAAAACATACACATATATTAACTAATTCTTATATTTAGTGGAAAAGGAAGGCTTGGTGCTGCTGATATGGTCGTCAAGCAAGCCACAAAGAGCCACAAAGATATAACCACTGTTATTTTTCAATGCATTCACACTGCCTTTCCAAACAAGCATTGCTGAGGACATCTTATAACAACAACCCAGGCTGCAAACAATATGAACAAGCCTTTGCCTACCTTGGTTCCCCAGGTGTTTCCAGACTACAGCTGCCATCAGGGATGATGGGAGTTGTAATCCAACAACATCTAAAAGGCCAGGATTGGGAAAGGCTGGGACGAATATAACCCAGGTAAAATGAGGCTGGTTCTTACCTCTAAATAGATTGTTAGGCCTGCCAGAACTGACAATGCTGGACTGCTGGTCATCAGTTTGGCAGCACAACATTGTAGGACTTTACCCGTGTTACATGTATCAATGCATGTTTTGGGGAAGGTGAGATCACCTCTATTTGTCCCTTTCCAATACCTGTGTAAATTCAGCGTAGTTAAGAAAGAGCCTGCGTGAAAACAAAACTTTACCTTTGTTGGTTATGGTCACACAACAACAAGCTGAGTAGCTGATCATTTGTACAGAGTCTTCCCTAGTAGCCTTGTTCTCAACATCTTCTGAAAGCCAAGGGGTGAGACCAGGGGTATGATCTTGCCCACCACTTCATACACATTGACTATATTCATATTTAATGATAGTATAATCCTGTGAATGCCTGATGCACAGAGTTATTTCCCCCCCCCCAAAGCCTGGATCATGCTTTTATAACTTAATAATTGGTTGTACATTATTTGCAGCCTTCTCAGCTGATGAAATGGATTTGTCAGCTTTAGTAATGTATCTGTCTGCTCAGTGGCGTAGCGTGGGTTATCAGCACCCGGGGCAAGGCAAGTAATTTGCGCCCCCTAACCCATGCATTTGCGCCCCCTAACCCGTGGATTTGCGCCCCCTAACCCGTGGATTTCCCTAACCCCCAGATGTTGCGCCCGGTGCGGCCGGCCCCCCCTGCACCCCCCACGCTACGCCACTGTGTCTGCTCAAAGAAATTGTTAGTTTGGGGGGGTGGGTTGTCTGTGTATTCTTAGAAACCTGCACAGCTCACCTAAATGCAGAAATGAAGGTGAATTTTGCCTGTTTTGCCATAATGGCAAGTGTTTTGAATTAATTTAATACTGCAAAATGTTAGAAGGTCAGCAGTCAAGACATCTTCTCCTTCTCTGATCTCTTGTAAATTGCAGCGGCATGTTTTATAAATAGCAGACTATTAATTATCTGTAACAATGAATTATAAATAAGTATATAATTATAAACAATATTGAATTATAAATAACTACTAATTATAAATATAAAATACAAATTAATTAGCTGTTGCTAAATTTTCTATTAAGCCAACCATCAAAATGTGAAATGATGTATTATGGCTATGCTCCTAGCCATGATGGCTGTGCTCTGCCTCCATGTTTCTGCTTATCAGTTGCTGGAAGCCATCGAAAGGAAGAGGGCTCTTGTGCTCAGGTTCTGTTTGCGGGTGTCCCACAGGCATCTAGGTGGCCACTGTAAGAACAGGATGCTGAACTCAAAGGGCCATCCAGTAGCTCTTCTTATGTTCTTATGTATCTGATACAACAGATGAAACAATGGGAGCCCCATTGGTGAGTTCTCTGTGAATTTTGGAAACAAAGATCCTGAATTTCTAGTGATGTGTTTGATACTATATAGACAAGATCCGTTCACCATTAAAATCATTTCTCACTATACATTCCAACTCATTGAGGGAGGCTGGCACACTTCACTTCCCCTCCCTCTCTCTGGGCTAGGGATGCTTAAGGAATTTGATATTTCTTTTATCAGCATAGCTGCATTGTGGGAGCACATCCTATGATATGCAAACAATACCATGATGTAAAAAAAACAACACCACCCACTGGAGCCCTCAAATAACAGCAAAATTATCTTCTCTGCAAAGGAGCTACAAAGCTCAGGAGCCAAAAACTTCATTTCCCTCAAAGGAGCTCCTTTTTTCCTTGTCCAGATACAATCCTATTGACACGAGAAAGTTATTTCTAGCTATTTCTTAACGGAGAGTCTTCATCTAGGACATTACCTTTTTCCTTTCTGCATGTGTGGTTTCACTGTGTAGATGCTTGTATGACGCATGCCTGCACCTGTGGGCAGGTGTGAGAGACAGGGGCATCCTGGATGATGCCTGCTTTCCCTTTGGCATGGGCCCTTGAAGTGTTGGCCATCAGTGAAGGTGGCCTTTGGACCACCTTATTCTTGGTGTACTATCTAATGGAAAAGCCTGTCTCTTACCTGTAGTTTCAAAATGCCTTGACCTTTTCAACCCTTGATAAAAGAAGTGTTAGGAAGAAACAAAAATAGTACAAGAGAATATGAAACGAGTGTTACACAAAGCCTGAAGAGACAATGAACTAGATAAATCTTTGCTTCATAGATTGCATGACAGTATGACATGCGCTTTCCTATTAGGAGTTGGATGGAGACCAAGCAGGACAGATGTTTAACTAAGACTGAGGAATGAACCCTTTTTTTCATACCTCTCAGGTCCTTTTATGTGGAATCGCTGTCATTGAAGCCCCTGGGAAAACATGAGAAGCGGCAGTAGTGGAAACTATTTAAATTAAGAATCATGGAGAAATATAAACCAGTTGTACATTTACATAAATCTCCTTGCATCCTTGATTTTGCATATAAAATCTGTGCCGCAGCTTGAAGACATTTTGAAAGGTTCATGGAGCCACCACACATCTTCCCATTACCATGGCTACATATCTGATGAGATCCGGATGAATAAATTAGCTCATCAAAGGTCAGTTGTGTAACGACATACATAGATACTTAATATGAAACTACGTTCACCTAGGGAAAATGGGACTGTTGTTTAGTCTCTTATAATGAGTAACATTTATTATGATTCAAGCCATCTTAGTGCCTGCAGCCATTACAGGAACAAAACAAAACATTGACTGGAGAGATAATTTTTTTTGTTCTAACTGTAGTGAGATCTTCCCTTGGAACGATGGAAATAAAAGTCATTATCTGCCTATGAAGTTCTAAGCCAGAATTTAATTAAGTCACTATGTCATATTTAATGTTTGTTCCTTGTATTTTATTTGTTCAATGTATTTTTATTTTTGTCCTTCTTTGAAGAAGCTAGTAGCGTGCATGGTTCTTCCTCCACCCATCCTATTCTCACAAAAATCCTGAAGGAGAGTTTAGGGTTGAGAGAGAATGGTTAGTCCAAAATCATCCAGAGCTTCATGGCTGAGTGGGGATTTGAACCTGTGTATTCCCTGGTCTGACGATATCAAACACAGATATGTTCTCACTTACACACACACATGCACACATACACACTTCTCTTTTCCCTATAAATCTTGGTTTTCCAAGTTTAGGATTAATCTAAAACAGTGGTGGATAATTTGTGGACCTCTAGCACTCAGGTCCTGCTTGTGAGCCTCCCGTAGGCATCCGGCTAGCCACTATGAGAACAGGAAGCTCTCCTTAGTTGTTGTTCTTTTGGTCTAGTTTGACTTCAACTCCCAGCTGCTCTGGGCAGCAGCCCCTGTCAGGGATGATTGAAATTGTAGTCCAGCAACATCTGGATGACAACAGATTTCGCCACCCCTTTTCCATATTGATGTCCTGCCAGTATACTGTTACAGATTTGGAGTAACAGAGTTTCAGGGTGCAAGAGTTACTGCTAGAATAATGAATGTTACAAATTGGGGAAATGGTAGAATGTTAAAAAAATAGTAAAATGGTAGAATTTAGATAACATTTGGGATATTGAAGGGAAAATACAGGCTGCAGAAGTTCTCCTGAACTGTGCCAAGCACAAAGATTCCTGGGTTTAGCCTACACAAACTAGCCTGCCTGGGCTAAGATTTTTATGTTTTATTATTAAAGATTTTCTTGGGTAAAAATAGAACATACAGTGTTCCCATTTTCAAGTTTTCAAGTTATAGAATCATTCAAACAAATCAATCATAGTCTGAGTGAGACATGACTGTTATAGGCAATAGGGGGTTGAGGTAAAAGGAGTGGGAAGAGAGAGGGGTGGGGGTGGGAAGTGGGAGATAGTAAAATGTCATTCTTTTACATAGTGTATGAGCAAAGCTTTTGTGTCAGCATCATGTAAACCGTTGGTATATTTTTGCTGGTGGTGCAAGAGTCCAGAGGGAATCTTGCTACCGCTCAGCAGAGATTGGGGGTGGCATGCAGCCTCATAGCAATACCTTAGATCAGGCTTCTCCAACCTGGTGTTCTCCAGATATTGTGGGCTACAGATTCCACCACCCTGGCTAGAATGGCAAATGATCTGGGCTGATGAGAGTTGTGGTACAAGCCATTTGGATAGTACTAGGTTGAGGACAGCTGCCTTACATTGAGTAAAAATGACACCATGTATTATAATGTTTGAGAGTCAACTGGGAAGTTGGCAATAGCTTTAGCACACATACCACCCTGACTCTACCTTGAGATACATGTCGGAGAGCCTGCTTGAACGCCCAGCAGGAAAGACAATCAGGCTGACAAGCACTTATAACAGGGTTTTCTCAGTGGTGGTGCTGGAATTATGGAACTCAGCAGCTTCTCAAATAAGGCAAACTCCATCCCTTATGTCCCTTAAATGAGCCTTTAGTGCCCATTTCTCTTTGTGGGTTTTAATTGCTAATGTAAATTGTGGCTGCTGTGCTTGGATCTGGTTGAGTTTTGTTGTCTGTCTCTGTGCTGGTTTTTAAGCATCATTATGAAATTGGTATTTCAATGGGTTTTTATATTGCATTGTAGTTAAATAAATAATGTCTGGAGGACCACAACTTCCCTTGCCCTGCTCTCACATGATCGATAGACGGTACCTCTGTCCCATCAATACTGAGATGAAGATTGTTGGCCAAAGCTACGAATGCAGTCTCAGTACACTAAATGCCAAAGTCAAGTTTAGAAAGCTGATAGTATCCATGCGCCTCTGAAGCTGGATATTGGCTGCTCACTAAATGAAATGTTGAAAGCGGTATGTCTGGCTGAGGAATCTGTATCCAGGTTTGTTTCTTTGAACAAAGTCCAAACAATTGTATCTTTTGGGCCATCTGGCCTCCTGCCTTCCTTAACGATCCATTAATAACCTCAGCCAGCAAAGGGCTCAGATTTTCTCAGCTGCCTTTCACTAGCCAGGATGGGCATAAGTCCAGCTCACAAGTGGTTGCCCGCCAAGCACAACCTCTCCATCAACAAGTGAGATAGACTGAAGCCAGAGTGTTAAAATGGGAGAAGACCAGAACACCTGATAGATCAAACCGTGCCTCTTCTTCTAATGTAGCAAGCTGTAATTTTGTCCCAAAACTACAGAGAAGTCATCACAGTAGGCAGAAGAAAGCCTCATATCTGGACAAAGAAATCCTGATTTGTTCTGCAGTGAAGAATGTGGTTCTTAGCTACCACCATGCCTGCTTATTAAAAAGCTGGTCTGGATCAAAACATAGACTCTGTTCTAGTGAATGAATTGTTGTTCCATCAGTCACATGCAGACCTGCCCCCTCAAGGCAGAGTTAACAGCCCACAAGTTGTTAGCATATCAACCTCTTTTCACATTCCTGCATGTATAGGAGGGGACTGGGACTGTTGCAATATATCTTGTCCCCTGACATTGATGTGTTCATAGGCCTTTTTGTACCGTGCCTTTTGCCAAGTCCTTGACTTTGTGTATAAATCTATGATGGTATGTGTGTAGCCACATTCCAGACAGGCAAATGAGCAGGCATATCACAGGGGGCTGCTGCACGCTGCTGTTACAATTTCATTCCCTGCTACACATATCGGGTAATGGGGAAATGGCTGCAGCATCCATCAAGGCCAGTGGGAACTTTCCCTGGGAGCTCATGAATTAGAATGGTGGCCCAATCTTAGTAGACCAACAGGCAGAGTTCTTCTTGAGAAGGTAATGTAATGGTGTGGGTTGTTTTGGTTTTTTTACACCCCCAATTACTGAAGCATGTATTTCTAGGTCAGTGCAAAGCCCATTACTTTCAATTTGAAATTAATGAGGGTGAAGTAAGGTTAACAGTAGCTGAATGGCTTAGTTAAAGTGTTGGCAATGGAAGTTCAGGGTGGTAGTTTTATTTTGCAAGCAGTTCATATAATGGCCACAATGGTATCATTGAAATGCATAAGGATGGGTAGCTCTGACAGCACTGTGTAAAGTGATGCTGCTCTCTGTGATTGGTGGATATGCTGTTGAATTAGTGAACTCAGAAATTGCTTGGGGATCTGACAGTATATCTATAGTACATTTGTGTACTGATGTACCTGTGAATCAGGGATGCTGCCACTTGCTGATATGTGAATGTGTGGGAAACTGTACAAGTGAGAGATTTTAAATGATACACCTAAGACTTAACCCTTCCTTGTTGTATCACACTCAGAACCACCCGAATGACACCATAATCCGAATGATGGGGCACAATGTTTTCATTTCAAAGTTATTATTGTTTTATTGCAATAATACAACCTTCATTAACCTGATGCCATTAAGATGATTTAGACTAAAGCTCTTATCATCCACAGTCACAAATCATGCCGGCTGGGGCTGATGGGAATTTCATTCCCAAACATTTGGAGAGCACCATTCGGGCAAAGGATTATTGAGGTGCTTCAAACCAGTTGGTTTTATAAATTCCACGTTGTGAACTTTGAGATCTGCCTGAAATACTCATTAATGGCTGTAAACAATATTAAAAATTGATTGCTAGGATATTTGTGCTGGGTATTGAGGAAAGTACGGTTGTGTGACTGTTGGGGAGAGTTATTTCTGGGTCAGGGTTTAGACTCGAATTGGCAGGTCCATGTGTGTGCGTAAGGATAAACACGTGCTTTTTAAGCATTGGGTTTGCCATGCCAGCTGCAGTGTTTGTTTTCAGCCCAATACATCTGTGTTTATAGAGCATATAGATCAACATACCAGTGTGAGTATTAAGACAAAAATATTGCATGGGCATACTTCTCACTTATTGCAAGGTAAACACCTTGTACACAAGTGTCAGCCTGTATGTAAAAAATCAACTGTATCAGGAGAGCATTGTAAGCCTTCAAGGCAATTCTTACATTCTCAAATAAAATGAAAAGACGACACCCACTTCCCCATTCCTTTCTGTTATTCAAGGCATTTACTGCTTCAGAACTGTATGATTTGATATTGGTATTGGTATTGGTATTAGTATTATTAGTATTAGTAGGCGAGTCTGCAAGAAGCCTGCTGGCTTTATCAAACAAACAAAAAAGACGATTACTGGAAAAGTGAGTCTTTTATTTCAGTCTGAATTGGATACTGCATGAAGGCTTTAAAATACCTCCCCCTCCACTTGTTTTCCTTTCAAATGAATTATTCTTCAAAGGAAGCAAATTTACCTTTAAAGAAAAGAAAGGCCTCTTGCACATGTTTGGCACAATGCTGAGATTCTATTCAGAAAGTAGACCACAAAGAAAACAGCAGAGGGGATATTGCCAGTCAAGAAATTAGCTAAATTAGAATAGTTCTATGAATATTCTTATGAAATGTCTGATCACATAGACTTTGCCAGTATTTGTTGGCACCAGACAATTGCACAATGAATTGACTGAATCAGAGACACAGAACAAAATGATTTGTACCACATGCCTTTAAGCAATCTATGCACAGAAGCAATCTGGTCATACTGAACAAGAACTTCTAATGCATTTTTAAGTTCTTGCAACGTTTTGAAAGAGTACAGATTTTTTACATTTCACATATTTGGAGATATATTAATACTCATCTATTTGGTGTGATAATTCTTATGTTCTGTGTTCAAAACATCCTAGGCATTGTCCACAAAGAGGAAAACAGTCACAACCAAAAAGAAGGTCAAACAAGGACATGTCTTTGATATATGCATGCTGACTTATATATACAAATGCACATTTTGAAATAATTATAATAATCTTAATAGAAATACAATACATTTCAGCATACTATGACCAAGTGGCTTAAGTGTCTGTTTAGTTGGCTGGCCAGGTGCTATTGATGGATAATTTTCCTTCTTATGGGTATTTATTTTTATCTTAAATTTGAACGAGACAGTCCTTCAGATAGAATACTATCCTGTCTGAGGCTCCCCTATGGTAATCCATAGTTTATCACCATGGCCAAATGTAGCCAATTTCTCTCATTAAAGACTTGGGTTTGATGTTAGAAAACAATGATTAACTGGGTGTTTTTCTTTTGTATGCTCTCCAGAAACTTTGCAATGAATTTCACTTGCAGTCACTGTGTAAAAATAATAGCTACAAGAAAGGAGATTCCAACTAAACATCGGGAAGAACTTTCTAACAGTAAGAACTGTTCAACAGTGGAACAGAGTCCCTTGGAAGGTGGTGGACTCTCCTTTCTTAGATGTTTTTAAGCAGAGGCTGGATGGCCATCTGTAATTGATGTTTTAGTTGAAATTCCTGCGTTGCAGCGGGTTGGACTAGATGACCCTTCGGGGTCCCTTCCATCTGGATTTTTGTTTACCTTTGACAGATTCCATTTAGGATTTACTGGAAATCTGATAGGAAGAAAAAATGTATATGTGATAAATTTAATCAAAAAATGATAATACTCATTAACTTTGTAAAATGCCATAAAGTTATTCAATCTGCCCAAGACCCACCAGAGTCATTACTGTGTATTTATTCCATAAGCATTTTCACTTAGTAGCTTTAGAACATCCCCCAATAATATACATATCACTCAGGGATATACACATGCAATTCTAAATTGACACTCTAATTACTGCAGCTAACATCCCAACACCCTTGAGGTATGTATACATTTCACTTCAACTCTGGGATCTACAGAGTAGAGTATTCCATGTTATCAAATATATGCCTCATATTTAGTGATTTATTTCTCATCTAATTTTCCTAGACATCACTTACCAGAAGCCCTCTTAATGAGGGCTCGGAGAGGTTGCCTATCCATTATGCTCTTCAAGAAGCTGAGACAGCACATTCTTTCAAATCCAGGATTTGTTTGGCTCCCATCCAATGCTCAATCAAGCCTTAATGTATTTTAAATACCCATCTTTTGCTTGGTAGATAAGAGTTCCTAAAGCTCACAAATACATGGAAGAACACACATAATAGCGATAGGCAGAAGATTCCCACATTTACATCTTTTTGTTAGGAAAATGACTGCAGGTAGACAACCTGTCTCTAAACTCATAGTTGATATTCGGTGATCATGAAGATCTGTCTCTGAATCCCTGTTCAGCAATAAAGGTACTGGGTGATCTTGGGCCAGTCAATCTCTTAGCTTAATCTACCTCACATGGCTGTTGTGAGGATTATCCAAGCCCTATATATGCCATTCTGCAATGCAGGGAAGAAGAGCATGATACAAATCTGATTAATGCAATCAGCTAGCTATAAATACTCAGGTAAATACCACCCATCCATTTTAAACATTACAACTTTACATGTTGTGCATCCTTATGCTGGCATATTAGAATCGACGTTTTCAAAGTCGAACTAATACATACCTGCAGCCAGTTTGGCAGAAAAGAAAGAATAATATTCATTACAGATGACCATCCAACCTCTGCTTTAAAACATCCAAGAAATAATAATAATAATAATAATAATAATAATAATAATAATAATAATAATAAAAAATTTTTATTTATACCCCGCCCTCCCCAGCCAAGACCGGGCTCACCACCTTCCAAGGGACTCTGTTCCCCTGTTGAACTGTCAGAAAGTTCTTCCTGATGTTTAATTGGAATCTCCTTTCTTGTAACTTGAAGCCATTGATCTGGGGACTGCAGCTGGTGCAAAAAGCAGCAGCCAAAGTGCTAACTGGCATGTCTGCATGGGACCATATAACACCAGTGTTGAAAGATCTGCGGTGGCTGCCAGGTCCAAACTGAGGTGTTAGTTTTGACATATAAAGCCCTCAATAGCAGAGAACTCTGAAAGAGCACTTCTCCTCATATTGCCCTACCTGGATTTGGAGGTCATTTGGGAAGCCCTTCTCCAACAGGAGCTGAGATCAAGTGATTTGGGACCCATCAGAGGACCTTCTCTACAATGGCATTTTCCCCAGCTGGCGCCTCCGGTCTGTTTTCCAGTGTCAGCCAGCTGAAGTCGGACGCCTTTTCCTCCACTTTTTTTTTACAGGCTCTCTGAATCTTTGGGAATGGATATGATAGATGGAGGTGTTGTTGATATGTTTCACTTGCATTTTATTGGTTTTTAAAATATTGTTTTGATTTGCCTTGGGGATCCCTTGTGATGAGGATTGAAATATATACATAAATAGAACACAATACTTTAGAGTTCTATGTGAAAGCAAACACATTGCAATTTTGTGTGGGGAAATTGATGAGGGAACTTTATAAATGTCCCTTTTCCTCTCACGTCAAAACCCTGCACTTGGAAACATTCCAATTTCTGAGGCAAACCTTCAAGCATGTCAGAGTTTTCTGTGAATATGTGGTAAAATTAATGTCATGGCATTTCTCTGCTGAGGCAGGATATTTCTCGATTTTAACCTACCTTTCTAGGTGGCTAGACACAGTACTGCCAATCTTGCTTCAGACCCATTTTATCACCTTTGCTTTACTGCTTACATCACATAATAAGAATATAACAACAACAGTAGCAAGAGTTGAATTTCATGTTGCTGTTCTTCAGACCCACAAGCAAGAAAGCCCACCCATGACATGGATTGCATGGAAATCTTATATTCATTTTTCTGGATAACTTTGGTGACAGTCCATTCTTTACTGCTACCAGCCTAATTATTTGGCTGCTTCCAGCTGTTGTGCAGCAGCTTACACCACAACAGGCATTCCCAAACAGTGATCCATGGACCACCAGTGGTCTGCAAGCTTCATTCAGGGGGTCTGCAGCATCCCCACATTAAATATTCATATTGGTTTTTAATTGTATTTTTATTGCTTCTGTTAGTTCTATATTGTATTAAAATCTGAAATTCAGTGAACTGCAAATTGCAATACAATAAAGTAAAACATAAGAAATATAAGAAGCAATAAAAATACAATTAAAAATCACCCAGCACAGTGCACTACAATTGCTACAACAGGCAGAAAGATCATTAAGTGGTCTATCGAAACTATTGAGAACTGCTGCTCTACAACCTTATGAGCAAGACGAGGGAAGACCTGGACAACTTTACCTAGCTTGCCTCCAAAAGCAACAAGATGCCCTACCCCAGTAGCAGTGATCCTGCCCACTGATGGAGGATTTGGGGGAGAAACCTAAACTCCACCCCCAGCCATTAACACCGCCCTGGGGGGGGAGGAGTTAGGATTGCTATGCAACAGCTTAATCCTAGTCACATCTACTCCATTGAGTTCAATGTGTTTTACTCCCAAGTCACAACACAATCCTAACCATACTGAAGTCCTGTTGAATTCTGTTGTGCTTACCCCCAGGTAATAAGGGTTGGGATGGCAGCCTATTTGTCTATATGTTTGCAGCCTAAATTGGGTCTATCCGTACCTTTTTTCATCTTCAAATAAGGAATGCATGTGCTCTTCTTGAGTGAATATTTTATACCTTTGTGCTTCTGAAAGCTGATCTGCAGCTATATCATCTTATACTGGAAGCACAGCCTTGAAAGGGTTTTTATTTTATTTTTTCTAATACCCCCCCAAAATACATATCAATGTTATCTAATTTGAAAAACGTGTCTCTCCTCAGTCCTGGATCCTTTAAAACATTTCTCTCTGAATAAAGCCATTCATGCTTAGTTTGGCTTCTGTAGAGAATTCTATTAGCGATATAAGACATTTTGAGAAAGGCAAATGGTTGTTGTGTTGATATCTTGAGAAAGAAAGCATTCAGGATGTGAAATACCACATTCAAGGAGAAGGGGGATCACTTAAGAGTTCGACAAGTGAAGATAACAGACTGACAGATTTGCCTTCATTCAGACATGGCATACAACTTCAGCTGACAGTAAAGTTCATCATTAAATTAGCATACTTGAACCACATTGGCATTTACAAATCCCACACAACCTAGGATTCTGACATCCCTAATGATTTTATGTGACACAGAATAGTAAAAAGTTTCATGTTGCTTCATTTGCATTCATCAGTGTGCACTGCATGGATTTCAGTCTTGCTGTGCACATATTGTTGCACACGACCCCAATCTTCACGTGATGTGAGATTCCAGGGTTTCCAGGCACTTTACTCAGAGTTCATGTTTCCTTGTGGGAATGAGGCAGAGTGGAGACTGTGGTGTCTTTATGATAAATGGTTTGTTTACACATATGGCTTATTTACATATACAACCTGGGCCTATGACAGAGGGGCTCACGGCACCCCCAAAAGAGCCTTAAGGTAAAGGTAAAGGGACCCCTGACCATTAGGTCCAGTCGTGACTGACTCTTTGTTGGCCGAAGGAGCCAGCGTACAGCTTCCAGGTCATGCGAACCAGAGCAGCACACGTTTACCTTCCCGTTGGAGCGGTACCTATTTATCTACTTGCACTTTGACGTGCTTTTAAACTGCTAGGTTGACAGGAGCAGGGACCGAGCAACGGGAGCTCACCCCATCGCGGGAATTCGAACCGCAGACCTACTTCCCACATAGTTGCAGCATTGGAGTCAAGCAGAAATCAAACACTGCTCTCTCTTTAGTGTGCTGCTTTCCTTCCTAGGTCAGATCCCTCACTCCTTTCAACTCTAAACTCTGGCTTTTGTCTTTCTCACTGTGAGTTGAGGGAGGGGCCCCACCTATTTGCCATCTCCCACAGGGCCCCTTTCTTTGTTTTCCTTCAGACTCATCAGGAGGCTAGTCTGGCTGTTTCAAAAATTAGAAACCTTGATTAGATTTTAACACTTGCTGGGTCCAGGGATTAGAAGGGTGTGACATACAGTTTAACACCCCAACTCATAACAATATGCATGAAAAATGGAATTTAATAAGGATAATTAGAATTTCAATAAAATACACCAGTTATTTCAATATAATTACAATTACAGCTCTTTTCATTTATTGCATGGTGGTTATATTATATGCAAAGATGCAAATTGAATAAATAGCAGAAGTTACTGTTCCTTCATTTGCATTAGCATTCCATGATTGTACAACAACAAATCCTCTGTTTATATAGAAGTTCATTCGGCTTTCATTGAAACGCCTTATCATGATTAAAAACCTACTTAAACTGGTACATTTGCTCATATAAAAGCAGGAGATCTGAAAGAAAAATATATGGAAGATAAAATAAAAATTTAGAAGGATTTATGTTCTTGTTCTCCTACTGCTTATGCTTCTACTGCATTTGATCTCTCTCTAAATAGGTGTCACTACAAATCCTCTTCCCCAGTTTGTGAAATTCCCACAGACTAAGGCCACATCTAAGTTATACATTTAAAGCACTACCAAAAATTATGTGGCTTCCTGCAAAGAATCTTGGGAACAATAGTTTAAGTGTTCTGAGAGTTGTTAGGATACCCCTAGTCCCCTCACAGAGCAACAATTCCTAGAGTTCCCTGAAAAGAAGTACCTGTATTGTGTACTAGAGGAGAAATGAAGCTGGCTGATTGCTTGGGTTAGTTGCCACCAATTTTTTTGAGCTAGGAGGCACATTTTGAATTTTTAAAAATTGGCTGCTATATGTGCGTGACATAACACAAAATGGTTGTTGTGCCAGAGCAAATTTATATAGTATTTTTGGACTTCCCTAACTTAAACAGCTTTGGGTATCTGTTGTGATGGAAATTAAAAACAAAAAATATCTAGGTAATGACCTGGGCTCAGTGCTAGCTGAAGATGTGGAAATGGTAACTTATTTCTTAATAGCAGCCCAACTGACTATCACTCAGAACTGGAAAAAGGTAATGCTGCTCTCCATAAATGACTCGTGTCTTAAAATTTGGGTAAGAGTGGAGTGGAGATGCTCAGCTGTCCTGACTAAGCTAGCTTCCTGCCAGGAGTTAAATGTACAGGCAGCCAGGTCACTATCAGGCTCCTCCTCAGAGGCAGCCAGCAGAAAGCCTCAAAGCAGGGCATTGTGGCGGGGCTTGGGCTGAGCCAGTGAGAGCCACTGGATCCCAAGCTGGTTTCACTGCTGTTGTGCGCTGACAAGAGGCCTAATCCATGTCTGAAAACTACATTGGCTTCAGGCTGCTGCAGCATCTTACTGGCCCCCCATCTTCTACTTGTGAGCAGCTGTGAATGCCGTGGTTGCCCCACTGGTCCATAAAGTCCCATCAATGGGGTGGATGACACCCTAATATGAGAATTAGAGAAGGGAAACAGCAAAACAATGTATTTATTGAGAGCCTTTTCATTCAATACTGAAGCAAAAATGCACAGGACGGCGTATAAACTGTTTCAGAATACAGTGGTGCCTCGCAAGACGAAATTAATTCGTTCCGCAAGTCTCTTCGTCTTGCGAGTTTTTCGTCTTGCGATGCACGGTTTTCCATAGGAATGCATTGAAAATCAATTAATGCGTTCCTATGGAAAAAGCCTTCCCCCGACCTCTTCTGGCGGGCGGCATTTTAAAATCGCCCGGGACAGCGGAGGACTTCTCCGCTGTCCGGGGCGATTTAAAAGCCCCTGGGAAGGCAGGCAGGGGGGACAAAGGCTTTCCCGCCCGGCCGCCCGGCTTCGGGACATCGTTCCGATGCCGGGCGGCTGGGGGAGGCTTTCCTGCCCCACCGCCCGGCATCGGGACGATGCCCCGAAGCCGGGCGGCTGGGGGAGGCGTTCCTGCCCCACCGCCCGGCATCGGGACGATGCCCCGAAGCCGGGCGGGGGGGGAGGCTTTCCCGCCCGGCCGCCCGGCTTCGGGACATCGTTCCGATGCCGGGCGGCTGGGGGAGGCTTTCCTGCCCCACCGCCCGGCATCGGGACGATGCCCCGAAGCCGGGCGGCTGGGGGAGGCGTTCCTGCCCCACCGCCCGGCATCGGGACGATGCCCCGATGCCGGGCGGCTGGGGGAGGCGTTCCTGCCCCACCGCCCGGCATCGGGACGATGCCCCGAAGCCGGGCGGCTGGGGGAGGCGTTCCTGCCCCACCGCCCGGCATCGGGATGATGCCCCGAAGCCGGGCGGGGGGGAGGCTTCAAAAGCCGTCCGGGGGCTTTTAAATCGCCCCGGACAGTCCCGGGGCGATTTAAAAGCCCCCGGTTAGGCAGGCAGGGGGGGCAAAAGTCTTTGCCCCCCCTGCCTGCCTTCAAAAGCCGTCCGGGATAGCGGGAAGCGCTTCCCTGCTATCCCGGACCGCTTTTAAAATGCTGGCGGTGGGGAGCAAAGCCTTTCGCCCCCGCCGGCCTTCCTGGACCTCTTCTGAAGTCCGGAGGGGGGGGAAGGCTTTGCTCCCCACCGCCAGCATTTAAAAAAAGGTCCCCGAGATTTCCCTATGGGCTTTCGTCTTGCGATGCAAGCCCATAGGGAAAATCGTCTAGCGAAGCGTCGCAAAAACCGAAAAACCCTTTCGTCTTGCGGGTTTTTCGTCTTGCGAGGCATTCGTCTAGCGGGGCACCACTGTAGATTTAAAATACCATTTTCTTCCTTCACTTTTCCTTGCTTGGATATTTTGGTTCTTTCATTACTATTTCTTAGTTCTATACATAGTTTTGCATTGCTACATTAATGTAAAAATTATTAACAATTATTATGATAGCTGTTACTGTTGGACTGAATAAACAAAGAACCATGTATGCCATCTTGAGCTCTTTGGAAGAAAGGTGGGATACAAATGTAATAATAAAACTTTATTGACCCTGAAGTTTATTAAAAGGGGTGGATACATTTGCTTGATTTTTATATGTATATAAGGATTCTGAAAAGTAAGAGGGTGTGATCCTTTGTCCTCACCCACTTATTTAGCACTTCTGAATCCTCTGTTTTTCTCATTTCACTGGCTCCCCCTCCCCGTCCTATAACTTGGTCCTTCATCAAAGAACCTGATGCACAGACACATTGATTGCTACAGCATTGCAGCACTGGCCCTTTGCAATGTTAAATAGAGCTCTCCACTGATAGAGGACTTATCTTTCCAAATTACCTTTACTTTGATTGGTAGTTTAAAAAGTTTGGCTGCCTTTTTCTAAGTAGAAAAAAGAAGAAAAAGCCACAAAAAGATGGATTTTAACCCTCTCCATAAAATAGATTTTTAAGAAATGGTTTGAAACTTGCTTGTAGGCGTGAGCACAGATTGCTTAATGTGGTATGAAATGAAAAGCTCATTTGTCGAGCTCATTTGTAGCTCAATATATAATCTTAAATTAACAGAGTCACTGGTTTCACATCACTTTTTAACAGCAGATAGTTATTCAGTGGACTCAATCAGGTTTTATTTAGAACAATTAACAAACTGCACAGCAGTACAGGACTGAATAATTTTCCTCAGCCCCCAAAGCATAAGTCAAATGATAACAGTATTTTTCAAAGGTGTAAAATTATTACTAGGTCGAATTAATCTCCATGGCTATGTACTGAGACATTTTTAGGTATACTGTATGAAAATGGAATATTTACAGTGCAACCCAAAGCATATCTTCTGAGAAGTCCCACTGAGTTAATGGAACTTACTCCCATGTAAGTGGAGATTCCACTGCAGCCTGAGGCACAATTATGTGGAAGTTAAGTCTCACTGGTGTTTAGGATTGCACTGTCAATCTATTAGACCCAAGGTTTAAAGCTCAATCTTGCATTAGTTAACCAAGATGTAAGTCTGCATGCATTAACTTGGGTTGACTCTAGTAAATGTGTTTAGGATTGCAATCTTGCAGTGCAGTCTTATGCATGTCAACTCAAAAGTAAATCTGAAATCAATGAGATCTACCCCCAGGCAAGGGTGCATAGTGTTATAACAATAGCATACAGTACAATTTTCTTTCTTTCAAGGGCTGCATTCTCTCAAGAGATAATTCTGCTGAGGGCCAGAAGTTGCTGGTGGAGCCAGACACAAGTGTTCTCAATTAACTAATCTAGAATACAGTTCTGCTTCATTTTCACCATGGCTACCTCAGATTAACATTTCCAGCCCTATACAAGTCCACTCAGAGGTAAGTCTAACTGGGTTTGATGGGCAGGGGCTTGCCTCTTTCTGAGGTCATTTTTGAAGTAACATACTTCTGCATACCTTGGGGTTTCCCCAGTTTGCTGAAACTTCTTGTTTGTTGGTGGCCCCATTTTCACTCAAAATGAATTGGCATTCTGCAGCCATTACAACGATTCCTGATTAATAGCATGAGAAAGATACACACTCCCTCCCATCCATCTGAACCATTTTTTTCTCAAACCAACAATCTGAATGCAGGCTACTCTGGTGCAAGTGGCTGATTACTCCTGACCAGAAATACCACTCTTAAAATTGATATTTGCCCTTCTCACATAAAGACAGTTCACTCTTGGAAAAAGAAGCAGAGTTTGCAGTCTCCATTCATTTACATGCTACCTCTGCATTTTCTGAGCACACTTGTAAAAGGTCTTCTCCTTACTCAGTGTAGGGTGGGCGGGCACCCTAGCATGTGTACAGCGCTAAGAAGGTGCATTCTTGGGGGTTTTTTTAATCCAAGAGGACAGTTGTCAGTTATTTCATGAAAGATGATCACAGCCCAGGGAAACGCAAGCCAGTATTAACTTATAAACTTGTTACTCTTTAGCAATTTAAAATCACCTATAATGAATTCATTATCTGATTCAGGTCCCATTCTCAGGTAAGCATACACAAGATTTAATATGGATTACATTTGACCAGGAAATCTGTGCAAAATCTGCTTGCTGATATGCAGATTGTTGAAATGTCAAAAGAAGTCAGTAGAAAATAACACATTTTAGAACAGTATTTAAAAAGTGCTCAGTCAACAAATATCAAAATGCTTGACCTGTATATATAAATGCTTACATCCTTTGTTTAGAGTAAATATTTGTAACTTCTGAGAGTGTAGTTTTAAAAGTGTGTGTAGCTCTTGAAAGTACTCTGGTGGTTTTCTTCAGAAAAAGAATGACAAG
This sequence comes from Podarcis melisellensis, assembly GCF_964234715.1. NCBI lineage: Eukaryota > Metazoa > Chordata > Lepidosauria > Squamata > Lacertidae > Podarcis > Podarcis melisellensis. The sequence goes on from NC_138537.1 coordinate 50,352,699, forward strand.
AGATCCTAGAACTGTCCTTTCGTGGAGCGGCTACTGTGCCTTCACGTAGCATCTTCACAGCAGGTAGACATTCAAAAGTTGAAGCCTACCCTGACATGAAGATATAGCAATGACGTGTGCAAACTCCACCCATTGAATGCAGCTGTTGAAGTCTCCCATTGGGAGCAGTACCGGGGGGGGGAGTAAATGCAAAGTACACTCAAGTCAACCAGACTAATAATAATCATCATCATTCTTGTGCTGCTGTTTCTCATCCTGTTTTTGTTTTAATTTTATTACCCTGAGTCACTGCGCTGGCAAAATATTTCTGAGAAAGCTCCCAGCCTTGCCTCTCCCCACCCCCACCCCTTTGTGTGCCTGCGTATGAGAAGTTCAGGAACTTGTTTTCTCCCTTGTTGGAAAAGATGACACGCTCTTCCGATCTTCCATGTGGAAAAGCGGCGGCGGCTCCCGCCCGCCTCCCGACCAAGTAGCGGTTTCTCTCTCCCTCTCTCTCGTGTCACGCTTCAAAGTGATGCAATGGAGCAATGCGCTGCGCCTTTAAGGGGGCTTCGCTGCTGCACATGCTCAGCTCTTCTTTGTGTGGTAGTTTCTCGGCACGACTCCCCTGCAAAGCTGTAGGGGAGGCTGAAGCAGCAGCGGCAGCAGGAGGGGAAACAGATACACACGGCGTTGCAATCCTTTCTGCTGCCTCCAAAAAGGCGGCGGGGTGACGCTCCTGCCCTTCCTGAGGCTTCCTTCTGGGGCGGCTGGGACAGGAACTTTCGGAGAGGGGGGGGGGGGAGAGGGAGGGAACCTGCCGCCAGCAGAAGCCTCTGCGCCTCCTCTTTCCCTTCACTTCCAGCTGGGAGCGGGGCTCGGAGCCCCCCAAACCCTTTCTCGGCGCAGTTGCTTCAGCAACGAGTGGCCTGAGGCGGCGGGGACGGAGCCGCGGGGAATTCCTGCTTTCTCCCGCGCTGGCTGAGGAGGGGCCTGGAAGTCCAGAGAGAGAGGGACGGCTCTGCACAGACCCGGCGGAGCGGGAAAGGGGGCGGAAGGAAGAGGAGGGATTCAGCCCCAGCGAGCTGCCCGCCTCGGAAAAAAGCAGATTACCAATTAGCCTTTTAAAAATGGCTGCTTCCAAACTGTCAGCTGGGACAGGAGGAGAGGGCTTTTAACTAAGCAAGCGCGCGCCCCTCGCACCATCTCGGCGGGGACGGGCGGGCGGGCGGGCGAGGAACTCGGGGCCCACTTGGGGCGGGAGGCTCTGAGGGGATCCTGAGGGCGCTTCTCTCAGCCGCACGCCCGCCTGTGGGAGGAAGAAGCATCCCTTCCACCGCCGTCCTTGCCCGGCTGTTGCTGCTTAAAGAGGGCGAGCTACAAAGGAGACTGAGAAAGGGGGGGTGCGGAGAGAGGGAGATATATATATATTGGGGGGGCGGCGGTTGAGGAGCAGCAGCAGCAGCGTTACCCTGAGTGGGTTGAACGGGGGCATGTCGTGAGGGGAAGCGACAAGGTCAGGAAGGAGTCCATGGAAGACGGAGGCAATGAGCCCTGAGGACGACGAGGAAGAAGAGGCGGGAAGGCTGCTGCTGCTGCTGCTGGCGTCGTTTCACCTGAGGGATAAACGGGAGGTGTTGTGAGGAGCCTGTGGACAGACGGAGGGGGAAGCAGGGCTTGGCGGTCTCCCTTATTTCGCACTATAGACCGAATTAACCAGTTCTCTTCAGGACACATTTTCCCCATCGGTCTCTTGTTTTGTGCTGCTTCTTTTTTGAGGAGGGGGCGCGCAGTCTCTGCTCCTCCTCATCTCTGCGTTCAACTCGCTCTCTCCCTGACCTGGGTGATGTTCCTGGAGCGGCGGGGCTTGTTTTCCTCCTCGTCAGACCTGCACAAGGAACTGGGTTAATCTCGCTTCCCGGCCCGCCCGCCCCCCTCCGCGCACCGGGTCCCGGCTCTTGCGGATGTGCTCTGTGGCAAAGATGCTGGATCCTTTGGGGAAAGTCCTGCGCAGGATAGGAGGCCCTCCTGTGATCTCTGGTGCCTGGAGACCTTTTTCTTGCTCCTCCTGCTGCTTCGCCACCCTTCTGGATATGCACAATTGGCTGCTTTTCTATGGATTACTGTACCTGGTGCTGTATGCCCAAGTCTCCCAGTCCAAGCCTTGCGAGAGGACCTCCTGCTTCTCGGGCCGATGTCTGAATTCTACCTGCATCTGTGACCAAGGCTGGGTAGGAGACCAGTGCCAGCACTGCCAAGGCAGGTTCAAGTAAGTGTCACCATCTTCTGATCATACTCTTTTCCCCCACCCCCTTTTTCCTTTTCCTGCTGTTATGTTTTATACACAAAGTGTCTTTGCAGAAGTACAAAAACGAAAGCCGTCTTCCAAGAATCCCTAGATCATCGTGTGCTTGCTTTTAATGAGAAGACAAGGAGGAATCTGATAGGGACTTTCCCTTTGATATGATCATGAGAGCGATAATTCTATCTCCCTGAAAAAAGAGAGAAAAAGTTAATTCTTAAGGTCTTTCCTTCAAAGCAAAGGTTTTTATTTCCTCTCCCCCAATACTGTTCATCCGAGTTCTCTCACAAAGGTGTAATATATTAATCTACACCTAACCCTGTTTAAATGCGTTTCACTCATTATCAAACTAGCCAGCTTTCTCTGAAGGTTATAGTAATCCCCAGTAATTTAAGAAACCTCGTCTGTTAAAGCTGAATGAGTGAGTCATAGACAGCAAAAGAGGATTGAAAATAGTGGTTTGGATGTGTGGTGCACACTAAGGACTTTGTGCTGTGGATATAAGTTGTAGTAGCTTGTTCATTTATATGAAACATGCTTAAAAAGAGGAACCTGTGCAGTTTTGTGGCTAGAGTTATGGCGTAAAGGTTAGTAATGCAAGGATTTCATCCCACTTCTGCTACTGATCTGAGCAGTTATAATAATAAGTTACCTTGTGCAGGTTCATTTGCTTCTGCATGCTTTCTTTTTGTGCAGTGTGTAAAAGTGGGAATCAATATTTACCTTTGTGCACTTAATTGAGATTTATAATTTAAGATAATTTTAACAGCTAGGTGTTAAAATAAGGCAACATGTGTGTATTTACACACACAATTTCTGGGCAGCTGGGAAAACCAGACATTAAAACAGCTCATCTGATAAGAGAGCTGGCTAGAATCCATATTTTACAGGAGTACAGTTTTTTGCTCATGCTCATTTTTATTGATGTACGTGGTGAGCTACTTGCTTGCTTGAGAAAGAAACATTCAGCAGAAAATGGGGGGGGGCATCAACTTTAATGGAGTATTTGTAAGAGTGAAAGTGGTTACTTAAGCAAGTTCATATTTTGATGACCAAGTTCTTGTTTGTCTTGTAACAATCCACAAAATAAGTTTTTCTTACTATGTAGTTCCACTCAGAAAGTCTGCATTTAGGGATTAGAATGTGATTCCTTCAAAACAGTTAATTTTATCTGAGTGTCAACTGCATTCTATTTTATACCTTAGTCTAAGTCTCTGATAATTTAAGACAAGTAAAATTTCCAGATGATAATGTATCCCTTAGCTAATGTCTACAATAATCAGTACCTCCAGTAATGACCCCCAGTAATAGGGGGATTTTCTTGGTTGTTCAGTATTAAAGGATTTATTCTTTGTCACACACAATATTTGCATGAGGAAAGTGAAACTGACAGAGGGAACATTACCTAAAGCTTGCTTGTAGAATATTGTAATGCTTTTTCCAAGTTAGCGTTGGGAATATTTAGCTGAATGTTCAAGGTATAATTCTCCATTAGCAGAAGAGTATTTTAATGAGGAAAACTTGAGGACTTTTGGTAAAGTATAAAAATAAACTTGCAAGTTTTTGTTTTATCTCTGTGTTGAATGACTTTGAAAGTGTTATTGATGTCATTATTGTTCTATAAATGAAAAATAGGTTTGGGTTTCTGTAAATGCTGTAAAGTTAATCTGAAAAAGAAGGGTTATAATGCACCTTTATTGTTGTATTGAAGTGTTTTTTTTATATAAGATACATCTGTTTCTGTATCTGAAGCATAGCAGAACAAACCACATACCTGATAAAGTATCTCACAAGACTTGAAGTTCAATTTATTTAAAATGTTTATCAATTGACTTTGCTCTAAAGGGGCTCAGGGCAATGTACAACAAACATATAAGCATAACTGCATAAACAGTAAAACCATAATCTTAAAAATAGATATTTACAACGCCTTAAAGCACTGTTTCAAATGTAGTTGCTGAGGATTAAATACTCAATGGTTATTCTACAAAAATAAAAATGTTTCAGTTGATGTCTGCAGAGTGAGAGTGACAATTCCAGAGTTCAATGCAAATTGTCTCCTTTGCATTGGGGGGGGGGGGAGATCTACTATGAAACTAATGATTCTTAAGCTTCAGGGCCCCTAATCCCAGGCGGACCCCAGAAGCGACTTTAGTCTGCATTGCTTAAAAATGTTGTGTCTGTTAGACCCAGTTTAAATCACATGATTGATTGATTTTTTTTAAATGTATATATTTCAACAATTCCAGGTTTGTGAGTCAGTAGCTCAGTAGTTTGTAAAAGTGTGTGATCTGTCATGGAACAACCCCAGTGAAGAAGATAACAGACCTTGTTGCTGGTTGTGAAGAGGCCTCCATGACAGTTCAAGCTTCAGGCTCCCAAAAATGTAGGTCCACTACTGGGACTGTGGATAGAGCTCTCCCTTGCCAGTCTTAAACTTAGTTGGCTGGTAATGGAGAAGGCAGTCTTACATACTGTATATTTGGGTCCTGATCCATTGAGGGCTGTATAAACCAGGCGCAGTAGCACACAAGAATCCCAAACAGATATATTATAAACTATATAAGGCACAGTTCTTACACTCTAAACCATGGGCAGGCAAACTAAGGCCCGTGGGCCAGATCAGGCCCAATTGCGTTCTGGATCTGTCCCGCGGACAGTCCGGGAATTGCCACGTGGATCGCCAGCGCATGCGTTCTTTCCCTCTCCCTCCCTCACATGGTGGCGGCGGCGCCTCCTCCCTCCCGGCTTCTCCCTGCCCTGCCTAGAGGAGGAAGGGGGCAGGGCTTTGTTGGGGCCAGCTGCAGCAGCGCTCGAGCAGCCGCCATTTTAAGCAGCCCCTCTCCGGAGCCCTTTTGTGCACTGCTCATCGTCCCGCCATCACCAGCCCCGGCCGCTTACAAGACAGGTAAGCAGCCACCAGGGCTCATGGTGCTTTTGCATCATTTCCCTCCGCCCCCAAATATAGTCCGGCTCCCACAAGGTCTGAGGGACAGTGGACTGGACCTCTGCTGAAAAAGTTTGCTTACCCCTGCCCTAAACTCAGCTCCCATTGCCAGGGTTGGTTAATTCAAAATATGACAGAGAAAAAGCCAAATTTGAAACATGGTTTAATTTTTGTACTTCAGGTATTTCCCAGATTGGATCATATGGCTTGATATAAGTTGCTATAAATTAAGGCTTTTGCTTTTAATATATTAGCATTGCATTCAGTTTTTTTTTCTAAAACATCCTTTGTTTGTGTGTGTTTAAAAGGCTTAATCGTATAATTTATATAAAAGAGCCCTAACTTAAATACATTGTTTTGAAGTGTTAATGTGTTAATTTTCAATGATGTTAAAAATATATAAATTTAATTTGTAAAGGTTTGTGTTTCTTGTATGATCTGTAAAAGAATTCAGTAAAATAAGACTCTTGTTCTTTCTTGATTCCTATCTTATATAATGTGAACCCAGAGGATATGCAGCAAGCTTAACTCATTGTGTAATGAGTGATTGGCATTAGCAAATGCTGCTGGTATTGACACCAGGGCAGTATCAGTTTAGGCAATTTGGGTGTTAATCTCATGTGAGATTTCCTCTCCATTCCTGAAAAACAATAACTTAGCAGGCAGACATCAGAAATGATTGATCAATCTTGGTAAGCATGTGTCAAAGTTAATTGACTGATTCCATGGTAACATAGCATTTCCTCTATAGGGAATTCGTTAAGATTGTAAGATTATTCTTTAAATGCTGTTCAGGGATGGATAAAGGATGAGGAATGTGATGGGACGATGAGCTGCTTGTGCGTAAAATGCAAGTCCCTCAGAGTTTGATCAGGTTTTCAAACCTCTGCCTGTGACGGAGCCCCTCCAGCATGGCTGCGTCAATCACTAGTAGAATCCGAAAGTGGCTGCTTTCGGAAACGTTTCCAACATAAAAGCTCCTTAACGGAAACACGTCGTCTGGCCTCTCGGCGTGACAGTTTCCGTCGAGGTGTGGGTGTCCCTATAGGAGGTCCTGAGACCTCCCCACTGGTTTCGCTTGAAGCGTCTCTGAGCCATCCCTCCGACTCACTTTCCCTTGGAGTTCTTGCTCGCCCTCTACTGGTTCCCTCTTCCGCTGCTACTGCTCTCTCAACCTCAGGGAGCCTTTGCACCTGCGGCGCTTTAGATGTCAGTTCCCTGACATCCACCTCCCCTCCAGGGCCCCCTTCACCCCCTCCCGTCTCCTCTCCTACTGGCGGTGAGGAGGTAAAACCCCTGAAAGAACCTCCCTCATCTTCCGACGTCGCGAACACTTCCTTCCACTTGTTGCTGTTCCTACTCTCTAGGTACTCTTCGTCATCAGAGTCCACTCCATCTTCCAACTCCGACTCCGTGAACCCTTCCATTTCCTCTTCCTCATCGGTGGTGCCGAAATACTCCCTCCTAAACCTTGCTATAGGCTGAGGTTTCCTCGGGAACCTTTGGTGGAACGTTCCTGTTAAAACCTCGTCATTGACTTCCTCTGCACTTACCCAGGTGTTTTCTGACTCCGGTTCCCCTTCCCACGCCACCAAATACTCCACCTGATTACCCTTCCACCTGGAATCGAGGATTTCCGCTACATGGTTGCGGCGTTCCCTCTCTTCCAAGGCTGGTCCCCTGACGTGCTCCCCTTCACGTCCCCCCCTGTATGGTGACAGTAACGACCTGTGGAACACTGGGTGCAATTTCATGTGGTTGGGTAATCGGAGTTTGAAAGCTACCGGGTTGACCTGCTGAATCACCTCAAAGGGTCCCAATCTTCTGGGCCTCAGTTTCTTACAACCCCCTTTGAACGGCAACCCTTGGGTTGACAACCACACTTGATCCCCCACCCTTATGGTTTCACCTTCCCTTCTGTTCTTGTCTGCCTGCTTCTTATATTGTGCCTTGGCCCTTTCTAAGTTGAGCTGGAGCTGCTGATGGATGGCTTCCATCTCTTCTACAAAATGTTCAGCCGCTGGAACGCTCCATCTCTCCCCTCCTTCCCCTGGAAATGCCCTGGGGTGACACCCGTAATTAGCCAAAAAGGGACTCATCCCTGTGGACACATTCTCCGCATTATTGTAGGCAAATTCTGCCAACGCCAACTTTTCGACCCAATCGTTCTCTCTGTCATTGACATAACACCTAAGATATTGTTGAAGAATGCCATTTGCCCTTTCCGCCTGCCCGTTGGTTTCAGGGTGCCGGGCAGTTGAAAAATTAACTTCCACGTGTAGCAAGCTCATGAGCTTCCTCCAGAACCTGGAAGTAAATTGTTTGCCTCGATCTGAGATCACCCTCGAGGGAGCCCCGTGCAACCTAAAGATATGTTCCACAAACAACTTCGCCGTTTCTTCCGCTGTGACTGCATGTGAGCATGCTACAAAATGGCACATCTTAGTTAACAGGTCTACTACTACCATGATGGCTGTTTTCCCCTTGGACCTTGGCAGATCCGTCATAAAATCTATTGATATCGCTTCCCAAGGCCGTTCTGGTGTGGGTAAAGGTTCTAATAACCCTGCCGGCGCCCTTCTTTCCCCTTTGGCTCGCTGACATTGGTCACACCCTCTTACATACTCCCTTACATCTTCCCTCACCTTAGGCCACCAAAATTCCCTGGTAACCAACCACATGGTTTTGTGTTGCCCAAAATGTCCCGCCGTGGGGCTATCATGCAACTGCTTGAGTACTCTCCCCCTCAATTCACCTTCGGGTATATACAGTGCCCCTTTGTAATACAATGCCCCATTTCTTTCCTCAAAACCTCCGGGGCTCTCGCCCTCCCCCCTGAGACCTCTGAGCTTATCCTGGGCATATTCATCATTTTCCGTTTCCTCCACCAGTTCCCGTTGCCCCACCAGCGCCGCCCCACACACCCAGCGGTCCTCCGGGATGACATGTCTCTCTTCGATCACCTCCTCCCCTTCCCAATATTCTGGTTTGCGTGAGAGCGCATCCGCCCTGACGTTTTCTGGGCCTGGCACATAACAAATCTCAAAGTTAAATTTGGAGAATTCCTGTGCCCATCTCACTTGTCGTTGGTTGAGCACTCGAGCTGTTCTCCAATACTCTAAATTTTTGTGGTCGGTGCACACTTGCACCTTGTGTTGTGCCCCAATTAATAAATGTCTCCACCTCCGGAATGCTTCGTGAATGGCAAGTAGTTCCCTGTCATACACCGTGTAATTCCTCTCGGACTTATTCAGTTTCCGCGAGAAGAATGCACACGGTCTCCACTCCGACGCACTCCTCCCCGGTTGAAGAAGGACCGCCCCTATAGCCCGGTCGGATGCATCTGTTTCCACTCTCATGGGTTTTTGTAAATCCACATGCAGAAGTTGTTCTTCCGAGGCGAAAGCCCTTTTCAGTTCTTCAAAGGCTCGATCCGCCTCCACCGTCCAAACAAATTTCTTCTTGCTGCTGAGGCAGTCGGTGATGGGCGCCGTCAAGTGGGCAAAGTTCTTGATGAACTTCCGATAAAAGTTCCCAAACCCCAAGAATCTTTGCACGTCCTTCTTGGTCTTCGGTGTCTTCCATTCCAGTACCGCTTGAACCTTGCCTGGATCCATGGCCAATCCCTTGTCTGACAAGCGGTACCCCAGGAATTCCACCTCCTTGGTATGAAACTGGCACTTCTCCAGTTTCACCCACAGCTGGTTGGCTTGCAGCCTGCCCAACACTTCTCGAACGTCCCTCACATGCTGTTCCTCATCTTCCGAATACACCAACACGTCATCTAAAAAGGCCACACAGTTCTTGTAGAGCAAAGGTCCCAGAACGTGGTTTATAAAAGCTTGAAAACAGGCGGAGCCCCCTTGTAGACCGAAGGGCATAACGAGGTATTCAAAGGCTCCCAAAGGGGTAAACATGGTGGTCTTCCATTCATCTCCCTTCCTTATGCGTATCAGATTGTACGCCCCCCGCAGGTCCAGTTTTGTAAAAATCTTTCCCTTCCTTACTCTGGTCAAAATGTCGTCAATTCGGGGCATAGGGAAAGCCAGGGGCTCCGACACTGCATTGAGGCCCCTAAAGTCACACACCAGTCTCGGTTTGTCTGTGTTCTTTTTGTCCACAAAAAACACTGGGCTGCCCCCCACCGCTCGGGACTCTCTGATGAAACCTCGCTTCAAGTTTTTGTCAATGAACTCCCTCAGCTCCTGCATCTCCCTGTCTGACATGGCGTACAGCTTGCCTACTGGGAGTTGGGCCCCTGGGAGTAGGTTGATTTGACAGTCAAAGGGTCTATGCGGTGGCAGTTTGTCTGCTTCCCTTTCGCTGAATACGTTGCTCAGATCTGCGTATTGCGGGGGCACCTTCCCTTTGCCCATCACTTCCATCCCCGCTAGGGTGACTCTGTCTCCTCCCGAGACCTTCCCCTCCTTGCAGTGTTCTAGGCAATGCGCTGACCCAAAGGAGACCACCCTCTGATGCCAGCCCACTAGCGGATCGTGTAGCGCCAGCCAGCTCATCCCCAAAATGATGGGCGCTCCTCCCAGGATGGCCACATTAAACGCTATCTGTTCGGTGTGCCTTGCCACTCTCATTATCATCGGGACAGTCTGTTGGCTAACTTCTCCCCCCAACAGCTCTCTGCCGTCAATCGTAGTCACCTGCAAGGGGTTACTTAAAGGGATGGTCTGTATCTGGTGCTCAGCTGCAAACTCCTTACTCATGAAATTACAGGAGCTGCCTGAATCCAAAAGCGCCTTGACCTTTAGTGGGTGTCCGTTTGGCAGTTCTAGTAACACCTCTATCACTAAAGCAGGCCTGGGAGGTTCTGGCATGGGCACTTTCATTGCTCTTTGGCCTGGCTGCTGTGCCCCGACGGTGGCAGCCAGGCGTTGGCTTTTACTTGCTCCTTGCTTTCCTCTTCCTTTCCCCCAACAGCTCCTGCCATCCCTTGCCATTCCTTTCTTTGTGGGCAGACTCTGGCAAAGTGCCCTGGCTGTTGGCAGAGATAACATCTCTTGGCGCTCTTTCCCTCCTTCTTCCGCCCTTCACTGGGATTTGAAACTGCGCGCGCCCGCGCTGTTCCAACTTCCATCGGCTCTGCCGGCGGGAAAGATGGCTCTGGAATGTCTGGAATGCGGAACTCCCTCCAACGGTCTCCTTTCCCTTCCCGCCTTTCCAAAGCCCTCGCCTCCTGGCGCGCTCCTATGGCCAGCGCAGATTTGGTTAATTGGTCCATAGACTCCGCCCTGGGCCCCCGGGAAAGCTCATCTTTGACGGTTGAAGAAAGCCCCTCTTCGAAAAGCATTTGGATGGGCTCCGCCGATAGGTCCCACCCCAATTTATGAATCAGCATAGTAAATTCAGTCCAGTACTCACGGACAGATCTGCTTCCTTGCTGGCAAGCCATTAACTGCCTTCGCACCACCCCCTGCTCAATATCGCTGGAAAACATCAGGTCCATGGCACGAAAAAACTTCCTCGTGTCCTTTAAGATCTCATTATTCGCTGCCATCAGGGGTCTAACCCAATCTTTCGCCCCGGATTCGAGATGGCCAATCACATACGCCACGCGCGATTCCTCGTCGGGGAAGTCATCAAACTGCAAGTTTAGAGCGTATTGCATCTCTGTTCTAAAGGCATGATAGTTCCTGGGATCCCCCCCGAATTTCTGCACCAATCCTGGTACCTTTCTGGCGAGCGGGGTGGTTTTCTCCTTTCCCTTTTCTGCATCCTGAGCCCTCCTCTCCTCAAGCCTCGCCGTTTGCAGCGCCAACTGGATCTCCAACGCTCTGTACCTTTCTTCCAGGCTTGGACCCCCTCCAGCTGCTCCTGCACCCCCGGTTCCGGCTGGGTTGCTCATGATGCTTCTCTCTGCACAAGCTGGCTTTCGGTGACTTTCGGATTGCTGTGATGGGACGATGAGCTGCTTGTGCGTAAAATGCAAGTCCCTCAGAGTTTGATCAGGTTTTCAAACCTCTGCCTGTGACGGAGCCCCTCCAGCATGGCTGCGTCAATCACTAGTAGAATCCGAAAGTGGCTGCTTTCGGAAACGTTTCCAACATAAAAGCTCCTTAACGGAAACACGTCGTCTGGCCTCTCGGCGTGACAGTTTCCGTCGAGGTGTGGGTGTCCCTATAGGAGGTCCTGAGACCTCCCCACTGGTTTCGCTTGAAGCGTCTCTGAGCCATCCCTCCGACTCACTTTCCCTTGGAGTTCTTGCTCGCCCTCTACTGGTTCCCTCTTCCGCTGCTACTGCTCTCTCAACCTCAGGGAGCCTTTGCACCTGCGGCGCTTTAGATGTCAGTTCCCTGACAAGGAAGAAACAACTAGGGGTCAACTTGATTTTTTACCATAAAAATAAGCATATCTCTATTAAACTATTAGGCTTCCAGCCTCTTGTTTTTTCACAGCCAAAGGTCAAACGAAATTAACCTTTCCAAAACAGAATTAGCATTAGCATAGCACACAAATTGCAGGGAGAGAACCCTCCATTGGGCAGTACCTTTATTGGCACAAACCAAGATGTCACAAAAGTATTACGTACAAGTTTTTGAATTCCCAAGAACTCTTTCTTAGGCAAAATGTAACGTAAAAAAGGAGTTTGTGGCATTTTGACTGGTTACAATAAAGATATTGCCCATCTGTGGATTATGAAGTTTACTCTTATGGACTAACACAGCTACGTGTGTGGGTGTGTGGGTGGGTGTTTGCATGATAAAAGAAAGGATTTAAAGGGATTTTGAAGAACATAGACATAGCAAACATACTATATATACTATATGCAGGTGTCTTTACTGCGTCTGGTGAACTATCAAGATTTTCTGATATTAACTAAATAATATTGTTTTTCCCTACTTTTGCTGTTGTTGCTTAGATCAGTGGTTCTTCGTGTGTGGAGCAAGGAAAAGCAGAACAATATAAGCTGTGTTTAGGGTGGGTGGAATCTCCTCCATGATCTCTCCATGTGAAACTTGCTTAGAAATGGAAAGCAAAAGGTTCCCTTTCCCATCGGTTTAGTATAAGCTATTTTCTATCTGGCATGTTGAAATCTGGTGTCAGGCAGCAGCAATTTTTAGTTCATGTTTTCTCTAAAATGCCTAAGGACCTCATTCTGCCTGCTATTATCAGCTTGCCCTGAGGCCACTGCAGTTCCAAGTACTAGGAAATATACAAGAATAATGGGAGACAAGTTAAAATTACAAATTCTTGAAGAATACTCATTATAGCAACATAAAAACCAATGCAATAAAATGGTAACAGCCTACTTACCGGTATTAAAAGCATCAAGTGAAAAGGTGATAGAAACATGGATGCACATAGGTATAATAGAAACTAAAGCAAGCTATTAGACTCAGTGAGTACCCCTGGCCACTGTCGCCCCATGATACCAGAGTCAATACAGGCCTGTAAATAAGTGCCTTGCCATTAATCAAGCACAATTTTTATCACCCAAGTTGGATAACTGTGAAGGATGCAACACCTGCTTAGAGTTAAAAAGCATGCCTGCGCCCATGGGCATAGCCAGGATTTTTGTTGGGGCAGGGGCAGGCTTTTGTAGGTGGAGGGAGAACCTTACTGAAGTATTTTTATTGATTTATGGGGGCAGCTGCCCCCTACCTCCATTTGGCTATGCCCATGTCTGTGCCTTACACCTTAGCACCAAACCCTAAGGTGCCCCACTTACCTTTCATGGTGTGAGAGCCACACAGAATTCCATTAGCTGCTCCACTGGAACTGGCCACTCCTGCAAGAACCCTTTGAGGATCTGAAAAACACTGAACTCCATACCTGTTCTGCAATAGTTTGTTCAAGTGGCAACTTTATGACCCTGTCTGCCTCAGTCTTCCAAGATTTCATAGCTCTACTGGCATAAACTCCAGTTCCTTCCAGGTCATTAGGGTACACTCCTGAAAATGTGTCATCTGGTTCTGTGACAACACCATTGGCAGTGCCATGCTGAGTTCTGAAACATGGTGAGCAAGAAAGATCAAACTGAAAAGGAGACAATAGAGCACAAAGGTCCCAACCATGGACATGACTCTAGAGTGCTTAGATGTAAGAGACTTATTGATGGATTGTGGTCTGGTTGTCACATCAAAAGTGGGCAACTGAGTTAACCAAATCAGGAGGCCACTGCCAAATTGCCACTACAAAAGGGAAAACTCCAAAAAGTTAAACCCCTGCTTGAGCCTTTATCAACCCAGTTCTAGGACAATATAGCAGAACACCATTTGTCCTGGGAAATAACCTCAAAGCCAGCTGACCCAACTGCAATCGAGTTCCTTTTCCAGCAACAAATCTTGTCTCCAAAAGGAAATACTATTGTGCTCATACCTTTTTATTTTATCAGACAGCCAATTCCAGCCTCATGTCCCTGGAACCGTGGATTATCTTGTGAGGTTAACTGAGGTCCTCCATTGCATCACAAAATCTATGCAAGAGGGCTTGACCAAGAGCTATCGCTTGACAGGCAGAGTTAAGGTAGCCACTGATTTCTGCAGGTTCTTAAGCATTAACTGATGTATCCTTCCCACAGAAATGGCCCAAAGCCTAAGCTTTGCCAGCAGGAAGACAGGTGGCAGTACTGGTGAAGGGAATCCAATTCAATACCTAGTAAGGTAATCACCAAGCAGGGACCACTGTCTTTTCTTCTGCACTCCCAATTGAGCAGGCAGATAGCAAACTCCTGTATCAAAAGCCAGCACCAGCTTTATTACTTTTCCATTCCTATTTCCCTCTTCCTCCAGTTTTGAGCTGCCAGCAAATGTGTTATAATACTGTTTAGCAACATTAAACTGAGTGCACACTGTCAAGCTTACCTAAGAACAGAACCTGTTGGTACTTTATCCCAGTAATTTGATTTATTCTGTTTACTACATTTCCCCAGTATTGCCAGTATCCCTGAGTTTCACCAGATACATCTGAAGTCAGCTTGATTTCAAATGTACATCTCCAGCACAGAGCCATAGGAAGTTGAAAACCTATATAGTTATCTATCCTTGCCGTTTATTTGATTACATGGTGATTTCCTCTATAATTTATGGGGTCATATTAGAACATTGAAAATTATTGGCCTTTAAAAACCTTTTAAAGAAGTTGAAACTAGAAACTGGCATATGCCTCAGTGAAACCATGTAGAAATATTCTTTTAGCTATGTCCAAATATTTGTAGAAGAAGCTTTACTGATGGTTTTAAGGAAGATACTATTATCTTCCAGATCTTAGTGTGCTTTTACTTTAAAATGACTGCCCTTCCCCCTGAAGCTAATACTGTAGTCAACTGATCTGTCATGCTTATATGAAGATTCTTGTCATGTGTTATAATGGCTATAACGCTCAAGTGAGCTTAACATTGATAAAATATTAATGCCCAGGTACAGTTCTAGTCACATGTGATTATGCATGACTAGTTGCACAATGATGGGAATGCACATTCAGATGTGCATTGAGATGCACATGTGATTGAAAGTAATGCAGCATGCATGGGCAACCATGAGCTGCATGTGTATAGGCATCTTGATTTACACCTTCACTTCCAGCTTCAACAAGTAAGCAGAAGCCCATTTCCACATGTGGCTATTAGGATTGAATTCAGCTGAATTGGATGTATAATATGAAACAGAGGTGGTGATTAGTATTTTCAAATATTTATTAGCATTTGACAGCCATGCTTGCAGTTCTGAGTAAGATCCATTATCTCCTGAATTGACAAATTGGCTCTCAAATTTGAATTTCATGGCAAGGTCCTGAGCCACACCCCCTTTCTTAGATAATGAAACACATGGACATCAATATTTTGGGTTAATGGGATAAATAAGGCCACAACTTTATTGGTGACAGATGTGAGTGGTATTGGCTTAGGCCAGGGATGTTCAACAGGTCGATTGGGATCGACTGGTCGATCCCTGGGAGGTTGCAGTCGATTGCTGTTGATCACGGACTCATTTTCCTTTGCTTTTGCCTAAGAGCACCTGGCCCGCCCCCCTCTTTCCTGCCTGGATTTTCTCCTGATCTCTGTAACGGAAGACAGAGTTTTTGCTGTGTGGCAAAATGCTCCCACAGCACTGGTTGGTGGTTTTTTTTGGCAACTAACCCCCTCCCCCTTAAAAGTACCCCCACAAAATGGACATAAAACGGGGTAGTTCCCACCCTTAAAAAAGCTCAACAACTTTGACCTGAACCCCCCAAAAGGGAGTAGATCACTGCCAGATTTTAATTCTGAAAGTAAATCTCAGTTCCTCTGGAGTTGGCCACCCCTGGCTTAGGCATCGGAAGTGAACCGACTATATCTGACTCCTGCCCGTCATGCAGGTAGTCTCACAATGGTCAACCACCAGTAGGGGAAGCCCTGTTGATGTACATCAACTGCGAGCTCCCCCAGGGTCCCCAATGAGGTCGTAGCATGGCCCTAGCCCATACCTTGGCTTTGGACAGGATCCACACCCAGGATCCCTTTAACGGAATACCCTTAAAGAGGAGGGGAAGGTGAAGGCCACAACCTCCCCTCCCATAAAACAGGTTTACCAATGCCTAACCGCCAAACCTTACAAAGTTGTGATGATTGCTACAAGGCAGGCGAAAACCACATGACTGGTGCCAGTTTGCCATGTGGGAAAATTCCTACCTGGCCCCCTCAACAGGTGACCAACCGTAGTCCATAGCAAGGCCAAGATGGCGAACGCATGAAAATAGAGTGGGAGGGTGGGAGATCCAACGCAGTAGGAGAAAGGAGACAGAGCCCTGGCCGCACGGGGTTTAAATCAGGTAAGCCACGCCCCCAGTCACCCGATTGGTTGGCTGTGGGGCGTGACGAGGCCCGGACTCCCAATGATGCAGGAGGCATCGCCACGCCCCCCTGATGTACATGGGGAGAGCTTGTGGCCAGCCTGCAACTCTGCCCCCCTGGGAAGTGGAGCGGTTTTGCTAAAGTAATTCATCAAATAGTTTGAGGACTATTAGAAACTTTCTATAGTGTGTGTGTGTGTTTGTTTGTTTGTTTGTTTGTTTGTGTGTCTGTCATGTCTCTTTACAATATGTGTCTGTGAGAGAAACTCCCCACCTCTCCCTGGGTGTGATTCCATCCAAAGTTTAGTGGGAACTAGTTTAAACTTTAGTTTTACCCAAATAGCAAGTTCTAACTGCCATGTTGAGTTGTTGATCTGCTGTTTACAAATAAATACATCTATTGAAGTTTCCCTAACTCCTGTTGCTTCCTAGTATTCGCGCAGACATATTGCAAGTTGTCCTCACATAGTGATTACCCTTCCCAACCCACTGGAAGCTACAGTTTCCATTCTCTCTTTTTGCTGTCCTCAGGTGCTGCTCTGTAGTTTCTTGGTCCTTAATACGACGCACAATGAAGATTCATTCAATCACTTATTCATTCATTTCTTGTAAAAAACAAATAAATCTCAAAGCAATTTTGAACAAGGTAAAACAATAAAATCAATATTAAAGCAAATTAAAATTACCTCAACTTTCTAAGCATCTGGGTAGGCTTGTCTAAACAAAAATGTTCTTTGCAGGTGCCAAAAAGAGAACAGTGAAGGTGTCTGCTTGATATCAATAGGCAGGGAATTCCAAACTGTAGGTGCTACTACACTAAACAATTGGACTCTTAAAATGCAGAATTGGTATTGTGCGGTAGCTGTAGGAGTGCCAATTCTGCTGGATCGAAGTGGTTGAGTGGGCACATGTGGAGTAACGCGATCTGTTAGATCTCTGAGCACGGGTTTCTTATGCTGACCAGGCTCACTCCTGGTTAGACCACAATTGCTCATACATGTATAGTACAAGTATTTTAGCTGACCAATCCAATGCCTTCTATCTACAGTGTGCACTGGTTGCAAGTGGTTTTAATAGAAATGCATACTATGTTAAATATCTGCAAAGGAAATAGCCCACCTTGCAGATGAGACTAACTGCACTTTATATTGCTATCTGGTTAGTGGTTTTTTCCTCTGGAAAGTATGGAAAATTAATATTTCTGCATTCTCCTCCAAATCCCTGCCTGCCTGCCTGCAAAAAGGACTGCAGAAATATTTATATTTTAATGGTTTAATAAGATTTGTACTGCTTATGAAGGATGATAGTATTTACTATTTGCTAAGTTGTTCAATAATTTTATCTCAGTGTGCAGTATTTATTTAGCTTTCAGTTTAACTTGCTAATAGCCTGTTAAATTTCTAAATGCAGATTTATTTGGGATTTATACAATAAATTCTACTTTTACAAGTAAAATATAGAATACTGAGGAGACCAGGGAGAATGTTAAAACCTGCATCGCTTGTGAATGACTTGTTTAAATTTTGACCTAATTCTGAGGGAGCATGCACTGGCCTACTTCTTCTCTTACTGAAAACACAAGTAAAGAATATATCTAGTGCACTTCTGCAATATGCTGATTCTATGTGACATGATAAACAAACCTAAAAGCAATTTAGGAAACATTAACATTTTAAAAGTTATACTATTTTAAAAATAAATTCTCCATGGGTCAAGAACATATAGCCTTCATAACAGAAAACACAAATTATAAACCCAGTATCATGATATGGGCTTCAAACTGGATTTGGATTATATATTGATATATTGCCCAGCCTTAATAGGATGCTCCTGCATTTATAAATTTATAAATAATGGAAGCATTTTAGACCATTGCTTTCCTGAAGCTTTTAGTTTGTTTTAGCAGTGTAGCCCATGGCCTTATTGCTGTTTATCAATTCATCAATTGTTTATTAAATCTATATCAATCTGTGGCAATGCAATGGATTATTAAATTAGAATACCAGTGAGAGTCAGGCCACAGCAGTTATAGTTCACAATGTATTAATAAAGCCTATAAACAATTATAATACACCATCAACACATTGGACAAAAGATTCCTGCATTGCAGGGCATTGGACTAGATGACCCTCATGGTCCCTTCCAACTGTACAATTCTATGGCAAGTAGTGATTGGGGGGGGGGGAGAATTAAATTCAGTACTCATTTGAGGATGAACTTATCTAATTCACACTTTCTGAAACAATTTCAGAGCCAAAACTCAGTTATACTTTGAAATACATACCCAAATTTTGTGATGCAGTTTTCTAACCAATATGTGTGTGTGTGTGTGTGTGTGTGTATGAGGAATGTGCATAAAAATGAATGTATTCATTTAAATAACATACAAAAAATCATTACCTTAGAGGAAAGGGCTTGTAGAAATTTGTTCATTAGTCAGAATTGCATAGAAACATGTGCTTATTAGAGGTTGGCACTAAAATGCTGACAAATTTTAAGGATTTTTTTTTTAATGGCAAATTGCTACAGAAGTGTGGAGAACTGAATTTTAGAATGGAAAAATAAGAAATTGGGACACCTGAAATTGAAAGACTCACTCATTCCTAATGGCAAGAAACAGGACCTGGATTACTTAGTTCAATTGAATATTGAAAGAAACAGAACAAAAAAACCTTAGTTTGCATAAAAAGAAAAGACACCTCTTAGCATTCACCCAGCATATTGGAAGAATACGAAGAACCTCCACCTGTTGCGGTGGGGGGGGCACACACCCACACACCTGTTTTTTGGATCTGTGTGTATGGGTAGAGTGAATGATTTACTGAGCACTCAAATTCTAAGCATTTGTCTCATCCCTTGCAGAATGTATATGTTTCAGAAAGGCAGAATATGAAGGATCATTTGAGGCTCACAGATTGAACTGTATCCTGAACTGAACATTATGGTGTCATTAGCCCAAACATCACTTTTCTTGTTGAGACTTATGCCCTCAGCAGAGATAAGAAAATACATACTGGATGCTTGCCCGGAGCTTCTGGAGCTCCTTTGTGTCTTATTTACACTCAACTAAAACTGCATACAGCATTCCTAGCCTCTGATGCCAAACTGAAATAGTTGAGGGGAGGAAAATAGGTCAGTTAACATTCCTCAAGTAGCATTTCCAGTCATGCTTTGTTCCTAGCCATGTTTCTTCCAATGGAGAAATCAGGTGATATTTCATTCATGGTAGTATAATTTCTTTTTTTGTCCTAAATACCAATGACGGATGAAAAATCAATGACTTGAAGGCCTGCAGTATTAAGCAGTAACTGGCTTGCAGGAGCCCTTTATTTCATTCTGGGTATGTGGTGGATCTGTGATGATGGAGAGGCAAACTGAGTGGTTCAAGGTGTGGGACTGGATGGGATATTCCCTTCTGGCCCTTCCCAACTTTGTGGTTCTCATTTTCATTTATTTTGTGTCTCCTCCTGTGTGGCTTGTATGCCTATAAGCATATTGCTTCAAGTGCAGGATTTACAGAGGGCAGAAACAACGTTTACAGACACATTACGCGTTTAGCATATTATTTTCCTTATATAACCAATCTTTAGACCCTAGCCTAGCCTATTTTTCTACAATGATAAGCCCACTGAGGATGGAACTTTACTGTCTGAAGCTAGTCCACCTCTCCCTTAAGATCTTGAGGGGTGTACGGTTCAATTTTCATGGATGATTCATCAGGAACTAATACACAGCTGTGTAGTGATGTGGTGAGATGTAATATATAAGAGCACAATTTAATGCTGGTCAATGAAGCACTTCTTCCTACAAGCCAGGAGCATTGGGACTACATCTCAATTTTACTTCCTCCTGTTCCAGGAGTTTCAAGGTCTAAATGGAGGACAGCTGTACAAGTTTGTTGTTGTTTGATTTATGGGGCTGCCCATAAATAAATAAAAGGATTAAGCTCTTGGACAGCCTTATGCTGAACCTGCTTTTACTGGTTGGTTTGTATCTCTGGAGTTTTATATAAAACAAGGAGCTGCAACAAAATGTTGCAGTCCGGAGTGCTGCTCCTGAGCATTCTTACATTCTTACTTTCTGCTTGCTGCTTCTGACTGACAGCTTATGCAAAACACTACTAAACCTTAGATTACAGGCTACAGACACAGCCAAAGGGTGCATAACTAAAAAAAAAAGTATTGAAATTTTTATTTGATGTCATTTTATCCTGAAGCACAGTCTGGAGAACAGTTTGAATGACAGTGTTGGGATAAGTTGTCTGTTTTTAGCAACTTATCAAATATAAATATTATCAAATTAGTCAAAGCCAATTTGACAATATTGGCTGCTTGCATTAAAAAGTAAAGACTTGTTTATTATTATAGTACTTTCCTTGTTAAAGTGGGGTGTGTGTGTGTGTGTGTGTGTGTGTGTGTGTGCATTGACCAATCTCACTATGCTTTATAAAACACATTTGTTAGGCTTGCTTATGCAGACCAAAGCCGACAGACATAAGACTTCCTATTCTGTCTTGAAATATTACATGCATAGCAGTTAATCTTAGTATCCTTTATTTTACTAGTCTGATCACTTTAAGAATGAGTATATAAAATTGATATGCATAGTATTTTAATCTTATCAATGCCATAATTTCTAATTTAAAATATTGTTGTAAATATGTACAGAATCTGGGACTGCTTAACATTTAGCCCCCAAAATGCTGCAATAAATTACTGTATTTTTCCGTGTATAAGACTATTTCTCCCTAAATTTTTGAAGTTTAAAATAAGGGGTCGTCTTATATGCGGATAGTGCAAAGTGCATTTTCTTTATTTTGAGTCCCCCAAAATAGGGGGCATCTTATACACAGAAAAATTCGGTATATATTTGTCTCAGCATCTGGAGAATGCATTTAATGATGTTGTTTCAGTTAATATGTGTCAATACTAAAAAGTAACTTTTATAATTCCCCCACCCCGATTCTTAAAACACACACACAAACCAATTCCTTAAGGGTAACATTACTATCTGCTTCTAAGGCTGCTTCTCAGTATTCTTATGGACAATTGTATACAGTTCTTAAGATTTATGTTCATAATTTAACTGCAATTATAGTATGGATAGAAGGCAGCGAGAATTTTTTTTTTGTTTACCATCAGTTGCCAGGCTGTTTGCTGCAACTTTTGTGTCCATTGAAAACATGATAGGAAAAGGTATTTAGTGTTCACTGTGCCATATTCGAATACACCCACACCCACACCCTTCTTCAATTCACTGGGATATAATACTTGAAAATATTCGTGTGCTGCAATGGAAGCCTCCAAAGTGATTACAGAGTTAGTTAGTTGCCAAAGGGAGTGGTTGTGACATGTGTTTAGATCTGGAAAACATCTTTCACATGAACAAAATCAAATGTCAGAATTGATTGCTGATCATAGACCCTCACTCTGAATTAGCCATTTGGGAAGCAAACATCTGTCTTGGACAAAATTTGTTGCAAATGTATAGTTTGTGAGGCAAGAAACAGCAGCTGTGAAATATATTTTTTGTGTGTGTGTTTTAGAAGTGATTAGCAAATAATACTGTGTTTCATGTTTCATTCTTCTGGATGGTTCTACTCTCTCTCTCCATAGGGGCATTCAAAGTTGTATACACATCTGGTTCAGAAGAAATTCTTTTATTTTTTTGCAAGGTAGTCTGAAACAGCAAATATTTGGGGTGTGGTGGTGGGATGCAGCTTTCTAGATTTATTATTATTATTATTATTATTATTATTATTATTATTATTATTATTATTAATACCCCACCAGTCTGGCTGGGCTTCCCCAGTCTGGGCGGCTTCCAAAAAAAATTAAAATTAAAATACTGTAATACATCAAACATTAAAAGCTTCCCTAAACAGGGCTGCCTTCAGATGGTAGTTGTTGTTCTCTTTGACATCTGGTGGGAGGGCGAGAAGGCCCTCTGCCTGGTTCCCTGTAACTTGGCTTTTCGCAGTGTGGGAACCTCCAGAAGGCCCTCGGTGCTGGACCTCAGTGTCCAAGTAGAACGATGGGGTTGGAGCCTAATGCACGCTGCCACCAGATTTTATTCATGGTATTGTTTCATGGTATTGTTTCAAGTCTGCAGTTGCCTACTATCTACTTTGTTATCTTGCTCACATAGATGAAATGTAGAAAAATTGTTGAAGTGTCGGGTGTACTGCAGGATGTACTGCAGAGAGACGCATGCTCCTCCTATGTAGTTTTTAAAAAGAAGACTGTAAGATGTAGCTATGCGCTGCTGTAGGAAAATAGTAGTGTACAGCTAAGGAGAAGGATGCCTATCCAATTGGCTAGTCCTAAGAATGACAATTCAGACTGAGAACTGCTCCTGTTGAAATATCAGGTTGTTGGTATTTATACAATATACGTACAATCAAAGCACATTGCTTCCAGAAAGAATCCTGGGAACTGTACTCCCAAGCTGCAATTATTATATTCCCAACACACTTTACAATTAAAATTAATAATCCATTAAGGACAGTTTCCAGGATTCTTCACATAAAGTAATGTGCTTTAAATGTATTGTGTGTACATAGCCATTGTCTCCCTTCTTGGTTTAAAAATACCCTATTTTTCGCTCTATAAGACGCACTTTCCCCCTCCTAAAAAGTAAGGGGAAATTTGTGTGTGTCTTATGGAGTGAATGGAGGCTGCTTGGCTAAGCCAGAGCCCAGAACAGCAAGAGGGATCACTGCGCAGCACTCCCTCTTGCTGTTCTAACTTAGCCGTGTGAAGCCTCCTCAGGGCAGCTGCCCTGAGGAGGCTTCGCACGGCTATCTCTGGCTTTTGCGGGGGGTGGGGGAAGGGACAGAGGGGCTTCCCCCACCTCCCGCAAAAGCCCACAAGAGCCGCATTCTCTTTAAAGAGCCGTGCGGAGCATGTGTGCAGCTCTTGGGGGCTTCTCCCTCCTTGGGGAAAAGCCTGCTCCGCGTGGCTCGTGAAAGAGAGTGCTGAGCAGAGCCTTGGATGCATACAGGCTCTGCTCAGCGCTCCCTTTAAAGAATATTTTTTTTCTTACATTCCCCCTCTAAAAACTAGGTGTGTCTTATGGTCAGGTGTCTCTTATGGAGCTAAAAATACGGTAGATAGATGATGGCAGGAATCACCGTCCTAGGACCAGAAATATTGAAGGCTAGAATCTCAAGGGAGGTGAGGAAACTTCTCTGATTTCTGGGCTGTATGAAGAAACTGTATGTACTGGAGTGTCAAGTCCCACCACAGCACGTGTGGGAAACTTCTAAGAGTTCCTGTGCTTCTGCTTATAATCCCGATTCCATATTTCTCTCCCTATTTCCCCTTGATTCTTTTTTTTATTATTAATATTTTTATTGCTTTTTCCAAGGTCAGATACATCGTCAATAATCCAGCAAAAGCAATTTTACAGAAAGGAAGAAAAGAAAGATTATAAAAAGAAAAAAAATTCATATTTTACAAACAGTTTTTCATGATCCACTGGACTTCCTCGCATCCTCCACCCCCTGCATCCTTTACAATAAAGAAAAATAACAGCAAATTGATACCTTGTTTCATGCGTTTTTGTGCTTTCATCTAATTGTGTTTTAGATTTAGGGTATTTGTTATTAGCTCACTTTTCCAACGGTCCTAAGAATAAAAACTTTACTCTAAACTTTAGTCATTTCCCAGTCATAACTTAGTTTCCACCATAATCAAAATTTGATTTCTGAAGCTTGTTGTCCCAAAATTTAGCAAATTCTCAACATTCATATAACTTATAATATTTTTGTAAATAGTCCTTAAATTTTTTCCAGTCCTCTTCCACTGCCTCTTCTCCCAGGTCTCGGATTCTGCCAGTCATTTCGGCCAATTCCATGTAGTCCATCAGTTGCGTATGCCACTCTTCCAGCGTGGGTAGCTCCTGTGCCTTCCAATATTTGGCTAAAAGAATTCTTGCTGCTGTAGTTGCATATAAAAAGAAAGTTCTATCCTTCTTTAACACTCTCTGGCCCACAATGCCCAGGAGGAAGGTCTCTGGTTTCTTGTGAAAGGTATACTTAAATACCTTTTTCAACTCATTATAAACCATTTCCCAGAAGGCCTTCACCCTCGGGCATGTCCACCAGAGGTGAAAGAATGTTCCTTCGGCCTCCTTACACTTCCAACACTTATTATCAGACAAATGATATATCTTTGCAAGTTTGACTGGGGTCATGTACCACCTGTATATCATTTTCATAATGTTTTCTTTCAAGGCATTACATGCCGTGAATTTCATACCGGTGTTCCATAACCTTTCCCAGTCTTCAAACATAATGTTGTACCCAATATCTTGAGCCCATTTTATCATGGCTGATTTAACTATCTCGTCTTGTGTGTTCCATTTAAGCAGCAAGTTATACATTCTTGAAAGCACTTTCGTCTTAGGTTCAAGTAGTTCTGTCTCTAATTTCGATTTTTCCACCTGGAAACCAATCTTTTTATCTTTTTTAAAAGTCTCTTGAATTTGGGCATAATGTAACCAGTCTCACACCTTATCTTTTATTTTTTCTAAACTCTGCAACCTCCAGTTGTCTCCAACTTTTTCTATTATCTCCCAGTATTTTGCCCAGCCACTCTCCATATTAAGTAGTTTGGGGGCCTTAGCCTCCGTTGGTGATAGCCACCTCGGCGTCTTATTTTCAAGTAAGTCCTTATATTTAGTCCAGACAATAAACAAAGCTTTCCTGACAATATGGTTCTTAAACAGTTTGTGAACCTTTACCTTGTCGTACCACAAGTATGCATGCCATCCAAAAGCGTTGTTAAACCCTTCCAGATCTAGGACATCAGTGTTTTCTAGCAAAAACCAATCCTTCATCCAGCAGAAGGATGCTGCCTCATAATATAACCTTAAGTCCGGCAGGGCAAATCCCCCTCTTTCTTTTGCATCTGTTAATATTTTGAGTTTTATCCGGGGCTTTTTGCCCTGCCAGACGAATTTCGTAATGTCCTTCTGCCACTTTCCAAAACACTCCACTCTGTCCACGACCTGCAGGGTTTGAAACAAAAATAACATCTTTGGCAGTACATTCATCTTTACAGCTGCAATTCTTCCCAACAAGGAAAGTTTTAATCTTGACCAGATTTCTAAATCCTTTTTAATTTCTGTCCAACATTTTTCATAGTTGTCTTTAAATAAGTTCAAATTTTTCCCAGCCAAATTAACCCCCAGGTATTTCACTTTTTTAGCCACAATTAACTCCGTTTCCTTCTGGAACCCATCTATTTCTAAAGAAGTCAGGTTTTTCGCCAAGACCTTTGTTTTTTGTTTATTCAGCCTGAATCCCGCCACCTGACCAAACTCATAGATTAATTCTAAAGCTCTTTTTGTACTAGACTCTGGCTCCTGTAATGTTAAAACTAGGTCATCTGCAAAAGCTTTCAGTTTGTATTGTTTTCCTCCGACCTGTATTCCTTCCACCAGCTGATCCTTCCTGATCATATTCAGCAATACCTCCAGGACAGAAATAAATAGCAGAGGTGATAAGGGGCACCCCTGTCGTGTTCCTTTTTCAATTCTAAACTCTTCTGTCACCACATTGTTCACTATTAATTTAGCCTTTTGCTCTGAATAGATTGCTTCTATACCATTTTGAAACGCCCTTCCCACTCCCATCCCTTCCAAATTCCTCTTCATAAATTTCCAATATATATTGTCAAAGGCCTTCTCTGCGTCTATAAATATTAACACTGCTTTCGTATTCATATTTGTCTGCAATAATTCCAAAACATCAATAATATTCCTGGTGTTGTCAGACAAATGTCTACCGGGGAGAAAGCCTGCTTGATCTTTATGAATTACTTCATTTAAAACTTTTTTAAATCTACTTGCCAAGATATCAGCAAAAATTTTATAATCCACATTCAGGAGTGAGATGGGACGATAATTATTAAGTTGAGTCTTTTCAGATTCCAATTTTGGTATCAAGGTGATGAATGCTTCTTTCCACGATTCCGGCGCCCCCTTCCCCTCCATAATTTGATTACATACCTCCATTAATGGCTGGGTCAAATAGTCTTTTAAAACCTTATAATACTTGGAGGTAAGTCCATCTGGGCCTGGGGATTTGCCTAATTGCATCTTCTGAATGGCACTTTCAATTTCCTGTTGTGTTATTCTATAGTTCAGGGTTGTTTGTTTATCTTGAGATAATTTTTCCAGTCCATTACTTTTTATAAATTGATTTATCTCAGCCTCTACCTGTGGACCTTGGGTAAACAATTTTTTAAAATATCTCTGGAAACACTTTCTAATTTCTTCTGGTTTCTGAATGCTTTCTCCATCAACCTCCAGATTGGTAATAAAGTTCAATTTATGTCTCTTTTTCAACTGCCATGCTAATAATTTTCCACATTTATTTGCTGATTCAAACGATCTTTGTCTCATTTGTTTAATTTTCCATTCAACTTCTTGATTTATCAGTTTTGCATATTGTGCTTGGTGAAACTTAATTTCTCTTAACACTTCTTTTGACTTTGGATTAAGTCTAAGCTTCTTTTCACCATCTCTTATCTTCTCTAATATCTTATCTTTTTTCCCATTCCAGAGTTTTTTCTTAATAGAATTTTGTTGAATCAGAAACCCCCTCATAACTGCTTTGCTCGCGTCCCAGATTGTTTTCTTATCCACCGAAGTATTCAAATTAATTTCAAAATAATCCTTCAACGTTTTTTGGGCCTTCTTCACAATCTCCTGATCTCTAAACAAAGTGTCATTCATTCTCCATCTGAAGGATCCAGCCGGCGTGAGTCTCAAATCCATTTTCAAGGCGTTATGGTCGGAGCAAGTTTTAGGGCAGATCTCTATTTTTTTAGTCTTAGGTGCCAGTCCTCTAGTTATCCAGATTTGGTCGATTCTTGTCCATGAAAGGTGGGCCTCAGAAAAAAATGTCCCTTCTTTACCTAGTGGGTTTTTTGTCCTCCAGATGTCAATCAAGTCCATATTGTCTGTCAGTTCAAAGAAGGTTTTAGGTAGTCTACCATCTTTAGACAAATTTTGGTTTTGTGACTTATCCATGTGGGTGGAGACAATCCCATTCATATCTCCCATCAAAATGATGTTAGTATAGTCTATATGATCCAGCATTATCTCATGCAGCTTTTTGTAAAATTCCGATTTCCCCTCATTTGGTGCATATATTCCTACTACCAAAAATTTTTCTCCTTGTATTTGTATTTCAATCGCCAAGATTCTTCCTTGTTCATCTTTAAATATAAACTTTGGTGCTAGGTTCTCCTTTGCATAGATCACTACTCCTCTTTTCTTAACTTTGTCTGAAGAGACAAATTCTTGGCCTAGTCTTTTATTAATTAAAACTCTCCTATGGAGCCTAGTCACATGTGTTTCTTGTAAACAAATAATGTCCAATTGTTCCTTTCTCAATATATGAAAGATCTTTTTTTCTTTTCTCAGGGGAATTTGCACCATGAATGTTCCAACTAAGTAGCTGCAGAGACATCTTGAATCAATTTGTCAACCAATAGGGGTGTCTTTCTTGTCATCAATGTCTGGAGGTGGGAACGGTGTTGAGCCAGGCGGAGGTGGTGGCCAGGCACCTGCTACTCCTTTCCGAAGGTCCTTCCCGTAATCGTTCAGGAACTTTTCTTGGTCCTCTGCTGATCTGATTCTCACTTTTTTCCCTTTGATACTGAAGGATAGTCCTTGAGGGAATTCCCACCTATAAGGAATTGTGTTATTTCTCAATAGGCTTGCGAGGTCTTTATATATGGTTCTTAAATCCAACAATTGTTTCGGTATGTCTCTGAAGATTTCTGCTGTCCTTCCCTGGATCACCAATGTATTTTTAAAATGAAGGCCAAGTATGTTATCTTTTTCTTGCTTGGATCTCAAAATGACCAAGCAATCTCTTGGTTTGTCCTTCTTAGCCACTCTTCCCAGCCTAAAAGCGGTGACGATTTTAAAGTCCTTGTCTTCTGCAATGCCCCAGAACTTTGATATTTCTGCCGTCAAGTAGCCGATCAAATCTTCTTTCTCAAGTTCTGGTATATTCCTAAGCCTAAGGTTGCTTTCCCGGTTTTTCAATTCTGCCATGGACAGATAGGCTTGCTGTTCGTTGATCTGTCTGCTCAGTGGTCTTACTTCTCCTCTTACTTCCTCTATTCTCTTTATTTTGTTCTGTTTTTAAATTTGCTTCTTCAGCTAGTTTACGATTGCCTGTATGTTTTGAGTAACTTGGTCAGTCAATTTGTTAATTGTAGCTGTCACTTGGTCAAACTTAGACGCCTGTTCATCTGCTTTTTTATTTAAAGCAGCCAGCTGGTCCAATATTTCTTTAGATACTGGGTCCAGCCCTCCTGCAGCCATGTCCCTAAAAGCTGGCTGTTTAGGTTCTCCTTCTTGCAGACCTGTGACAATTGGAACAGATGATCTGCGAGGCTGCACAGGCAAAGTTGATTGCAATAGCTCAGTTTGTTTTGCTTTTTTGGCAGCTCTTGTTTTTGCGGCACCGCTCATTCCACAGCTGTCCATGTATCAAGGTCAAATTGTAAATCCCATGGGAAAGACAAACCGAAACATAAACATCCAGGCAGAAGACTTGCAAAAACAATCAGCAGTTCCCAGAGACTAGGTATTCCACAATCCAGTAGGGGGAGCTCCCCAAAAGTTAGGAAGAAAAAAGTAGAAAGATTCCACCATTAAGTTCCCAAATTTGAAAATTAAAGAGGAACAAAAACCAAGGGGTAAAGCCTTCAAAAGTTCACTTTAAACTTGCAGAGAATAAATGTTCTTAACAGTGGTGCATGCAACAGTTCCTTATTTGTAGCCTCAAAAGTAGCCCCAATGTAGCATTAAAACTTTATACACAGTTACCACAATCTGGTGATTCTTTTGTATCCAGACAGTCCGGGAGCTGGGTTTTGAAACTTTGTAATCCACAATAAAAAAGGGAAAGAGGTCGCAGTCTATATCCACTTATAAGGAAAAGATTATTGACTTTTATATACTTCAATCCGAATTTGCAAGGTATACTCCAACTTCTTTTAAAGCCCCTCTCAGCGCTTCAGCTTTATAGCTCTTTGCTTGGTATTTTAAACAGAGCCGGAAGACGGACTTCCTTTTTAACGTCTCCCGCTTTCAGCCGAATTTCAGAAATTTAAATTCACAAATCTCAAGGATCTTACTCACGAGTATGTTGTTTCAAGTCGAATGTTCAAGGAAGAAAGGTCAGCGCTCATCAGCAGCAGCCGCGCGGCTTCACTTCCGCGGAAAGAGCGATGAACTCACAGCACCGCTACCCCCTCCACGTTCCGGAGCCCCTTACGGGGTCCCTTCTTCGTTTCCGAGGTCGCTCTTGGTGCCCGCCGAGTCCCACGACCACAGGCTCACTCTACCTGTGGTTTTTCTTAGCGGGTCTCCGCTTTGCCGTAGCGGACGACCCTTTTCCGCGGAGCCCCTCTTCACTGCGCGAAGAGGACCGCCATTGCTGTTTCGCGCCGCCTCCGGAAGTCCCCCCCTTGATTCTTTTTTGAAAGGGAGTGATAGCTGTCATAACTTACCTACATGAATGCTCCTAATGTTGCTGTTTAGACAGTTCTTAACCTTAATTCAAACATACATTTAATTCCAGTATTTCTTCATAATTTATATTTTTTTGTGATAGGTTTATATTCACTGTACTAGACAGCTTCTGTAAAAATTGAATAAATCTGCTGTGATAGGCAGTAGGGTAACATGTCAAATAAAAATAAACTCTTGGAACTGGCTGGATATATGTAGTAAAATAGAAATTGCTAAAGGAAAACCATCACTTGTGTATGAGAAAGGTAGCTGTCAGACACTGAGAGTGTTCTGCTTTGTATCACTTTAAGGTCTCCATCTTTGAGGAGGCTTTATGTGTACCTATATGATTGTGTGTTTTATCCAATAAGCTGATGGTATAGAGGCATCTGACCAAGGGACAGGGCTGAGGCTGGTCAACAGACTCTTGGGCTGTTATTGTTGGGTTGGGTTGTTGTTGTTAATATTATCATTATATCTTTATTTTTAGTTACTGTGGTTTACATGGAAATTGTTCAGTTTGGTTGTGTACTATATATGTGTGTGTTTGTGTGTGTGTGTCTACTTATGCTACATTTGTAGCATAAGCATTATAATCATAGCATATCCCATGCATAATATCCCACATGAGACTCTTCATCTCAAGATCATTGGTTAAGCCCCATATTAGGCAAAAGATTCCTGCATTGCAGGGGGTTGGACCAGATGGGAGAGTATCATGGGAGAGTTCCAAACCAGCCTGCTCTGCTAGATTCCTGTTTGCAGTGAGGTGTTTTTTAAAGTGCCAGCAAGAGCAAAAAGGCACAGTACACTGTACCTCCTTTAAAATGCCACAGTACATTGTACCTCCTTATCCAGGTACATGTATAGATTAGCCCAAAGTATGCTGGCAGGAAATAGAAATGTAACCAGGATAAGGTAATACAGTGACTAGCCACAGAGAAGAGAGCAAATACAGGAGCTAATAAGGCTTGAGGACAGGCTTTATCAGCGTCCAGTATAATAAATTTGTAATAGTGCCCCTCTCCCCTCCCCATGAAGGTCCTTGTGTGTGTTTTTTTAAAAAAAGATGAATTTACCTTAGGTACATTAGATCCTCTTTTCAGCTCCTTCTGTTTCTGTCTTCCTGACTTGCATTTACAGCATAACCAGAGGCATGATAAAATGACATGTATTAACATAAGTGACAAGTGTTTCCAGCTGGTTGAAAAGGTCTCTACCTTAGGTGTGTGTTTTGTATCATTTTTAAACATATTTGCAATTCCCTTTTCTACTGTTTGAGATACTATACGACTTAGACTGTGTGTGTGTCCCAAAATAAGTTGTATGCTGGAGGACCATGATAGAAGTAGTATTATGAATGTCTCACAGGGAATAAGAAATACTTGTGTACAGTTCATGCAGATGCTAATGTTAAGAAAACAAGCAGATGTTTACCAGTTTCTAAACCTCTTACTAGGTCAAATCTGTGCAGCATTGCTTATCCCAATTAGCAGACCATGTCCAAAAGATCTAGCTAAGGGTTTTTCCGTAACAAAACATATCGCAAATATGATTTATTTGGAATGCTGCAAGCTAGCACCTTTTACAGTAGCTTGAACATTGTAAGCACAAGGTTTTTGTTATTAAGAAAAACATTTTCCATAATAGTCATCTTGTAATCTGTTTTAATTTTTGTGCGGCTTTTATTGCATTATAATGGTTGCAATCCGCTTTGATTTTTTTAAATGAATTGCAGTATACAGATATTTTTATAAATAAATGAAGCTTTCCTGAAAGGCTCTCTTCTGTGTGCTGTAAGCATATGTTCACATGCAAAATTGTAATATGTATTCAAGAGTTTATTTGAAAATAGATTTTTATTGCCTTTGCCCCAGGTGTTCTTAATTTCCAACTGATATTTTTGCAACATATGAAGAATGCGGGTCAAATAGAAAAGAGAGATTAATCTGTGTTCTCGAAAGCCATTAGAGCAGGGGTCAGCAAACTTTTTCAGCAGGGGACCACTTCACTGTCCCTCAGACCTTGTGGCGGGCTGGACTATATTTTTTTTTGGGGGGGGGGAATGAATGAATTTCTATGCCCCACAAATAACCCAGAGATGCATTTTAAATAAAAGCACACATTCTACTCATGTAAAAACACCAGGCATGCAGGCCTCACAAATAATCCAGAGATTCATTTTAAATGAAAGGACACATTCTACTCATGTAAAAACATGCTGATTCCTGGACCGCCCGCAGGCCGGATTTAGAAGGCAATTGGGCCGGATCCAGCCCCTGGGCCTTAGTTTGCCTACCCATGCATTAGTGCTCTGTGGCTATCCCTCCCTCCCTCCCTCCCTCCCTCCCTTCCATTTGATGTTATGGCAGGATAATCTGATGTGCCTTATGACGTGTACAGTTCCCTTTATGTCCCTAAGTGGGTTATTGAGATTGGAATCCATCTAAAACTAGAATCGAAATGCCATGCAAAGTGAGTATAATTTTGCTTGAGCTAGCCATACCACATGAATGAATTTGCCCTGCAGCTGGGAGCCACCTCTCAGTGAAGTTTAATGTAGTCACCATTCACCAGTTGACATATCTGTTTCATCCCATAGACACTTTATTTTAGAAAGCTTCCTTAAAGTATCCAAGATCTTGGAAATAAAGAATTGCTGTTTTGGCTTTTTTATGATGCTACAATAGGGGTTTTTTTTTCTGACAGAGCTTTGTTGCTTGAATATATAATGAAGTTATGAACCTAGGTTTTGCATGTGTCGGTTGCTATGAAACCAATCATTATTTTACAAGTAGAACACTGATTTTCACAAATCTAGCTCCTCTTCCTATTACATTCTGAAGTAGCAAAAATTAAATAGCTTTTCTGGTTAGCTAATACCCAAAATGAAAAGAACAATAGAAAAAAAGAATTCTGTTCACTTTCAGTTTTTAACAGTTGATTTGTTGTTCAATCAATATATAATCTCTCTCTCTATACAGATCAGATAATTTATTGATCAGATAATTTATTGGTTTTAGCATTTTCATGTTACCTATTTTCCACAGTTTTCGCCACTCATGTAGAAAAAATGCTGGTTAGGCCCCACACTGTGTTTTAGGTTGGACTGTGGGCTTTGCAGCCTAGGGTGTGGAATCTTTTTGATATTTGCCCTTTTGTGTATACACATATTACATACATATGGTGTTAACATTGCCTTAGCATGTAACAGCCTATTTGGGTAGCTGTCACTATTGCTGGAATGATGTGTGGCTTAGTGATGAAGGTGCATATTGTTGACCAGATATGCTTCCAAGTCTTTGTTCAGTGGTCTGAAATATTCAAATTATGGGGAGAAAGGTAGGGAGTCATTTGTGAATCTTGCCCTATGACTTCTGCCTTTAATCGATTATGCTCTACTCCTGGTACCTTCTGTAAAAAACAAACAAACAAACAAACAAACAAACAAACACTGCTAAGGGGGCCATCACAAAAAGTAAGGGGCCTGGGGCTCCTCTGGTCTCCATCTTGTAATCTGAGCTCCAGTTGTTTGCTTCCAACTTTCTTTTATTGACAAAATGGTACTTTCTGTTGCAATCTGCAATAATTTGATAAATTACTTTGAAACTGTGCCCATTCTAACTAAAGTGAGTTCATGGCTAATGCCAGTGTTATCTATTTCTGGTTTCTAACATGTCACCTAGAAATTGTATGGGTCTGCTTCCATTTCTATAAAGAAAGAGTAAGAAAATATATTCGTTTTTGCATTGAATCATGTGATGTTTTGCTACCCCATTATGAGACTTAGCAGTAGAAGTTACAAATAGCGATTTAACATTGAATCTGAATGAAATAAGTCTAAATGTTACTATTTGTATGGTAATTTATAGCTGTAATTTACATAGATCTATAATTTTGTGGTATCTCAATGAAAGCGTTTGATTCTGCAAGATTCTTGACTTCCTACTTAAGCAAAAGAAATCAAAACCTGACTTTTATGGAGCAAGTACCTCTTGCTAAAATAGCAAGATTAAATTTGCAGTTAGTTCAAATGAATAGTTTTTGACTTTCAGGGTGAACTATATTATTCAGATCTAAGAACTCAGTAAAACAAAAACAGCCCCTACGCCTTCATTCAGTTCCCAGGCTGTGATCTATGTTGGATTGGATCAACACACACAAATATGGCTTAAAAGGTAAAGGTAAAGGTACCCCTGCCCGTATGGGCCAGTCGTGTCCGACTGTGGTTGCGTGCCCATCTCGCTTAAGAGGCCGGGGGCCAGCGCTGTCCGGAGACACTTCCGGGTCATGTGGCCAGCATGACAAGCTGCATCTGGCGAGCCAGCGCAACACACGGAAACGCCGTTTACCTTCCCGCTAGTAAGCGGTCCCTATTTATCTACTTGCACCCGGGGGTGCTTTCGAACTGCTAGGTTGGCAGGCGCTGGGACTGAGCAACGGGAGCGCACCCCGCCACGGAGATTCGAACCACCGACCTGATGATAGGCAAGTCCTAGGCGCTGAGGTTTTACCCACAGTGCCACCTGCGTCCCTAGATATGGCTTAAGAAGGGGCTATTCTGTAAATTGCCCTGATTATTCTGTAAACTGCCCTGAGACCTGTGGGTATAGGGTGGTATATAAATTCTAATTCTAATAATAATAATGCTTAATAATAAAAAATTAAAAATACTGACTTTTTCAGTTTTGACAGCTCTGGCCACCTAGATAAGTAGTGTTTTCAAAGGTTATTGCACCACTTAACTTATTTGGTGAGTGTATGCATGTGCAGGGCTAATTTATTTTAAACTGTCAGTTGAATTCGCATCAATGAGTATATCATTAAAAATATAAGTTTGGATACAGAGTTCTGTGAATGTAATTTTTCTAAAGCAGTGGGCCTTTCTTAGCACCCCTTCCAGACTGTGGTTCCCTGTAAATCCTCTCAAGAATGCCAAGGGACCCTCCAGAATGGCATGGCATGTGTCAGATGGAGCTGCATTCAAGGATGGGAATTGGTGAGAATTAGGCATCCTAACACATAGTATTCTTGTGAATCATGCACTATCAAATACTTCTGGGCAGCAGTCATAAGCTTTGCAGTATTGTGGTCCCCTGGATACTGGAACTACTGTACAACATTTGCCTGGTCATGTAAGATATATTATTTGGGTATGCAGTAACCAACTTGTTGGGTATATCTGCAGGGGTGTGGCTGCCTGTGCTGGTGCTAGCAGAGAGAGTGTGTGTGTGTGTGTGTGTGTGTGTGTGTGTGTGTGTGTGTGAGAGAGAGAGAGAGAGAGAGAGAGAGAGAGAGAGAGAGAGAGAGAGAGACTGAAGCATTGTTATGGTTTACAGAAATACTTCATAAATGTAAAAATTTAAAATTATCTCTCTCACACATTTCCCTCCCTTAGTTCCTTCGTATCCTTCTCCTAACAGCATTCCATATCTCCACCTCAACCTTTTGTCTATGAACTACCAAAAAAGAATCTGGAGGCCATTAGTTTGTTGCATTCCAATCTCTGATATTTCCAAAGTATTTGAAAATTAAGTCCAGATACTTTCTCAGGTCTCTTGTATTTTTGTTAAAGAAATAGATTATTCTTATACAGACTGTACTGACATTTATATGAACAAGGAGCAACTTGCAGGCTTATGTTTTATCTTCCATCTTGTTGATAAGCTACCAGTGCTACTCAAGAAGTAAATACCATATATTCTTTACATAGGAACCAAATTATTGACAAGCCCAATATTGGCTGTAGAAAAGAGAAATCATAAATTGTGATTAATTTATCATATATCATTCAAGACACCACACCTCAGTGGAGAATAATGTTACATTACCCACACAAGGTATTAAAATGGCAATGGGAGCCATGCCAATTAAGCCATGCTTTGATTCAGTTTTCCCACATTCTTTATTTTCTTACATTTCTATCCGCTCTTCCTTCCATCATGAAAGCCAAGGCAGCGTACACGGTGGTCACCCATCCTGGCACTGACCAGGCCCAGATCAGCTTAGCTTCAGCAGAGTGGTAGTTTAGCATATATTCATTCAGACTAGCATATATTGTACAAAGGTTGGTACTTCAAGATGTATTCCATAATGTGGCCTAGGTCTTATGCTTCTAACATCTGGATTTTAACTGATAAATGTCTACTGGTATTTACAATTGAACTTTATAATTGTGGGGATTTTATGCTTGTTACCACATTGGGAGAAAGATCATTTGCACTTACTGTGGATAGGGTGTTCATGCCATTTCTTTAGCAAAAGTGTTCTGTAGTATAGTTGTTTAGGGTATTAAGTCAGCTGGGAGCCCTAGTGTAGTTCCCCAAAAGCGACTCCATGCCCCTAAGAAAGGCATGAAATAAGACCACAAAATAAGTATTGTGGTATCTTAGAAATGAATTAAATTTATTATGGAATAAGCTTTTGTGGATTACAAAGAAATACTCAGAGCATGTGCAGCTCCACAAACAAGCTCAGCAGAAAACAAGTTAAAGTACAAGCAGTGGGAATTTTAATGCTGCTGCTGTATGATGTTTGATGATTTTATGGCTTGTATTTGCTGGTTGGTTTTGTATTTTGAATTCTATAGTTTTGTTTTATGGTTTACCATGAAATAATATATAATATCCTTGTGAGCACCAGCAGGAAGCCTAATTTATTTCATGAATAATGTTTAACTCCAAGTAAAACATACCAAAAGCAGCGCACTTTAGAGGCAGCAGTCTTGCAGAGTGAATGAAATAATGTGGACACAGACGAAAGATGCACACACTTAGCAGTATTTAAGCAAACGTATCCTACTGTACATACAGTGCATGGACCAGCGTCTTCCACACACTTTCCTCTGCCTTCAGTGGCAGCTCTATGCTAGCAGCAGCAAGTTGCTCCTCTTTTTGCTACTGCTCTGGGAGATCCACTTTCACGTGCCAGGTGGAGGTGGCCAGCTGGTTACCAGCATGGCAGTGAAGTCCACAATGATAGGCAGCTACAACAGTACACAAGACTGAGGCAGCAGTGAGAGCGAAAGCATAGCATTGGTGCGCTATGCTTTTTGAGCATGGCTGCTGCCTGCAGCCACTTCCTCCTGTATTTGCTTCTGCCCACTCTGCAACATCTTTCTGACTGTGTGGTGTGCATGTGTGTGTGTGCCCCATGCCTGCTGCCTTGTCCTTAATGATTATGAGAAGCAGCTGTGGGGTGTGTATGTGTGTGTGCTCTGACATCATTGTTGCCATTGATGATGCTGTCAGTGCTGGTTCCCAACCAACCTAGTCATGTGTTGCTTCTGCCAGCAGGGCAAACGGGCCCTTTGCAGCTATGGCCCTGGTTCAGTTCCTCCAGTTGAGCCATTATAATTTGGCAATGAGCTGTAGTGGTATTGCACTGTGCAAGGTGGAATAAACAGAGGTAAAAACCATGGTTACAAAGATGTTTCTTTTAAAGAAAAATCTGCAAGCAAAGCGATTTCTAACACTTTTATCTAGGAGGTGATGTACATATTCATTATATCATTGAACAGGTAGCTTGAAGTGATGCTTCAGCAGGTGTATCACAATGTAACCTACCATATCTACTGCAGCAGCTTATCCTAATAGCCCATCACCATTCAGGAACAAACCTCATTACACCTGAAAATGTGCCTAGTGTTCTGTTGCATTATGATTGTATTAGTATAGTATTCTTAAGAAGTCTGTAGTGTATGAGAGATGCCACAGAACCAGTAATCTTTTTAAATCTTTGACATTTTTCTTTCGTAATAAATTTCAAGTTAAGAAGCATCCTGATAGTACTGAGTTGAGTAATTTCTGATGCACATTTTAATTGATTTTTAAAAGTCAATTATTGGAAGTACTGTGAGTTCACTATGAGGTAGCAGTTGCATTTCCTAGAATTCATATTATTGCTTTTTTTTGTTTTTATGTTATTGTTTCTTAGTGTTTTAACATCTTGCAAACTGCCCTGGGATCAATTGAGTAGGTTATGCTGTATATAAATTCCTAAAACATAAAGTTTGCTTACATCTAGAAGCCATTGGCATTCACCTCAGATTCCTCTGTAAATAGTTGCTTCATACCATTCTCTAAAACACTGAAGCAGAATTAACAATAAGCCTTTATATTCTGTGATACCATTCTGCAAGAGATGCTGAAGCAGCCGTGCCACACTTATTTATTTTAAAATTATAGCTCAAAGTTATATATTGTTATATCATACAGATGGAAAGTATTAACCTTCACGATCTTTGAGAGAATTTGAGTTTTTAATCCTTGCACAGAAATCATTGTTTGCTTCTAGAAAGTTTACAAGTGGCATCAGCAGCAAAATGCTGCTGTTATCATCATTCTCTAAGATGAGTGCTGCTATTCTGGTCTCCATTCAGCCTGCAACAGCAGCCTGGGGGAGTTCAGACCTTGGGAGAAGGGGAGTTAAGGGGGAGAAGGGGAGTTAAGGAGGAGGGAAGAGAAATGAACGTCTCCTCGCTCCCTAGCCTTCCCATGCTGTACCATATAGTGCTAGAAGATTCGGGTTTGTGGCTGCTTGTGAGCTCTATACTGTATAATTTTATTGCTACCCAGGGGGGACTGGTGGATCTGAAGAGTGAGAAAGGGAAAAGGTCTCTTTTCTTATTGTGTCTTATATTTCTCTTAAAGTGCAGGGAGAAGAGGTTTGTGTGTGTTTTTTAAAAAAACACTGGATGCATATTGCCCCAACCTATTTTGTTTCCAGTTTCGAAATGCTTCCTATATATACTGTTAGGGGATTTCCGAGCCCACTTCAAGAGTGACTGACGGTTATGGGGAAGAGGCAAATTCTCATCAAAAAGTACTTCGCTAGACTAGATTCTAGCACATTTGGCATTAATTGCTTTGCATTGTCTTAAAGATGGTGTGGTCCTTTATATTATAATGGTTCTATGAAAGCCTTTCTCAACATGGCTCTGTCCAGATGTTGTTGCAACTTCCATCAGCCCCAGGCAACCTAGCCAATGGTAAAAGGAGTTGCAGTCCAACAATATTAAGATAACACCAGGTTGAGGAAGGCTGAGATAGGCAAACTCCAGATGTTTTGGGACTACAACTCCCATAATCCCTAGCTAACAGGACCAGTGGTCAGGGATGAGAGTTGTAGTCCGAAAACATCTGGAGGGCCAAGTTTGCCTATGCCTGCCTTAGACTCACTGAACCTGGTGAGTGTATTTTGAGTCAGACAGCATAGCTCTCAGTTGTCTTTTATAATAAGCCCAATATTTTATTTTTTCATTTGAGGATTCTCAATTTTTGTTATGTTGTTAGATCAGCACCATTCAAAGCATTATCTGTGATGAAGCAGAACAGTGATGTTTGATACAAAGTATCCTAAAAATCAGCAAAACACATAAATTCTGCTAACACTGGGTTGTATTCAACTATAATTTACTTCAATGGCCATGACTAACTTTGGTCCATGAGTTTCAGTGGGTCTACTCTGAGTAAAAATTAGTTGACTACAACCCATTGTTCCTGAAACAATGTAGTTGCTGGAAGAGAGTTTGCTTTAACAACCATGGCAGTCAAGATTTTGTGGTTTGTTTGGTCATCTTAAATATCTCACTAAAGAACTTCACGTTTGAAATCTCAGGGGCCCATGGCTAGTTTGGAACATTTTGATCTAATTAGGAAGTACGCTCTCTGTTTACTAGAGGAAAGGGCACAGCCCAGTTTTTCAAAGTCAAAATATTTCTTGGGAAAGATTAAATTTTTTACTCTCTGCTTTTGTTTGACATAATCAATCACATCTTGGTTGCCTTCTAGTGATTACTGATGTTCTTAGTATCTTCCTTGTCTTATGTAACCTCAGCCTATCCTAGTAAGTTGCAAGAGAGGTTTCCTTGGCCACATATCAGTGTATCCTGAAGGAGACATGAAGAGTTGTGCATCTTATTTTCTATTGCTTTGGCATGCTATTCCTCATACCTTTACAGAAAGAATGTCCCTCGCCCAACAACTATGCATGCAGAAGCACCTGTCTTTCCATTACAATTTAAGATTTTCCTGATGCTGTCTCCTATGAATGACAGAAAGTTATCTGACTTAGAATTTCCCTAGGGCTTTTTTTGTGCTGCAATTTTATTACAAACAGAAGGAAGTTAGTTTGGGACAAATGGGTGAGAAGGAGGACAATCAAAGTAATAATTGTAAACAGGAGAACAGTAAGAATACATGATAGCATTTTGACTGCTGAAAATTTTCAGTTCTAAACTACATCAAAACTAATTTTTGCCCTTTGAGCAAAAGGGAGGGAACAAAATGTGTTCAGCTTTGTGTAACAGACATGAATGAATCTGTTTTAACTGTACTGCATGTTACCTTGGTCAGACAGCATAATCTTAAAGGTCTGTATTACCTTTTTTAATACACTGAGTCATATCCAGCACTGCAGTTCCACTGGTGCAAGGGACTTCCATGTGTGCAATAAAGATTCCTCTTCCTTTCCTGTTCCCTACACACATGACTGAAAGAGCTACTTTAAATAGGCCCCAAGTGTTGTATGTGCCCCATGGGACTTGTTCAAACACCAGACCTCATGCCATATCACAAATTGCTTTTAAACTTCCTATTTCAAAAGATGTTTGCCATGCAGTGCAGGCTGGGGAGGCTATTTTGAGCAACCTATGCCCAAATTTATTTAAGTATGCAAAATATTTGTATGATTCTTTGCATCCTAGTATGACACTCCAGAAAAAAACCTGAGTTGTGCCTAGCGTTTATCCTAAGATCTTAATGGACTCCATATGAACAACATTATAACTTTATTTCCCAAACACTTACCCTGATAGGATCTTTGCTGAATGCAAATACTATTGCTCTTTTGGGGGCTTTGAAGATAACCATCATTTATGTATAGAGATGATTGTTATAGCAAAATGAACACTTAACACTCAGGTTTTTAGTGCTGTTGTCTTTGTAAATTACAGCCTTAATATTCATGCATTGCATATGGCCAGAGTTATACTTGAAGTAGACCCATTGAAATTGATGGACAAGTTAGTCATGAATAACTTAAGCCCGCTGATTTTAGTGAGTATGAGTATGACTTATTTGGATACATCCCTGAATCATTGCTAGGCCCATGTAGTGGCAAGGAACAATGATGCTCTTCATTGTGCTTATGAAGGTGTTCCTGAATATATTGCTTTAAATACAGAGAACACCATCTTTTACACTCATGCTTTAAGAAGAACAAAATGTTAGTTCCAGTGCAAGAAAAAATTATGTTAATAAATGTGTCACAAAGTAGCATATGGATTACTCAACAGCCATGAATAATATTATAACCTGATATGATACTGCAACTGTAATGACTTTCATAAAAACCTTGTGAATAAATTACTTGCAATTGCTGTTTGGCATATCATTAAAGTTATTCAGTACTGTAGAATTTTGTACTTCAGGGCAGTAGCAGAAATCCTTTCATTATCAGCCTCTGTATTTAATAAATGTTTCCAGGAGTTGCCACTTCGGTACTAAACTCTAGCACCATAGAAAAAAAAATACCTTGCTGTGTGTGTAACAGAATATTTTAGCAGCTGTGGTATATTAGTACATTCACCATTTTTAAATTTTTGAATGTTAATGGTTCATTTACAGCACAATATAAACTTAATGTCATAGCTAAGTGCCATGCAGCCTTCAACCAAAATGTCTATAGAAAAAAATGTT
Source organism: Podarcis melisellensis (assembly GCF_964234715.1). Lineage (NCBI taxonomy): Eukaryota > Metazoa > Chordata > Lepidosauria > Squamata > Lacertidae > Podarcis > Podarcis melisellensis. Next base: position 50,393,953 of record NC_138537.1, read on the forward strand.
GTAAAATGTAGTCATTTTAATACTTCACTTAGTAATCTGTATAATTATGTGAATTTGCAACTAGACTATTCTTGTAGGCTAAAGCAAATTCTTACCAATGCAGTTCAAAAATAAAGCACAAAGAATTTCTTTTCCAGACAAAATAAGTGGATGCAGGTAGTATTGGTGGATGTTTCTGGATAGCTTTTAGTATACAGTCAGTTACTGTGGTTCATATTATGATGTTTGATGGTTTCTGGTTCTGGCATTTCTTAAAAACCTGTTGTACACTGACTTCTGCAGGAGAGTGTATATTTACTCTTTTTGAACTGTGCACCCAACAACAATAAAATATAAGAATGCAATAGAGTAAAGTGCACACACAGAATATGCTAAAAGAGCAGGTAAAAAATTGCCAAAGTAAAACTACAAGCCAACAGCAGGTCTAAACCTTGTCTAACGAACAAAGTGTTTTCCTCTTGGACAAAGGCTATAAGAAAAACAACTTGATGTTCCTCCCTAGGAAAGGAGTTCTCACGCTTGCGCAGAGCCACTGGGAAAGCTCTCTATCCCATCCTTGTCAAATACACTTTCGATATTAGTGAGATGCAGAAACAATCCCTTCCCCCAATGGACCCAAGCCATTTAGGGCCTTTAAGGGCATAATCAGTACTTCAAACTGGGTATGAAAACTACTGGTAACTGGAAGCCAGTGCAATCACCATAATTGTGAGGTGACATGGTCTAATCTTGTTGGACTACTATTGAAAAGGTGTAATTTCCAAACACTTTTTGAAACCTGTCTCAGAGAAAGTATTTTTTCCTGCTTATTTTGCCAGGGTAGAGGTACAGCTTAGAAGAAATGTATATTGTGGAGAAATGAGGGAGCAGGAAGTTGCACTTACCTTTCTAATGGTATGAGGTTGTCAAGAGGTGTGGGTCTTTATTTTTGTTCTGCTACATATTCAAAAGCCCCCCCCCCCGAAATATGGGACTCTTGACATACAGGTCTTCTTGCCTGCAGCACTATATAGAATGCACATTGATGTTGTGAGGTCCTACAGGCATTCTAGGAAATGCTGCAGGCATGAGAGCCTGTGTATGAATAGCCCTGTACTTTTGTGAGTGGAGGCCATTTTTAAGATGCTGTAGAATAAAACTAAGACCCTGTCCATAGAAATTTTTGTTGAAGTTCTTTTCCTTTTCAGTGGCCATTTCACCCCACCTGCTGAAAAACAGACAGCGAATTATTTGACACAGTGCTAGTATTAAGCTTCAATTTGTTTGCTCTTATCTAGTCAATTACCGATGCCAAGCATCAGTTCAGATACACGTGGTCTGTTCCTGCATGGTATTCTGTAATGGCAGCTGGCATACCCTGAGATAATACAATAATACAATAATGATCAAGCCAAAAGCCATCCCTATGTACTTCACTTCAAAAGAAGATATATATTTTCATCTCTATTCTGGCTCTATTCTCTATCTTCATGTGCTTGATCAACCCATTCTGTATATGTGATTGAACATCCCTTTCAAAAAAATCCAACTAAATTCTGCTCACTGTTCAGTAGGGGTGCCACCTTGAATAAAATATTGATCACATAATGCAGTGCACACACATCATTTGAATCGGAATGCCCATCAACTTTAAGGGGCACCAGCCCCTCAAATATTGGACTATGGTCCCCACCAGCCCCTCAAATATTTTGTTGTGGGGGCGGAAGCCTCCACAGCTCCTAGGAATTGCCTCCTATGCTGATCAGAGTAGGCCCACTGGTGTATATAACTATAATAAACTTTTGGAGCACTCTGAGAACCCTTTTCTCCTGCTGTAGTTCAGCCTCCTCACCCCTCCTCCTTCAGTTCAGGTGGGACGTGGGTGGCGCTGTGACCTAAACCGCCGAGCCTCTTGGGCTTGCCGATTAGAATGTCGGCGGTTTGAATCCATGCGACAGGGTGAGCTCCCACTGCTCTGTCCCAGCTTTTGCTAACCTAGCAGTTTGAAGGCACACCAGTACAAGTAGATAAATAGGTACTTCCGGAGGGAAGGTAAACAGTGTTTCTGTGTGCTCTGGCTTCCATCATGGTGTTCCGTTGCACCAGAAGCAGTTTAGTCATGCTAGCCACAGGGCTCGGAAAGCTGTCTGTGGACAATATCCACAGTGTGGAATTCTTATATCAATCTTATAGTGTTCCACATGAAGATGCTTTTACAAGGAATTATCCTGGAATCCTTGTCTTATTTTCTGCATGTGCCATTCTTCCAAATTTTTCGTCTAATACCTGCATACAAGGAACACTAGAATTCTTAAAATTATCTTCACATGGAACACTACAAGATTGAAATAAGAATTCCAAACCGTGGATATTACCAATATAAGAACTGAATAGATTGTATTTCCTGATCAATCTGCTGGACTTTAATTTCTCAGATTATGATTCATTTATATGATAAGTTGGTTTATAGAACAATATATTTTGACATGATATGTTGAATCACATTTAAAAAGAATTTATTTAGTTACATACAGCCTGTTATATTGTTTGTGATGTTATCAGTTTTGTATTTACGTGACAGAGGGTTTGGTAGTGTTTTGAATGTGGACAAACACCAGCTCCCTCAGCCTGGAAAGCGAGATGAGCGTCACAACCCCATAGACACCTTTGACTGGACTTAACTGCTCAGGGGTCCTTTACCTTGCCTTTTACCTTTCAGTTCAGGTCACAGAAAGAGAATTTCATCTCTTCTCCTCCTAGCAGCATCATACCACATTGTTCAGGAGGCCCCCACTCAAAAAATACTTCTCCAGGGAGGCTTTCTGATTATCACTGGTAGTAGTGGAGAGAAGAGGAAAACATTCAAAAGTTATTTTAACTTAGGATCCAAGTCTGTGTAATTGGAAAAATGAAAGTAGTTTTCCTTTGTCTTAAAAATTATTGGGAAAATGCACAAACTTTTAAAATATTTTAAAGGAATGAGTAATTCTTTCACACACTGGAATGTGTATTAGTCTTGTGAAATTGTTTGGCAGCATATATAAAGTATTGGCAGTATGTATAAAGTATGATTTTTTTTTTTGCACAGCACATATTTTAATGTATTTATTGTCACAAAATTTGGTGATGGATTTTTATATAAGGTTACATTTTATGGTGGATGGATATGTTGGGGGGGGCTGATAGTGAGGATGACTGAAAATAGAATCTGCACAGTCCATACAGCCAATTTATTCTATGCTGGGATCAATGTATAGGGTAGTTGGCATCTCAAAGACCCCATCTGTGAACATTTAGGGGCATTTGCTGGCTGCCCTTGGAAACTGTGTTGGACTACATGAACATTTTCTCTGTTCTACCAAAATTATTTCCCTGTTTTTCTTGATTACATTCATCCGATGACTAATACACAACTATAGTTTTAATTTCGAAGTGGTAAATGACTATAGAATCATAGATTTGTAGAGTTGGAAGAGAACCTGAGGGTCATATAGTCCAGCCCCCTGCAATACAGGAATCTCATCTAGATCATATATGGCCACCCAACCTCTGCTTAAAAACTTCCAAGGAAAGTCCACCACCTCTCATGGGAGTCTGTTCCACTGTTGAACAGCACTTACTGTCAGAAGTTCTTGCTGATATTTAGTTGGAATCTTCTTTCCTGTAACTTGATCAATTGGTTTGGGTCCTAATCTCAAGCGCAGAAGAAAGAAAGCTTGCTCCATCCTCCATGTGATATTTGATATTTGAATATGGCTATCATATATCCTCTCGGTCTCCTTACCCAATTCCTTCAACAACTGGAGTTGTCATGATGAGGAATCTACCACCTCGTATTTAAATAAGGGAGTCTGCCGTCAGCATATTACTGCATTAATTCTGCTTCCAAATCTTTGCTTGTAATTGGTTTTGCTTTTTATAATCTGCTGTCTTGCACTGAAAAGTAGCAAAATCACTTATTGTTGACACTTTAAAAGAGGATAAAGGCTTTACAACTGTTCCACAGCCTGGCTTCAAAGGTTCATTTCTAGGTTAATAAAATTAAAGTTGCCATCTCAGCTATAGTTTTCTCTGCTTAGCTGCATTTGATAGCATCCCATTTCTCAATGCTAGGAATAGGTGCACACAGTCAAGGTAAGCACAAAGCACAGTAAGAATCCTGTGTGTGATACATGCGCCAAGTACTCTTTCACCAATCTTAACCGTTACTAAAGGTCCAGGCTTGTGTGTTTCTAGTTCCTTAAACCTGGGAGCTAAGTGATATTGCCCCATGCCATGCATTTTATCATGAGCTGCATTTCAGGGGGTTAGACTAGATCAGTGTTTCCCAGCCAAAGGGCACAGGGCCCGTCGGCAGCATTGGCCCAGCTCTGCAAAGCACAGGGGAAATCCACCCTGGTGCCTAGCCGAGCGGGGTCGCCTGGTGCTGCTGACTAGCATCTAGTAAATAACTAAGTGTCTACTGAGAAGAAAGCCACACTGAGTTCAGTCGGCCTTACTCCCAGGTAAGGGGGTGTAGGGCTATAGTGTTTTATCTAGGGGCAGCCAGGGCTCCACCGGATGACAAAATCTTTCTGACCAGGTCAGTGAGGATCACTTGCTTTTAAAAATTCACCCATATATACAGAACTCCCTGTGCGCCTTTTGGATTGTATCTGTATGTTTCCCCCTCTGTGTCAAATAACTTGGGTCAAATAAGTGTTGTTTACTTTTTATAATACAATGGTACCTCGGGTTAAGAACTTAATTCGTTCTGGAGGTCCGTTCTTAACCGGAAACTGTTCTTAACCTGAAGCACCATTTTAGCTAATGGGGGCCTCCCGCTGCCGCCGCGCCGCCAGAGCACAATTTCTGTTCTCATCCTGAAGCAAAGTTCTTAACCTGAGGAACTATTTCTGGGTTAGAGGAGTCTGTAATCTGAAGCATTTGTAACCTGAAGTGTCTGTAACCTGAGGTACCACTCTACATGAAAGATGGATCTCCTTCGAGAGGTTCTGGACTCTTCTTCCTTGGAGGTTTCTAATTAGAGGTTGGATGGCCATCTGTCATAGATGTTTTAGCTGAGTTTCCTATGTTGTAGGCGGTTGCGCTAGAAAGATGACCCTTGGGGTCCCTTCCAGCTCCATGATTATATGCTTTTCTGCTTCAACAATATTTCATTATGTTCCTATCATTTTGTGTAATTATATTTTGTATAGATTATAAAAATTATAAATAAAACATATTCAATTTGTAAACAAAACATTTAAATAGCTATCTTTCTTCTGGGGGGGGGGTTAAAGGTATAGCCAGGATTTTTGCTGGTCTTTGTTAGGGGGGACAGAACCTCAGATTTGTATTGATTTGTATTTGATTTTTACTTATTAGGGTGGGCAGTTGCCCCCCTGCCCCCCCGGCTACACCCATCAGGGGTCCACAGGAAGGAAACAAGGTCAGAAGGGGGCCATGGTTGGAAAAAAGGTGGGAAATTGGACTTGATGACCCCTGAGAACCCTTCCAACGCTATTGTTCTATGATTCTATGAAATCTTGTATGCTTCTGGTGATGTGCTCTGATTGGCTGCAGGGCTCTTATAAGTCATCTTCTCTGATGTGGTGGGAAAAAAGAGGTGAACATGATGGTAAGGGGGTCCCTTGGACTCTCTCTTGGCTTCAGTGGGAATACATTAACTGGAGCCAGTTTCCTCTTGTAGCATTATTGGTGGGAGGATGGAGTGACTATGCCCTGGGCACCCACAAAAGTTCTGCTGCAGGTGCCTGGCCTCTGGCACCCTCTGCCCACCACTGCTGTACCTCTGGTGCTCTGGTGACAACTGGGCCGGGGTCTGCGCCTCCACTGCAGGGCCTGTGTTCAGGCCTGCTGTGGTTGTGGACATGTGTCTAGGGTGCTTCCGCAGCTGCAGTGGGCCCCATGGCAGAGGCGCAGGTGCGGGCCCAGTCTCCAGAATGTGTGTGCACCCTGCATTGATGTGGCGTCATGATGTTGCGGTGCGACACACACTGGGCGCCCACGGTCTGGGGGCCAAGTTGGTGCCACTGGGCGGTGGAATTATTTTATATATTTATTCAGTGCTATTTTTCTAGAAAAAGTGCTGCTGGAACTCACCATGAACACCTCCCTTGTTCTCTTATAATGGCAATATCACCCACCTGAGACATGCTGGAACTCTGGTAAGTTCCAGCTGAAAAAGAGCCCTGTATTTATTGTTGCTCGTTGTGCACTGTCTTGGGATTTTTATTATTTTTTAGCTGATTGGTGACATTTAAAAATGTCAATATAAAATATTGTAGATGTGGTGCAGAGGCTGAAAAAAAACAACTGTTTGCATCAGCAAAGATAGAAAAAATACAAACCAGAGACTTTGTCTCACCACTAATTCAGGGAATCATAGAACAGCTTCTTTGTATAATGTTCCAGTTTAATTTAAAATACAGTGATTATCTGGATGGGATTAGATTGATATTTATTGAATCTGCAATTTTTTTAGTGACCTACTAAAATCATTTGATTGTACTGTGATCTAACTCATATGAGGTTGGAAGTGATTTGAAAAGAATGTTAATGAATAACAAATATTTTTCAGTGACTGATTTGAGACAAATTGATCATACGGAGCAGAAGCCGATTATGAGGCAAGTGTGAGAAAATGCATTCAAAAATAAGTACCAGGATCAATAAACATACTCAGTGTGCAATTATAAAAAAATAGTATGAATTAGTATGAGTCAATCTATGCTGCAAAAAAAGTAACTTTTTCTAGAAGTAGGTCCAGGAGAATCAAAGCTGGTTCTGAACTTTATGTAGTGGTACCTCAGGTTACAAATGCTTCAGGTTACAGACTCCGCTAACCCAGAAATAGTACCTCAGGTTAAGAACTTTGCTTCAGGATGAGAACAGAAATTGGGCGGCGGCACATTGGCAGCGGGAGGCCCCATTAGCTAAACTGGGACCACAGCTTAAGAACAGTTTCAGGTTAAGAACGGACCTCCAGAACGAATTAAGTTCTTAACCCGAGGTACCACTGTAATGGAAAGCAGAGGACTAATAGTGTTCACTGCTGTATAAGAAAATGAGTTTGGAAGTTAGTCTGAGTCTGTTTCTGAAATGGTACAAGGATTATATTCCCTCACTGCCTTGCAAGTAAACTAGGTTTTGCAGTAGGTCAGTTCATATTGCTTGTCCTACATAAGTGAGATGAAAGGTTCTTGTTGACAAGACATGACTGTGTTTGAAAACAGCCTTGTTAGTGTAATGTAGCAGGTCTGGCTGAAAGGGGGGGGGGAAACATATAAAATTATGCAGCACAGAGGTCATTGAGGACATATGAAAGAGAGAAATTTAAGATTTGAAATTCTCCTTAGTAATAGATTAAAAACATTTATATAGCAAACTTTTTGAAAACTAAAAAAAAATCATACAATAAACGTGTCTGATTATTCCAAGAGTTTTGAGTTTTTGAGGGTTGCTTCTGTGCACCAGATGTTTAACGTCCAGCATCAGTTTGTCTCAAGAGTAAAGGAAAACTGCTTCTTGCATTGATGGGAAGTCCCTGGTCTTTAATAGACCTTTACTGGTTTTCACAGGATTGAATAAATTATTTCAAGGAATTGGTCTGTGACTGATGCACCTGCATTTATCTTTCTACAAAAAAACTGATAAATTAAGCTCTTACATGCTAGAAAAAGGTAAAATTAATAAATATGCAATGGAATCTTACACATGTTTCCTTGGAAGTAAGTCCCATTGAGTTCATTGGAGCTTATGTCTAAGTAAACATGCATAGGCTTATGCTCTTTTTTTACACTGTGGTTTCCGGAATATGTATATGGCCCACAAATGCTTTCATGCTCTTTTTAACGCCATAACAGTTTTTATTTCATTTTCCCATTTGACTGCCAGTTTATATTTCCTTTGCAACTTAGAAGATCAGCCAAATGGTTACTTCTATTTAATGTTCAGTCTCTTCTGTTTGCCTTGGGCCTCCCATTCTGAATTCTCTGCAGAAATTAAATTTTTCACATGGAAAAGCATGTACCAATTTCTCCACTGGCCATCTGTGTTCCTATTAGTGGCTGGGGAAGAAAGAAATATATGATTATTTCAAATGAGTGGAGCACTGAAGTATATTACTGTAAAATTTGAACAAGCTAGAAACAAGAATTCAAATATAGAGATCCACACGCCAAGCTTTGATATACCATTACCAATATGGATGATAGCCATATTTTAAAAAATAAAATGAATTTAATGAAAACCTTTACTCAGAGTAACTTTTCATTGCTAGTTGTGACAACAGTGTTTTATTATATATGCAGTATTCATTTTATCACCTGTACTTTGTAGTCTACAGCTTCTTCTCCGGTTGCAAGTTATGGTGCTTCCACAAATTATCTTGCAGACTTAGGATGTCTCTGCATTTATATATATATAAAAAGCCTTGTGAAAGCCCTTTAGACCATTGTTGTCCATAAATTTGAGCTTGCTGCTCAAGCTATAGTGTTTGTTTTAGAAGTGTAACCCATGGTCTTATTGTTGTTTATCAGTTTATCAATTGTTTACTAAATCTATATCAATATGTGGCAAGGCAATAGATTGTTAAATTGGAATACCAGTGAAAAGTCAGGCAACAGCAGCTACAGTACAGGATGTATTAAGAAAGCCTATAGACAATTATAGTACACTAACGCATTGGGCAAAAAATCCCTGCATTGCAGGGAGTTGAACTAGTTGACCCTCATGGTCCCTTCCAACGCTACATTTCTGTGAGTCTATTACTACTGTATAAGTTACTGGATGAATTTGCCAAGATGTACTATTACCAGTGTCTAAAGATTTACCTACATGAGACTCTTAGAAGGTATGTATCTAAGACATGTGCCCACTGTGGAGGCTGAATAACAATCCCTTATTTTAAGGGATTTCCATGTTTACTAGTTGTAGGAACGGTATCTTGTCTCGATAGTGGACTGAATGAGAGCAAACAAACTGAAACTCAATCCAGATAAGACTGAGAAACTGTTAGTGGGTGGTTTATTTGACCAGATGACTGGGAGGTTGCCTGTTCTAGATGGGGTTACAGTTCCTCTGAAGGAGCAGGTTCATAGCTTGGGAGCCCTGTTCAGGGAAGTTTTTAATATGTGACATTTTAGTGTATTTTTCATTTCTGTTGGAAGCCGCCCAGAGTGGCTGGGGAAACCCAGCCAGATGGGCGGGGTACAAATAATAAATAATTATTATTATTATTATTATTATTATTATTATTATTATTATTAGTACTCCTGGATCCTTTGCTGCCACGGCTCAAGTGGCCTCAGTGGCACAGAGTGCATTCCATCAGCTTCAGCTGGTGGCCTAGCTGTGCCCTTATCTGGACAAGGATAGCCCAACTAGCCTATGCTCTGGTAACTTCAAGGTTAGATTATTGCAATGCATTATACATAGGGCTGCCTCTGAAGACGGTTCGGAAACTTCATCTAGTACAGATTTCAGCAGCCAGGTTGCTCGTCGGGGCAAGACAGTTTGAGCATATTACACTTATCTAGACCCAACTGCACTGGTACCAATTAGTTTCCAGGCCCAATTCAAAGTGCTGGTTTAGACTAGAGTTACCAGACATCCCTGGTTCCTGGGGACAGTCCCTGGATTCACCAATCTGTCCCTGGACAAAATCTGTCCCAGGAATGTCCCCGGATTTCTGCCTGGGGACTTCTGGCAAGGCAACAGCCAACCAATCCGCTGGCGGGGGGTGGGGTGGCTATTTAAACCGAGGTGTGAGCCAGAGAGCTTCCTTCTGGCTCACTTCCTCGATCAATGCTCACCCTGAACTCACACAGAGCCGCCCGCAGCAGAAGAGCCCAAGTTGGGGTGAGTGAGGCACTGAGGTGGTGAAGAAGAGGAGAAGCATAGAAAAGAGCGTTGCCGCGTTGCGAGAGAGAGATGGAGCGCGATGGTGGCTTCTCACAGGGACAAAGAGGCGCAAAAGCGAAGGCTGAGGGGGAACGGGGGAGGAAGGCAGGCGGGTAGGCGGGCAGGCTTCTTTGCTTTCTCTCCCTTCTCTCTCTCCAACGGCCACTGCAGAGATGGTGAGTTTAATGGGAGGAAGCAAGGAAGGCGCTGTGATGCCCCATGTCCCTGGCAGTGCCACGCTGCCATCCTGCCAGGAGTGGGGCGCGGGGGTTGAAACGTTCTCAGGAGACAGAGCCTCCCTCCTCGCCTCCTCCGGCACCAGCAGCCTCGTGTGAGGAGGGCTGTGTGCGAGTCTGCTGTTTGTCCACCTCTGGTAACAAGACACCACCACCTCCAGTTAAATCTCCATAAAGACTACACTCGCCCTCCAGCGGTCTCCCGGTTATAGGAAGCCAGTACCTTGTGTGTGTGTTTTAATGCGTGTTTTCCCAAGACCAGTGAGCGCCTTTACTCAATCTCTCCCTCCACCCCAACCTCTCTTTTTTTGGGTGTTTGTGTGTTTGTAGATGGGCTTTTCCGCCTACCTTGTGTCGAGGTGTGCACCCGACAACTTTGGGGTCCCCCCTAAAAAACAGGTCAAGAACTCTGGGCAACCCTTTCCTAAAATAATAAAGCATGAAATTTAAAATAAAAATAAAAAGTGTCCCCGGATTCCTTGAAAAAAGTCTGGTAACCATAGTTTAGACCTATAAAGCCTTAAATGGCTCAGGACTGCAATGCTTCAAGGACCACATCTTTCCATATGAACCTACCCAAACCATGAGATCATCTTCTGAGGCCCTTTTTTGTTTGCCCCCTCCATGAGAGGTCTGGAGGGTGGCAACATGAAAACGGACCTTTTCTGCAGTGGCTCCCCGTTTGTGGAATGCTCTCTCGAGGGAGGTTCACTTGGTGTATTCATTATACACCTTTGGGCACCAGGCAAAGGCATTCCTCTTTAACCAGGCCTTTGGCTGATTAACATCTAATGCCCTTTTGAAATGTGTTTGAGGGGAGGTTATTGGGTTGCTTTTGTTTTTATTTTGATTGTGCATTTCATGTTTTTATATTGTGATTTTATCTTGTGATAGCCAGTGTGGTGTAGTGGTTAAGAGCGGTAGTCTCTAATCTGGGGAACCGGGTTCGCGGCTCCGCTCCTCCACATGCAGCTGCTGGGTGACCTTGGGCCAGTCACACTTCTGTGAAGTCTCTCAGCCCCACTCACCTCACAGAGTGTTTGTTGTGGGGGAGGAAGGGAAAGGAGAATGTGAGCCGCTTTGAGACTCCTTAAAGGGAGTGAAAGGCGGGATATCAAATCCAAACTCTTCTTCTTCTTCTTGTGAACTGCCCTGAGACCTCTAGGTATAGGGTGTTATATAAATTTAATAAATAATAAATAATAAATAATAATAACAGGATTGACCATGATGAATAAATCAGGCTGAAGAAATGGCAGACTGATCATCTCTTGTTCATATTTGTTTTTAAAATTAAGAAGGCTGAACAAGACACAAGTTACTTGTTAATGCAAAGGCCTGTAATGTGATGGTTCATTTAGATAAGGGAAAATAGCTTCCAGTGGGACCAATTAGAGAAGGGGGCACAAGACTTCACCTCTGCTCAATATTTACAGCATTGCCTCCACAGGGTTTAAAATGCAAATTTAAAATGGGCTGTTAGATGATAGTTGTGTGCATTGCAACCTATAGTTTGGCCACAGAAAAATGCATTTTATGTTTGTTCCTACTTGCTTTTTGACCAGATATCCAGTAATTTTAATGTTTTATGTTCCTCTTTTCTCTTCTCTCCCACTTGCAAGGTAAAACATGGGGAAAGGGAAATACAGTTTCCTTTTATCTTATGCAATCCATAAATAGGAGTGGTTCAGACACTTTCTACACTAAGTCAAAAGCTATGGTGCAGTGCAATTAAAGCTGACAGCACACATGAATAATTTAAGTTAAAACACTAGGATGTATAAATTATAACATCTCTAATCACTACAACCTTGGCTCGAACTAAAGAAATTGTCCAGAAATTTTAAGTTACAGAAACAGGGTCAAGTGAAGAGATGAGAGGAGCCCTCAAAGGAAGGAGATTATTCCCAGAGAATGGGATGGCAGCGGGGGAGAATTTACAGTTAAGTCAGTAGACCATGAGACTCTTAACCTCACTTGTGGGTTTGAGCCCCATGTTGGGCAAAATAATCTCAGGGTATGCTGGACAAAAGATTCCTGCATTGCAGGGAGATGGACCAGATGACCCTTGTTGTTCCTTTCAAGTCTACATTTCTTTGATCTATGACCTGCTTGAGGATCTGATCATTTTTAAATAGTCAGCTTGGTATTAAACATGGGGGAAATAGTGCCAAACTTTGTGGCATCATTCTTTCCCCACCTCTGTGACGGTAGTGGGGCTACTTCAGAATCTAGGCCAGATCGTGGAGTAGTGGGGGCTCATGAAGCAGTTGGTATTAAGACAATACTGCGTTTTGAGGATTCTTTTTCTCTGGAAGTTTCTAAACAGAAGTTGGATGGACATGTGCCATGGATTCTTTAACTGTGATTCTTATATTGTTGAAGGTTGGACTGTATGACCCTTTGGGTCCCTTTGAACACTACAATTCTGTGTTTTTGTTCTATGATTATTACAAGTACAATGGGAGTAAAAAAAAATTGCTTGTAAAAAATCTTTTTCTGTCTTCTTAGCTCTTTTGATTGAGCCAAATTTCTAATCAAGCTGGGGTGGGGGCCTTCTTCCACTGATGGACTCTGTTGGTGATATGCTTAATGTTGTTTGCTAAAATAGAAGTAGAAAAAAGTTCCATACTCTTATTCTGCTAAAGAGCAAGACTTAAGGTGAAATACTAAATTATGAGTTCACAAACATGAAAGTATTTCTCTATCCCATAAGATAAAATGTACACTACAGACAAATATTAGGAATGCACTCCTATATTTACTTATAGGCCAAATGCCAATTAAAAGCAAGTGCTCCTTAGATGAATTGGCCAAACCCTGTTTGTCGTCTTCAGTTGCCAAACATTTGTAATCCATAGGCTTCATAGTTGGACTAGCTATAAAACTTGTACAAATGCAATATATTTAAATCCCCTTTACAGACTTCTAAGAAAGGATGATAACTATTTTCAAAATAAATAAATAAAGCAAATAAATAATACATGATACTGTGTTTAAAGATTGAGCCTTGGCATTTCTTAACAAATTCTGATACTGAGACTTGGTGTGACAAGGCTCAAAAGAAGCCCTGGTGTGCAGAGGACTACCTCCATAGTTGTCATGAGGATGACTTTTAAACTTTCAGCAGTATGCTTTCCTTTCCCCAAAGCATCTTTAAAGTAGTATGCAGCTAATGACTTGCCCTGATATAATGTTTGCTAAAAGGGTGAGAATGCCAAGTAAACTGCTTCTGCTTCTTCTGTCAGAGGTTGCAGCTTAATTTATTTTTAGCAGGATGCAATTATTTTTGCTAAGCAGACCAGTGCCCCAGAAAGCACATTGCATGATAATCATCTATCTTGTGGCTCAGAATGTAGGTAGAAATACTTTGTCCTCTTGGGGGGTAATTGTTGATTAGAAGCTTGTCATAAATATATATATGAGAAAGTGAGAAGTTAGAAGACACATGCAGCATTAGAAAGCTTTAGCTGGCTACATCAGAAGGCTTAAGTTAAAACTCTGAACTAGGTTTTAGGTAACAATGACTTTAAAGACTGATGCACTATATAGTGGTACCTTGGTTTAAGTATTTAATTTGTTCCGGAGGTCCGTTCTTAACCTGAAACTGTTCTTAACCGGAAGCACCACTTTAGCTAATGGGGCCTCCTGCTGCTGCCGTGCCACCGGAGCACAATTTCTGTTCTTATCCTGAAGCAAAGTTCTTAACCCGAGGTACTATTTCTGGGTTAGCAGAGTCTGTAACCTGAACCTATGTAACCTGAAGCGTATGTAACCCGAGGTACCACTGTATTAAAGTGGTTCTACCTGACCATAAATTGCCAGTGTGTTTCCCTTCTTTATTCTGTTTACAGATTATGATAGGCTAGCTCTGTTTGTTCAACATATTCATGAATACGGGAGGAAGAAGCCCCGTTTGCCATGTTTATTTGAAATTGTTAACCAAGCCTATGTGTATGCAAGCACCCTGTATGGACAGGCTCTGTTTATATGTGATCAGGTACTTCTGCCGAATGCAGAGTCCTGAACACACAGAAGCAGGCTGTCTGTGTAGGCTTCATATAGAGTTTCAAATGAACATGTGGCTGTTTAATAGACAGAGTCAGCATATGAGATGAATAAGGCTTACATGGTGCTTAGTACAGTACTGTACAGTGTACAGATAAAGTGCTCAGATAAAGACTTTCTTTTGAGCATCTGTATTTGTGGCATAAGTCCTATTTTTATTGTATCTTTTCTTACTGGGATTGTTGATTAGCCTGAATATAATATAGGTTTGCCTTGCTTCAGAGCACCAGCTGGATGTGTAAGAATGCTGCCTCTCTTTCCAAGTAGTATGGGTGACATAAAATATGCAAGATTTTCTCTGTGCAGATTTTCTCTGTGCAGGCTTATTTTCAGTTATGAAATCAGGAAAATGTTTGTATTTGCCTTTGAACCTCATGTCAGCCAAATCTTTTCTGCTTGCTTTTAGCTAGAAAAGTGCAGTTGCTTGAAAGAGCAGTAACAATGATTACTTGATCAATGTAGGAAGATGCGTTTTCTAAATTCCTAGAAAGACAACCAGCTTATGTTAGCTTTTGCTGTTTCTTCTCAATTCCCATCTTCCAGAAAGAGAATCAATATGGCTTCATAATGGGGATGCAGTTATTACTTTATTTAGAAGATGGATATTTCCCTTTTTTCATAGTGATTGAAAGTAGCTTCTGAGTTTTTAAAAATGTAATTATTAAATAGAATCACACTATTATTAATAAAACCGCTACTTTGATAATACAATAAGTGCCTTGTTATGCTTCATATATTTTGAGCTAGATTGCCATTTCTCAAGTTTTATCAAATCATCAAATATTTCTGCACTATTAGATTTCTGTTCTTCCATCCATCCATCCTTCCATCCATCCATCCATCCTTCCCCAGGCTAGAGACCTGTTAGGGCATTTCTTCCAGTTCTTGTTCTCACTGTACTGTACGCTGCTTCTATACCCCGCCCCCCAGGAAAGCTGCTTCCTCCACTTTTAGTACCTTCATCCCCAGAATCACAGCGTCCCCTTGGCATCCCCTTGATGCAGGGAAAGATCACGATAATCAGAGGTAACTGAATCTGCAGCAGTCAGGGATTCTGCTCATCTCTGTTCATGCATCCTTCGCAATACAATATGACATCATCTCACTCTAATTTCACTCTGTTCAGAGAGATAGACTTTCATTGTGAAAATAAATAGCTTAAAATGAAAATTATGTGCTTTTGCGTTTGCTGTTAGTACAAGTCAGTCAGGCCTTGAACTTCATGATACGCTCACTGAGCCTGATTAGGCCTATTTAGGTGAGAGTGTGTGTTACAGCAACTGCTGCTTCAGAAAGAAAGGTTGACCTCATAGCAAGTACTCTGCAGCTTTTATGTGCCCAGCATCACCTATTCTTTTGAGGTTCAGATCTTGAGATTCAAGCAGGTAGAGAAGAATTTGGGAATTAAAAGGATGATACCTTGCAGATCATTGGGTGAATGCCAGTATATAAAGGGACAGTATGTTTCAGTGTACTCATGATGCGTGGCATGCATCAGCATTTTAGTGACAGAACACACACTTTGAGTGATTTAGAAGACTGTTGTGGCCTCTGCATCATCAGCACTTTGGGAGCTTTTTACATATGCCAAAGGTAAAGGTAAAGGGACCCCTGACAGTTAAGTCCAGTCGCGAACGACTCTGGGGTTGTGGCGCTCATCTTGCTTTACAGGCCAAGAGAGCTGGCGTTTGTCCGCTCCACAGACAGTTTTTCTGGGTCATGAGGCCAGTATGGCTAAGCCACTTCTGGTGAAACGGAACACTGACACCAGAGCAGTGTACGGAAACGCCATTTACCTTCCCGACAGAGCAGTACCTATTAATCTACTTTTGCTGTGCTTTCGAACTGCTAGGTTGGCAGGAGCTGGGACCGAGCAACGGGAGCTCACCCCATCGCAGGGATTCAAACCACTGACCTTTTGATTGGCAAGCCCAAGGCTCAGTAGTTTAGACCACAGTGCCACCCGCGTCCCATACATATGCCAAAGGATAGTTCAAATGTTACTTCCTCCACATGTATGTCACCACCCATATGGCCTTTCCCACAACCTATATAGGATCATTGTCTTACCAAATTTAAAGGATTTTTTGTGGTGTTGGTTTTCTTTGCAAACTTGCTCATGTACTGGTATGTCCTCAATTTCCATAGACTTTATGCAAGGTTATAATTCTATTTAATTGAGAGTGATGGCTGAGATAGCTGCTTATCTAATTCCCCCTAACTGTAATGTTTCTATAGCTGTCTAATAGAGTTTTTTATGACCATTGTTTCCTTGGTTCCAAGAATATTTGAAACATGCTTATCAATTTAAGTTGTCTTAGGAGAGAATCCTATCAGATACCTTCATATTTGTCATTTATAGGACATTGTTCGCTTACAACACATACAAAGCTGGGAGTACTGTAGTTTGAGCTGAGTTTCTACTGGCTTGTTTGAGATACAGCAGAATACTATTAGATTTTCATTGATTTCTGCTGGAGATAAATTATTTAAGGAATGGAGAAGTGTGCTTGGATACTGTCAGCACTTCATTTAGTCCATATATCAGGTGCTGAAACTTGACCTATTTTGTTATATGAACCTTCACTTGTGCAGTGCTGGGCTTTTTTGGTAATGTTTATAGTGGTTATATTCTGAGAACACTGGAATTTTTGTCCTTTCCATGTTTTTGAAAGCTCATGTTGTAGTGCACCTGCTACCTTGCAACTGCTTCAAGGAGATGTTTCTATTGCAAGTAATTTGTATATGAATCTAATAATACACATTATGCTTTTTGAAATTAATTGTTTTATATGTATGTCTGTCTATCTATACCTATATATATTTATACCTATATCTAACCTCAGCTAAAACCATATAGCTGAGTTCATACAGTTCATACAGTCAAATTCTCCTATACAGTGGTACCTCGAGCTACAAACCCCTCAGGTTACAAATGCTTCAGGTTACAAACTCTGCTAACCTGGAAGAGTTACCTCGAGTTGAGAACTTTGCCCCAGGATGAGAACGGAAATTGTGTGCCGGTGGCACAGCAGCAGCAAGAGGCCCCATTAGCGAAAGCATGCCTCTAATTAAGAACAGTTTCAGGTTAAAAACGGACCTCCGGAATGAATGAAGTTTGTAACTAGAGATACCACTGTATTTGAGTACCCCTGTGGTGGATGGGGAGTATTAATGTGAATCAGGCTTGGAAACCGCTGGTAGCCATTCCATTATAATCAAGTGTGCACAGGTTTTGTCTAGAGATATTGGTTATGCAATCAGTTGTAGTTGTCAGCACCCTATCAATATTTCTCGAGGAAAAGGGGGAAACATGCACTGTTGGGTGCTGCTGCTAGAAAGTGCTCTATGCACCTTGAGACAGTGATGCGGAAGCGATCCTTGCCTGACCTTTCCTGAAGGATTGAGTGCCACTGCCTGCAAGCGCTGTGAGTTTGTTCAGGCAGCTGTGTCCTATATTCACCCCTCCTTAGGAGCAGAAAATGCCTAGATGCCAGGAATAGGCTTGCTAGTTTGGCCTTCTTCACTCAAGGTTCATTGGTCACCTGGGTCATACATCTGCGCATTTCCCCTTTGGTGATGGCTAGAGCATTTGCTGAAGCATATTGTGACTACAGTGTTTTCAGGTGCCATATTCACTGAAAAGCCTACAGCCCAGTTTGTATTCCACGAAGGCACATGTGTGACCAAGGAGGAGCCTGGAATGCTTGCATGCAGAAGATACTTAGTGTGTGAATTGGTACTAAGTTTCATTGATTATATAAACTTGTTTCTATTTTATGTAAGAAAATGCACATTCTGTATATTAACATAATACAGGAATGGGTTAAATGTTTTTGTCAATCTCTTACAGGCCTTCCATTATAATAATGGTCTTGCAACCAGAATATTTGATTTACACATGATGATAGAATTATTGTTGCATAAAATTTAAAGTAACCTTGTACATAATGGCGAGATAAAAATTTTTTAGAAAAAGTATTTGGTTATTTCAAATAACTAGCCTTTTTATCACATCCAATAGGGTATGTGTAATTTTATCAATGGCAATTATTTGCAGCTTGTACAGGGATGGCTTTGAAGATTGGCATGCATATTCCAGAAAGAACTAAGCCAAGCGCTTGAAACCAGTGAGGCAGAGTAGCAAGTGAAGAAAAACATGATTGTGTTCTCTCTCTCTCTCTCTCTCTCTCTCTCTCTCTCTCTCTCTCTCTGGCAATAGCTATTGATTAGAACTTTCTATTGTATTTGTCCCAATAGAGAACTAGCACTACTATATTAATAACTGTTCCCACCATCTGTAAAATTGTACTGTCCAGAAGTTTAAATATAAAAAACACAGTGCTGTTTTATTTAAGAGAAGTAAAAAGAAAATATGTTTTAATTTATAGGGTTGCTATAGTTGTTGAGCGATTTTCGATTGACTTGCTTAAGATCCACATTCCGCCTTTGAAATACCAGTAATGTCTGGGAAAGTCCAGACGTATGGCAACCCTAATTAACCTTACCTAGTAAATCAGGGATGGGGAACCTGTGTCCCTCCAGATATTGTTAAGTTCCAACTCCTAACATCCTTTGCCATGGTCCAAACTGAATGAATGCCACAACTTTAGTAGTGTCCAGTGGAGTTACAACTTCTAAATCTTTAAAGCAGGTTAACCCTGCCAAGCTGCCCAGTTTGACAACCAAGGCCATTTCCCCCAGCTGGTGGGTGGTAGGACAGTGTTAAATCCTGCATTGGTTGTACAGCCAAGGCAACAGGTTTTAACACACACACACACCCGGCATCAGCCGATAAGCAGGGGTTAAACTCTGCTCAGTTTGGCAGAATTCTATGCAGATGCCTGCTAAAACAAATATTGTTCCTTTTAGCAGGGAATTCTGATGCAAACTCATTCCTTTTTCATGATGAGGTTTGCATTGAAATCTTGATTAAATGATGTGCTTTCAGACAAATGAAGGGCTTGCTAAAAAGAAATATCCTGCCCACCTGTCCCGTCCAATGATCTAGCTGGCTTTTAATATATTCCTGTCTGTTTAACCATGGACAGTGTAATGAATTTCTATAGTATTCCATATTTTCCAGAACCATTTTTATATTTTGCTTGCTGAGCTGCTTTAGTGTGTTGGTACCCACAATGAGCCCTCAGAGGCAGGTTGGAAATTCATTACAAGTTTTCTTAAAGGAGTAATTCTGTTTTGATACTTTGCAATAGTCTTCTGTTTAAGTGACTTTTTTATTTCATTAGTCGTTCACCGGCAGTATTAAACTTCTGTCAAAAATAATTGCTTATCTGTCTTTATTCATCCTTTGCAACTGCAGCTGTCTCAGTGCAGTACTGATTTCACAGTCAACTTATCTTTTTTCTTTGCACCAGCTTCATGAGAACAGTATCCTTCTATTGCCTATATGTAATTGTTTAAATTTACCTTGGCTGGTAAAGTATCCTCAGGCAAATAAAAAGCAAAATATTACTCTATGGAAATATTTATGATTGACCAACCAGACCATTCCCCCCCCAGCTTGTAAAGTAAATATTTTGAAGAATTTTTCTTCTCACACAAAAACAAATATTTACCATTTGCAGGCCTTTGTCAGTACAGTATAGTATAAAAAGTAATACTGTGCACTTCTCAAAGTATTCTATGCTAATGCTATATATGGTGAGTCTCTTCTAAGGGTGCTGCCTTGTTGATTTCACCCATAGGAGCAATTTCTTTTATATGGGAGTGGTGGGGAAATGAGACAGCATGCAGACAATATATGAGTTTATTTACTATAACTAAGATTTCAAATAGGGTCACAAATGATACACTGGTGGTGTATTTTAATTTATGCATTGGTAATTATTTTGGATTGATTACTTCCACATGCTCTATTGCTCTTGAAAATTATATAGAAGCTTCATATGCCTCAAAATACTGCTACCTGTCTCAGGAGAGGAAATGGAACTTCAGCATTCTTTAATGCTTTACAATGGTATCTTGTCATATTTCAGATATTATGCAAAGTGTTGATTTTGATTTATAAATTGTTTGGGTCCAATGCATATTTGGGCTTACTGTCACTTCAGCTCCTCCACTTAATCAGAAAATGTTTTTTTTTTTTAATTATACCAGCTGCCACCAGACTAAATCTTGAATCTTAACACCATCATTCTTTACAGCTTTATTGTTCCTCTGCTACCATTTATTTCACACCTTTATTCGTTTTACACATAGCATATCAAGTATTGGCATGGAACAAAGAGAGGAAGGATTCATACTTAAAAGTTCAAGACAAATAATGTATTAAATATGATTTATAATATAATGTGTTTACTTATAGGTTGACCCCTTCACTCTTCATCAGTTGTCAGCCACTGCTGCCACCACATCTGTCTTCCTTCCATCTCTTCTTATCCATGCTCATCTTCTTCATAGTGTTCCTAATGCAATTCCAAATGCTCTTTGGCCATATAATTATGGACCAATTTGTTTGAAAGGGATGTGCACTAAATGACCACTGGTTGTATTTATATGCCACACTAAACATGGTTTTAACATGGCTTGCACAAGCAGGAATAAGTGGCACGCTTCCCTATCTCTTTCTCCTTGCATGTGACTGAGACAAGGGTTTGGAAGTCTCTGTGTTTGGTTACTCATGGTTTTTGTTGTTGCATGGACCAACAGTTATAATTTAACTGTGGTTAGTTTAAACCAAGCTGTCTTCAAACTTTGGTTTCTGATGGCTTGTTTAACTAACCATTGATAATATTAATTCTGAGTCTAAACCATAATTCTGAGTCTGGACAACATGGCAAGTAGGGGGTTAACCAAAAGAAGAAGTGAGAGATTCTGAATGTCTCCCAGCCATATAGGAGGGTTTCTGTAACAGAGCCTAAGGCACACTGTGGTTGTTCCTGCTCATGCACATCACACTAAACCATATTTTAGCAGGACACATGATAATGGCCATTGAAGATAGGTCAAACCACCCACCTTAGTTTATTCCACAATACACACTTTTTAAGGGGACTCGATGTATAGTAGACCTGTTCAGATATTTTTCACCTTTTATTTTAATATTATTTTATTATATTTTTATTGTTGCATTACAAGTCACTTTAGGGCAAACAGCTGAGAAATATTAACAAGAGGAATGTAGGAAATATTTTTATGTCAATTAAGTTTGTGTTTTTGAAACACATTTTTACTCAAGTTAAATATATATTTATATATAGGTGTGTTCTTAAGGAGAGGAAAATACATGGGCTTATAAGGCTAATTATTCCTGGTTTATTCTTTTGTAGGTTAACTGAACCTTCTGGATATTTAACAGATGGACCAATTAATTATAAATACAAAACTAAATGTACATGGTTAATTGAAGGATAGTAAGTATATATTTTGCATTAATGTCTTCTTGCAAACCAAGACTGGGGATTTGGTGGCCCTCCAAATGTTGCCCTCAGCAAGCCCTCCTCCTCCTCCTTGAGGCCCGTCAAGATCACCAAGCACCTTCCCCCAGGCAGTCGTGAAAGGGACGTGCTAGTACAAAGACACTTTGCACTGGTGCATCCCTGGTGGAGATCACCAGAACACTTTCCTGGTAGGCGCCCTGGAAATCCTGAAAGGGACACGCCAGCGCGAAGACATTTCACGCTGGTATGTCCCTGGCGGAGATTGACAGAGCACTTTCCTGGGAGGCACCCTGGCTTGTCAAAGGGATGCGCCAGTGCAAAGATGCTTTGCCCTGGCACATTCTTTTGAGTAGTGCCGTGGAATTGGGTGGTGGGTGATCTCCTCCTTGATAATATGGGGGCTGGTCCCCTGGCCCCCCCAATGGTGCCCCTGTGGGAGGACGACATACAGCTGCATAGCTTGTTCTCTGGTTGATAAACTCTGATTTACTTAAGATAGTGAACTAACAACATTTTCCTATATACTTACAAGTAAGATAGGTGTTTACTGTTAATCAGTATGTAAATATAATAATTTGAGGTTTATTGATCTGTTTTTGTTTATATGTATTTTTTATTTTTATGTTCTGAGTCACCCTAAGATTTATGGATGACGGACAGTATACAAATTTAATAAAAAAATAATAACAACAGTAACACTGTACATACAAAACTGTTGCTTTCACGCACAATTATAAGTAAGAAGGCTTACAGTTGCATTTGAAAATTATACTTGCCTTTTTCATACTACTTTATTGCATCCTTATATTTATTTACATTGTATTATAAGCTACGCTGTTTCTGAACAGGCTATTGCTAACGTTCTTGCTGTTTTTTTCTTCTCTTCTAGTCCTAATTCAGTTTTAAGACTAAGATTTAATCATTTTGCCACAGAATGTAGTTGGGACCATATGTATGTTTACGATGGAGATTCAATATATGCACCTTTAATAGCAGTATTTAGGTAAGTACTTTAGCTTAATAGCTTCTATTACAATTTTATGAAAATCTTTTGGTGAATGGAAATTTAGCATTACAGTTTAAATTTGCTGTAGGACAGGTGGGTGTGGCTTGGCCAAAATGGCCTTGCAGGCCAAATGAGGAACACCGCTGGGCCCAATTAGCCCAGGGGCTAGTGGTTCTCCACTACGGATTGGCATGTTCAGTTTTTAATCAGTCCTTGAATGAACCCATGTTCTTAAAAGTTTACTACATTTGACTTTTCTCTGCATCCCATCCTTCACAGTTCTTCCAACCCTAAATATAATTATGTACATGGTTATTTTTATTGGTTTCAAGTCAGCTCAGTACATTTTGAAACAAACAGATTGAAACTAAAAGTTCCTTCATTGTTTTTCTATTCTTTCAACATGAATTTGGTTCCAAGCATTTCACACTTAATGTAGGAAAGAGTAAATATTGCTTTCTACATGCAATCTTTTCACACCAATAGCTATTTTCATATGAATTTTCCTAATATAGTATTTAAATTGCAGTGCATAGAAATCTGAGACAGGCTCTTTTAATTAAGAAAAAAGACACAGTCCCATTAAGAATGCATGAATTTCTGTATTTTTTACACTCTGCTTCAATCAGGGCAATGGAATGAAATTCTGGAATGTTTCCAAATTGTACTGAGCACCCACTGAATTATTCAAATTCTTATTTTTTTATTTGCGATGTTACTTGTTACGTTAACCTTTTCATGTTTAATCTTTTGCAGTGGTCTTATAGTTCCTGAAGTACGTGGAAATGAAACTGTACCTGAAGTTGTTACTACATCAGGATATGCATTGCTACACTTTTTTAGTGATGCTGCTTATAATCTAACAGGATTTAATATTTTTTACTCGTAAGTATCATTTTGTTGTTTATTAATCAGCAGAGATATATTTCTCTTAGTAGATAAGTTTTGGGGCTTACAATATTTGAAGACGTCTTATGCAAATTGGGAGTTTGGCAAAGAATGGGTTAGAATTCATACAAATTCATATAAAGATGCTCATGAGAAGAAATGCAATCAGAAAGGTTCTTTCAGGAACAACAATTAGTATAAATATTGTGTTCTTCCATGACTGAGTTGTTGATTTATGAGGCTGTGTGATAATTTATTGTGGAACAAATTAAATCAGTTACAGATAGGTAGCCGTGTTGGTCTGCCATAGTCAAAACAAAAAAAATTCCTTCCAGTAGCACCTTAAAGACCAACTAAGTTAGTTCTTGGTATGAGCTTTCGTGTGCATGCACACTTCTTCAGATACGGTATCTGAAGAAGTGTGCATGCACACGAAAACTCATACCAAGAACTAACTTAGTTGGTCTTTAAGGTGCTACTGGAAGGAATTTTTTTTGTTTTAAATTAAATCAGGTAGATCAAAAGGATTTTAATATGATGTGAACAAATCAGGTCAAGACATTGTATATTAGTAATGTTTGTAGACCTTGAGTAGATAAGACAGCTTGGCTGGAATGGCTCTTGGAGTGGGCCCCTTGGCCTAGGGTTGTGAAGGTATGCTACACCTAGTGCTAGGAGGTTAATGTGAGTGACCTCTTTACATCTGTCTGCAAGGGAAATACATTGCCAGGTGTATCATCCTATCCATGCCAGTCTCCCTAAGCATCTCATAGGAACACAGGTTAGAACTACTACACTGACCTTAGATGATGCTATTTACCAAGGGGGTAAATCAGGCATAGGCAAACTTGGCCCTCCAGATGTTTTGAGACTACAATTCCCATCCTCCCTGACCACTAGTCTTGTTAGCTAGGGATGATGCGAGTTGTAGTCCCAAAACAGCTGGAGGGCCGAGTTTGCCTATGCCTGGGGTAAATTCTACTATACTATAGTATAGTGTGTGGGTAAATTCTTGGTAAACCAGTTATCTGCACCATCCTGTCAGGTTCTTAGGATAATATTATCCATCTGTGGTAAAAATATTAAGTGCTTGGTAGTATCCTGCAGTCAGCAAGTGTTACCACCTGGTAAAAATACATCAGTGAGGCCAGGCTCTAATAAGTGGAGTTTTAGGACCCAGGGGAGTTGGCTGTCATCCCAAGTGGTCCATAGACAAAAGCATGATCCCAAACAGCCAGAAATTGGATTTCAGAGAAGGCAAACAAAGTTCTGAAGGGTCAGAAGCAACGTAGGGCTGCATCTGAAGATGGTTTGGAAATTTCAGCTGTTACAAAATTTGATGACAGGTCACTCACCAGGTTAAGACAGTTTGAGGATATGCCTACTACATTGAATTTGGCCCAGAAAATAATTGGCAGCCAAACTGCTGGTTTTAAATCATAAAGCCTTAAACGGCTCAGTATCAGAATACCTTAAGGACCGCCTCTCTCCATATGAACCTACCTGGACCCTTGCAATCATCGTCTGAGGCCCTCCTATATATGGCTCCTCCCTGAGAGGTCTGGAGGGTAGCAACATGAGGACAGGCCCTTTCTGCAGCGGCCTCCCGTTTGTGGAATGCTCTGCCCAGGGAAGTTCATCAGGCGCCTTTAGGCACGAGGCAAAAACATTTATCTTTAACCAGGCCTTTGGCTGATTAACATCCTATACCCTTCTAAATGCGTTGCTGAGGGGATGGAGGGAGAAGAGTTATTGTTTTGTTCATGTATTTTTTATCTTGTGAACCACCCTGACATCTATACATGAAGGGCAGTGTACCAATTCAGTAAATAAAATAAATAAGAAGCAGATAGATAATTAAAGACAAACAGAAGTAAAACCTAGCTAAATTCCTGCATCCTAGAGACAGGTTGGAGGGACTGAGGAGCAAGCTCTGGTCTTTACAGGGTACTTTGTGCTGGGATTGGCCTTTGAGGTCTATTAATATAGGCTCAGGCTTGATAGTGTCCCTGAAGTCTATATGCAGCCCTGGTGTTGGAATAGATTTGTTCTTTTTACCAAACTGAGGAGTAAGATTACTCATATTAGTAAGATATTAATACTCTGGCTCTTTGCACATAACACATACATTATTTTATTCCTTTCATTCTTTGATCAATAAATATAATCATAATATTTTGAGGGACAGTGTAAGGCTAGCATTAAAATGTTATGACATTAAGAACTCATTGAATATTATAAATTTCCTGTATGGAAACCATCAAAAGAAAAATACTGCAAATAATTGTTTCACTTGCAGTGAAGCTGAAATCCATGTCATGTTCGTTTTCAGCTGAAAGCAAAGTGTATTTTGCGTCCATTGTTTTCTTGGCTTGACACTTGCTTATTCAGATTTGCCCCTCTAGGTCTAACTTTATAACTGTATAATAAGATCCTAGACTGGAAATATAAAAACATAACCTCTTGAATGACCTCTTGATATTTTGCTTATCATAGTATAATTTGTTTCTAATTCTGATTTTGCCGTTTGAATGGCTCATCAGATAGCTCCATTTGACTTCCGTGAGATAACACTGATGTAAGAAGTTTGAAGGTTACAGCTAGAAACCATTTTCTTATCTTTTTCATGAAATGATTTCCTCCCCAATTATTGTATATTACAGTATAAATAAAGGCTTGAAAATCAGCGTGTCATTTCTCCATTTCCTTCCTTTCTTCTGATCTTCTTTATTACAGAATAAATTCATGTCCCAATAATTGCTCAGGGCATGGAAAGTGTACAACTAGTAGCTCCATTCCAAGCCAGGTGTATTGTGAATGTGACAAATACTGGAAGGGAGAATCCTGTGATATTCCTTACTGTAAAGCTAATTGTGGAAGTCCGGATCATGGCTACTGTGATTTGACTGGAGAGAAACTCTGTGTGTGCAATGACAGCTGGCAAGGTGAGTTGGAAAAATCTTTCCTGAAAGCTGCTGCCCTACTTGAAATGTCCAGAGCGTCTATTATTTATTTCTTTTTCAAATTATTGCTACCTGCACTTAGGCGAGAACTCAGAATGACATCTTATTCATCCTCTGTCATTCAAATAAAGCAAGAGCGTCTGGATTCAGGACTTGTCCCTTAGCCTCAAGATGGATCAGGTTAAACATTTAAATAGATTTCCTACAGCTTGTTGCTTGAGCAATCCAACTTACTTTAACCTGGGACACCTCCTATTTTATATGCAACTATTTTAATGGCACCTTTGGAATATATTAAGTACACCAGTTTTCTGTTTTTTCTTCAAACTAATAAACACACTAGTGGCTTTTAACATGCACTCTCTCCCCACATAATTAGGGTCATTTACTCATTGAGCATGTTTATGCAAATTCCCTACCATAGAGTATCACCTAATTGACAGGTGTCCTTCAGCCATATTTTATTTACAGGGATAATGCCTTAGCCATTATCTCATGGACTCTTTGATACTGTTTGAAGCCTGAGTTTATGTGTAACTATGAACAGTCAGGAAATGTCATGGTAAGCAGAAGCTCCCAGGCTGTGGAGCAGTAGCTGCATTTGACAGGTGAACCTACTTAACTCCAGTGTTAAGAGCTAATATTTTGATGTTGAAATGATATGAAGGTAGTGGTTGGGAAACCATCTCTTAAGACACTTTCACTTGATCTTGAAGATTGAATGTTAGTTGTTACAATCACAAATATTTCCTTCTGTGTGCGGTGCTCAAGAGTGGCAGCTATCTAGCTAGGTGTGCTTGGATGAAATAGATTATCTAGACTGAATTCATTCTGGGTTTAGGTTGGTGTTTGGAAACCTTGATGTATAACTTTGGATGTTCTCAAGCATGATACCTTGTTAGGCCTGACTTGCAGGTCTGGGTTGGAAGCCATGGTGATACAGTGGTTGCACTTGTTACCTGTAGGGATGGTTTCAAAAAGCAGTGTTGGGGGATTTCTGCTTCAGCCAGTAGACTTTGAGTTTTTGAGTTCCTGCAGAGTTCCTGCAGAGTTCCTGCAGAGTTCCATCTTATCCTTCCATCTTATCCTTAACATCAATATGAAGTTGCTGGGTGAGGTTATTGGGGCATTTGGAGATGGGTGTCATTAGTCTCCTTGTCATCTGTATCAGGTGAAACTGTGAAGGTGCTGAACTGCTATCTGGGCTTGGTAATAAACCTTTTAGTACAGGGTATAAAGAGAATATTTAGTACTATACTGTGTTTTTCTGAGCAATTGTGACATCTGGTGGATACTTTGGAATGAGCATCTAGTATAGGAAACAGAATTATGAAAGAAAATAAAATTAGTATTCAGGCACCTTCTAAAAAGTTCGTTTAAAAGCAAAAAATATTTCTGATATGGTAGCTCAGTATTCACTGTAATATTGTCCATTCAAGGTTTTTGTATAGGTATTTAGTAATCCCTAGCTTACTATATCTAACATGCATTAGAATAGCAATACTAAAGATGGGATATACAGAAAGAATAGAAAGAAATGTAGCTTTTTGCTTTTCAGCCATCCTCTGCATGTCTTCCCCTATCTGTACTCAAAAAAACAGCAAAAAGCTTGCAGATAAGAAATCCAAATACTTGCACTCAAGTATTTGTAGTGCTTTCCCTACTACTGTCTCTGAATTCCATAGGAGCAACTCAGACATAAAATTATATCCACTTCATAATTAATACCACATATTGTCAATCTTTTCTCCTTTCCTTTCCTTTCCTTTCCTTTTTTTGACCCTTGGGTACATTTGGTATCCTGGGAGTATGCTTCCCTTCCTTCCAGCTTCTCCCATGTCAATTTTTATGTACATTTCAGATCTGAACTGCTGATCTAAACCTTGAAAAGCACACGGAGCTGAAAAAGGATGTGGGCAAGAGTGGTATTCTTCCAACTCCTCCCTTCAGATCTATATATTTTCCAAGGGGGAAAAAAGTAACCATCCTAAAGACAAAGGGAGTAGTGGATGGTGGGGGGTGGGAAGTGGTGCTCAGAGGCTTTGCAGATACCAGAGCGACATTATAAAAGCTTGCTGGTCTAGGCCATTCTAGTCTAGAATCCTTTTCTTCCTGTGGTCAACTGGATGTCTATGGGAAGTCTGAGCAGGAATGTCCTTAAGAGCACCACTACACCCATAGTAACCATAATGTCAACTTTGGAGCTAGGCAATTTACAAAGACTACAAGCTATTAGGTGTGTCATTTGTAGTTCCCTTCTTTTGTACTGAGTTTTGTGATGGGTGTACAGATTCCATCTGCTATTCCCTAGGCTCTAGGTTCAAGAACTGCTGTAGGGTCAAGTGCTAATGTTTCATTGGACTATTCAAATTTTATTGGATTGTGATTGTGATTGTATAGGAAATGATGCTGTGATTGACTAGAAATCTTCATGTATTAAGAATTCTGCTTTTTCAGGCCCTGTGTTATCATAAAATAAAATAGTGGTCAGAAACCTCTGGCCTCACAGACCAAAGTAGGCCATTTTCACCAAAGCACAACTACCTGCCTTACAGCTGATATCATACATAATTTCAGTTTTAGGGCTGGTAAACACAGGGGTCCTTAAAGTACTCTTCTGGTTTTTCCTTGGTAAGCAGGGCTTGCTCACAGCACTAACTACCTCCATTAAATCAGTCCGTTTTCAGGCATAGTTGGGATTCTGACTGCTTCTGCAATTGGACACTTTTCCTTTGTAAACAGTTTTGCTATTCAGCAGAGGAAAAATGTCCATTTGCAGGTGTAGTTTGAATTCAAATCTCACCTACAAATAGCAAAAGCCAGGTTTGCTATTTGTATTTATCAACTAATTTGTGCTGACAGTATGCTGCTTTGAAGTGGCCCATGGAGCCATTCTTTCTGGTTCTTGGAAGGAAAAATATATCCCATCCCTGGCATGAAATCATGACACAGCTGAGGGGATCTCCTTTTACATTCATCTCACCATTCTTTAGTTGGCCTGTGAAGATAAGGAGCTGTCCAAAGTACTGGAACGTGAAAATTACTTTTAACACAGACACACACCTATATAGATATATGCATTCTTAGCTCTAATGGTCTCTGAAGTTAAGTATGACACCATGGTAACTAATTTTTAACTTCAGACACTGGTTGTTTTAAATGTAGTACTCTGTGCCCAGATTCAAAAAGTAATTTTAGAAAGTAGAGAGGGAGGGTGAGGCAGGAACTATGACTTGTATGGGAAGAGTTAGTAAAGTTGATGCTGTAGTTGAACCAGTGTTTTAGTTTGGTATAAGGCAGCTTCTTATGTCCCCAAAGGAGAAGGAAGTTGGCAGAAAACACTTCCTACTATGTGAATAGAAAGAGTAACTTAGGAGTCAGGCTGAAGTCTCTAGGAATTATTTATTTTAGATGACACATCAGAAGGACAAGCAGGATATAATTTATCACAGCAGTTTACAGAAAACAAAACAAAACAATGGAATCAATAAAATAAAATTATTAAACAACACCAGAACAGCAGAAAAAACCCCCACAAAATCAAGACAGTAAAAATTGTCAAAGATGATAGGTTCAGCTTAGCATATGGGTCAGGTTTATTATGGCTGTTTTGCCCTACTGCAGTGTTATTCTCAAGAGCATCAACCCCCCACCCCCCGTTGCCATGACTGGATTAGAGCATGTAGTGAACATGCTCTCTCATAATTTTGCCATTGGAACTAAACAGATCAGTGGCTATTTTGGTAGTTGACAAGGTTTACAATAAAAATAAAGTATTATTTATTCCTGTTTTTGATATTTTCTTATTTGGTATAATGAAGTTAATTTACAAACTTCATATTAGCAAAATACTACTATGGTTTCAGTTTGTGTTTGAAAATCTATTACAAGATGTATGCATTGCTTATATAGATATCTCTGGTGTAAAGCAATTCTGTAGTATAAATCTCAAATATATTTTTGCCAGTATCACGACGTTGACATCCTTCTCCTCACTACCCACCTTTATTTCAAGGAGCCAAGATGGTATACATGGTTCTCATCCTCATTTTAGCCTCACAACAACCCTGTTAAGTAGTATATTAGGCTAAGAGATGGTGACTGGCCAAATGTCACACAGTGAGTTTCATGGCTGTGTGGGGATTTGTGGGGCTGTGTGGGGATTTAAACCCTGGTATGACATGCCCTAGTCTGACGCTTGATAACACAGTGGTTCCCAACCGGGGACCCGGGGACCTGAGGAGTCCACATAATGCACCCAGGAGGTCCGTGGCATCATTCACATAACTAAATCTATCATAAGAGATATTAAAATTTTCAAAATTGGAAGGTCCATGTCGTGGCGTTTGAAAAACAGGGGGTTTATATTACTTAGCTAATTGGGAACCACTGCTGTAACACACTACATCAGTACCGACTCCTCTGGTTTTTCCCCTGCTATGGAAGAAAAAACTGTAAAAACTATAGCAGTTTGTTGAACAGTTTGTTGAACTACACCGTTTGTTGAAATATGCTACAAAAGTATATATAAAAGTAGTGAGCTTAGATTTTATGTGGATAGCTTTCTGTTTCTGCAGAGGCATAGCTGAGATATCAAATGAAAGATTTCTCAAACACATAGACTTTCCTCCCAAAGAAGTGTAGAACTAGGGGTCAAATGGCTAAATCCGTTTCTGGAAAACTTCATAAGACACCACATTTCTAGCATCTACAGGAAAGTGTGAAGTAACAAAAAGCCAGCTTGTAAAAGTCAGATTGCCTACAGCTCCCACTTGTCAGTCTTTACCTGTAGGTGAATTTCAAAGAAAGCAGATCTGTTGTTTGTTTCACCTTCAGCTATAAGTGGGCATGGTGACATATTCAGTTCAAAGTGCTCACATTCTGAAGGTAAGTGACATTTAGTGGGAGAATGGAAGGAAATAATCTTTTCTCTTTTCCCTTTCATCCTTTAGTTCTTATTTGCCCTATTGTTCTCTCTAAACTATATTTGTTGTCCCGTATTTGAACAAGAGTTATGCTTGCAGCACTCAAAATTGCTCCATCAAGAACTAGGATGCTAGGAAAACATCAGGTAAAATAATCCTGAAATAAATTTTAGTAGCCTCTTTTAGCCATTTTTGTTGATGTAGGTTTTTGAATGGCTTCTAGGCATTTCCCATGAGGTGTCCAACTAATGTAACAATTCACTTAATACAAAAGCCTGCTCATTTCTGTAGTTTGGACCACCAGCTACACATGTAGAGAAACCAAGGATCCAAGCAAATTATTTAGGTGCACCCAGGCACTTTCTTGGGCACACAGAACTAGCTGTATGATTGTTTTGATCCCAGCTAGGTGTTTTCCGGCATGAGAACAATCAGCAGCAAGGTAGAGCCTTTAAGGAGTTTATCCTTCTAACACATGACACACAGCAGAAATCTCTGGTGTTTTATCCTAATGATGCCAGCCACCAATAAATACCTGCTGCTTAATCACCCTCCGGGACGTAGAAGGCATGCCCTAAAACTCAAGAGAGAGCAACAAGCACATGTAGATTAAAACTATTGCAGGTAAAGGTGCAATCAGCTGCATCACACAGATGTACAGGCTCCAGGAAATGAAAAGCCAAGCTGTTCATAAATGCCTGGCACATATGTTATTTAATAATACTGTTACTCTTGTACAGCCAGTGGGTTTTCTGGCAGTACCAAATATATTGTTCTTAAAAATACAACACATAAATGATTTTTTAAAATGGACAACAATTGCTAAAGAGTTAGTTGATTATCTGGGGCCAAACTATGCATTGGTGTTAGTAAAAAACATGGTGGAGCCAACAAGATGCACAGTTTGCATCTGGACAGTCTGCTCATTTCGCCTTTATGCTGTCCACTATGTGAGGCTGCAGACACTACAGGGATTAGAGATATTGCAGCACTGGTGGTGAATAGATTCCTAGTGCACCATGAACAACTCTTTTACAGAAAATGCCACTCATTCTAACCAATTACAATATCTATTTCCATTTAAGTCTTGGGATGCACACACAGGAGCAGTTTAAAGTGGATTCATTGCACTCCATGGGTTCATGGGCTTTCCTTTTTTGTGTCATCTCCATTCAAGTAATAATAATAATAATATTATAATAATTTATTATTATTTTTTTTAATATAATTTTTATTAAGTTTATAGTATACAAAATCCAACTTCCAAACACTTATTTCCATAAATCTAGTGGACTCCCCCCATCTTCCGAACACTGCATTCTCTGTAAATTTAAAACCTCAGCAAATTGTTAACTTATTTTAAACATAATAATATATCTTCCATTTTATCGTGATATCTGGTCTCTAAACATTTCAGTCTAATTCCATTGTTTTAGTTTCAACACAATAAAATTATTTCATTACACCACTTCTGTCTTGTTGTTCCTTATTTTCCAATTCAAAAAATTAACCGATGCTGAAGCTGTAATTTCCTAAAAAGGAGCATTTTTTAACATTCATACAACTTATAATGCTTTTTCAAATAATCCTTGAACTTTTCCCAAACTTCCTCCGTTTCTTCTTCTCCCGAGTCTCGGATTCTGCCAGTCATTTCAGCCAGTTCCATATAGTTCATCAGCTGCGTCTGCCATTCTTCCAATGTGGGTAGATTTTGTGTCTTCCAGTGCTTTGCCATCAAGATCCTTGCTGCTGTAGTAGCGTACATAAAGAAAATTCTATCTTTCTTTACCACCCTCTGGTCCACCATGCCCAGGAGGAAGGCCTCCGGTTTCTTGGGTAAGGTAAATCTAAGCACCTTTTTTAGTTCATTATGTATCATCTCCCAGAAGGCCTTCACCTTCGGGCAGGTCCACCAGAGGTGTAAGAATGTCCCTTCCTCCTCTTTACATTTCCAACATTTGTTGTCAGACAGGTGATATATCTTTGCAAGCTTGACTGGGGTCATGTACCACCAGTATGTCATTTTCATAATATTTTCCTTCAGGGCACTACATGCCGTAAATTTCATTCCGGTGTTCCATAACCTTTCCCAGTCTTCAAACATAATGTTGTGCCCCAAATCCTGCGCCCACTTTATCATGGAGGATTTAACAATCTCATCCTGTGTATTCCATTTAAGCAACAAGTTGTACATTCTCGAAATTAACTTAGATTTTGGCTCAAGCAACTCTGTCTCTAATTTCGACTTTTCCTCCTGGAAACCCACTTTTTTGTCCGCTTTAAAAACTTCCTGAATTTGAGCATAATGTAACCAATCTCGCACCTTGTTTTTTAACTTTTCCATACTCTGCAACCTCCAATTATCTCCAATTTTTTCAATTATTTCCCAATATTTAGGCCAGTGGGCCTCCATATTGAGTCTTTTCCGTGCTTTGGCCTCCATCGGTGAGAGCCACCTCGGAGTTTTACTCTCCAATAAGTCTTTATATTTTGACCAGACCATAAAAATTGCCCTTCTGACAATATGGTTTTTGAATGATCTATGAACTTTAACCTTGTCATACCACAAATATGCATGCCACCCAAAAGCATTATCAAATCCTTCCAGGTCGAGGACATCGGTGTTCTCCAATAAAATCCAATCTTTCAACCAGCAGAGGGCTGCAGATTCATAATATAACCTCAAGTCCGGCAGGGCAAACCCCCCTCTTTCTTTCGCATCCGTTAGTATTTTAAACTTAATTCGGGGCTTTTTGCCCTGCCAGACAAATTTAGAAATATCCCTCTGCCATTTTCCAAAACATTCCACCTTGTCCACGATCTGGAGGGCCTGAAACAAAAATAGCATTTTCGGCAATACATTCATCTTTATAGCAGCTATTCTACCCAACAAGGAAAGTTTCAGTCTTGACCATGTTTCCAAATCTCTTTTGATCTCTGACCAACATTTCTCATAATTGTCCTTAAACAAATTCAAGTTTTTGGAGGTCAAGTGCACCCCCAAATACTTTACTTTTTTAACCACATTTAATTCCGTTTCTTTTCTGAACTCCTCTATTTCAATAGTTGTCAAATTTTTTGCTAGAACTTTAGTTTTTTGTTTATTCAGCTTGAATCCCGCCACCCGACCAAAATCAGAAATTAATTCTAACGCTCTTTTAGTACTAGAGGCTGGCTCCTGTAGTGTTAATACCAAGTCATCTGCAAATGCTTTCAGTTTATATTGTTTCTCTCCGACCACAATTCCCTGTGCCAACCGGTCATTTCTAATCTTGTTCAATAGCACCTCCAGGACTGAGATAAACAACAGAGGAGACAGAGGGCACCCCTGTCGTGTCCCTTTTTCAATTTTGAACTCCTCTGTCACCACGTTGTTCACTATCAATTTAGCTTTTTGTTCTGAATAGATTGCTTCTATTCCATTTTCAAACCCCCGCCCTACTCCCATCCTTTCCAAATTTTTCTTCATAAACATCCAAGAAATGTTGTCAAAGGCTTTCTCCGCATCAATAAAGATCAACACCGCTCTTGTATTTGAATTTGTCTGTAAAAATTCCAGAATATCAATGATGTTTCTTGTGTTGTCAAATAAATGCCTACCAGGGAGAAAGCCTGCTTGGTCCTTATGGATCACTTCATTTAATACTTTCTTAAACCTACTTGCCAAAATGTCTGCAAAGATTTTGTAATCCACATTTAGGAGTGAGATAGGACGGTAGTTTTTAAGTTGAGTTTTTTCAGTTTCTAATTTTGGTATCAACGTGATGAAAGCTTCTTTCCACGTTTCCGGTGCCTTCCTCCCCTCCATAATCTGGTTGCAAACTTCCAACAGTGGTTGTATCAAAGAGTCCTTCAATACCTTATAGTATTTGGAAGTGAGTCCATCTGGTCCTGGAGACTTGCCTAGTTGAAGATTCTGAATGGCGCATTCAATTTCTTGGAGCGTAATGTTACAGTTCAGGGTTGCTCTCATTTCCTGAGGTATTCTTTGTAATCCATTAGTTATAAGAAATTGATCCACCTCCGAATCTTTTTGTGGCCTTTGTGAATAAAGTTCTCTGAAATATCTCTGGAAACACTTTCTAATTTCCTCAGGTTTCTGAACCATTCTCCCTTCAATCTCTAGATTTGTAACTGTATTAAGCTTTTGTCTCTTTTTCAACTGCCAAGCCAACAGCTTCCCACACTTATTAGCTGATTCAAAGGATCTTTGTTTCATTTGTTTAATTTTCCATTCCACCTCTTGATTTATCAATTTCGAATATTGTGCCTGGAAAAACTTCACTTCTCTCAACACTTCCTTCGATTTAGGCCTGGATCTCAGTTTTTTCTCTCCTTCTCTTATTTTCTCCAAAATCTTCTCCTTCTTTTCATTCCAGAGCCTTTTTTTGATCGTGTTCTGCTGTATTAGAAACCCTCTCATAACTGCTTTACTTGCGTCCCAGATTGTTCTTTTCTCCACAGTTGTCTTTAAATTTATTTCAAAATAATCCTTTAAAACTTTTTGGGCCTTCTTAACAATCTCCTGATCTCTTAACAAAGCGTCATTCATTTTCCATCTGAAAGATCCGGTTGTGTTTAAACTCAGTTCCATTCTCAAAGCATTGTGGTCGGAGCAGGTTTTTGGGCAGATTTCCACTTTTCTAGTCTTAGGTG
Organism: Podarcis melisellensis; assembly: GCF_964234715.1. Lineage (NCBI taxonomy): Eukaryota > Metazoa > Chordata > Lepidosauria > Squamata > Lacertidae > Podarcis > Podarcis melisellensis. The sequence continues at coordinate 50,429,983 of NC_138537.1, forward strand.
CCAGTCCTCTAGTTATCCATATTTGGTCGATTCGCGTCCATGTCATGTGGGCCTCAGAAAAGAAAGTTCCTTCTTTCCCTAGAGGGTTCTTGATCCTCCATATATCAGTCAAGTCCAAATTGTCAGTCATTTCAAAAAAAGTTTTTGGTAGTCTGCCGTCTTTCGTTATGTTAGCACTTTGCGACTTATCCATATTCACTGAGACGACTCCGTTCATATCTCCCAACATGATAATGTTGTTGTAATCCAAATAGTCCAGCATAGTCTCATGCAGCCTCTTGAAAAATTCCGATTTCCCTTCATTTGGGGCGTAAATTCCTAAAATTAAAAACTTTTCTCCTTGTGTCTGAATTTCAACCGCCAAAATTCTGCCCTGTTCATCTTTAAATACAAATTTTGGTGACAAGTTCTCCTTTGCATATATCACCACTCCTCTTTTCTTGACTTTGTCCGATGAAATAAATTCTTGGCCTAACCTTTTATTAATTAACACTTTTCTGTGGAGTCTTGTCACATGTGTTTCTTGCAAGCAAATAATGTCCAATTGTTCTTTTTTCAAAATATGAAATACTTTTCTCCTTTTTTCTGGAGAGTTCCCGCCATTTATGTTCCAACTAAGAAGCTGTAGAGACATCCTGGTCTAGTACTTGAGTATCACAGTTGGGTATCTATGTTATCCTCCGTTCCCGAAGGATGTGGTGCCGGTCCGCCTCCAGATGGTACGTGTCCTGGTGGTAATCCCGGTGGTGGAGGCCAAGAATCTGCGGCTCTCTTTTGGAGGTCCTCCTCGTTGTCGTACAGGAACTTCTGCTGGTCCTCTAGTGTTTTAATTCTTACCTTCTTTCCTTTATAGGTGAATGATAAACCTTGAGGGAATTCCCACCTGTAAGGAATTGCGTTGTACCTTAACAGTTTGGCCAAGTCTGTATATGAGGCTCTAAGGTCCAACAGATATTTGGGAATGTCTCTATAAATTTCTGCTCTTTTGCCTTCAACTTCCAGAGATTTTTTAAAATGTTGGCCTAGTATCTTGTCTCTTTCCTCTCTTGTTCTCAAGCAAACCAAACAGTCTCTGGACTTGTCTTTCTTAGCCGATCTTCCCAATCTGAAGGCCGTCACAATTTTGAAATCTTTGTCTTCCTCAACCCCCCAAAATTTAGAAAATAACTGCGTCAAAAATTCCTCTAGGTTGCCCTGCTCCAGTTCTGGGACGGCCCTCAGCCTAAGATTGCATTCCTTACTTTTCAGTTCCACCATTGACAGGTAGGCTTGCTGTTCTCCTACCTGTCTTTTCAGAGGTCTTACTTCCCCTTTGATCTCCTCAACCTTTTTGCACGCTTGCTCAGCTTTTTGATTGGCTTCCGCAGCTAATTTATAGTTCTCAGCCGTAGCTCCTTGCAATTTCTCAATAGCCTGAGTATGCTGGGAAACCTGATCTGATAACTTACTGATAGTAGATGTAGCTCTATCAATTTTAGATGACTGATCGTCCACCTTCTTATTCAAAAGTGCCAATTGTTCCAAGATTTGTTTCAAGACTGGATCAGTTCCTCCAGTTGCCATTTCTTCTGTAGCAAGCGTTTCAACTTCTCCCTCCTGTGCCGTCAGCACAGTTGGTACAGAGGATCTACGTTGATGTGTTAACGTTGTTCGAACAAGCTGCCCAGCTCTCTTATCTTTTTCTTTAGCTTCCTTAGCTTCCTTAGCTTTGGCTGCTCTTGTTTTCCCTGGGCCGCTCATTCCCCAGCTGCCTCTGTTCAAGGTCAAGTAGTCTTTCAATCCATGAGAAAGGCAAGTCCAGAATGTAAACAATTAAACCACAAAAAATCTCGATATAATACAGTTCCCAGGCCTCTATACCTCTGCAAATCCACGGGGGGGGGGGTGTGTTTCATGAGAAGGAAAGTTTCTTTTCCGCCATCAAAGTTCCTATCAACTTTTATAATCCCCAAGTTCAAAAAGGAGGTTTCCAGATAGTTCTGTTTCAAAATAGTGCCACAAGGTGACAGAAAGGTTCCAGTATCAATATTAAAGCGATAATGTATCCATCCATACAACAATAATTTATTATTTATACCCTGACCATCTGGGCGGCTCCCAACAGATTAAAAACTTAATAAAACATCAAACATTAAAAACTTCCCTAAACAGAGCTGCCTATTTCCTTGACATCTGATGGGAGGGTGTTCCACAGGGCAGGCACCACCACCTAGAAGGCCTCTAGTAGCCTACACTTTCCCCCCTTTAAATTTGTTTTTCTTGATTGGTGGAGTGTGGATGCATTAAATCACACTGTGTTTTGTTTTGTTACGTATATGGCAATGTTTTGATGGGTGCTGTCACCACAACTCCCAGTTCTGCTTGCTCAGTGCCTGAGCACAGCCTAGCCATTCTGTTTTCTTCCGCTCAAATGAAAGAACATAGTGTGTCCAGTGCCACTGGTTGTTGCTGGAGGCAATTTTTCACATTCTTAAAATAGCTGTGCAGACCTGCTCTTGTCGAAAATGGCTGCATTAAAATAAAAATAGGATTAGTCCTCACAGCTAATAGTAGGCAGGAAAGGAAAAGGGGCAAGAAAAAGAAAAAAACACTTTCTATAATCCCACTTGCAGTTGCTCTTCCCCACCGTGCCTAGGCCATGTATGGTTATTCTCCAACCAACACAATGAGTATGGTTATTCTCCAACCAACACAATGACTTTTTACGTTGGGCAGGGGAAGAGTCAGGAGATCTGTTGTTCCTCTACCTCCCTCACCATTCTTTGTCCTCAGCAAGGCATTTCTCAATGACCTGCTGGCTCTCTACCTGGTGTGGTCAGGCATGGTGTGTGTATGTTTCTCTCTGTGTGTAAATTTCATGTATTTCAGTTTTTGTTTTTATTTTTAAATCAGCCCTTTTGTCTACTATTCCATGGGCCTTAAAAAAAGAAAGAAAAGTGTTTGCATGCATAGGTAAACAAAATCCTGTTTGCATACCCACAACAGACTTCAGGTTTCCTGAACTTCCAGAGGTCATGGAAATAGTAATTGAGAGATGGGACTACATCACACAGTGTAAATGCATCTCATTAAGCACTGCCTGCTTGGATCTGTGGATGGGAAATACTGAGATAGATTTTAATTGAAAGAGCTCATGTGTGAATAAAAGCGAACAAAAACACACATGGACAAACTGGATCTATGTAACCCATGCACATATTAACACCCTGTTGTGTACACAACCTTTTACTCTACTTGATATATTTTAATTCACATATATTTCAGTGAATTTTCCCCAAACAAAACATGATTTTGTTTTTTTCAGATAAATAGTAAAGTTCAATATTTTTCACAATTACTCTAAATGTTGTATGCCATGTCAAAGTATCAGAAACTGGCATTATGTGTGTCTTGAATATTTTTATGACTTGCTTATTAAAAATTTGTTACACAAAAAAGTAAAAATGTGTTTATTTAAAATTGGTGTGTTTCAGTGCTTTGTATATATTTTACCACTTGGTGTCACTATTTTTCCAAAAATAAGCCTTCCATAAGCTAAAACTAATACACATTTGGTTTTAAACATATTTAAAAAAAGTAAGGGGACAACTTGCAATTTTAAAAACCAGGATATAATTTCTAAACAAAAGAATGTAATCAGTCTGTTAAGAATAATTGCTTACATGTTGATTCATGTAACTGTTGGTTGTGTGTATAGCTCAAGAACTTCTTTAAATAAATAAAATGCTTGTTGTTGCTGAAATGTGACAGCTATAACTCATAGTAGTCTTAAATCTGATTGAAGAACTAAGATTGTGTTTAGGGTTCTGATGAGATGAAGATTTGATCTATTCACTATCCTTTATTAAAGTAGAAATATAGGTATGATCTAAGATTATGAACTGAATTGATTACATACCTATGTCAAAGGCAAATCCATTAACGTGTAATGGTCTTAGGATAGTGTTTGGGTGGCAGAACCGTTTTAATAGTGTGATGTCAGATTTCATCTATAAATATTATTATCTATTATTATTAACCTAAATGAGTAGCAAGTGTATTTGAAGTAATTTCAAATGTGTTGCCACAAGTTATACTGAAGTTTCTGTTCAATTCTCAGCAAGCTAATGAATTTTAGTTTATAGCCAAATCTTTTAAAGTTCGTTCAGATTTTCTTTTAGAACAAAGACTAATATGCCCAAAGACATTGAAAAAGAAGTATTTTGCTGGGGGAAAAAACCCCCTAAATAAATGGGACTGTTTCATTTTTGCTTGCCATCATACCTAACCTTTTTTTAAAGAAAGCTTTAAACTTCACACTACTATATTCCTAAAAGTCTGGTCCTATGTAAGCCTTTGTTTAAAAATCATACGGCTTTCTGCAATGACTGTCCACTTACCTTTATCTCTTTACATTATTTATCTCTCTTCCCTCTCTACCCAACTACTAAAACTATTTTACAATATTTTACTTTTGTATGGGTGGTTCTTCAGTGAATCTAGAATAGTTTCTACAATGAACATTGGTTTTGTCAGCATAGTTTTTCCATCTAACCTTCACATAATTTTAACACTTTTGCCTAGGAGGCTGTACAGCTCAGGTGTAACTATTTCTCCCCATTATTATTTTTTAAAATACACAGGTCCTGATTGTTCTTTGAATGTTCCTTCAACGGAGTCATACTGGATTCTACCTAATGTGAAGCCATTTAGTCCATCTGTAAGCCGTGCTTCGCATAAAGCAGTTCTACATGGAAAGTTTATGTGGGTGATTGGGGGATATGCATTTAACTACAGCACATTCCAAATGATATTAAAGTAAGTAATTTCCTTGGCCTTTCATTACTGTTTTGTGTGAATTTATTGTTACTTAATAAATAGCATTTACCCTATACACCACCCACACCAGCGTAAATCATCCTAAACTTTAGGGTTGTCTTGTCCGAAGGATTCTAAACTTTGTAGCATTACTCCTGGACATTTTGCTGCTCAGGAAAATGAGGGAGTATGTTCTAGCATACATATTATGGTTTTCACACTGATAACTTTCAAATAGACTAGGAATCGAGATGAAGACATTGTCTGTTGAAAAGAAAACTGCTGTGAGAACATTTTCACTAATTGTATTATCTGTTTTATACAAAGGGAATTAAGTTCCATTAACCCCAGCCTCTGGTTATTGTCCTCTTGAATTATAGTTCATTATTTCACCTTAGTAATATTCTTAGAGTTAAATGAAGTGAAATATAGCTGATCAAGTGGCTCATAGAATTCAAAATACCATCTTATGATTAGAATACATCTGTATTTTTAATATTTTAAAATTAGTTTTCAACTATAACCCCACTAATAGCCCAACTATAACAATTAATTCCCAAATTATATAGTTATGATGACTAAACTGAAAATAATAATTTTGTTTCCAAAATTTATATACTTAGAATTCCCTTGGTTGACACATTTATTTATTTATATTTATTTTTACCCTTTTTAGTTATAATTTGGAAAGCAGCATCTGGAATGTAGTACCGGTATCGAAAGGACCTCTTCAGAGATATGGACACACTATTGCTTTATATCAGGTTTGGCTCATCTAGGGTAATATTTAACTTTATAAATTTCTGAGCTTTTGAACACCTGTATTGAAGTTATTTCATAACCATGCTTTAAACTCCATTCTTTACGGACAATTAATCTTTTTGGTCTATGTGGTCTTGTGAGTTCATTCTTTGAATGTCCTATTCATTTTGGTAGTTTCCTACACACTTCAGAATTCTGAGTAAAGAATTATTTTATCCTGTTTTGCAGTAAATCACCATATTTTAAAAACCAGACGAAACCAAACCTTAGGTTATGAATTAAGCTTTTATGTCCCAAACTGTTGCTGCCTGCCTTCAACTTGTGAGCTGAGCCCAAACCCAGTCTGCTGACCTTTAATTGAGAACATAAAACTGTATTTCAGATAGCTGCAATTGTACTGTTTCCAGCACATCAGTTGGGGTAAGGGGATCATTCCCAACAGTGACTAGCCATGCATGGAAATACAGAACAATTTGGTTTTGAAGCTCCACTTGGACTATGACTTCAAAGTTGTATGTTTTGCATTTGTGATTTACACTGGTTGAGCCGAAGAGCTAGTTTCTAACATTTCTGCTTTCTTCTTGGCTGTGTAGTAGTTAAGGTTGTAAAGTGGGCATCTATTTGGTAGGTACAGATCTGAACTTCATCCTGTTTTTGAATATCAAACAAAAGCTTCCAGAAAATAGGAAGAATGATCACAAGGCTGTGGAAGGATAAATTAGATGATTATTTATAAAGCACTTTTCAAATTATTGTTCCATCCTGCAGGTATTTAATTTCATTGCTGTAGTTTAGGTTGTAATGTTATGCAGGAATAACTGATCATCTTAAGTGACAGTTCGTTTAAAAACGTTTTAGACTGTGATCCTAAAACTACTGTCACAGCAAAAACAACATTTATTTCAATAAAACTTGCCTGTATGGTGCTTTGAGACTCAGGGTATTAATTTCATTCCTTTGCTATTCATCAGTACAAGGTCTATTGAGCACAGTGGAAGGAAGAGAAAATTATCTAATTGATAAGTTTGTCTCCCTGTATTAATTTGATGTCTCTGTGCAGTTTCCACACAATGATTCTGAGAGTCTGCGAAACTCATCTCCCCATCCCCACCCCCACTCCCTGTCTTTCATTTTGTTTAAGGAAAGCAAGAGATGCAGAGGTAGGAATATTTATTAGATGGCTCCTGGTTTAATATCATTTTTGGAGTTTTAGGCCAGTCACTTCTCTCTCTCTCTCTCTCTCTCTCTCTCTCTCTCTCTCTCTCTCTCTCTCTCTCTGTGTGTGTGTGTGTGTGTATTCTGAAGTGCTTGTAATCCAGACATGATATTCATGTGGCAGTTGTGTCTATAATAAAATGAAACTATTTAAATCTGTACCTGATTATTGTGTCTATAACTGAAGTGGAAATGTTCTGCTCTGAGTTCTGCCCTTCACTCAAAGCAGGCAGCATACTTAAAAGCCAGGCTCCTGATAGAAACGTAGGTGAGAAAAGAAGTGGTTAATGAAACGGTGCCAGGATGGTCATGGAAAACTTTACAGGACAGAAGAAGTTGAATGGGCTTGGCTTCAGTGAGAGGCAGGAGTAGACTCAGGCCTGCTTAGAGTCAGAATCGCTAAACAATGTGACAAGAGTAATAGGAAGGCTGAGAAACAGGGTAGCTGAGAAAACAGCAGGTGGTGCAGGTACCATGAATTAAAAGAAGAGAGTGGCAAAGCAGAATATGGGCCTGTGGCCAGTAGAGGCTATATACATGGATTATAGGAAGGAAGTGGTCAGGCAAGGAATGATGAAATACTGTAGGCAGTAAGTCAGGAAGCTCATAGGTTTTTACAGTCTTCATCACTGGAATCGCCTACATCTTTGATTTGCAGTGAAAGGCAAATTCTTCAAGGCATGCCTTTTTACTGTAATCCATAATAATAATAATAATAATAATAATAATAATTTATTATTTGTACCCCGCCCATCTGGCTGGGTGTCCCCAGCCACCCTGGGCGGCTTCCAACAAAGATGAAAGATACACTAAAATGTCACATATTAAAAGCTTCCCTGAACATTTCAACAAGGGAAACATAGCTGGTTAAATTATCAATTCTATCCATCTATTAGGAAGAGACAGATTTTTGATGGTGTTCAGGGTTGGTAGACATGAATGACTGTGTGGAGATAGAAAAGTTTAATTTCAGACACTGACAGGAAGAGCCTAGGCTGAGTCACTTCATGCAGGTCTCTTCCTCGCTCTTTCAGATCCGTAGCTCATAAATGTGACATTGTTGTTCTGTAGTACAGTACCATTCTACAGCTTGTAGCTTTGGGAGGAAATGTAAAAGAGCAATTGATAATCACTTATGACCTCTCTTGGTAATTAAAGGAACAATTAAGTCATGTTGAGATTTGGATATATGAATAGCAGTAATTAAAAGTTAATAACAATTGCTGCAATGGCCCAAGGTGATGTGGTTAATTCATCACTGCCCATCAATAATGGGCAAGTTCACCTCGAAATTGGCTTGTCTTTTTTGAGTTTACACAATGGGTTCTTGTAGCACTCAGAAACATGGAGTGTTTCCAAGCCTTTTTCTAGAGGTCGTAAGGATGAGAACTGTGAGGAAGTGAAGACTTGGATTTAGCCAATGTCACCTCCAATTAAAAAAAAATGTAATTCAGTTACATTAAATGGAATTGAATTTTATAAGACAGTGACTCAAGCAAATTCTAAAGTGACCATTTGTATTACACAATGAAAATCAGGAGAGTCCTGTTTCTCAACTTTGTACCAATTCATCTGATTGGGCTTGGTTAACTTTCAATTTAATTAGATACCTATGTCTTTGCTATGGAAAGTTTGGGACATTTTTTATTAAACACTGAACAAAATTAGGCCAACTTCAAGCATTTAAAAGGCACTGCATTTTTTTCTGGAGACTTAGAAATAAAAATGATTTTGGACTGATAAGTAGCTCACCTACATGCACAGTAACTCTCCCCTCCAATGGACTGTGTGAAAATCCCCTTCCCCCATGTTCATCCCCTCCCCAATCACCATTAACACAATCTCTATTAACCATTAATACAAACTTACTCTCTGGCTTTCTTATCCATCCTCTCAGTCTTTTTCCTTTCTACTTTCTCTCTTGAGTGTATGTTCCCTGCACCGACTGTTTGTGGCAAAGCTTCACTGCCACAAGCACCATACAAGAGTGGATCTCCTCCCCACAGTGCTTTTCTAGGCAAACTTTGATAGTTTTGCAAACTTCTAGGGAAGAGGTGGGGTGGGAAATATCCAGTTACAGGTTAGATACAGCCCACAGGGCCTCCTCATCCAAGCACACTGGCCTTTCTCCAGGTCCTTTCCCATCTCACCCACTGCTCAGTCTCTCCTGCCCACCTGCTGATTGACAAGAATCAAAGAGCAATGAAGATAGGAGAATGAATCAAGTCTTTCAGAGACAGTACAGCTGTATACATTTTGTTTCAAGCATAGTCATTAGCTTGCCATGTAGAAAGGCTTCTCAGTATATTGAGCAACTTCTCCCACCACCAGCCCCCACAGTCAGATAATAATGTAACACTCACTCATCTTTCCTTAGTAAGCAGCTGGAGGAGGAGTGATATTCAGAGGCCAGATGAAGATCTGTGAGTGGAGGGATGTCCTATCTGCCATCCTTAGGACCCTCCAGGAAACTTGCGAAACCAAACTTGCTGTAGACTAGAACTGGGGTGTGTAGCATAGCTAACTGTCGAATGAGACATAGTTTGCAGCAGCCTAAGGAAACTCCATCCACCTTGCTGCCTGCTCATATAAACAAGCCTACAGTGAGAGACTAGGATGCTGTCAGGAGCTTCTAGGAACCTGGTTGTGAGATATTGTGGAGGTATTATGAGTTTGTTTGGGCTCTGGGTGAACTGGAAGGCTGAGAGGGGGAGCTGTGTCAGAATAAGTAGGAATTGATCTTGGTCTATATTTGTTAGCAATTTGTATCTATGTAATGTTCTTTTTTAAATTTTTATTGAATTTATATACAGCCATATACCCACAGGTCTCATATATGTAACAATGTACATTTTAAATAATATGTTGTTTAAGTTACTTATTATTGTTTTAGTTTTCTGTACACCCCCTAGAGATACTTTCATGTTTTAAGCAGTACAGTGGTACCTCGGGTTAAGTACTTAATTCGTTCCTGAGGTCCGTTCTTAACCTGAAACTGTTCTTAACCTGAAGCACCACTTTAGCTAATGGGGCCTCCAGCTGCCGCCACGCCACTGGAGCACAATTTCTGCTCTCATCCTGAAACAAAGTTCTTAACCCGAGGTACCATTTCTGCATTAGCGGAGTCTGTAACCTGAAGCGTCTGTAACCTGAAGCGTATGTAACCCGAGGTACCACTGTATGTTGTTGTTTAGTCGTTTAGTTGTGTCCGACTCTTCATGACCCCATGGACAAGAGCACGCTAGTCTTCCACTGCCTCCCACAGTTTTGTCAAACTCATGCTGGTAGCTTCGAGAACACTGTCCAACCATCTCGTCCTCTGTTGTTCCCTTCTCCTTGTGCCCTCAATCTTTCCCAGCATCAGGGTCTTTTCCAGGGAGTCTTCTCTTCTCATGAGGTGGCCAAAGTATTGGAGCCTCACCTGCCCGTACGGGCCAGTCTTGACAGACTCTGGGGTTGTGCGCCCATCTCACTTAAGAGGCCAGGGGCCAGCGCTGTCCGAAGACACTTCCGGGTCACGTGGCCAGCGTGACATCGCTGCTCTGGCAAGCCAGAGCCGCACACGGAAACGCCGTTTACCTTCCCGCTGGTAAGCGGTCCCTATTTATCTACTTGCACCCGGAGGTGCTTTCGAACTGCTAGGTTGGCAGGCGCTGGGACCGAGCAGCGGGAGCGCACCCCGCCGCAGGGATTCGAACCGCCGACCTTTCAATCGGCAAGCCCTAGGCGCTGAGGCTTTAACCCACAGCGCCACCTGCGTCCCTTTAAGCAGCATAGAATGGTCTAAATAAACAAACAGTATTGTCAAAGATGTAGGGCAAGTTGGGTTTTGATTAGGTGGCACTTGGGGTCCCTTCCAACTCTACAGTTCTATGAAGTTAAGTTAAAAGAGCAAGGTGTCCTCACATTCCTTTATATATTTTTTCAAACGTCTACTCAGAAATAGTTTCACTGAGTTCAGTGGAGTGTACTCCCAGGTAAGCAGGCATAGGATTGTAGCAGATCTATATTCCTTTGTTTTGAAGACTGCTTTTCTACCTAAACTGTTATATCATAAGTGTACATTATTACATTATTATACCATTAGATAGTAAATACTTTTAATTTGGAAGAAGTGAGTTCAGTGTGACATATTCCCAAGTAAATGGCTATACGATTGCAACTTAAATGTGTGTTATATTGGAATGCAGTATAAATGAATTCTCCATGTTTTTCTCTTAATGAGGAGATATGTAATCAAGTTCCCCTAGCAGCTGATGCAGGCAACACTGGTTGGGGACAATCTGCTTCTCAGATTCACCTACTGCTGCAAGCAAAACTCATTCCAACATTCAGTTGCTATTAACTGGGAAATTACTTAACCACAAGATTAATCTCAGCTTTGGAGCATTTTAACTTAGATATATTTCGAGGGAATTGTTTAGGAACAATACTTCATAAAGGACGGAAGCATATGGGAATAGGGAATAGATTGTGGCATGGGTATTGTGAACTGTTCCCAACAAACAACAAAATGTATGGGAAAAGACAATAGTTCAAAGGGCAAGAAGGTAACAGAGGAATGCCAATGTGTATAGAGATGAAGGCCTACCTTATGGTGGGGTTTGCAGCTGAAGCTTTATTCTGAGGCATCATGTTATTTTAGGGGGGCTGTTTACTCACTGTGTATCTGTTGATGTACTGAGAGAGAATAGAGAGGGATAAGATGAGTGCATATTATCCTAAACTTGGAATAATAATAAAATGAATAATGAAACAAGAAACCAGTAGATACCCTGTGGTTCTGAAGGGTAAACACTGGACTATGTCCATTGCGTGTAAGAGCTGGTTTACATGCATTATCAATTAAATTATTACATGTATTATAAATCAAGTGTAATTTAGAAGCCAGTGTCATTTCCATAGCATAACATTATCACAATTTTAGTGTTTTGCTGGTTTTTGCTTTGTACTTTTTGACATTTGTATTAATTTCATTTTGTTTTCTCTCTCTCCCCCTCCCTTCCAAACAGGATGACATTTACATGTATGGAGGCAAAATTGAAACAAATACTGGTAATGTCACTGATGAATTATGGATTTTCAACATACCCAGTCAGACGTGGAGTACCAGAATTCCAGCAGTACTTGTTCATGGCCAGCAATATGCAGTCGAGGGTCATTCTGCACACATAGTGGAGCTGGATAGCAGGGATGTTGTCATGGTCGTGATTTTTGGTTACTCTGTCATATATGGTTACACGAGCAGCGTGCAAGAGTACTATATCAGTAAGTTTTTTTCCTTTTCAGTGTGTTCATATTAATAGATCCAAGGCATTCTGATGCAAATAGTGGACAACAGAGAGAGATAGATTTTTAATAAATATTATTTAAAAAACCCCCAGAGAGAGATAGATTTTAAAATTACATGAATCCTTATTGAAATATGCATGAGCTGACCCTTTATCAGAAGTATGTTTTATCTGATGTGCTGATAGAGATACAAATCTTTTAAAAAAAAAAACTGTGAAGAGGATGTAATTTTTTATTTGAAGTGAGGAAGATTCTCATACAGAGGTTTTGTGGATCACCAAGAAATGGGGAAAGATAGTGAAAGCTGGAAAAAGTTACATTTCTTGGGAAATGTCCAAAGAAGGAGCATTAGAAGGAAATAGCCCCTCTTGAACGCTACCCTCCATTGTATCTGGCCAATGGGATCTAGTTTCTAATATTAGCTCACCTATCTTAAAAGTTCATTCCATTAAAGCAACCATTAATAACCCCAAATTTACACCTTCTCTCTGAGTCATGTGCCCAGCACATCTGACATTTACTTCTCCTCCTGAAGCAAAACCTGCTCTCAAACATTAAAAGACCTTAAAATTGGATTTTGGCAGCTGACTAAAGGGTCAGGTGCTGTTATTGAAGTTCCCAGATCCATTGCAGAAAACATCAGGTTTGATAAGAGGGTAAGACTTGGTTCCTGCCTCACTTGTCTTCTGAAAACAATTTAGTTCAGGATTTACCATGTTTGATTTTAATGCTCTTGCATATTAGACTTTGGGGTTATTATCTGCACTACTTTAAAGAAATAAAAATTTATCTGTAATTTTTAACTGCAGTTTTACTAAAGTCCAGCAGGATGCACTCCTGCACCACCCTTTTCACTATTGAGTACCGTATAAAGAAAAATAATGTTCAACAGCTGAAAGTATCATTTTGCACATTTTTTTCTCCTACTTTGAATGTGTTAAAGGGCATTGTTTTGTAGTTGCAACATGAAAAAATAGCAATTAATTAATGATGTCACATTCACTAAACAGTAACTAGGATGTGAAGAAGTATACCTTTTAACGTTCAGATATATTAATCTTTTTTTAAAAAAACACTATGCTCTTTAATGATCTTTAATTGCTGGTTGCATTCTTTATACTAGTGAGCCATAAGTGGTTCATTAAACTAAGTCAGGACTGTAGTAATATTTAAAAGTAACTATATAGTATTTCTAACATTCATAAACATTGTAGCATCTCAGGCATTTGACTATGGGTAGGGAGAAGGAATTGGGCTCAGAAACAGGCAATCACAAACTTTTTAGTCCATTAAGTATACAAGATTACTGTGAAGTATCAAATTTTCAATTGTAATTTGATTTATGTGATGTTTCAAAGTAATATTGGCTCAATTTAGCAATCAATTACCGGTAATTTGCCCAATCCTACTTTAAAGATGCCTAAACTGGGTCCATCATGACATACTGGCCCAGATCACACAATCAAATTCTGGCTTAATAAACCAGGACATTTACCGCATTTTTAGCTCCATAAAACACACTTTTTCCCTCCTAAAAAGTAAGGGGAAATGTGTGTGCGTCTTATCCTCGCAGCAGTTAACGTGCATCACTTCCCGGGGAACCAGTGTTGTCGACTACATTCTATTGTCGCCGGAGCTATTCTCAATCTCTACAAAAATGGAAGTGGCTGAATATTTTGGTGGTGACCACCTTCCATTGTCTCTATTGTTAAACCTAATAGAGCCATTTTCAGCCCCCTTAAACTATAGTTCCATGGCACAAAGCTACCCTGTATACAAAACAAAGAAATGGACAAGCCTCAGCTCCTCTCTTGCCCTGGACATACAAAAATCATTTGATATGCCTGCAGTTCCCTCTGACTCAATTCTGCCCACTGACCAATACCGGAAATTAATTGATGCTTTCTCAATAACTTACATAACCACCACCTCGCCTACCCACCAACGCTTCTTCTCTGAATCACCTTGGTTTGACAAGGAATGCAAAGCCCTAAGAAGGCGAATTAGGGAAATGGTCAGAATCATCAAATTTTCCAACGACCCCCAAACCCGTGCAAAGCTTATAGATATTAAAAGGACATACAGAAACATGATTCATTGCAAGAAACAGCAGCACATCCTTGAGGCTTGGTCCACTCTTCGTTCGGCTGTAGAGAGGCATGACTCCCACTCCTTCTGGCGCTTAGTTAGGCCTTCGGCACCATTCAGTTCAGCTACCCAGATTTCCGCTGATGAATGGATTGCCTATTATTCAGCTAGTTTCGCTTCTCCAAATCATCTTACAGATCACCTTCAATCCCCGTTGGACCTCTGTTCCTGTTCTCTTAGTCCCACCTCCTCAGTAAACTTTACCTCAACTCGCATCTTCAACATCATAATGTCCATGCGAAGGAATAAGGCCCCCAGCCCAGACATGGTCCCGCTGGACCTTTTCCTGACTGATCCTCTTTGATGGAGCGAACAGCTGACTCCTGCATTCACCGCTATCTCCTCCGCCCTAGACATCCCCGACTCCTGGAGAGAAGCTACAATAGTTCCGATCTTCAAAGGTGGCCCAGATCACACAATCAAATTCTGGCTTAATAAACCAGGACATTTACCACATTTTTAGCTTCATAAAACACACTTTTTCCCTCCTAAAAAGTAAGGGGAAATGTGTGTGCGTCTTATGGAGCGAATGCAGGCGTGAGGCTCTACTCAGTGCTCAATTTAAAGAGCTGCGCGGAGTGTGTGTGCGGCTCTTGCTGGCTTTTCCCCGAGGAGGGAGAAGGAACTGACAGGCTGCTCTTTTCCCTCCTGGGTAAAAGCCAGCAAGAGCCGCACACACGCTCTGCATGGCTCTTTAAAGGGAGGGCTGAGCAGAGCCTGTATGCAACCCAGATGCGAATGCAGGCGGGAGGCTCTGCTGCTCTTGCTGGTTTTTCCCCGAGGAGGGAGAAGGGACTGGCGGGCTGCTCTCTGTCCCTTCCCCCACCTCCCAGAAAAGCCAGCAAGAGCCGTAAGGGCTCCCTTTCGTCCCTCATCACACTTTGCTAGGAAGCCAGCAGAAGAAGAGGCGCTGCACAGCTATCGCTCTTGCTCTGCTGGCTTCAGCGAGAGCTACGCAGCTTGCTCTGCTGGCTTCTCATCGAAGCGGGAGGAGGGATGGAAGGGTTTAAAGGAAGAAAAGTGAGAGCCGCTTACATGCTCTGCGCAGAATATATTTTTTCTTGCTTTCCTCCTCTAAAAACTAGGTGTGTCTTATGGTCAGGTGCGTCTTATAGAGCGAAAAATACGGTGTTTTATTTATTTAATGAATGTGTACCCTACCTTTTAAGGATAACTTATAAGGTGCTTGAAAAACAAATTTATAACAATATATAAAACAATAAAGTTAAAACCACAACCATAATATGGTAACTAAATAAAAACTGCCAGCAATAAGTATTAAAACAATGCAGCCCATCCCATAAAATAACAAAATAGAATAATGCAATAACAGCAGTTCGATTAACATGATGGGAAGGCATCAGTAAATAGTAGGCTTTTAATGTCCAGTTAAAAGCTTGCAGGAGGTTGTCAGATCCCAACTGCCAAAAAGGCCCTCTCTCCCTTGTGCCCGCCAGCTAGCTAATAGCTTTCACCAGCAAGTAGGTCCTCAGAAGCAGATATTACAGCGCATGTGCATGCAACCCCTTAGCTGCTGCTTTGCTTCTGTGAAGTGGTATGATAAACTAGAAATGTGCAGTTAACTATAGCTTCCCATTTTATGTGACCTGGGTACCATGGTTAATGATGTCCAAACAATCCAGAGTTCAGAAATTGATTTAAAAATCCTGACTTGTGTGGAAGCCACAAACTGTAGTTTCTGGTACACATATAAGAGGAAGCCGTGGCTTCCTGGCCTGTTTTTCTGCTCACGTAAAAGGTTAAAAATAAAGTGGCAGCAAATGTTTTCTATAGGTATATGCAACTTTTGCAGATCCTGGCTTATTCAGCTAGGATTTGATTGTGTGGATGCAGCCATTGCAGCAGTGAATTACAATATTTAGTTATTCATTTTGTGAAGAAGGGCTTTATTTTCTCTGTCCTGAATCTATTTTACCATTAATGTCATTGGGTGACTTTCTGCTACAGAGTTATAGGGGGGGGGGAGGGAGAATAAATTTATGTCTACCTAAGCTAGGACTAGGGAGTCCAAAGATACAGAGTAGATGGAAGGGTTCAGAAGTGATAATAGATATAGAAATCACACACAATCTCTTATTCATATTCATATTCTCAGAGTAGACCCATTGAAATTACTGAACATGACTAAGTTAGGTCTATTAATTTCAATAGTTCTACTCTGATTAAGTTAGTTGAATACCACTCCAATAGTATCTGGATTTATACTAGCCTCTTAGCTCTGCTGCACTGGCTTTGTTTAAAATGGAGCTGGAACATAGCTGTAGAGTTTCTCATGCTGTTAACATCAAATATTGTTTTCATGAGCATAGAGCTAACATTAGCTTCTTTTAATCTCTACTGAAATTCTGCACCTGAAGAAAGACTTGACAACTAATACTGGAGCCATCAATTCCCTACGGTCTCTACAAGCCAGACAGGAGTTGAGCTCTTATACAAAGTCAGAAACAAAAATATACTTTGTATAGTTTACTATGTAGACATTGTAATACACATGATGAAGCATAATGAGAAACATGTCATAATAACTTCTTATTGTGACACTGCATTGCTCATTAATAGTCAGCATTGTGGAAATTTATATTTCTGAGTACTAAGTACTTGGAGGAATTCCAGACTCCAATGTATGTAAGATATATGGTTAGCTAAATTACAGAGAGGGCTTCTGCTTCACTTAGAAACTAAAATGAAAATTTCACTGTTCATTGAATATTTTATTGCTGGGGAAGGTGTTTAGGACTTGTTTCCATTTTATGACTTCCTTTAAAATGTTAAAAATATATTAGTAGAGGATTAGTAAAACAGATTCTACTCCAGAGCAGATTTTAATAAACTTTAGTTCATGGCTTTAAGCTTTGTGTGGTGTCAAAATGCATTTTGTACTGTTAGCTATTGTTATGATTCAGGATTAATCTCAACATTCTGTGTTTCTATATAATGATAATAGATTGTCTACATCAAATATTAATGAGAAATTTATAATGGAGGGCACATTTTGCTGTTACAAGCATTGTAGCCAGGAATTATTTTATTACAAATGCCACTGGGTATTTATGTAAGCATGGATTCATTTTATAAAGCTTTAGTTTGTAGGATCTGGTCTATACTATGTAGTTCATTTTCTGAAGTTGATAATCCTCCTGTTTCATTTCACCTCCAAACCTTATTTCCACTAAAGCTGAATACATTTTGTAGTAAACTTTTGTGAATTCCCAGGCAGCATTTATCTACAGGGTTGCAGCTGTAGGATCATTTTTAAACTATAAAATTCCAGATGGTGACTCTTAACTCAATACAACCTGCTTTTTTTGGAAGTCAGCAACACAGAAAACAGATCAGGAAAATCTGAATTCTGATAGATATAGTTACTGTAAAAGCACAGTTTGGTCCTGTTTAGAAAAATAAATCCTTGAAAGGAAATATGTTCATTTTTATCTCTGCTCCTACTTTATTTGTGTTACATTCCTATGTCCAGGAAATTGAATCTGGGGCACAGCTGACAGGGACAATCCTGCCCCATATCCCTTGGTATTACTGGATGTACCTCTTTACTTCTTCTGTAGGAGTGAATGGTTGCTCAGTTGTAGAGCAGGTTCACTCCCTGGCATCTTCAGGCAGACCTGGGAAAGCCTTTCAGCCTGAAATGCTTAATAACTCCTACCAGTCAGTGTAGACTATAGCGAGCTAGGTGAACCATTGGTCTGACTCTGAATAAGGTGGTTTACTGTGTTCCTATGGCAAATCTAGACGCAGCGCACACAATGTGGTGAGGTCAAAACCCGTTCTTCCCCACAGATAGAAATCCTACAGAGGCAAAATGCAAAGGTTCACTGAACATGTCTGCTGAGGTCCATAGGAAGTGGGTTAAAAAAAAAAGTTCTGATGCTTATAGCTTGATAAAAGTGCCATTGATGCCATGATGCCAGCACAAAGTGGCTTCCAAAGGCAGCAAGAAAAAGTGGGTGCCACTCTGTGCCAATGAGTATCATCACAAAGCAGTTAATGTGCCTAACAACCAGCTACTGTGCATATTTGCAGACTCCTGGAGAACATGCACATAATTCTTCCATTAAGAGGGAATTGTGCACATTTCCTGGTCCATATACATACTATATCTTGTTCACTTGAGAGAGTTCTTACATAAAATATACCTCCATTTGTTGATAATTGCTAGACTTGATTCTGTGTGTAGCTACTATCTACTCATACCTCACATATGTGAAAATGGATTCCAGTAGTGAGGATTGCACAATGGTTCTTCACAGCTTAAAAAACATACTGGTGATCCTTCATTTTGAAATTGCCTATCCAAAAAGAGGGTTTTATAATAGAATTTTCACCTTGACTTGTTCTTTCCACTACTGTGTAAAATACATTGGGGGAGAGTGTTCGGAAGGAGAACGTTGCCAAAATGAACTTCAAAGTCTAATTATCATTACATTTCCCTTAGATATTTTCCCCTAGAGCATTTTGGCAAAATCTCAGTGGGAGGGCAGAAGCAGCATACATTGCTCTCCTGCAAGAGGTGGGTGGTGAGGAGTATCTGCTTAGAGCCAAAAATGCTCTTAGGTTTTTTTGGATAGTTTTTTAAAAAGACGCTTCAATTGGCTCTGAATGCAGACGCCAGTCTGCTACAAATTCAAACAAGTCAGTCCAGTAGAGGCTTTATTCAGAAATTTTCCAAGATACAAAAGCACTGTCTTGCTTTAGCTAAAGCAAAGCAATAATATTATATTCTCCTTGAGACTCACATTGAGATTCTTAGAGAGTTTATGAGGTATTGCTAACCTAAAGCAAAATAAATTTCCCTGTGGACTAGCCCAGAAAAGCTTTATGGTTCAAGTTAGTAAAACCATCCACACAATTCCCCTCCTGAGATTTATAGATTCCCCACCAAAGCCATAATTCTCATAACAGAATGAAAGGGCAAATGGAAGCTCCTTTGCTCTAGTATCAGACCCAGAGGTGATGATAACACCTCAAAAACATAAACACAATTCTAGACTTCCAAGTAGCAGAAACTCCTGCTGAAACGTTTATCAACCTCTTCTCAATTTTTAATTTCTCTTTCAAATATAATTGCTTTTTAGCTTTTACCTGGTGAGGGCAGATGCAACTTGGAGGAAATTGAGATGCTTCCAATAGCTATTTGTTAGTCTAAGTACATCAGTAGAGAAGAGGATCCACACAATAAGGAAGAAATAAGTGTTCATACAGACACCAATATCATTTACATGAACTCTGAGACAATGTTTAAAGCACACATATAGTTGTGAATGATACTCCTTTATGATGGGGATGGTGAATCGAAAGCCACATTATCTCTAACCGCTGACCATGCTGGATAGAGCAGATGAGTGGCATCTGAAGGGTCACAAGTTCCCTATCCCTGCTTATTGATCTACTCGGAATGCCTTAGCATCAGTTCTTTCCTGTTACGAAGGGCATTCCCAGATCAGAGGCTTCTCTGTGGTTGTGTTGCAACTTTGGGAACACTTCACTTGTGAGACCTGTCAGGCCACATTGTTGCTAATATTTAGGTACAAAGCTGAAACCTTACTCTGATTATTCTCTTTTTAAATTATATTTTTAAATAAGGACTTGGGAAGGGGGAGAAACTGACAGGAAGGAAAAATAAACAGGTTACTGAATCCAGATTGATAAGTACTAATGCTTACATTGGTGTTTGTCTACTGATCATGCCTGTTTAGTTGCTTCTGTTCTTATGGTGGCTTTTGGGAGTTCTTCTTGGCTATCCATAGGTAATATGTGCATATGACTTTGGTATTACTTGGCTTTGACCTAAACTGGTCTACTTTCTAAGCAGGCTAAACTTTCTATCAAGAGTTTTGATGTTGCTGAACTATACTTCTAAAACATTTGCTCCTTTTCTTGTCACACTAGACTAAAACTCAAAATGAGCCAAACAATGGTTATGAGTTAGTTTTAATAAATGTAAACATTTAACCACAGTTGAGACCAGTTTTAGCCTCATGGAAATGGCAGGGGAAATGCTGGATATGTAATGCCTGATGTTGTTTGACAGAGATGATTAGGAATGGGGCAGCACATGACCTTTTCTTTTGCACTTGACAAACCCAATTATCTTAACAATAATGCTTTAGTTACAGATATCTGAAGAAGTGTGCATGCACACGAAAGCTCATACCAAGAACTAACTTAGTTGGTCTTTAAGGTGCTACTGGAAGGAATTTTTTTTGTTTTAATAATGCTTTAGTTAAGCACTTCCCGACAAAGTCCTGCAGCTTTGTATAACTTTTGGAAAACTGTCCAAACCTTTAAATGTGCAGTATAATTTCTTTTAAAATATTTTAAGAAATGAAGTACATACTGAAAGGCACCATATCATGGTATAGATAAAATTCAAGTGGATATCCCCCCCCTCCGATATAAGAAACATAAACCACTACATCATTAGATTTCTTCTCCAAAGAACATTATAGTCATGCAATATAGTGTTCTTAAATAAAGAATATGAGAGCTTCTAATGGAATAGATATATAGTTTTGCCCACCTACTTTGACCATAAACTTAAATCTGGAAAAGAGTGAGTAACAAGGAAAAGCTCTTATTTCTATCTGTTCAAATTACATCCCTCTTCAGGGTTAGTAAAGGGCCCCATACATTTGAAGATACATACATACATACATACATACATACATACATAGTTTTCTTCTCTTAAGCATACATATTCAGTGTATTTCATTATCTCTTATCTTTATGAACCATTCCTTCAGAAAGGGTGCAACATTGTACCTTCTACTTCTAGCAAACAAAATCCTCGTTGCAGTCAGTAAATTCTAAACCAGGTATCTCCAACCTTTGGCCCTCCAGATGTTTTGGACTACAATTCCTATCATCCCTGACCACTGGTCCTATTAGCTAGGGATCATGGGAGTCGTAGGCCAAAACATCTGGAGGGCCGCAGGTTGGGGATGCCTGTTCTAAACCATTTCTTTAGGTCTAGAATCTACCTGCTTTCCTTTAAAACCAATCAATAGGATGTACGTAGAGAAATGTGATGATATTGTTAGGATTCTTGCCCCATGCTTGCAGTCATGGGATTGTTTTATCACATGATGGTGTATGCTTTCATTCCATATAGTGCGAAGTGATGGAGACAGGATGTTTATATTACTGTGTTCCATGATGTAGGACTATTATCCTTTGTTCTTTCTCTTTGCTGCCTGATGAGAAAGGAGGAGCTGAGTCAGAATGCTCCGAGTGTATTATATGTAAATAAAGTAGTTTAGCCAAAATGCTGTGCTCCTGAGTCTGTCACGCGAACTGCCAACACTCTGCAGGATCCTAAAGTGTGCTGATGCCTCTTGGTATCAGTCGCTGTGATGTCTGGGCTAGAGAAAGCTTTTGAAGCTCCCGAACGAACGACCAGGAGGGAGAGAACATGCCAGTCGGGCATGTGTCTCTTGGGTTCCTACTCGCATATAGGACGTTCCTGACAGTTATTAGCACTGCAAATAAAATTTTTCTCCTAGAGTTATTATAGGGCAGTTCCACCAAATATGCTTAAAATTAGATTTAGTTGGCAAGTACTGTAACTTACCTTTCTGTGATTCAAATGTTAGGATACTGCATTAAGGAAACAAATGCCAATTTCGTTGCTTCAGAAATCTATAATAAATACTTCATCTGAACATCACAGAGTGGTTCACAACATAAAAATACAAAACAACAACACAAAAGACATAATTGGGAGCTTTTTTTAAAAAAAGTCAGATGATAATATTATCCTAAGCCACATACCAATTCTATGGAGTTTGACAGCTGGTCAATGTAGATGGACACTTCATGCCCTTACTTCTGCAAAAATACTGATATTGATTCACTGGAATAAGTGGATAGAAGATATGACAACTCTTGCAACATATGAATAGATTGCTTTTAGACGCAGATTGTGCATGATATTTGGAATACATTTATAGATACTATTGTGACTTAATAATTATATATTCAATGGAATAATAACATTACTTATATACATTCATTATATTGTATTACAGTTTTAACCACCTTTTTGTTTTTGTTCATCCACTGAATTTTTTCCATAAAATAAAGTTTCCAAACCGTCTTCAGAGGCAGCCACATATATAATTACATTGCAGTAATTACCAAAGCATAGGCAACAGAAGTAAAGCTTTCCTGGTCCAGATAGGGATGTAGGTGGGTCACCAGTTGAAGCTCATGGAAGGCACTCCACACCAGCGATGCCACCTGAGCCTCAAGTGACATCAAGGGATCCAGAAGTACCTCTAAGCTGTGTACCTGCTCCTTCAGAGGAAGTGTGACCACACCAAGAGCAGGCAACCTCCCATCCATCCAGTCTAGGGAACTGCCCACTAACAATGCCTCAGTCTTATCTGGAATGAGCCTCAGTTTATTGGCTCTCATCCAGTCATTACTGAGGCAATATCACAGTCTGGCTCATCCACTGCCAAACCTGTAGATGTAAAGGAGGAGTAGAGCTGCATGTCATCAGCATATTGCTGACAACGTACTCCAAAACTCTGGATGACCCTACTTAGTGGTTTCATGATGTTAAACAGCATAGGGGATAAAATTGAGCCCTGAGAAACCCCACATTGAAGGCTAGACAATTTAAAACATTTTTAAAATACTGGTCTGTTTCTATGTATCTCATTGTGTGTATTCCGGGTTTAGACAGGAGACCGAGTTAGAGCTATGCTGAGCGGTTCTTGGGCTGGTTAGGTGTTCTGGCTTGTTTATCTGTGGAGACATCAGTGACTAATGTGATCAAGTAAAATACTATGTGATGTCTCAAAATGAAAATTACTGAGAGAGATAAGCTTCTCACTGTGGTATAAATAGCAGGGATATGAGTTTTGTCTAAAAGAAGAGGAAAGCACTTAGGATATGAGGCGATGTCAAGTCCGTAGTTAAGAAATCTGAAGTGTGTAGACTAGATTCTTGTGCATTCTTATCCGAGCTGTATTTAACACTTATAAGTACCTTTTTGAAAGAGAAAACAAGCATGTTCATAGAATAACAATCGGGAATTATTTCTAGGCCTCTTCCTAAGAAGTAGTTAATGTAAGTGTTTCTAATACCACTTATGTCTCTTTAGACCAGTGATGGCCAAACTTGGCCCTCCAGCTGTTTTGGGACTACAACTCCCATCATTCCTAGCTAACAGGACCAGTGGTCAGGGATGATGGGAACTATAGTCCCAAAACAGCTGGAGGGACAAGTTTGGCCATCACTGCTTTAGACTATGAACCTGACAGCAGGAACTGTCTAGTTTTTGTGTACTGCTAGCCTTTTTTTGACTAGAGGTTTAGCTATAAATTCAATTAATTAATTACATGAGGCTGCTTTATAGATGGCGAAGGAGACAAATTTGGAAGTTGTTGAGACAGTCACTGCCTCTCAAGCTATCCACCTGTTTCTAGTAGACTGAGAATCTACAGACTTTGAAGCCTTGCAGCATAAAATGTAAATAATCTATGAATACTTTTTTAAAGTCATTCTGTAAAGTTGCTAAATCAGCTTTCAGATTTTAATGAAAATACTCTTTACATCTTACAATTTTGCTGAGTAAATTAATATTCAAGGTGCTACTTCACAGTATGAGAGACAACACAACAACACATTTCCAGGCTAGCTTTTAGCTATGATTTCCAGTGCCAGAGTTCACATAGCTCAACAATATTGATGGGAATGGCAACAAACACAGAGACTTCTTAAGAAGTTTCTTTTATAGCTCTTTTCTCTATGTAGTTCATTTTACCCATAATCTTTTCTCCTGCTGCTATACTTAAGAAGAATTCACTAGCAAAAAGACACATAAACCTTATAAATCTAGCTATATTACATGTTGCCGAAGTGAAAGAATGCAAAATGGAAAACAGTACAATGCTTCATATGCATATAGGCTTATTCATCTTGGTCATATGAAAATATTTGTCTCTACTCTAGAGATCCAAACTAGGCAAACTCCGTTTGGCTTGATTCAGACTCAGCTTGGTAATTATGAGCTTTTTTGGCATGTGTTCAGAAAACAAATGCTCTCTTTCCTGAGTGTTATCTTCCAACTTGCATTGTTGCTGTATGCGTACTCATGATACTGTGTTCCCACTGGCGTATTGATAAAAATTGAAGTGCAGGAGCTCGTGATGACAGCTGCAATAGCCATCTCCCAAGGAAAATCCTTATCCATGTTGCAAGGAGAGTCCAAATATGTAGGCAGCTGTATTGATCTATTATTACACCCACCCACCATCACACTCACTTTATTAGGATCTCATGACTGTAACTGTATTGATAGTTACCTTGGAATAAGTAGTGTTTACTTCTGACAGCATCACTGCAGCTTATAAAACTCCCTATTAAAAGATTATCAGCCCGCTGATATGCACATTTTAGCTTTTGATTAGAAACGCAAACAATATGCAAAGATATGCTAATGCTAGTGTGAAGAAGGAACCCTATCAAAGAAAAGGAAAACATAACCAGCCTTGTTGCACCTGGAAGGTAGCACACCTCCCAGGACAATGTTACCTCTGTATACTATTGCCTCTGCCCCCTCAGTAGAGAGTCACCTGCTGCCACCACACTTCTCTTCCTCTTCTGGGGAGTGGCAGGAATTGTTCTGTACACTGTACCTTCAACAGCCACCTCAGTGTATTCTGAGATCTGCAACTGCTGTCCTTGTTCCTCTTGCCCAGAATCGGTTTCCGAGGTGAGGGCATATAATCAATTTTGCAGCTTTCGCGACACAGTATTAGTTGGATTGTGAAATGTGTTGAATTGCACTTTTTATATTACAGTGGTACCCCGCAAGACAAACACCTCGGAAGATGAAAAACTCGCTAGACGAAGGAGTTTTTCGTTTTCTTAGCTGCTTCGCAAGACGCATTTCCCTATGGGCTTGCTTCGCAAAACGAAGCTTGCCCCGCAAGCTCCAGGGATAGCGGGGAAGCGCAGCGCGTCTTCCCCGCTGTCCCCAGACCTCTTTTGAAGCAAGGGGCGGCGGGGAGAAGATCGCTTCTCCCCGTTGCCAGCCCCGCAATCTCCGGGGACAGAGGGGAAGGCAGGCGCGCGCCTCCCCCTCTGTCCCCGGACCCCTTTTTAACCAAGGGGCGGCAACGGGGAGAAGCGATCTTCTCCCCTCCGCCCCTTGCTTCAAAAGAGGGGACAGAGGGGGAGGCGTGCGCGCCTTCCCCTCTGTCCCCGGAGATTGCGGGGCAGGCAACGGGGAGAAGCAATCTTCTCCCCACTGCCCCTTGCTTTAAAACAGGTCCGGGGACGCTTCCCCTCTGTCCCCGGACGGTCTCCATAGGAACGCATTGATTGATTTTCAATGCATTCCTATGGGAAACTGTGCTTCGCAAGACGAAAAACTCGCAAGAAGAAAAAACTTGCGGAACAAATTAATTTTGTCTTGCGAGGCACCACTGTACTGTATAGGTTTTGTATGTTTTTGCTAGATGACTTCGAGCTTTCTTTTGGAGGAAAATGTGGGGATGCAAATATTAACACTGAAATGGAACCATTGTTTTCTTTAAATGCAACTCTTGTTCCAGTAAAGCTGGGAAGGCCACGGAAATAATGGGGCCATCAAAAACACTGCTTCTGGAAATCAGTACAAAATTGTGAATATACTTACATTTGCTTTAAAATAGTGCAGAGAATGACCAATTCTTTACTTTTATATAACAGGACAATTTGGTCAATGTTTAAGTTAATATAATATATCATACAGAAAAAGAATCTAAGATACAATGGTACCTCGGGTTAAGAACTTAATTCGTTCCGGAGGTCTGTTCTTAACCTGAAACTGTTCTTAACCTGAAGCACCATATTAGCTAATGGGGCCTCCTGCTGCCACTGTGCCGCCAGAGCATGATTTCTGTTCTTATCCTGAAACAAAGTTCTTAACCTGAGGTACTATTTCTGGGTTAGTGGAGTCTGTAACCTGAAGCGTATGTAACCTGAGGTACCACTGTATATCACTGTAAGTACTCACCTGTACAAAGCCCATATAAGCCAATGCATGTTTACAAAGGACAATTACAAAGGACAATTCAATTCTACAATTTTGTGATTCCTCTTCTGTTATTGCAGCCTAACGGAGAATCCTCTGCATTCTAGCTATTTATTCTAAACAGTACTAATGCCAAGGACCTAATAAGTTTTGTCCATCTTTCATATGTAGAGAATTCTCTTCTTACACATAGTACCTGGTGAAGACAGTATCTGGTAAAGGTAGATGTTGAGGAGGGCACATGCTGCTTTAATTGCTAAATAAATTTGATAGTTAATATGAATTAATGTTTTAAATGCATTAAGATGAATTTTTATATATCTGAAGTACTTGGATAAAGTAATGCAGACAGGGTTTGGCATTAAGTTTCATAATTATTCTAAATTAATTACTTGATGAAAGAACTCTATGGTGTGAGAGTAACATTGTATTTGATTTCTTTCCCTTTTTTTTTTTGCTATATTATTTTTCTTTCCAAGGGTCAAATTCTTGGCTTGTTCCTGAAACAAAAGGTGCAATTGTACAAGGTGGATATGGCCATACCAGTGTCTATGATGAGACAACAAAGTCAGTTTATGTTCATGGTGGATACAAAGCTCTGCCTGGTAATAAATATGGATTGGTTGACGATCTTTACAGATACGAAGTAAACAGCAGGACGTGGTATGATTCTTTTTTCCAAGTTGAAAATGAATGTAACATTATTTGATTTTTCATGTTAGGAAATAGCAAAGGATAATTCCTGTTATAACCAAATTGAGTAAGGGACACCATGCCCCTCAGGGCTCTTACATGGATTTTGGGCAAGGTGTTGATTCCTCTGCTCATAGGTTGCTCACCCAGTGCTTTTTCTTCTTCAGGAGGTACTCAAGGGTACGCAGTACCACTACCCCTTTATTGTTATTGTTTAAAATTGGGGCACTTATTGTAAGAATTTCCCTTACTGGCACCTATTTTTCTAGGAAAAAAAGCCCTGTGCTCACCCCCTAGGAATTGAGAGCTTCTCAGTCTCCCAACGTAGAAAACAGCTTTTTCAGAGCATCAGAAGTTAATCCTCTGTTCACTCTTATCTCCAGAGTGAATTTGCTAGCCAAGATTTATGCCTGGCTATCATTAATAACCACATAATTATCTCTGTTGGCAGCCTCCAACAAAAGAGGTTCAGTCTGCCATGTTCCTTCTCTGGAAATGGACTAAATGAAACCATTGTAATTTTTTTCTTAAATCCATATATACGTCCTTACATATATGTTCTCTCCTCCACCCGCACAATAGGACAATTCTGAAAGAGAGTGGTTTTGCAAGATATCTCCATTCAGCTGTCTTGATCAGTGGAGCTATGTTAATTTTTGGTGGAAACACCCATAATGATACTTCATTAAGTAATGGAGCAAAGTGCTTTTCTGCTGATTTCCTCGCCTATGACATAGGTAAGTATTATATGTAGGAGTCAGTGTTTGAAATGTAAGAATTCTAGGCTTAATGTGTAAAGCATTGTTAATATTATTTTACATTATCTCATTTTAAAAATGTGTTATGCTATGTTAAAATTAGTTTTAAGACATTTTTGCTACAATAGGACAGGCCACATTTTTATCACAACAGCATTGAGATAGATACAAATATGGAATGTTTGTGGAAGCAAAACCAATTTGTTGTTGCTTCAGGGCTTATAACAACAGGAATTCAAGTCTCTCCTTTATTCAGTTATATAAATAGGATGCAACTGTTTACAACTGTTTAGTAATGTCTGCTATTTGAACTATTGCTATTGTGCTGTTAAAGTGGAAATACACCATCCACAAAAACCTGTGGATAACACCAAAAATTCAATACATTATAAAGTCCACACCTTCTCCAAATTCTGTTATTTCCACTTTGGGTTCCAGTCCTGGCAGGTCTTTTCCTTAAATATATCCCTTCTTTACCACTTACCAGTTCCATAAATAAAGGTATTTCTGTTAGCATTGACCAGTGGGTGTGTCTTTCTTGCATGCTTCATCATTCTAATGTGTCTGAAGTTGATTAGACAAAGAGTTTTCTGTGTAATTGGTTCTCCCAGAAATAGTTCGTGAAGTCTGAATGAAATACTCGTTAACTACTGTTATACCCAGATGTAACTGACCTGCATGTTAGAATGCATGTCCCAGGTATGGTCTGACTTATAACTCATACCACCTTGCTGAAGCTAAGCAGGTCTAGTTCTGGTGACTGCCTAGAAACCACATGAATGCTACTTGAGGTTCTATGACAGAAGACATGTGGAATATAAATGTATGAAAATAAATAAATAAATAAAAATTTAATATCATAATGATGTTGAAAATATACAGTTTAACTATATGAAAGCATTAGAGTTTTCTCGGTAATATAGTAATTCTCAGTAATATAGTACTTTATATGCTATGTAGTTTTTTCTTGGACACAAAGAAAGATGTCATAATATGTGGTAATCTTAAACACAAATAGCTAAAAGTAGATTTTTGAGGCCCCCCCCCCCATTGAGGTGGATTTCAGGAATATGGGAATGTAACCACATGGATGAGATTAGTAACAAATGGGAGGAAAGGGAGGTTTCTGAAACGATATAGGCTATAGAAAATACCAGCTGAGAAGTTGAAAGGAATAGGAACAATATAGCAAATGTGTGCTCCAATCTAAAGAGATCCATCTATATAAGCAAGCTTCTGTGTTTCTGTTAACAGCTGGATCAGGGGCAACAGGTGCAAATTGGATATGCACCTCAAAATTCATGCTGGAATGAGCATCTGAGTGTGAATGCCATCTTATCAGATATGCATTGCTTTCAGTGAGATATACATTGCTATCAATATTCTGGGAAAAATTATTGTGCCTAAACACATTAAGTGCTGCTAGACCTATATCAGATCACTAGTCTCCACAAGCAGTTCTGGTTGTCTCCAGAATGCATGTTGTAGAGTGGAAAGGGTGGATAGAGTCAAAGGGTCAAAGAAGTGGATAGAGAGAAATCCCCCCCCCAATAATACTGGAAGTTGGGGTCTTCCAATAACGTGAATGCTGGAAGATTCACAGTAGACTAAATAATGTAATTCATCACACAGAGCACATAGTTAAAGTGTAGAATTTACTCCCACAAGATGTAGTGATGGCTACCAACTTGGATGGCTTTAAATTTATGATGCTAGTAGCCACAATATTTATATGCTACCTCCACTATTGGGAGAGCACTGTTAGCCTCATGTTCTGTTTGTAAGCTTCCCATAGGCATCTGGACTAGACGGACCTATGGCCTAATCCTGCAGTGCTCTTTGTATGTTCTTACAAAGAGCACTGCAGGATCTGGAAAATCTCCACGTTTGACATTCTCACAATCCTATTGAATTTTCTTAGCAAAAGTTATTGTTTATATTGGGGAGTAGGAAAATGTGCCTACTGTTAGTGACCCAGTCTTTTCTAATAGTTCTTTGATATTTGAAATCAGCATATACCCAGATGTTTTTGAAAACACATAAAGTGGGTCCTGATATGAAGTTTCAGATTATATTATTAAACTTATTAGTACTTTTTTGCCACAGGCAACTCACAGTGACTTACAAAAATATATATAATAGGTTTATTACATTTGTCACAGCCTCGTTAGCAGGACTTTATTAGACTGAGCTGAAGAAATATGACAGGAAGAAAGCCTTTCCTTAAATTGCTGTTTGCTTAAAAGTTCTCCTATGTACTTCAGTGTTGGTTTGTAGACTTGGTTTCTTTCTTTTCTTTCTGATTTTGTTGATTTACAAAAGTGTGTGCAATGTCTCTCTCTCGTATTCCCCCCCCCCCCATGTAACATTTTTACAAATCTGTTTCATTTGTTGAGACATTAGGAAGAAAAGGGGGAAAGAGGTGGAGGGGGGGAAAGATGGGTGTTTCTATTTTACTTACTATATGTAGAGTTTGGTGTCAGTGTTGCTTGTGCGGGTTCTTTGCTGTTCACTTGTGTTCCTTTGGTGGTGAGAGAGGCTGGGGTTGTCTTAGGGCTTGGTTTCTGAAGTGAAAAGAACACCAATGTAGACCAGTTCCCCTGAGCCAATTTTGCTTAAGCACACATCTTTACTCATGACATCCTATTTTGTTTCTTTCAACTGCCTGCATTATCGATATTTCAAATATGTTTGAATTTGATTACAACTTTAATACAGAGAGTTCTGTATTAATTTATTATGGGAAGAAGTATTGAATTGTTTAAAGGCTGTGTTTCTTCTTTGTAACACTGAATTAAAATGTGTAGGCCCCATGAGTCACTTCAATTGATTACCTCTAATGGTTATATTTTCTTGTCATATAATATAGAAATGGAAATCAACTATGTGTGTACTGGGACAGTCATGAATGTAATGCTAGACACTTTGCATAATTTATCTTTATTTTTTTTACATAAAATTAACAATCTGCTTTATTTTGAAGACTGTAATGTTACATTATTTCTGCTCCTAGATAATTAAAGCACTTAACATATATTATATATAATTTTTACCAGTCTCATTTTCCATGCATTATTAATCTGATAGAATACAAATGGAACAGATATAATTTCTTTCTTATTTTAAAATTCATGTAAAGATTAATTAGATGCAAGTTTAATCTTCCACGCCATTCCCTTGGCCAGATTAAAAACATACTCCTATGTTTGTGAGTGAAAATTCTCACTTCTAAAAATAGTAATATGTGTACATCAGAGATAAGCAGTTTCACCCAAGTCCATTATGTGTTTGATTAAAAACAACCGTATTAGTTCAGATGATACCCAAATTGCATTTTTAAAGCTGATAATTGCCCTGTAGTCCCTTTCCTTTGCCCAGGGCCTCACAGGTTAGTATAGATTTTAAACATAGGAAGTTGCCTTTATAGTAAGCCCGGCCATTGGTCCACTTAGCTTAGCATTGTCTACACTGACTGGCAGCAGCTCTCTGGGAAAGAAGCCTTTCCCAGGCCTGCCTGGAGAAGCCAGAGGTTGTACCTGGGGCAGTCAACTGAGTCTTCTGGGGGTGGGAAGTCACTCTAGAATCCTAAATGGAGTCTAGACCAACCTAGTGTAGAATTCAGCACCAGTACATATTCAGTACATAAGACTCAACAGTGGTTGGAAACTATTGATCACATACTTCTCTGCTTAAATGTTAGTTTCTACTTCAAATTTATGACAATTGTAGTTTAAATACACTAATTTAATGTAGCTACTGCTTTATTCTTCAGAGATACTGATACAGAGGGGCTGCTTGGCACCATCCTGCCCCTGCCTGGTCTGGATGTTTTTTGACCACATCAGTGTAATTTTTTGCCTGTTTGCCTGTTTGCTTTGTGTGCTTGAAGGTTAGAGTGAGGTGTTTGCTGATTGCTGAGGATTGTTATCTGATTACTAAGTGCAGCTAATATGTATGTGGGCCAAAACCTTTACTGAACTATAAAGCAGACCGAGCTGTTTACAGTGAGGTCAATGCCAAAGAGGCAATGCCAAAGGGATTTTCTTCTTTGGATCCTCACTTCAGGGATTCACAGGAGCATCCCCACAGGGATTCAAGGCCAGGTCTTGTAGGACAAGCAGGGCTGTTATCCCTGACCCAGCGTGAGAGGCTACATAGCCAGAGGCAGCAGGTGTCTGATTCTGGTGCAGTTTCCTTGAGCAGGAGGCAGGCAGACAAGTTTAGTTAATCTAATTACAGTCTTCTGCCTGGTACTGTAGGATGTGCTTGTTATTATTAGTCCTTAGCTTATCATCTTTGGCCCTAACACCTGTCCTGTACAAAGTGTTATTGGATGTTGGTGCTAAGATGTGTCTGGGTCTGTATATGTGTCAGAGAGTTACAGTGATACCTCAGTTTCAGTGGTTGTGGGCAGGGAGAGATATAGTTTGGGTGGAGGGCTGATTACCATTTTGGG
This sequence comes from Podarcis melisellensis, assembly GCF_964234715.1. Lineage (NCBI taxonomy): Eukaryota > Metazoa > Chordata > Lepidosauria > Squamata > Lacertidae > Podarcis > Podarcis melisellensis. Next base: position 50,462,165 of record NC_138537.1, read on the forward strand.
TGGAGGCCTAGATGTTTTGTCTTTGTTCCCCTTCTCAGCCCCTACACTCATTCAGCAGTTCATGGTATCCTTCCATTGAGTCAGGTGGTGCTATTACTTAATGCCAGGTTGGCCCAGATCAAGACTATGCTCATCCATGATTTGATTGTGGATGAAAGGGCTGACTTGGACTTGGATGGATGAGCTGGGTGGGCCTGATCTAACTCAGCTGTGCCACCTGGGTACTTGGTATAGTGTGAGATCAGACTGAAAGGTTGAGGGGGTGGCTTCCCTGATTGAGCTGGTTGAAACAGTTTTCAGTGTGGTGTTGGATGACTCAAGGGAGATAATCCACACATAGACTTCTATTGGGCTAGCTTGAGACTTAATGGCTTCAGTGGCAACCAGGAGGCTTCCTCAAAGAGTCTTCTCTCCAACATATCATGCCCTTGATGTAGTCTTTCCCCCAAATAATAAGAAAGATGGACTGAAGGTATAGCATGCATTGCTCTCCCTTGTTATGACTGGACCATTGTTTGGTGAAGTTTGGGTTGCGAAAGTTGAATGTTTCCTTGGGAGCAAGCTGCATGAAGACTAGACAAATGGTGCAAGTCTCACTACAAAATCTATCAATCATAGGTCAGTGCTCATAATCCTGCCTACCTGGCAGTGTGGGCAACAAAGAGGGCTTACTCCACAGCCTGCATTGCATCCTTGCAATGACAGGGAAAGGACCCCTGGAACCTTTGAAGGACATGCTGTGACTGACTGGCTTCACATTTTGATGACAAAGTTGCTCAACATCAGAGTGACCTTGACTCAGCCTGGGGCCCACACACCGAAGGAACTGTCCTTTTCCATGTGTTCACAGTGTATGACTTAAGGAAATCTGTGACACAGAACATGGCCTTTACCACATTTGGTTACATTTGTGAAATGACCTGCCCAATGAGGTTCAGAGCTATTCTGCTTCTATGACTTTCTCCTCTAGTAAGCCTTTGGCTGGTGAGTAAACAGTGTTGCTTCTATGGATGATTTTTTTTTTTTTTTTTGCAATGCTTATTTTCTGAAAGTTGCTTTGACATTTGGAGAGATATGGTAAGAATGTTTTAAAATAAACCCAAGCTGCCAACATGTTGCTTTATGACTCTAAATACTAGAAACTTACCGTACATACTCGAGTATAAGCAGACTTTTTCAGCACATTTTTTATGCTGAAAAAGCCCCCCCATGGCTTATACTTGAGTGAGGCGGGTGGAAGCGGCGGAGGGACGAGTGGCCCAAAAGGGAGCCCTTTCTTGCCGCTGGTCCCGCCACCGCCGCCCGCCTCTCGCAAAGGCAGGCATCTACCGGGATATACCGTATTTTTCACTCTATAGGACGCACTTTTCCCCCTCCAAAAATGAAGGGGAAATGTGTGTGCTTCCTTATGCAATTGGCGGAGATGACTGGCAGAATCCGAGACCTGGGAGAAGAAAGGATTGAAGAAGATTGGAAGAAATTCAAGATTTACCTACAGAAATATTGTGATTTAGTGGAATATTAAGAAGGATGCTTGGTTATAAATAATTGGCCATCATTAAATTGGATCAGAATTTGATGATAAGAGAGATTAAGAGAAACAAAATTTGTAGGAGAACTATTATATTGTATTTAAATATGTGGTTATAAAATTGAAAATAAGATGATAATTTGCTTGATAAAAATTCATTAATGATGTAAGTGGGAGCGGGAGATGCGAGGAAGCCCAAAGATGTTATGAAATCTTGTAAAAACAAGGTAACGCTGTTTAATATTTCTGTATTTCTTTTATTAAAAACTCCAATAAATATTTAAAAAAAGAAGAAGAAAGAAATGTGTGTGCTTCCTATGGAGCGAATGCAGGCTCCTTGGCTTCGCTGCGACGTGCCTGACCTGGAAGCTGGAGGAGGAACAGAAGGGACTCCTTCTGTTCCTCCTCCGGCTTCGCAGTGTCCTGGAAGCCAGAGGAGGAAAATAAGGGTCTCCTTCTGTTCCTTCTCCAGCTTCGCTGAAGGGGCGCTGCACCTTCTCCCTCTCTGTGCAGTGCCTCTCCTGTGAAGGAGAGGCGCTGCACAGAGAGAGAGAACTGCGCAGCGCCCCTTGAGCGACGCGCCTGTCCTGGAAGCTCGAGGAGGAACAAAAGGGTCTCCTTCTGTTCCTTCTCCAGCTTCGCTAAAGGGCACTGCGCCTTCTCCCTCTCTGCGCAGCGCCTCTCTTGTGAAGGAGAGGCGTTGCGCAGAGAGAGAGAACTGTGCAGCGCCCCTTGAGCGACGCGCCTGTCCTGCCTTCTACCTTAGCCCTGTGCAGCCTCTTCGGGCAGGGGGAGCCTTCATCCCGCTGCCCTGAAGAGGCTTGGCACGGTTATCCCAGAAGCCAGAACAGCCACACGGTATCCCAGAAGCCAGATCCCTCTTTCTGTTCTGGCTTCTGGGATTCAGAATAATTTTTTCTTGTTTTCCTCCTCCCAAAACTAGGTGCGCCCTATGGCCTGTCCTGCCTTCTACCTTAGCCCTGTGCAGCCTCTTCGGGCAGGGGGAGCCTTCATCCCGCTGCCCTGAAGAGGCTTGGCACGGTTATCCCAGAAGCCAGAACAGCCACACGGTATCCCAGAAGCCAGATCCCTCTTTCTGTTCTGGCTTCTGGGATTCAGAATAATTTTTTCTTGTTTTCCTCCTCCCAAAACTAGGTGCGCCCTATGGTCCACTGCGCCCTATGGAGCGAAAAATACAGTAGTCTACCTGAAAACCCTTATGTATGCCACCCTGAGTTCCATCATGAGAGTGTAATGGAGAAATATTTTGGAGGGGGTCCAGGTTTCTGAGAAAAGCTTTTAGAATTTCATATTTTGCTTTATTAAATACCGTATATACTCGAGTATAAGCCGACCCAAATATAAGCCGAGGCTCCTAATTTTAGCACAGAAAACTGGGAAAACTTATTGACTCAAGTATAAGCCGGTTCACCACACCACAAACCTGGTGGTGGTGGCAGTAGAAGAAGAACAAGCAGCCCAAAAGGGCTGCTTTTGGGCTGCTCGTTCTTCCGCAACTGCCACCGACAGTGGCAAAGGAGGAGGCAGGAGCAGCCCGAAAGGGCTCTTTTTGGGCCGCTCGTTCCTCTGCCGCAGCCTCTGCCGCTTGCAAGAGCAGGCATAGGAGCCACAGTTGGGAGAGGCACAGCGCAGCGCAGTGCCTCTCCCAACCGCAGCTACTGTGCCTGCCCTTCTAAATTCTAAAAGCTTTTCTCAGAAACCTGGACCCCCTCCAAAATATTTCTCTATTACACTCTCATGATGGAACTCAGGGTGGCATACATAAGGGTTTCCAAGTAGACTATATCCCAGTAGATGCCAAAGAATTTTATGCTAGTTCATAAGAGCATGATAAAGTGGCAAGGTGTTGGGGTTTTTGTGTATGTATAAACCATGGGTTTATAAACTTACATTAGGTTTACTGAAATGAATCTAATACTGTATAGTTTTTCCTATATGGAAGGAAGTTTCTGTACTGAAACTGGTGTTTTGTGAATTACTTTATTTTTGTTTGTGTTTAACTGTTTCCTTTCTTGGTATTAAAATAGATTTTTCACAGCTGAAATAGAGGTGCTCCATATCTTTTTAAAGCAACAATTAATATCAATATTGCCACAAACCCTTACACATGTTGATAAGAAAAAATGGAGTGGGGGACGACCTACCTTTGTACAAAAAGATTGTAATTGAGTGAATTGTTGACCTGTTTTCTCCCAAAATGTAAAGTAGCAGTTGCAATTAATTACATTTTATGTATTTGTGAGTACTTAGAAGTCATAAATTTAGCTCTGGTGCAATCTGCAGCAGCAAATTGGCTTTAGTGCTCCAGCATTAGAAAAGCAGCATCATACCCATATAGGACACTAATTGCTTCATTTAGTTGAGAAAACCAAGCTTCTTTGTTTTTTAAGGGTGTTTGGGGGAGAATCTTTTGTTATATGTAGGCTGTAGTGTAGACTGTTATACCTGTAGTTAAAATTTATTGTATGCTATTTCAAACAGGCCTGGCTTTGTGTTTTGCTGAGAAAGGGCCCTTTTTTATGACACGAATAAAGACAGGGATTTATTTGACATGAAGTAAACTGGAAAAGAAGTTTCCTATACTTGTGCCAAACTTCAACGATATTTTATTTGTTGTCTTGCCATCCAGAGTCCTGAAGCACTAAGCCAAACAAACAGATATTTTAAGTCCACAATGACTGATGTTACCTGGTAGTCCCCGGCACAGACAAGCTGGAAGTAATTTTTTATTTTCAGTGAAACTCAATTATCTGAATGTAATGTGTGCACCTCCTATAATTCCATTCTAGTGCAATGCTTTATAAAATACCATTTATAATTAGTTGAATTTCTGAGGTCCCTGAGGTCACTTTGATCAGAGAAGGTGTACACATACTAATAAATTTACCTTGGAAATATATGTATTTGGAATATATGTCTAAAGCGAACAGACTTGTATACATTTTACACTGTCTAAACGTTCACATGGTTTGCCTTAGGCAAGGACTGGTTGAAACCGGTTGCACAGAAGACAAATAATATTGTAGCCTGTGTTAAGTGTATATCTGCTTTGAAATGAATGCACTTGATGTGAATGAATATGTGCTTCATAGAAAAGCTATACTCGGGATTTTTAAAGCTAAGCAAAACTATTTTTCTAGCATAGAGCTCTGTTCAATGTTCAGCAGTTATTGAGAAGGCTAGGGAAGATAAGAAGAAAGGCTATTTATATCATGTTTCTTTTTCTTTCTATACTCTATTGAAAAGACCTGCCAGTTTGACAAATAACACGAGCAAGCAAGGAATTATTATATCTGGAGGCTGCAAGGTTTCCTTATCTTAAACTTGGCTTTTAATAATTATATTTGTGTGGTTTTTTTGGTCAGTGCTAAATCCCACCTTTTTACCCCCTAAGAAAAAGAATGCAAAGAAAGCCCTTGAGCTGGGCCGCCGCCTGATCAAATGAAAATGTATTGTGTGTGTGGCTTTTATTTGCAGGCTTCCCCCCCTCCCCGGTCACTATACACATAGATCTTCTTATGTGCTCCAGTAAGCTGTCTGAAACATCCACTGAAATATAGGAACTGGAAGACACTTGAATTTATAGCATAATTGAAGGATCTTGCTGAGAAGCTGTTGTGATAAAATATGTCTGCCTTGTATAGTTCTCATGAAAAAATGTTCCTGAAATAGAATTCATAATTGTTCATCACTTTTATTTTCCTATAAATAATATAACTATCTAAGGCTCATGCAATCTAAATAGTATAAGTGCATCTAGGGGTTTCATGCATTGGAATATGGGAAATACACAACCCGTTCTTAATACCACCCAAGCCTTGTCCTGCACCCATTCATTGTTGTGCTATTATTGGTGGTGACATTCTTTTAATGCTCAGACATTCCTGATGCTACTTATTACTGCCTGTCCCACTAATAGGAAGATAGTGACATTATGAACTACAGTAATCTTGGCAGGTTCATGGTCTGCTGAGGAGTCTAGGTGAAGGTTTTTAATTGACACATTCTAGTTTTTTATTTGCACAGGTGTTGAGCCATAAGGCAGACCGATAACTTGCTTTCTGCGAGCAAGAAAGGGTCTGAAAGGGTGTGTGTTGATGTTGAAGGATAGCATAGCTTCTGGTCAGAGGCCATAACTGCCTGATTTAATATGGAATCATTGAATGAAAGGACTAGCAAGGGCATGAGACCACGAAAGTGAGAATCTTGGGGAAAAATGGAGATAATGTAGATTGGTTGCAGTTATGTTGTAGTGTAAATATTGATGGCTTGCTTAGAATAAGTGTTCTCAGGAAGTGAGAATTGAACCAATGCATCTGAGATAGCACAACAGCAACCAGACTTTGGTTTAGGATGGGGATGGGGAACTTGTGGTCCTTCATATGTTGTTAGTACTCCAGCTCCTCTCAGCCCCAGACAACCTGACCAATGATTAAGTATGATGGTCCTCCAGTTTTGGTTTAGGACCTCTGGTAGTATACTTCTGAGATTTTAATGCTGTTTCATGTTAAGGATTTAAAAAACAAAACTACATTTAGTAGTGGTGTGTGAACTAAAAAAAACCCTTCAAAATGAAAGCCTCCTTCATCTTAGCAGCACATCAGTATGGTTATTTTATTATCAGTATTTAATAAGGCATCACTTTGTGTCTATTTGAAAAATCGATGGCATCTTCAAACATGCCACTATACTCAGATCCCTTAGGGCAAGTCCAATCCTTTTACAACAAGGAATATGACACACAACATTGGATGATTGAACAGTGCTATTCCTTCACACTTCCAGTTTTGTTTTATTTATGAATTTATTTAGAACAAGAATGAGCACCTTCTTCAGCTGGATCCTCCCCAACCAAGTAGCTGGGTGCTGGACAGCCCTGGCCATTATGTCACTGCTGAATCCCCGCCTCTTGGCTGGGTATCCTTTCAGTACTAAAAGTGAGAAAATGTTGGAGGCCTTTCTGGTTACACAGAAGCTTCTATGGGAAGCTTCCTTTAACCTATCATACATGTATGTGCCTTATGTCCTTATTTTGGGGAGGGTGCATATGAAGTACTTGGGACAAGTGAAAGAAAATGCTAGTGGTTGTTGATTTCAAAATGTCAGTTATTTCTAATACTGAGCTATATCTTCTTGAACCTTAGTAAGAGGAAATCATATTATCTTACCTTGTCTTACTAGCTTGTGATGAATGGAAAATTCTTCCAAAACCTAATCTTCATCGTGATGTGAACAGATTTGGTCACTCTGCAGTTGTCAGCAATGGGTAAATATACTTTTCTAAAAACGAGTCAAAAGAAAATAAACATATTCTAACAGATTATCTTAAATATACATTTTTAATGAACAACTGATGTTCTTTGTTATCTTATTAATGATGAGCTTATGAAAGCCAGAGTTGTGTACTCTACTTGAACTGGGAAGACCTGAAATAAAATCCTCATTTAGCTATGAAGTTTGCTGGGTATTTTCAGCCATTTACTTTTATTTTGGCCTAATATGGCCTCGCAACACCACTGTGAAGACAAAAGAGTCATGGGAACCTCTGTTTCATTGAACTGACTCCCTTGGTTTGAGGGGGGGGGACTGCCAATTTTGTTCACCTGATTGAGAAGATAGAGAAAAGAGAGCTGAAATTGTTTGGATAGGATCTACAAATCTTATGCTATGTTATTTATTTCATTTAAATAGTTACGGACAGTCTTTCTATGTAAAGCTCTCTCATTGTGATTTACATGATACAAATTTCCAAAATATAACAGTAATACAAAATATAAATAAAAAATAATTTCAAAAATAACTTTATGCTACATCAAGTTTAAAAGTATAATGATTAAATTTGGAGTTTGATATTTCTTGGTATACCTTGGAACAAAAGTATGTTCAATTAAAATTAGCTTCCTGACCTTGTTATTACACTGGGGTGGGATTAAAGCAGTGATAATGTACCGGTATATAGTTAGCATACACAAGAATATTGGAAGCTGTTTGAAATCGATACCATTGATATACTATATTCATCAGTGCTTGAGGGGCAGGAGAGGTGAGAGGAAGTGGAAGAGTTTCATTTCAAAGTATGCCAGAGTACAATTTGTTCTATGCGTCATTTAGCACCTTTATAAGAACTGTATAATCTATTGGATAACAAGCATGGATTGGTATACATACAATAAAATAATTGTAGTTATTTATCACTACCATGATCCTGCTGGCCAATTTTTAGACAGTTCAACCCTACAGATCTTACTGTTCAAGAGTGCTATCAAAGCTCTGGAAGAGTTTATTGGGTGCTACAGGGGACTCTTTGGGGAGGAGGGAAAGAAAAAGATTGGTTGTGCAGGCTGCCTACCACTCCCACAAGTGGACACAGCCTGTTATAAATGATGTCAAAACTCCTAATAAATGTGAACATACTTTCAAAAGAGTTTTCAGATATTCTTTGTAACTTGATGCATGGCAGAGGCAGACAGGCACTCAAACAGACAGCTTCAACTTTCTTCAAGACTCAGAGAGCTGCTTTTGAAAGTGCCTGCCTCACCTGGATCAAATGATTTTTTTTGAAATTTTTTGTGTAAGCCTATTCCGTATAGCATTCTGGGATTACATTCATTGAAAAAGTGTGAGATTGTTTTAGGTTCACCAGAGAATGTGAGCTACAGAGTGTCAGGCTAGGCTTCTCTGCCCCCGCCATCACCCTATATATTTTATTTTATTTCTTTTTGATGCTAACCAAAACAGTGGGATCTTCCGAAAGGAGGTTAGCTACACACTCCTTAGGACTAGTAAGTGTGAATACTCTCTTACATAAAATGGAGATGGCAAATGAGGCAAGAGTCGTGGCCTTGGATGATTCATGTCCTAAAATCACAATATTACTTTCTATTACTTTATAGGTCCATGTATATATTTGGAGGTTTTTCAAGCATTCTGCTAAATGACATCCTTGTGTACAAACCTCCCAACTGTGAAGCATTCAGAGATGAAGAGCTTTGTAAAACTGCTGGGCCAGGGTTAAGATGCTTATGGAACAAAAACCGCTGTGTGTCGTGGGAATCTGGTCATGCTAACAACATTCTTAGGGCAAAGTGTCCCAGAAAAACAGGTAAGTGAATTGTCCCTTGGTAATTATTATTTTACTGTAATCATAGCAATGATAGCAGTGTTATGATATCATAGCACTTTCTACAAGTTTAACGAAATGCAAGTATAGATGGATTGGGACTGCATGTGCTGGTGCTGCTCTGTAAATATATTCCGATTGTGAATTTAGAAACAGTTTGATAGTGTTATATAAATATTCTTCGTATATTATTAGCCTATGTGTTGCCTTATGTTTATCAGATTGTTCTGTTTTGCAACACAGGGGATTTTTGTTGTTGCATAACTCTGTAAATATATTCATCAGGAGGTGTCAAAGTTCCTACATGTGTACATGTGTACCAACTGTATAGGTAAGATCCATGATTGCGCAGGCAGAATCTGTACATGTAGCATTGGTATGCATGGGCTCTCTTGCATTTCTGATGAATGCACGTATGGGACAGGGCCAGCAGCCATAATCCCACTTCCCCCTTTCTATTCAGGTTCTGTATAAATTTGAAAGGTATTCCTAGAAATGTTTATTAGCATCTATAAAGGTGTTTAGTCCCGGATAAAAAAAGAATCAATGTAGATATATTATTTTAATAATATATTTATTTATACCCTGCCTTTTTCTCTGACAGGGATTCAGGGCATCTTACAGATAAAAATAAGCACAGCTAAATATATAATTCCTTTCGTAAACTGAATATGATTTACCTCTGCTGAGTGCCATATAAAGATATACATATATACATACATACATCCTTTTATTTGTATGCCACCTTTATATTCTTAAAACCATGCTCAAGGAGACTTACAACATGAAAGAAATTGCATAATTACAAATATAAAAAGTGTTAAGTTGTGGGTGAGTATATCAGACGACACAGCGATTCTTCAAACAGCTCTTGTTAATTCACAGGCCAGAACAGAACTGAACTGAAGGGTTCAGCCAGCCTGCTTATATAGAGCTCCACTACAACGCAACTGTAACCATTTTCTGTAACTATCCAATCACTGAACATCACTTCCAATCCCCTATTTGCATATGTGGACCTGAGTGAAAACTATCTACAGTATCCCCCTGCTGGCCCAGGGTGAGAACTTCAGTACATAACAATAAGAAATAGTCAAACAATAAATAAAACACATCAAAAAATACACAACCAAATTGAATAATGTCCATATTAAATTAGTACAGTGGTACCTCAGTTTAAGAACAGCCCTGTTTACAAACTATTCGGTTTACAAACTCCATAAAATCGGAAGTAGTGTCCCGGTTTGTGAACTTTACCTCGCTCTAAGAATGAAAGTCAAACAGTGGAAGGGCACTGGCGGCGGGAAGCCTCATTAGGGAAAGCGCGCCTCGGTTTAAGAACGGTTTCGGTTTAAAAACGGACTTCTGGAACGAATTAAGTTCATAATCCGAGGTACTACTGTACTTGACGTTTGTAGATTACCATCAATTTCCTTCAGTATTATTTTAGTAGTTCATTAGGAAATATACCAGTATTGAAAGAAAAAATAACAACCTCACAGTCTTTTATCCATAAATATGCAAGCGAAGGCCTGTGCGCAGGACTTTCTGGCCCATTCTGCCACTGTATAGCTCCTGTAGCCTTGCCCCACCAACTGTTCTTGAGGGAGCTGCTCTAGGAGAGAGGGGGTAGTGGAGATGCAGCAGGAAGTAGTAATTAGTCAAAGTTGGGGAGGGGGGGGGTTAGAATCAATAAGGATTAATTCTACTGTAGCGCATTAATATTATAAAGATACAGTTCATTTCTTTTAAAAAACAGAAAAGGTAAATATATATATATATATATTGCAAGGGAAACAGCTCAAAGCATGTAAAACCGGAAAATATTTGAGAAGTGGTATGAATTGGGGATGATATATTGTAAGGGCTTTTTCAGGGCACAAGAAGATACTTCTTGAATAAGGACAAAACAGTTCTTTAGTTATTGAGAACCTCATAAATAAAAGGTAAAGAGATGAGACGTGAATACTGGACTGAAAGGTGAGGTAAAATGAAAGGTCTTTGAAAAGTGAAAGAGTAAGGATGAGATGCTTCAAAAGCATAAAGAAAGGCCATCATGGGCTTTGTGATAAGGAGAAGAGTTAGAAATGAATGTGTCAAGGATCAGAATGTAATAAAGGATTTCAAATATAGGAGAGAGTGTGATGACATGATTGAAGCAGGAGGCTGCAGTTGAATTTTGACGTAAATTTGGTTCAGGCAGGTGGCTTTTTTCCTGAAGTAACCTCTTGATAGTATTTCATGGTCTGCCTCTCATGGTTTTCCTTGGTGAAATGATTAAAATGATTGCTCCTCTTTGAGCTTGTACAACGCTTGTGATAAAATAAACTTTTCTATGAATACTTTAAGACAGATTTCATTTTATTTTGAGTCAAGCAGGCCTCTTTTTGAACACTGATTTAAATCCTACACGTTGATCTCTCAATAGGTCCTTTTCTAACAGAACCTCTTTTTATTAGCCTTTTGTATGGTTAAGCCCATTCCTGTAGTGTAGCTGAAAACCAGTGAGACAAAGTTATTTCTGACAGTGGCATAGTGTGGGTTGTCAGCACCCGGGGCAAGGCAAGTAATTTGCACCCCCTAACCCGTGGATTTGCGCCCCCTAACCCTAACCCCCAGATGTTGTGCCCGGTGTGGCCGGCCCCCCCTGCACCCCCCACGCTACGCCACTGATTTCTGATCCACAAGTTTACTTAATAGCATTTCACCTGCCAAGGTACTGGTAGAAAACGACCTTCTGAGAGCACACTAAACTGCAGTTCAGCATTCAAGTTGCATTCCCAGTATTCACAACATTCCTAGACCTCACCCACCTTACATTTGGAGTCACTTAACTTGTAGCTACTCCATTTCTTCCAAGACTTCTGTGTTTATCTAGGACTTTATTTCCTGAAGAAAACCCACCCTCCAAATATATTGTTTGTCAGCAAACTTTTATCTCTTTACCTCTCCCTTTCTCCCTATTTTAGCATTATACATCATCATCATCATCAGTAGTAGTAGTAGTAATTTTTTTTTATGTTGTGAACCACCCTGGGACCTGTGAGTATAGGGCAGTATACAAATTTAATAAATCATAATAGATAAATAAAATGTATGTCAATGGCAGCTATAACTGAAGCCCAGCATAGGTGTTACAAATTAAATGGCTATAGTCTGCATGCCAGTTATATGCTTCATGATGTCCACCTGAAACGTGATATATATTGTATATAAATAAACATTTAGCTTTGCCTGGGGAGATCTGGGTTCAAATCCCTTTGTGGCCATGAAGCACAGTTGGTGTCCTTGGCCCAGCTGTGATTTCACAGCTTAACATTTTCATAGAGTTGCTGTGAGTGTAAAATGAGGCAAAGGGGCACAAAGTTCACAACTCTGAGCTTTTTTTCATATTTGGATATATGTCTTTGGCTCACCATAGGGTTACAAAATAAGTAGAAGATGTGGCCGACCACTATCTCAGGGGCTAGCTCGGTTCTGGTGATACACAAGTCAGCCACAGAAAGCATCCATTTTGGTTAGTTTCTCAGTCCAGCTAAATGCTTGTTTTGAATTGTGCAATAAAGTAAAATTAAATAGCCATCCCCATTTTGCTAAATAAATGAAGAAGACAGCACAAAAAATAGTTTCTAGCACATTTGTATACAGTATTTGGGCACATCTCATGCTTTGGATTTTGTTTCAAGAAGGATTTTTTTTTTTATTGGCAGAAATCCTTCAAGAAAAGTGTTACAGATAGATAATGGGGTATAAATAACATATAGTTAACATGTTTAGCTTCATGTTAAGAAACTTTATTCTCAGACTGAAGGTCATACTTACAATGAATAAATGCTGGATATTGTTTCCAGCAGCTGTTAAAAAATGTGTGAATTAAAAAGTGAAACACCCTTTGTCTCTCATCTTGATGCTTCACCATGTCTTTCGTTTGTATTATAGCTGCGGCAGATGACAGATGTTACAGATATGCAGACTGTGCCAGCTGTACTGCCAATACAAATGGCTGTCAATGGTGTGATGACAAGAAATGCATTTCTGCAAACAGTAACTGCAGTGTGGTGAGTATTTATATGTGGCAGTTTCATTAATGACACTGCTTTGTAACCATTTATTTGCTCTTTTGGTGCCTTCAAAATGTAAATGTCACATTATAATCAGATGCTTGAAATACATACGAAATAAACTTCATCATAAATTAATTGCGAAGACGTATAATATAATTGGAAAGAGAAATAATGAAAGTAATAGAACCACCTGCTTTACAAATTCGTTTGGCCAATCAAGCACATAGTTTAAGCCTTAGCTGACAATCCACATCATCTAGAGTTCTCTGAAATATTCTTACATGGCCATTTGGGAATTGGGGGGTTATCATCTAGGAAAAAATACACCTGAGCTACCTCTTATTCATCATCATCTTCATCTTAAAAGCCTTGTCTGGATTTCCAGACATAGCAACGTTTATGAATATTAAGTAGTTGTTCGATCTTTCTCAAAAGAAGAATATAATAAAAATCCTTAACTATTGTAGCTAATCTTAAAACTTTATTCACTATGGATATATCCAAAAAGTTAAACAAGTATGGCCTAAAGTGCAAGTGCACTTGCAGCATGACTGCTCTTGGATGCCTCCTTAATGAAAGATAGAGGGCTGTGATGCAAGACAGGGCGTTCTTGGTGGTGGTCTCCCATTTATTGAACTGGTGGTTATATTTATACATCAATTGAAAATATTTTTGTTTTTCCAGGCTTTTGGTTCATAATTGGTTTTCTGTTGGGGTGTGTGTGTGTGGTCCCTTTAGGTTTTACACTGATGTTCTGTGTACTTTCATGCAATGTAATGATTTTATGGCTTTTTAAAATTTTAGATTGTAGTTTAATGATTTCTTATATGAAGCTGTGCTGTGCTCTGGATTGGAGGAAGTCCAGGGTATAAAGAGATCAGAATAAATAAATAACATTTACGGGATGAGTTTAATATAGAACCACTGAAGATATACATATTATATTAAGTTTATGTATCTTGAACTAAAATATTGTTCTTAAATAAGAACTAATATCAGTTTTTAAAGTGTGCCAATCTTCACTGTCCTTGCTGTTAAAATAGCTCTCTGGGATAGTTCAGTGTTGCCCACCCTGAGCTGGGATTAAAACAGATACATGGCCTCCAGTTTAATGCTATACTTGCTTACTCAGCTGTAATTCCCATTGAGTTCAATGGGAGCTTAACTCCCGGTAAATGTGTTTAGGATTTAAGCACAGATCACCTAGTGAATTTAGGGACATTGTCCTGTGTTTTTGGTCTGCTACCTTGAATGCACGTGGCAATATATGGTAAATGAGAATATTAATTTAACCATTTAATTTGTGAGATACAGCAATAGTGACACATTTAGGGATTTGCAATTCTCCACATTTATAAACAGAATATATATATATATATATATATATATATATATATATATATATATATATATATATATATATATATAATCTCCCCACAGTTAACTTTAACATAACAATGTGAATACATTAATGTTTCCTCTTATAACTATTAAGTTGTGTTTTTAAAAAATGTTTTCCTGGCTTCACGTGTTGTCTATAGTATATAAAACTGTTAGTAAGAAAATGAAGGGGGAAACATCTACCACTACTTTACTTTTTTGCATTTTAAAAAAGATTCCACCTTTGCACCTGCCCCTAACCACCCTGTTCATGTTCCCTTGAGAAGAAACATGAAGATTATTATCAAAAGTGATTGACTTTACTTATGTGTTATCGGTGGCATACAGTAGTGCTTTTGACAGCAGAGTAAAATTACTTGCGATAAGGCAAACCCTCTGAAGCACATAAAAATGCTGTGGGTATTTTTCATGAGTTGATAAAAACATTTATAGCAATGATAAATATTTCTCTTTTAAAAGCAAACAAATATTAGAAAAAACTGCATGTAATGATTTTTGAAAAGAAAGTTCCAAATCTCTGGTTATGTGATATTTCATACATGGTGCTTAGAAATGCAAAGGTAAAAAAATCTAGATAGGAAATGAAAAAAAGAGAAGGACTAAAGCAAGAATATTACATTACAAGTATATATCATTTAAGGCCTGTTAGGCAAGGACAGCTGGATAATGAACAGAAATTATACTTTAGACTTCCCCACATCATATATTATCTTTATTGAGAAAGCAATGAAGCTGAAATTCCAAACAGGTCAGGAATGCTAAACCGCAGAAAACATAGTTGAAATGTAAAGTGTGTTAAAGCTCATCTTGCTTAATCATTTGCTGTTGCCTGCAGCCCACTGTTTTACCTTCAAAAAACAGACCTGGTCCATTTTATACCCTACACGTGGCAGTAGGTACACAGTGCCAGTGTAGCTCTCTGTGTGCACACGATTGGGGGGGGGGGTATATGTGTTCCCAATCTGGGTGTGTGACAGGGGATTCCTTTCCGCTTGTAGCTGTGTTCAATATACAGAAATGTGGTATAAAACTAGATTACCTCCCAAGCTTGTGAATGATTTCTTGGCTATTGTAACGTCAGATAATTTGCTAGGTTTTTTGGGGGGGTAACGTTAAACCATATCTTTGTATCCAAAAAGGGAAATTCTGGTTGCTTCTGGGATATACAAAGCTCATATATCTTCAGTATAATTCTTGACATTGTGATTGAAATTGTTGCTATTTAGCAAATAGTTTCTAGCAGGCCAGAGCAATCTAAACTATTTGGATTTATTCAGACATAAAAAGGCAACATTATATTAATATACTAGGCACATATTGCTAAATCTATACTAAATTTTAAGATACAGACATTTAATACGTCTCCTGCAACTTACTCCCTACACCCAGTTTTTAACTGCAAATTTTGAGTGCAATGTTTCAGGAACTTTAGCTGAGTAGGCTTATTATGCATGTTCACTCTATGGAAAACCTTTTCTAGGCAAAGACTGTAACATTGTAACTTGGTATGAATGAGAGGCCAAATACAAATCAGTTCATATAAATTGAGCAAACTAATGGCGTGGTTTGATTTTCCCTGCATTGAACAATGACACTTCCTTTTGTGTTCACATGAACATAGGCAAGCTTATAGGGATGACTCAGAAATATTTACCTGAGTGCCACATAATTTCTTAATGAAAAAAGGACCTTTAGTTGAGATGCTATTCCTTTCTTCACCTGTAATATGAGAAGTCTGGCTCCATGAGTGAAATTCAGCGTTGTGTTCTTCGAATGATTCTGTCTGTGCAAGCATTTCAGCTTGCCAGATGTAATGATTCCCCCTATCCTCACCCGCATTCTGTTTAAGTTATCCCAGCCCCCAAACCAATTTTTTTTTGGGGGGGGCGCATGTGGGGTAGGAGAGAAGGAGGGAAAGTGCTATTGCATTAGCAGAAGTCATTGTGCAGGGCTTCCACTGATGTGACTAGTTAGGTGAATCCCATTCCATGACTCCCAGCACACCCTTCTACCTTAACACAAAAGTACTTACTTTGGGTGTTGTACTCTACGCTTGCTTAATTCCTCTCAGAACTAAACTTTATTCACATACTTGTTTAGATAATCATTTCTTAGCTTTGAAAGCTGAGACAAAAATAAGCCTTGTGTCCATCCAAACAACCACTTCTCTCAGCCCACTGATATTAAACCCACGAGTCTTCAATTAAACATACATTCCTGTTTCTATTTCATTCAGATTGGGAAACTATGATTACCTGGGTTAGAACAAGCCAGTACCTTAAACAGTGGTTTTGAAGTTGGTCTAAGGTTCTTCCAAACTTTTTGGCTAAAGCGTAGGTTATAAATGCCTTTAAATAAATATAAACATCAACATTAATAATTATGTCACTCTGAAAAGGAAGGAAGCAACGGGCTGTGTGTGCGTGTGTGGGGACAACGACAGTATATCTTATGATCAGCCAAACAAAAAGTCTATAGCTGTATAAAAGATAACTCTTGTTTTGAGATCTAGCAAATCAAGACTCAAGGATGGAATGGAAAAACAAATATGAGGGGAAAGTCTTTCTAGACCTTCTGTAGATAAATGTTGCTGTTTAGTTGTCTTAGAATCATTGTGCAACTTTTAATAAGAAAACACCAGCATTCACAAAAACTTAGGCAGAAAATGAACTGTCATTTGTAGTGTTGATAAGGAACAAGGGAGTATTTAAAATAGCCAGAAACTGGCATAAACAAACCAAACCTTGAACTATTTCAATAAGTTGGGCAACTGTAGATGCTTCTTCAGATCTTAAGGGGATAAACTAATGAACATACTGAGCTGCTAGCAATTATTTTTGATAAGTCATGTAAAACATTGAAGGCATCAGAAGATTTTTTTGTGGGAGGAGGTGGAACAAACAGTTTCAGTTTTATCAGGATGAAAATATAAGAGCAACTACTGTCATGTGAGTCTAACTGGGTTTTGAAGTGACATTGGGTCCAGGCAGCAGCTTTCTTTACGACTGATTTGGACTGTGGTGCTAACCCCCAATTATTCAGGTGTGGAGAGAAAGTCCTGGGAATAGATGCCCAAAAGTATAGTGCAGAACTTTCCAAACTGTGTGTCGCGACATGTTAGTGTGTCAGCTGCAGTTTGTAGGTTTGTTGCACAAACCTCTCAGGGCTGGAAAGGGGTTAGTTTAACCTCTGGTTTGCTAGGAAAATTGAATTACTGTGTTGCAAAATGATGCATGTCTAAAAAGTGTGTCACCAACATGAAAAGTTTGGAAAGCTCTGGTGTAGTGGGTCTGTATCATAGATGCTTATGTAGATTCTGCTTTGTGCGCATGCAAATTTACCATTCATGAAACAACATCCCACTCAGGAAGATAGTGGGACTTCCTGGAATATATCCTCCCACTGTGTAAGAAAATATGACAGTTGGAAATTAGTTTGTTTATTCATACCCTTCTATTTATGTATTTTTACACTTACACCTATAATAAAACTTGTGCAACAGATGTTAGCTCCGACTAAGACCTTAGTGTTAACAAGAACCACCTATTGGATTTGCATTTACACTAGGTTACTGAGATTTGTCCAGAAAGGAATGTGTAAATTGGATTTAAAGGAAATAAAGCTTGGAAGCAGGTGACTACGGAGAATACAGACAGTAGTTATTAGTAGTTTTTTTTAAAGTCAAACATTGTTAAATAGCCTTTGGTTATCTATAGTCAGAAAACCATACTATGAAACCAGTAAGAATACTCTCCCCCCCCCCCAAGCTTTTCTTTTTTACCCTCAATGCTACTTACTACCATATGGGTTCATTTTCGAAAGCAGCCTGAACTTTTCAGGATTTTGACATTGTGATAATGACATGTTAACAAGGAATATTAGGTGAGGACAGTGTTAAGTGAGCAGATGGTGCTTACTTGCAATTTAAAATTCATTGTAATGTACCTCACAGGCAGCATTGTCAATAATGTATAATGGCTGAGCCAAACTAAATGCAAATAGGTATAAAAAGGTCTTCTGAAATTCATCTGTGCATTTTTTACAGGCTTACCTTCTGTCGCTTTGCATATTTTACTCTAGCTAATTGGTTATGCACATAGCTCTGTAAAGTTCTTATAACAGAACATGGTTGTGTTTCTGTGTTTATATCTAAACACCTTGTAATACCTTTCTTCAATACCTTAAAAATAATTTGTGTTTCATGGTGTATTCCACATGGTTCAATGTGATCTTGTCTACAACTGGCATTTTTAAAAATGAATGTAGTATTTAAAAAGGACAGTGTTCCTAATTCTCAGTATTAGTACCAACACTGTACTACTGCTATACAGACAATTGTTTTGTCCATTAAATAATTTTATTTAATGATCGATGTGCTTTTAATTGGCAAAAGAAAAAGATGGCACAGGTCACTTAATTCAAAATACTGCAACGACAAGATTTCCTACACTTCATTCCTTCCTCCACAAACACTTATCTGTTCTCCCCCACAGAAGGAAACATCACTGTTTCCGTTGTGCATATGTTACGGCAGCTGGGTTTTTTCCTTC
The DNA here is from genome assembly GCF_964234715.1 of Podarcis melisellensis. NCBI lineage: Eukaryota > Metazoa > Chordata > Lepidosauria > Squamata > Lacertidae > Podarcis > Podarcis melisellensis. The sequence goes on from NC_138537.1 coordinate 50,480,852, forward strand.
AAAACCCCCTATCATGTTCCCCCCTTAATCTGTTTTTCTCTGTACGCAGCATGCTTCATTCCTTTCAGCTTTTCCCCAGATGTCATACATTCTAAACTCTCCTCATTTTTTGTTGCTTTCTTCTTAAGGCTAACTCTCACTTTACATTTTATGTTCTAGCATGGATGCCTGAGCACAGAATAAACTAAGCTCTAATTAAGTGTGAAGGGAGCACCCAGGTAAAATTTGATGTGTGTCCATTACATTACTTGGAACTGGAGGCCTATGCTTTTTTTTTTGTTCTTCTATTCCATAACTTTATTTTTCATTTTCTGAAAATACATGTAGCAACAATCCCCATATGCCTCCATTGTTGTTGTTGTTGTCATCCATCTGTCTCAGGAAAAATGGAGGAATGTGCCTTTCAGGGTGAAGTCAAATAGTTGGAAGGTTACAATGCCTGCTGTGGCAGTAGAGACCGATATGGGAGAGGTATGTTTTCTTGCAGCTGGGCAGGTGAAGTTGTCTGGTTGTGCAGATGCACTGTGCCATTTCTTCTCTCTGCATCCTTCCCAATGGTCATTCCTCCTCTGGTCACTGCTATGGATGCAGCCCGGCTTAAGATGGTCAGTAGCTGACCAGTGAGACACGATGATCTCTCCCACTGCCGAAGGCAACCTGTAGCACTTGGACCTTACATCAATCAGACTGATCTTCTAACTTGTAACTGCGGCCACCTACATCTGGGCCTGCCCAGATGGCAAGCCCCACCCCTACCCTTGGTGAGGTGGTCCAAAGGAAAGGAAAGCAATACATTTGGCACCAGCTGGGCTGCAGGAGTTCCTGGAAGGAGACGTACAAGACATCATCAGACCGCCTTAGTGACTCCACTCCAGTTTTGTATAGGGTTTACTACTTCTGAAAATACACATGTAGATCTTGACATTTTTATGCAGAAATTGAAAGAAAAGAGCAGTTGTGTTATGTGCTAAAGCAGGACCAATATCATTATCTTTGTCTCCACAAGCTGCATGAGCCAACTTTGGGGGCTGTCCACCTGTCAGTCACCTGATGTCATAATGACATCAGGTGACAATGCCTCTGAAGTGTTTCCAAGCAGTTTCAGTAGAAATCAGATCATTAATTAGCCAAAACAGAAGTGGATGGTTCATAGTTATGCTGGTTTGATGGTAATACTTTAGACCACCAAATGAATTGTGACTATGTGCGTCCTTCAACTCAGGCATTCCCAATGCTAATTGAGCACTCTGTCCACATGACCCTAACCGTCGGAAAAAAACAAGTTCACTAGCCCAAGAAACAGGCATCTAACATTTATTTATGAAGTAATTATTAGTCTGTGCTGTTTCTAAACAACTGAATGACAGTTGCCAGATTCTTAAAAACAGTCTTTTAAAAGCTTGTTTTCATTAATATTAGACTTTATTGTTTAATTATTTTTTCAGGATTATTTTTAAATGATTAATTTTAAAATTTAGAAAATGGTTGCAATGTATTATTTACCTTCTTTTCTTTAAAAAAATGGGTAAGTGCCATGACTTTAACTCTATTAACGTTTACCTTCCTATTACTCGTATATTTAGGTCAGTCAGTTCCTTCAGAATTTTTAAGCTTTCTCCATTCTGAGAATTGACATGGTATGTATGTGTGCTTATATTCTAGTCTGTGAAAAACTACACCAAATGTCATGTAAGAAATGAACAGATCTGTAATAAGCTGACAAGCTGTAAAAGTTGTTCACTAAACCTCAACTGCCAGTGGGACCAACGACAGCAAGAATGCCAAGCATTACCAGGTAAAGGGGAAATAATGTGCTTGAAAATAATTTTTAAAGCATTATTGGGTAAAAGGGGAAGAAATTTCAGATCCGTGTTAGGAATGCAGACTTCAAAATTCAACACAGAGAACTATAGCCTTGACTACTAATATGTTATTTCTGTATAGTTTTCTATGGTATCCACATGCCACCTTCATGTTGATGCAAAGCGTAGTATTGCAAATAATCTTGCACAAATCACAAACCTTATTTTCCTGAGATTTGGCAGTAACCCATTGTATATCACACTGTGCTCCTGTTATTGTACTTTTACTTCACCAATTGAAAATGCTAGTTCTGTTGGCTATTCTAATGTAAAGCATTTGTTACCATGACCTGTTTTACTCTGGAGGAAGTGTATAGGGGAGGAGCTGCTTTTTGTTGAATCTTCCTCCCACAGATCCCTGTGCTCAAGAAAGTTTTTGGGGGGTATCACCTGGGGGAGCGTGAGGAGTGATGCAGGAAGGGATAATGGTAAAAAATCTCCTACCTTCCTCCTTGAGCAGGGAGCCTCTACTGGATCTTGGTTGCTTCTGTGAACAGAAGGAGCCTTTCCATCCATGGAAGTCATACCCTGGTTCTAGCTCAGTGGTTCCCAACCTTTTTTTTGGTCATGCCCCACCAAGCATCTCTAAAATCCCGATCCCCCCCCCTTGTGACATATTATTATTGTTGTTGTTGTTGTTGTTATTATTATTATTATTATTATTATTATTATTATTATTATTATTATTATTATAAAAGTGAACTCCTGTTCACATGGAGGAAGCCTAAAAGGCCATTAACTGTTAATAACTCATTCTTGAATTGCCCCCCTTAAAAATCAATTTGTCCCCCCGTGGGGCTTGTGCCCCACATTGGGAACCACAGTTCTAGCTGAATATGTAGGTGATGTGCCTTTTAGGTGAACTGTGTTCTGAAAAGATAATTCTAAAGCCTAGTTCTAAATGTGATGTTTTTTTCTTTCACAACTACTTTAAGCTTGTGTAACTCTTTACTAGCTCATCTGTGTGGAGAAGGATGGAATCATGTTGGAGATGCCTGCCTTCGTATAAACTCTAGTCGTGAAAACTATGACAACGCGAGACTTTACTGCTATGGCTTACATGGCATCCTTGCTTCATTAACAACCTCAAAAGAAGTTGAGTTCGTTTTGGATGAAATACAAAAATATACCCTCCAGGTAACCCGAATGTCTAATTCATAATATGCAAATTTTTTTGTAAACTGCTCTAAGAATTTATTTATTTTTTACAATCAAGGAGCTATAAATGAAATGAATGAATGAATGTATGAATAAAAGTAGGTTAATGATTGGTTTTATTAATTAAATTGATGAAATCCATATACTGTATTTTTCCGTGCATAACATGCCCCCAAGTCCACCCTATGCACTATCCATGTATAAGACGGCCCCAGTTTTTTTTACATAATTTTAAAGTTAAAAAATCCTCGTCTTATACACGGAAAAATACAGTACATTTTAGAAGCATTTGCTGTAGTGCACACGGTGGTAATTCTGCCTACAGGATCTCTTGGGATAGTAATTATTTCTAAATGTATATCTCTTCATATAAATGAGCATATCCAAATTTTATGTAAATATTTTCCTTTCATTTGAGCTTTTTGTGTTACGCATTCCCTCTTTATTGGCAATGCACAAGTGCCCACTCTAAGGAAAAGCCTGTTGATGGGACCAGTTAACAAGCTGGAACAAAGAAAACACCAGATCAAAGGGCTAACCTGCACACAGGTTTGCAAAGCAGTTCAGAAGTGAGGACCATAGAATAACCAATGATTTAGGAAGACACCAGAGCTCAGATCGTGTTGCTTGAGCAAGGCTTAGCTAGAATTGGAAACAAGCACCTTTCCTTTTCTCAGAAGGATCCAGTGTTTTAACACATGGGGGAGGTTCACACAGATCTGGCAGCTCCTAGCACTCTCCTTCTGATCCATTGTATCTTCTTCTGAAAACAAGCAGACTAGTTCCCAAAGTCCAACACCTAAGAATGCAGTGGCAAGATTTGTGGACAGTTTTGTTTTGACCTGCCTTAATGTAGGTTTGCACACACATTTGCTCACACACATATATACAGACACACATCTCTAGATGAAATGGTAAAAGAAGCCTCATGAATCTGAGAATACCGCTGATGACAGCCTGTCGTTTTGACAAGTTTGGTAACTGGAGAAATGGTTGTTTTCATTTTCTGAAATTTCTGAAGGTGACACCGTACCAAACATACCTTTATTCAAATGAATTATGTGTTGAGACACCTAAGCTATATAAATTTGAGATAAGTCACTTGCAGTATACACTACAGGTAGACAAATCAATGCACTTTAAGGAGGTATTTTGGGTCAAATGATTATTTACTTATCAAAAACTTCTAATGAAATGTTACAGTGATTTATGCTTTATCTCGCTTCTGTTCTACCCCCTCCCAAAAAGTAATTTCTCTTTCATTCCTATCTCTCTATCCGTCCCATTCCATTTATTGTGTGTAAGTCATTTTGAATGTGCTATCAGTTGCCAGAGAAGCTTGCTGAGATTTCCCTTGATTTCCCTTCATATGCCTGCTCTTTCAGGCTCGAATCATAATGATTTAGGACATACGATTTCATTTCAGATGACTTCTTTGTTACAGATAGTTTAGTAAGGTTCACAAATGTAGGCAGAACAGCTGAGAAATGTCTGCTAATCTGAAATATTTGTGCTTGTTTGAGTCTTAAAACCTTTTCACATTTAAAGCAATGATTTTTGTAAAATAAAAGTTTTTTTGATTAATATAAACTATTTGAAAATAAGAATATAAATGTATGTCTGAGTGAATGATGTTTTTATTTAGGAAAGAATAAATGCTTGGATTATTATTATTTATAAAATTTATGTAACTGTACTGTGTCTTCTGCATACCCCTAATGTCATTCACTCAAGCAGCCTCTCATCCATAGAATTGGAAACCACCTCTCAGCAAAGTAGTAATGTCAGATCTACAGGGCTGACACCACTTACTTCATTTCCTCCCTCTTCTGCATGTGATAACCTTGGAGGTTACCATACTCAGGTTATCATGCTCATACTCCAGACTACCCCTCATTTTCTCCATCCTTCCAAAGTTGTGATCTAGGGACGCAGGTGGCGCTGTGGGTTAAACCACAGAGCCTAGGTTCGCTGCTCTGATTCGCCAGAAGCGGCTTAGTCATGCTGGCCACATGACCCGGAAGCTGTACACCAGCTCCCTCGGCCAATAAAGCAAGATGAGCGCCGCAACCTGAGTCGGCCACGACGGGACCTAATGGTCAGGGGTCCCTTTACCTTAAGGATGAATTTCATATGCGTATTTAAAGGAGAGGGACTCCCTAGATTCAAAACAACAATAAAGATCGAGAAACTGATCCATGCCAGGATTTGACTGAAGACTGTTAGGGGCAGAGTAGGTTGAAGCAACATCAGTGCATTACAGCTGCTTATCCATTGAGTGCTAGTGTTTGTATGGCAAATACCAGTTGAGGGACTGGCCTTGCCTTTGTGAGTTCTGCATGTCTACCTGTAGAGAAGCAAGGTAATTATCTCATCTCCAGAATGAGTTTCAGCTAAATAGATAGTATATACAACAAAGTGTTGGGACGTGGGTAGCACTGTGGGTTAAACCACAGAGCCTAGGACTTGCCAATCAGAAGGTTAGTGGTTCGAATCCCCGCGACGGGGTGAGCTCCCATTGCTTGGTCCCTGCTCCTGCCAACCTAGCAGTTCGAAAGCACGTCAAAGTGCAAGTAGATAAAAAGATACCGCTCTGTCTGGAAAGTAAATGGTGTTTCTGTGCGCTGCTCTGGTTCACCAGAAGCGGCTTAGTCATGCTGGCCACATGACCCGGAAGCTGTACACCAGCTCTCTCAGCCAATAAAGCGTGATGAGCACCGCAACCCTAGAGTCGGTCACGACTGGACCTAATGGTCAGGGGTCCCTTTACCCTTTACCTTTACAACAAAGTGTTGAATTAAAAGCCAATATAAAAGTTATATATGAAAAGCCTTGTGGAATGAAAAGACTTTCAGGGGCTGCCTAAACAAGAAGTGGAGAACCTTTCAGCCCTCCTGATGTTGCTGAACTACAACTTACCTGAGTGCTATCAGGCATGGCCAGTGGCCAGGAATGATAATGAGTTCTAGTTCCGCAACATCTGGAGGGCGAAGGGTTTCCTACACCTAGTTCAGCCTAAAGACAAGGATCATGACTGAACAGTTCACAAGGCTCAACCTAGCTCCTCTCGTACACATTCTGAATATATGGTTATGTGATTCATGTCACCCTACATTCTTTACTAGAGAGTGTATACCGGAAGATAGGATTTTATCAAGAGACACTTATTTACAGTGGATCGTGTTGCATTGCAATATTTGTTCATCTTCTTTAATCTTATTCTTATCCTCCAATTATGCCCTTTCAAAGAAGGATACAGCAGAGCAGATAATTTAGCGAACACAACACCAATGAACAAATGGTTCAACATCGAAGGCCTGGTGGCCTGTGCTCTCCTTTCTCTTTGGAACATTCTTACCAATGTGGAGGCAGTACTTGTTCCCCATGTTCTTGTGTGTACAATCTGGACTACTAATGTCCTGGTGTTCTGTGTAGCCATATTTGTTTTAGCAACTAGATGTCATGGGACTGTGAGGTTTAGGCATTGGCCTTCCATCTTGCCTAGTGGTACCTCCCTTGCTTATCTAAGTGGAATGCTTTGTCCTTGTACTTGTTCTATGTAATCTTACAAATGGAAGGCACATATACTGTATATCTGAGACTTTGTGAAAGTGGAATGAAGAGTTTAATCTTGGGTTTAGAGCAGAGTTCACTTTAAGAGACTAGAAGCTTTATACACTGCAGCATTTTTTAGGAAGACCTAATACACAGGATTAAATATGTTCCACATATGCACAAATGTTGAAGAAACCACCACGAATGTATTTGAAACAATGCAAAATAATTGATGAGAGGGCTGAGGAGAGAAAGCAATGCTACTGATTCATGTGATTCTCCTTTTCATCCTTCACAGAAAATATCACCCTGGGTTGGGCTACGGAAGATCAACATCTCCTACTGGGGATGGGATGATATGTCTCCCTTTACGAACACAACTTTGCAGTGGCTTCCTGGAGAACCAAATGACTCTGGATTCTGTGCCTATCTTGAAAGGGCAGAGGTTGCTGGTCTGAAAGCAAATCCATGTACGGCTATGGCCGATGGCCTCGTATGTGAGAAACCTGTTGGTAAGAGAGCTTACCATATTGCAAATATTCTTTTTCGAACAATTTGCTTCTTTAGTACAGTATGTGCACAATGAATGTTGGAAGAAAGGTTGGTTCAGAGAGAACAGTCTCCTCCTAGTCTGAGATAGTCTTTGAATCCATAGCTTCTTCCTCTGAGAATGGGGAGTCACTCAATCCAGAGAAATGTTTCATATAGATTTGAAAGCACTTTTCCATTGTTCAGTTTTGTCAGGGAACTGCCATCGGAGCCAGAGGGAGAGGGATGGCTCCAGAGGGATTCCGGAGAGCGTCCTGGGAGGGAGAGAAGCAGCCCATCTTCTGGGGAAGGAAATCAGGGTAGCACCAGTGGAGAAGGGGGGCAGATGGGGGAATCGGCGAGGTGGCTCCATGACTCCTCACCGGAGACCAGCAGGGAGAGCACGGGTCCTCCGCTGCCCACACCCTCCCTGCGCAGAAGGCTTCCGCGCAGGGAGAGTAGGCGGAGACTAGGCGTCACAGAGCTTCTTTGCTGGAAGAAGTTCAAGAACGCCCACTGACTGATTCTGCCAGCGATTGAGACAGCCGGACAGCAAGAGTTCAGCCAGGTAACCCAGCCAGGTGTGGCGCCGATTTACGCACGAGCAACCCCTAGAACCATTACAAGTTTGCATAGCACATTCTAATTCCCTAATCCATACTTTCTGAGTTTCTGAACATGTGCTTTTCAAAGTTCCAATAAGCATTTAAAAACAGCAGTCATGAGTTTAGTTTTAGTGCACGCTAAAATGTATGCTTTATGGAATAAATTAATGTCTGGAAAATTTAATCCTCCTTCCAATACTGGCAGCTGAATTTTATTAAGTGAGAAGTAAGGAGGAGGATTATCCCAAATAATTTCCAAAATACCTACTAATCTTTTGAAAATAGTTGGGGAATACATAAAAGATGTCTTGTAACACATATATTATCCATAGCAGAATATTCATTTTAAGTTTATTAACCTTACCACAAATAAGTTTAAGTGAATTATGTTTCATCTTTTAACCAATAAATAAATAAATAAAAATGTTTAAAAATGCAGTGGAAACTCTTATAGTGAGATACCTTGGCAGTGTAAGTTGTTAGTTAACTCTAAAAATGTTTTTAATGGATAGATATGGCAGAAATAAGGCAGTTTTCCATATCACTTCACTTACACTACCTGCAAACATTGAATGTTCTTTCTCTTGAGGGATAAAATTCATCTCTTGAACACTTTTAGAACAGCTAATTTTACTGCAGCTGTTACACCAGCTCCATGAGTATATGAACAGAGTTTCATATAACTAGGGTTGCTATATTTAGATTTCTTTTGCAATATTGAAAAGTGGCTTTTGGATAAATCTATTGTAAAGATTTTTTTTGAAGCTTGGTAGAAAGGACTGAGCCTCTCTACTGTCATTAGATGGAGGTATGATGCTGTAGAATAGAGAAGATCAAACAGAAATAGATCAACTCTTCTGTTTTGGGAATGAGGAGCCACAGTTGTTTGGCATAAATATATCCTATAAAGGGAAACATCATAGGAACATGTTCTCTATACACTAGATTTGAATGTAATTGACATGTAAAACCATGATGGTAAACAGCCATATGTATTTTATGCTATCAAACCCTAAATTCAGCATGGTTACAGGTGATTGTGTGAGTCCATTAGGAATAGTTTGTTGTTAAATTAGTTCTATAAAAAAATTGAAGTTTAAAACAACACAATTGGATGATTTACATAATTTTCTTTCCTATGCTCTCACATATAAAGAAGGAGCTTGTCATGGAAACTACTAAATATCATAAATAAAACATGAATTCTACAAATTGTTTGCTTACTTATGCACACATTTGTACTACCGAAAATGATGAAGCTATCAAAGTTACTGCATTTTTTGTTTCATGATATTGATTCTGTGGCTATTACTGTCTGCATTTTGGAACAATAGATGCATAGATGCTGTGATCTTGGTTTTTTTCCTATAAAAAGACAGGAACTACAATTTAAGTGTGGATATTAGATGCTTTTTGAAGCATAGAACTCTTTGCAGTTGCCAATTTTTCTTCTGTTGCAAATTTTATGCTCTTTTGATAATCTTTGCTGCCTTTCTTAGTTTTATTATAAAGCAATTGCTAATAAACTCAAATTTCAAAACAGTGGAACAATTTGCAAGATCCTTTCTCTTTTTATTTTGGAATGTTGCCTTCCAGAAAACTGGAATAATGTTTGTCATGTATAAAACATTAGGTAATTCATCAGGTGGTTAAGGATATAGACTGCTGTGCATTAATAATAAAAGGTATGCTTCTGTGGGCAGTATGTAATTGGGAATTACTCTGTTCTCATACTTCAGTTGTTTGACAGCAAAACATATATATATATATATATATAGTACATTTCTACCTCTCTGTTTTATATAACTAGTTGATTCAGTTTCCTGAGCAATGCATGATTCCAAGCGAGACAGAATGCATCCTGTGCTGAAAAATATTCTCTTTTATGTTTAAAAAAATGTTTCTCTTGTTTTTGAATTTTTAGCAACTGCAAATATATACAGCAGGGGGCAGATGTTCACTTGACAAATCATACTTTTAGACAAAATGCACACTGTTTAAGGGAGAATGTATCACCAGTGAAGTAAATAGCTATTGCTTATGCACTATTTAACAAATGCAGTAGAACCAAAAGGTCATGCCTCACTGTACCTATTCAAGTATACACAGTAAAGGTTTACAATATGTGTATGGCTTACTATGTCACATATACTAATAACTGAAGAAAAGGATAATGGCTTTTATATTATATTTTTCCTTGAAAAAAATGCAGCCCAGATTGTAGAAGGAACAGTGTGAATTATTATAAATGCAGCCAAAAAACCCCTAAACAAAACACAAAGAGAAGACCCTACATGTAGCAAAGTGAAAGCATTCCTGAATAAAGCAAAGGAAAAATATTTGTGTAGTATCATATATACTCATATAACATGAGTTTGGGAAAAATACTGAAATTCTACTTTCACTTTCTTTCTCCTTCAGTTAGTCCAAATCAAAATGCAAGGCCCTGCAAAAAGCCGTGTTCCTTAAGGACGACGTGTTCAAACTGCACAAGCAGTGGCATGGAGTGCATGTGGTGTAGCAGCACAAAGCGATGTGTTGATTCAAATGCCTACATAATCTCCTTTCCATATGGGCAGTGTCTAGAGTGGCAGACTACCACCTGTTCTCGTAAGTATTTTTGTGAAATGAAGATTGCTAATTATGGTAATGAGTTGAAGTACAAAACTTATATAACAAGCGGGACCTGCTAGAAAACGTTGCATTATGGATTGCTCCTGTTCCAGGTTCTAGCTAAGTCTTTTCATTCTCTTTACCAATGTTCATGTTGCGCCCCGCCCCCTGCCCCCAGGTTAGCAAGCATTCTGTTCCGACTAAGCATGTTCAATCCACATGGGACTGTGTGCGCACTCTAAAGTTGCAAACTTTGGAATTCTTCCATGTCTGCTGATACCTCCCTCTTGTTTGTGGGTGATGCCCTTTTGCCCATAAAACAATGGAGTTTGTAGTTTCCTTTGGCTACTTACTGAGAAGAAGAGTTTGGATCTGATATCCCGCTTTATCATTACCCAAAGGAGTCTCAAAGCGGCTAACATTCTCCTTTCCCTTCCTCCCCCACAACAAACACTCTGTGAGGTGAGTGGGGCTGAGAGACTTCAGAGAAGTGTGACTGGCCCAAGGTCACCCAGCAGCTGCATGTGGAGGAGCAGGGAATCGAACCCGGTTCACCAGATTACGAGTCCACCGCTCTTAACCACTACACCACACCGGCTCTGAGTCTGTAACTATGCTGAAATTTGAACTGATCATTCTTTTAGCCATACTCCTAGGTGAAAACTCATAAGTTTGTATGTGGGAGCTCCAAAATTCATTTCCCACATTTCTGTTTAGTAGGGTAACAGGCTTAGAATGACCTCTGCTTGAGATCTTGGGGAACCACTAGCAGTCAGGATGGCGATACTCTCTAGGTCAACCTTTCTCAACCTTGGGTCCCTAGATGTTGTTGGACTACAACTCCCATCATTCCTAGCCAGCATGGCCAGTTGTCAGGGATTATGGGAGCTGTTGTTCAAGAACATCTGAGGACCTAAGGTTGAGAAAGTGTGGTCTAGGCAGACCAATGGTCAATAGGAACTTTATTTTCTAACCACTAGCCACTCTGGAATGTTTCATCAATCATTTTTAGTGTTCTAGTAATGCAAATGCATAGTTTTACTCTGTCTGTGCTCCAGTAATCTTGTCCTTCTTTTTTCTCCATCCCAACTACCTGTAAATCAGGGATAGCTTTTGTTGCCAAGCAAAGTTAGACCACTCCTGGGGCCAATCACGTCAATCTGACATTCTTCAGTAAATGTGTTGGCGATTCTGTGGCCTGAACTGTGGTATAAGCTATGGTATAAGCTAGGGAGCTACTGTGGACTGTATAAGTGTTCAGGCGTCATACCTCACATCAGCTGAGGAAGGAAACAGAGCTGCAACACATTGGCCTTTGGCAATGGGCAGACTGTACAGAGTTCATGGATTGCATAGGCTTAATATAATTACAAAGAAACTGAAGTTTTGTCCTTGCCTGGTCAACCCTTAATTAATGATACATCTAGTTTCTGAGTGGGAGAAGTGGGTTGGTTTTGCTTGACCTAAATGGAAATACAGAGGCATCTGCTTGTAACATGAATAATGTCATATGGCCTAGATGCCATTGGACCTATACTACGTGGTTCACAAGGTACCTTTTGCTTCCTTTACCAACCCAATTTTCAGCTTCAACCATTAAAGTTAGGAGTCCTAAGCTAGAGAAGAGCCCCTTCTTTCTTGGTCTGTATTCTGGTATGCTTGGTCACGTGCCTGACTTGTACCTTACACAAGTTCACTCTTATCGAGTTGAGTAAGGAAGATCCCACCGCAGCTTCTACGTTTGTCAAAACTCTGCAGAGCTACCTGACAAACTTATATCTTTGTAGAAATCAAGTTGCACATGGCATATAAGCCTTGTTTTTGTGTCTTGGAGTTTTCTGGGATGTGTGTATGCTGTGTTAAGCTCTATATTTAAAAGACCTTTCTGTGTATTTAGTTGAAGGCCATCCAGCTTTCTTGCATGCAAAAAGAACAGCAAAAAACTATGTTTAATTTAGTTGGCATTTGAGGCAGGTCTATACAATTTTATATTAAATAAACCTAATGGGATTTCTTGCATGTCAGTTCAATATCATATGTAAGAAGCTCTCTCTGAAATTGTATTTTCTATCCAGCCAATACAAAAAATTAAATTTCCATAAGACATTTTATCAGAACCTTGCTATTTAAAGTTTGAGAGCAAAGAAAACAAAAACAAAACTGTAAAACACATTTTCCCTATGACTTGCATCTGAAACAAACATTTCATAAATGATTTTTTTTAAGTCTTGCTCATTTGCACAGAAAATGTCTGTCTATCTAGTAAGAGTGGGGAGAACTTTGTGTCATTTTTCATAGCAGTATATTTGATTAAAGACTGCAGTAGGTATTTGATAACACCATAAATGCCAGTGTATAAGAGCAAATTTTCCACATAAACTGTGTGAATGAGACTATTTATATATTTTTATAGCTTTGAATACATTTTCATATTCATTTTCACAGCTAAGAAGGAAAATAAAACATTTACTTATTGAAGGCAATTAAGTCACAATAAAAATGTGAAGCTTTGAGAACATCTATTCCTGGGGAATATACTTATGGCTGCCTTATAAATGCAGGAAAGGGTTCCTCAGTATTATGAAACATGCAAGGGTGGAGACTAATAAAGCAGGAAATCCCCGTTGGTATACTACTGCAAGAAAATCACCACAAGTCTTCCATATGAATTGACTCAGATCCAGCAATCATCATCTGAGGCCCTTCTTCATGTGCCTCTTCCATGAGTGGTCTGGAGGGTGGCAACACAAGAACAAGTGTTTCTGCTGTTTGTGGAACTCTCTCCCAAGGGAGGCTTGCCGGGGTCCTTCATTACATTTCTTTAGAAACCACGTGAAAATGTTTTTACTTCAACCAGGCGTTTGGCTGATAAACATTCTATGGCTTGTGTGTGTGTGTGTGTGTGTGTGTGTGTGTGTGTGTAGGGGTTATTGGTTTGTTTCTGCTTCATTATGTGTTTTGTTTTCTCATTTTGCATTTTTCAGTTGTGAACTATCCTGGGATCTTCAGATGAAGGGTGGTATAAAATAATGATAATACTACTAATTCCATCACTAAAGTCCTTAACCATTTTTGTTTTGGAACTCAAATACTGGTGGTGGGCTCTTTCAAAGCTAGATATGTGGCTATAACCATAGCTAAAAATTATGCTATTGTTAATGGTATATTGGGGCACAGTGTGTAATATATTGATTACATATGATGCCAGTTAGGATACATTATATAAATAGTATTATGAAGTCCCTATGATGGAGGAGGTGCAATGAGAGGCACACTTTTTCCACATGTGGTGGCATTGTCCCTTATTAGCTGCCTTAAGTTATTATATTATCTAACATTGCCAAAAAAAGTTGTATAGCCTTGCCTGGCCTTAACTGTTTTATAAAACACAGAGAATTAAAAAAAACACAACTAATTGTGTTTTAATTAGCACTTGCAGAACAGGAACATGCTAAAAAGTGGAAGTGAGCTTCAGGTGTTTTCATATCAACTGGGCTTAGTAGAATATGGAATATAGCCCTGGCAGAAAATCACAAATCAAAACATGCTACACAAAGGTTTAATCAAGCAGGATTTATTAGTGGAAACTTGATGCATGTTTGTTGCATCTGCCACAGGGTGCAGCAGTCCATTCATTCTGACTGCTTCACAGGTAAAATTTTAGTGATATTCCTTTCAGTTAAACAGTTTTATTAGAACACACAGCAGACTACCTGACATGTGCATGATACACTTTGCCATGCGTGGTGTTTTTTGTTTTTACTTTTGGAATGCTTGCTGTAGTTCAGTTGTTTCCTTTTGCTTTTGTTTTAAGAAGAAAATAAAATAGATTAATATAAAAGCACAACCAAAACAAAATGCATCATGGGAAACGGTTAATTTCATTGCTTCCAATATTGTTATTCCACAAATTTATAAGCACATACGTACTAGGGAAGGCCATAGCTGGTGGAGTACCTGCTTTGCATGTAGAAGCTCCCAGGTTCAATATCCGACACCTACAGGTAGGACTCAGAGAGGTTTCAACCTGAAATCCTGGAGAGCCACTGCTGGTCAATTTGTCAATACTGAGCTAGATGGACCAGTGGTCTGAGTTAGTATAATGTAGCTTCTTAACAAATATTGCATCACATATAACTGTTTATTCTTAACTGTAGTTTACTGGAACAAACTGTCTCCAAGTCATGGTTTATTTCAGTAAACTATAGTGAAGATTCTTGTACTTGTTCTCCGCTCTTCCTCAGTAGCATGTTGGATGCCTTCTGACCTGAGGGGCTCATCTTCCAGCGTCATAACTTTTATATACCTGTTGTCTTTGTCCATGGAGTTTTCTTGGCAGGGATACTGGAGTGGCTTGCCGGTTCCTCCTCCAGGTGGATCACGTTTGGTTAAAACTCTCCACTATGACCTGTTCATTTTGGGTGCCCTGCTTGGCATAGTTCATAGCTTCTCTGAGTTATTCAAGCCCCTTCGCCACGGCAAGGCAGTGATCCATGAAGGGGAGAAGAATCTTCACAAGTAGATCCAGAGCTGATGAAGCGGCTGGGCCAAAGCCGAAAGGACGCTCAGCTGCGGATATGCCTGGAAGCGAAAGGAAAGTCCAATGCTGTAAAGAAAAATATTGCATAGGAATCTGGAATGTAAGAACCATGAACCTGGGTAAGTTGGATGTGGTCAAAAATGAGATGGCAAGAATAAATATTGACACCCTGGGCATCAGTGAACTAAAATGGACGGGAATGGGCGAATTCAATTTGGATGACCATCATATCTACTACTGTGGACAAGAAACCCACAAAAGAAATGGAGTGGCCCTCATAGTCAACAAAAGAGTGGCGAAAGCATCTCAAAAATGATAGAATGATCTCGACACGAATCCAAGGCAGACCTTTTAACATCACAGTAATCCAAGTTTATGCACCAACTACTGGTGCTGAAGAAACTGAAATTGACCAATTCTATGAAGACTTACAACACCTTATAGAAGTGACACCAAAGAAGGTCTCATTTTAGGGGATTGGAATGCTAAAGTAGGGAATCAAGAGATAAAAGGAACAACTGGCAAGTTTGGCCTTGGAGATCAAAACGAAGCAGAGCAAAGGCTAATAGAGTTCTGTCAAGAGAACAAGCTGGTCATCACAAACACGCTTTTCCAACAACACAAGAGACGACTCTACACATGGACATCACCAGATGGGCAGCATCGAAATCAGATTGATTATATTCTCTGCAGCCAAAGATGGAGAAGCTCTATACAGTCAGCAAAAACAAGACCTGGAGCCGACTGTGGCTCAGATCATCAGCTTCTTATAGCAAAATTCAAGCTTAAACTGAAGAAAGTAGGAAAAACCACTGGGCCGGTAAGATACAATCTAAATCAAATCCCTTATGAATACACTGTGGAAGTGAGGAACAGGTTTAAGGATTTAGATTTGCTGGACAGAGTGCCTGAAGAACTATGGATGGAGGCTTGCAACATTATACAGGAGGCAGCAACTAAAACCATCCCAATGAAACGGAAATGCAAGAAAGCAAAGTAGCTATGTAACGAGGCCTTACAAATAGCGGGAGAGAGAAGGCAAGCAAAATGCGAGGGAGATAGTGAAAGATACAGGAAATTGAATGCAGATTTCCAAAAAGTAGCAAGGAGAGACAAGGCGGCCTTCTTAAACGAGCAATGGAAAGAAATAGAGGAAAACATCAGAATGGGAAGAACCAGAGATCTGTTCAAGAAAATTGGAGATATGAAAGGAACATTTCGTACAAAGATTACCATAATAAAGGATAAAAGTGGTAAGGACCTAACAGAAGCAGAAGACATCAAGAAGAGGTGGCAAGAATACATAGAGGAATTATACCAGAAGGATATGGATGGCTCATACACCCCAGGTAGTGTGGTTGCTGACCTTGAGCCAGACATCCTAGAGAGTGAAGTCAAATGGGCCTTAGAAAGCACTGCAAATAACAAGGCCAATGGAAGTGATGGTATTCCAGCTGAACTATTTAAAATTTTAAAAGATGATACTGTTAAGATGCTACACTCAATATGCCAGCAAGTTTGGAAAACTCAGCAGTGGCCAGAAGATTAGAGAAGATCAATCTACACCCCAATCCCAAAGAAGGGCAGTGCCACAGAATGCTCCAACTACCGCACAATTGCACTCATTTCACACGCTAGCAAGGTTATGCTTAAAATTCTACAAGGAAGGCTCAAGCAGTATGACCTTGAGCCAGACATCCTAGAGAGTGAAGTCAAATGGGCCTTAGAAAGCACTGCAAATAACAAGGCCAGTGGAAGTGATGGTATTCCAGCTGAACTATTTAAAATTTTAAAAGATGATACTGTTAAGATGCTACACTCAATATGCCAGCAAGTTTGGAAAACTCAGCAGTGGCCAGAAGATTAGAGAAGATCAATCTACACCCCAATCCCAAAGAAGGGCAGTGCCACAGAATGCTCCAACTACCGCACAATTGCACTCATTTCACACGCTAGCAAGGTTATGCTTAAAATTGTACAAGGAAGGCTCAAGCAGTATGTGGATCGAGAACTCCCAGAAGTGCAAGGTGGATTTAGAGGAGGCAGAGGAACCAGAGACCAAATTGCAAACATGCGCTGGATTATGGAGAAAGCAAGAGAGTTCCAGAAAGACATCTACTTCTGCTTCATTGACTATGCAAAAGCCTTTGACTGTGTCGACCACAGCAAACTATGGCAAGTTCTTAAAGAAATGGGAGTGCCTGATCACCTCATCTGTCTCCTGAGAAATCTCTATGTGGGACAAGAAGCTACAGTTAGAACTGGATATGGAACAACTGATTGGTTCAAAATTGGGAAAGGAGTACGACAAGGCTGTATATTGTCTCCCTGCTTATTTAACTTATATGCAGAATTCATCATGCGAAAGACTGGGCTGGATGAATCCGAAGCCGGAATTAAGATTGCCGGAAGAAATATCAACAACCTCAGATATGCAGATGACACAACCTTGATGGCAGAAAGTGAGGAGGAATTCAAGAACCTGTTATTGAGGGTGAAAGAGGAGAGCGCAAAATATGGTCTGAAGCTCAACATAAAAAAAAACCCGAAGATCATGGCCACTGGTCCCATCACCTCCTGGCAAATAGAAGGGGAAGAAATGGAGGCAGTGAGAGATTTTACTTTCTTGGGCTCCATGATCACTGCAGATGGTGACAGCAGCCATGAAATTAAAAGACGCCTGCTTCTTGGGAGAAAAGCAATGACAAACCTAGACAGCATCTTAAAAAGTAGAGACATCACCTTTGCAACGAAGGTCCGTATAGTAAAAGCTATGGTTTTCCCAGTAGTGATGTATAGAAGTGAAAGCTGGACCATAAAGAAGGATGATCGCCGAAGAATTGATGCTTTTGAATTATGGTGCTGGAGGAAACTCTTGAGAGTCCCATGGACTGCAAGAAGATCAAACGCATCCATTCTTAAGAAAATCAGCCCTGAGTTCTCACTGGAAGGACAGATCGTGAAGCTGAGGCTCCAATACTTTGGCCATCTCATGAGAAGAGAAGACTCCCTGGAAAAGACCCTGATGTTGGGAAAGATAGAGGGCACAAGGAGAAGGGGACGGCAGAGGATGAGAGGGTTGGATGGTGTTCTCGAAGCTACCAGCATGAGTTTGACCAAACTGTGGGAGGCAGTGGAAGACAGAAGTGCCTGGCATGCTCTGGTCCATGGGGTCACGAAGAGTCGGACATGACTAAATGACTAAACAGCAACATAGTGAAGATTAACTTAGGTTTGAGGTATAACCCTAAACTTTGGTTTAGAACTGAAGAAAGAAGCGAGGCTTTCAATCTCCACACAGCTGTGCCAGAGGAAGGTGTGTGTGGAGGGAATATAGGAGCCTGTAATGTATGTATGTATGTAATGCATGTAATGGTAAGCCAAAGTTGAGCAACTTAACACATACCTTTTCTTTGTGCTTTGTATTATTATTGTTTATTGTCACAGGACAGTTCACAGCATCAAAATGCAAAATGAGAACACAAAATACATAATAAAAGAACAAAAACAAATCAATAACCTCCCTTCGAAAGGACATGGAATGATAATCAGCCAAAGGCCTGGTTAAAGAGAAATGTTTTTGCTTGGTGCCTATGTAGTTTATATTATATCTGTAGTTTATATTATTATTTCATCCTTTTTCTACAGTATCACATGAATGCTGTTGGAAAGCATTGGCATACAAAGTATGAAAGGCTTGTGTTTGCTCCTTTTGTTCTGTATAGAAGTGCAATAGTAGCATGGCACCATTTACTAGAGTGGTGATTAAGTAGTATGTTCAGCAAGCTAAAGTCACCCTCTGCTGTTCTTTGGATTGGGAGAAGAGAGAAGAGGATTTTAAAGAGCCAGCTTTCAATCCCATTTTTCCTTTATATTTTTCACATGCAGATCCCTGCCCTAAATTGCTCATTCTTCAACTCCCAAAGGGGCTGTGTATCTGTCGCATTCTGCATTTTGATCTCATGTTTTAAAAAGTGGGGTAGTTATAGGCTTTTCCCCACAAATGTATAATTTTGTCTAAGAACAAAAAAAAAGGTTTGCCACAGACTAGACTCACTAGTTTATTATGCAAGGACTTCAATACAAGAATTTTCTACTTCATCAGATATATTAGCATTCCAAAGAGCACTGTGGTATTATGGGGAAAACAGTGGATGACTGCCAAGAAATATGTAGTTAGCTCCTTAAGTTTTCCTTCTAAAGGAGTGAATGCTGCTACAGCACCAGTAATTTTTGTTAATGCTTTCCTTTAATAGCAGGACAGGATGTTACCATTCTACTGTTTATTGTTTCTGCACTATGGTTTAGCATCCCTGCTGTTCTGGAGGGCATTGTGTTCTCTTAATGTCAATAATGGTAATATAAATCCAGGGTCAACAAGAGTGATGTGTTTTAATAGAAATATTTTCTATTAAAAATGTGCTATAATAAGAACAAAGAAACTTTCTTAAATCTGTATCTGCAAATGGCTCGTATGCTAGTACTATTATTATGAAATCATTTCTGATCTGAAAAATAACAGACTGATAGAAGGCAGTCCAGAGAGAACCTTTAATTATAAATGTAAGAAACTTAAGTAGAAGCAGAGGTTTATATAAATGCCACCATTTTGGCCCACATGTAGAATAGTTGGTTTGTTTATATACATTGTATTGCATTTTCCATAAAACCATTGTGCCCATAGTGCATCAAAAACTATGTTACAACAGTCTAAATACAAGAATAGCATGTATTATATGTAATACAAATTGTATTAACCATAATATCAGTTATACTAGCCATGTTACCTAATATAAAATTACATATGTTATTCATAGTATAAAATATGCATTGAAAAACCATTTACATAATCTAAAAATGGTAATATATAAAATACTGAGTTCATTAAGAATTCATAAGATCGTTAAAGGAGCTCCGCTGGATGAGACAGAAGACCTATCTAGTCTTGAAACTCTTCTTGTAAAATGCCCATGGGAAACTCAACAGGGCATGATGGCTATAGCCCAGATTTATTTCAAACAGGTCAATTTTATGAAAAGTATAAAACAGGGTGTTATCTAGTTGGGGCATTCCGCTTGCACAGTGGATGTCCATTTGCACAAATGGGACTGCCATCTTCCCTTTCTTCCTTTTTCAGACCCCCACATCCTCTTATCTGCTCTGAAGGGTGTATGATCCTCTAAAGTTCCAAGACCGTAAGGTTTATGATGGTGTTAGAGATAAAATACATAATGCTATCATTTCTGAACAGGTTATGCTTTGGCATAAACTGCACCAGCCAGGATTATTAATGGTAACCGTCTGCATTAAGTTCCAAAAGGTTCTTTGTGACCAAGGCCTTCCAGTTGCTCTTCTCCTTTACATTGCCATTAGTAGAAGATTCTTTAACTCGCTTTTGTTTTAATTCTATATATCCCACTTCATCAAAGTTATAACTAAAGTCTGATATGTGGAAGCTCATACGGCCTTTTAATAAATTGGAAATTAATGTTCCACAGGTGATTGTTTTGTAGGCAAATTCTGTCTGAGCCTGCTTTCTTACTAGTATTGATTTAGAGCAGGCATGTCCAAAGTCCGGCCTGGGGGCCAAATCCGGACCCCGGTTGATTTAATCCGGACCCCCAAGCAATTCTGAGAAATGAATCTGTTGCCACCCCCGAGCGCCTGCTGCTCGGCATGTTCTGCCCAGGAGCCAATGCATCACCGGAGAGCTGCAGCTCACCAGCATCAACCCTTGGAACCTCCCACCAGCTGGCTCGCACATGCGCCCTGTTCTATTTTCTGGCCGCTGGCCGGCTCGTGTAGGCGCCCTGCGTGCGGCTCTCTATCGTGGCCACTGGGTGCCTGGTGTGCAGCTCGCTCTCCCGTGCGGCTCGCTCTCCCACCCTCCTGCCTGCGGGTTTCTTGCCTGCTTATTTAACCCTCAGTGAGCAACAACTTTCAGGGGACTGTAATGGATGTGAGGGGTTACTTGTGCGTAACCTTACTTCAGTTCAGTTATTTTGCTTGGCCAACCATGCTTAGGGTCGGAGCTCGCCCTCCGTGACCTGTTAGTCACTTGCAGAATCCGAGAGTGGGCGTCTCTTGAATCTCTTCCAGCATAGAAGCTGTTTGACCCCGAGTCTCCGCCTATGTTCTCTGCGCGGAACGCAGAGTAAGGGGAAGGCAGGGGCGTCCCAGCGCTCTCTCCACTAGATTCGGGGGAAGGGTCTTGGAGCCCTGTCACCAGTTCCTCCATCTCCCTCTCTGCTCTATGGGTGTTACGTTGAAATCCTTCCCCCCTGCCCGTCCCCTCTCCGGCATCGCTCAGGAGCCCTGCCTCCGTTTCTTGCTCTGATGGCAATTCCCTGACAGGGACATTCCCCCCAAAAAAGGAATAAGTTTGTCAACGATGACTTCAATCCTTAAGAAAGCTCAACAAATTTGGGGTAAAATCCTAAAAAAAGCTCAATATGTTCACTTCATCAAATCTGGCCCATTGAAAAGTTTGGACACCACTGACTTAGAACATTAACGGTGATCGTCAGAGAACCTAAATGTTATTGCCAAGTGTGAAGCATAATACTGAAGTTATACATGTGTCAACTAACGGAACCCATGCTAGACATGGAAGGATAGGCTTCCATTGATTAAAATGATTTACATTAATAAAGAAGAAAATCATCATGTTGCAACAGACAAATATGTGTAACTTAATGGGTATATTTCTCCTAGTTCAGTTAAAGTTTAAGTGTGGGGAGTGTCCACAGACACACATGTAACCTGCTGAGTATCTTCTAGTGGTCAGTGGGATATTTTTGCTCAAATCTATGTGACCCTTCAAATGACGCTAAAAGCATAGGTCAGGTTCCTTCTCTTTCTTCCTTCTCTGCATCTTTTAGAATTGGTACTGAAAATAAACATCCTAATCAGCCTTTAGTGTGGTGCACATTACCTACAACATAGAAGCTTTAATTGCATTTTGATTCTTTTTTTGGGGGGGTGTTGTTTCATTGCATTGTCAGCTGCTATTAATTCATGCTCCATGTTGCAGTGATGATTAATTTTTTACATGCCAATTTGTTCTGAGAACATTTCCCCTCTTTAGGATGTAATTTATTTCCTTCCCATTGATAGAATGCTTCTTGGCAAAAAATTGTATACTGGTTTTTTCCCCTGATGAGTGTACCAAAAGTGATTGGGTCCTAATGTGGTATGATGGCTAGTGCCAACAGGCTTGGCCAGTCCCCAGGGGTCCTAAAATATGTTTCTGAATCCTTTGCAGCATACTGGTGTTCTGTGGCAGACGCCGAGGGGCTCGGAAACATGCACATTGATCTAGAAAGTGTCCCCTGTGCACAAAACAGCTACTATTCAAAATTACTCAATTTTTTTGTTTTTAAAAAATCAGTTTAAGTTTAACATCTTGTTGGTCACTAGTGGAGTGCTCGCTCCCTGCCTGTTTGGAATGCTATTCTCAAGGAAGTCTGCTTGGACTTTCTTCTCCATTTCATTTAGGCACTAGGCAAAACATATTTCTGTTTTATTTTGTTTAAAAAATGTGTTTGTATTGTACTTTTTATATCTTATTACTTTATTAGCTGCCCTGGGCACATGAATTTATGCTAAAGGTATGAGACGTAAATTACTGTATGTTATCAACTAAGTATCAGGCCTGTGCCCATTGTGCAGGTCAGAGAAGCCTTGCAAAGCCAAATAGCCCATATACACTGACTAAACTGTTGCCCTAGCCCCTGGATATGTCATGGCACACCATTTTAGGTGGTTCCCTGCTTATCAAGAGCATCCTCTGTTTCCAGATATGGCTCATTAGATTTGTGTGTGGTCTGTTATTGCTGGCTTTCTGTTTGTCAGGAATTCTAGCTGGAGACAATAAAGCTTGCCTGAGCCTTTTCCTATGTATAGTAGGGAGAAAGGAGTTGTCATCTGTAAGGATTGTGAACACATTACAGTGGTACATTAGTTTTTGAAAGTAATCTTTTCCGGAAGTCCGTTCCGGAAGACTGTTCAACTTCTGAAACATTCCAAAACTGAGGCGCAAAGGGTGGCCTGCAAATTCAATAGAGAAAATTGAAAAAAAACCTCAGTGGAAGCCATTTGATGTCCGAGGCACGTTCAAAAACGGAAGCATTTACTTCCGGGTTTTTGGTGTTCGAAAACCAAAACATTCGACTTCCAAGATGGTCGAAACCTAGGTACCACTGTACCTTTAACCCATAAAGACCAATAGCAAAAAGATTTTACTGAACAATATGTGCAATCCAGGATATTCTCTCAAAATTCATCTCTTGATGACTGTAATTCTATGAACACAGCAAGACTGAACTTGGAGTAAACTTGTTTATGATTCTGCTGTACAAGCTTTAAAATGATGTCACTCCTTTACAGAACAAGCCTATGCAAGTTTGCTCAGAATTAAATCCTGTAGAGTTTAGAGTTGCAGCCTGAAATGGTGAAGTGTGTTTGAAAAACAAGGGACTTGACAGATTACCAACCTTATTTTTATTACTTGAACTCTGGAAAGTAGAAACTTTTGAGCACACAGTTGTTTCTGGTATTGTTTTGTAAAATGAGAGCTCAAGATTCTAACAAGATCCCAATGGGCACACATAAGTGCTTTGAGAGAGAGGACTTGGTCTAGTAAAAAGACATTGTGTTATCTCTGATATATCTCACCATTTGGAACTAAATTGGGAATCACTCTCAAACTACTAGGGAAAATATATAATCAGCCAAACAAATTCTTTAGAAGAAACAAAACTCTTCGAAACTCTTAAGGGGAAGGGATGAACCTCAACAGCTACTGATTTGAGTAGCTTTTGGCTCTGCTTGTGGGGCAGGAAATATGTTGGCTGGAGAAAGGAGTGTGGGAGCCCAGGTTCCTGAAGATTCTTCGACACCCTGTCATACTCTGGTATGTTCCCAAACAACTCCATTTTGGGTCATGTAGGACAGTCATGGTAATGGAGAGCTGCACCACTGTCCAAGGAGGACCTTTGGTAGAAGACTTCCTCTCTACAGGCTATAGAAAGTCAAGTTCACACTATCTTATGTCTTCCAAATCACCCCCATGGGTTGTAGGATTGTATCCTTAGGAACCACTATATATTTCCATGTTTTTAATACTATTGAATTTGGATGTGCTGGTTTTTATTGCTTATAAAACTGTTGATCTGCACTTGAAGTTTAGGTAAATTTAGATGTGGCGTTAGTTTGTTAAATGCCTTAATTATATATGTGCAGAAAGGTGGGGGTATATACCTCTTAAACAGGACATTGCATACCTTGTTGTGGACATCTGCTTCAGAGGGATGAAACAACTTTTGCTTGTGATATTATATCTTCAGTATTTTATCACCTTTATAGCAATAGTAATGTATGCTTTTCTTCAGAATAACTGGCATGAAAGCAGTATAAAAGGCTTGCAGAAAAGTTGAATTACTTTCAGCCGTTTTCAGAACATTAACTGTACTAGAGACCTCTCACAGATACTCTGCTTTTAAAGACTGTTGATTATAACCTGTGTATTATAGCTCAAAACTGCTCTGGATTGAGAACTTGTGGACAATGTTTGGAACACCCAGGATGTGGATGGTGCAACGATCCCAGCAACACAGGCAAAGGCCATTGTGTGGAAGGGTCTTCAAGGGGGCCAATGAAGTTGAATGGGATACATTCTACTGAGATGGTTCTTGACAACAATCTTTGTCCCAAAGAGAAAAATTATGATTGGTCTTTTATCCAGTGCCCAGGTAGGATCTCCTAATTATTATTGTTACCTAGATGCAATTAAATTAAAGAACTGTTGTGCTGGGTAGGAGATATATATGCACACTCCTTCTGCCAGTTTCTGAATATTAAAATAAATGGAAGCAGAGGAAAGAAGCAAGTAGGTGGAAGAAGTAAAGTCAAGGGCAGAAGGGAAAAGTAGTTGAACTCTAGAGCAGATTTATGTGGAACCCTTGAACTTATTCAGCTATTCTAATTTGGTTCTAATCCATGATTAATAGATCATAGATACCTCAGCTAGATACAAAGGCAGTTTTTCATTACAGAATAAATAGAGGTTCTGGAACTTCACATCTTGATGCATTTACAGTCAACACCACTCCTGACTCAAGTGATTAAGCATCATGGGTTTGCAATTTCTTCTCATTTCACCAGTAAGTTTTAAAAACCAAATTTCGGTGCAGTTAAAATCCTGAAGAGATTTGCTGTTCTGCAGCAAGGAAGAAATGAGGACTCAATATAGGCTTTTATCCCTATCTTTAATTGTATTTTATTATTTTTAGAATTTTATAAATCTAACTCCTTATTCAAGCATCCAGTGAGATATGCAGAACACAAAAACTCACAATAAAAATAAATCAAAACCACTATACTTTTATAATCAATTTTCAAAGGCTTATATGAACAAGTTGGGTTTAAGAATTTCCCTTGAAT
This sequence comes from Podarcis melisellensis, assembly GCF_964234715.1. Lineage (NCBI taxonomy): Eukaryota > Metazoa > Chordata > Lepidosauria > Squamata > Lacertidae > Podarcis > Podarcis melisellensis. The sequence goes on from NC_138537.1 coordinate 50,506,156, forward strand.
ACAGTTACAGGTCACAACCGTCTGAATCTCAAGCTGCATGTTTGCCCTTCTCTGCATGCTCTCTTACTAAGTTATCAAAGCAGAAAGACTATATTAGTAACTGTTGGGACAATTAGGGCAGAGCTAAGATGGGGGAGGCACTTTTCATGAACATTTTTGTCTTTTGTGAAAAATGGCCCCAGTGTTAGGTAACTTTAAGGGAACCATCTGCAAACCATAGTGCTCATAGAATAACAGCCATGCTCTTCCCTGATACCCATTCAGAACACAGTGGCAATGCAATGTTTCTTGCTATTAGCTTGACAGCACAAGACAATTCAAGTATCCAGACCTAATAGACTCAATGGTGTTGCATGGTCATCTTGGCTATTGGGCTTGATATAGGCAGCAAGTAGGGTTTTTTTAAAAAAAGAATAGGAAGAAAGACACTAAAGCACCAATGCCAAGTGGAGCAGCAAAGAGAAACAAAGGCATGCTTGTGTGGTTGGTGTCTAGGGATGATCTTGGGCATCCTGATGAAGACTCTCTTTTTCTTTTTTCTCTTTAGCCCAGGTACACTCTCATGAACATTCAGCACAGTCCTAGTAATACTATTCCAAATAATGAATTGATTGCTGATCAGTTGGTTTAATTTAGCACTGTGACATTTGTAACAGACCAGATAAATATCAAAGCTAATAAGTGACGTTAACTATTCCTAAATTTGAGACCATCATCAGGTTTATTAAATTAGTTAATCAGTGTTACAATCTTTAGTTAATCAGTGTTACAAGAAATAATTCAATAACAGAGAAACAATGGATGCCGAATCAAAACAATTTAGCAGTGCTCCGTGAAGAAAAGAATGTAACATCTGCTCATAAAAAACGAATGAGACTAATCCCTTATTAACCTCTGATTATTGTACAAGCACTGAAGCATAATCTGTTTAATAGGTGAAACATGCAGTGTAGTGAAAAAGGCACTTAAGGCATTGGATTGTGGGAAGAAAACTTTTTCTGTTCACTCATTTAACACATAGCTGCTGTCTAGTGTAGCCAATGTAAAAACAGCAGGGAGAAACAGTTTTCATCACAGTTGTGCAGCTGAGTACATTAGTACTTCAGTATATGGTTCCTATAACTGAATGGAAAAATGAAGTATATGATATTCAAGTGTATTATTGAAGGTTCTAGGATCAGAGCCGTGCTTTCTCTCCTAGCATGACACTCTTGGATTAAGCAGTATGAAGTTGGACACTTGATTAATGGTGCTGTAGAGAATGCTTTACAGTATATGGTAAAATGGAATAAAGATCCTAGACATGATAAAGGGGTTAAATTAAGACTAAAACTGAAGCAGTGGTCACTTGGGATGGTGGCAGTAGCACTGAAAACTATACAGCGGAGTGTGTTAATAACATTATAAATAGCCAAGACTACACTCTATCCTTGCTTTCTGACATCAAACTAGACCAACTCCTGGACTCTTGTGCTTCATTCTTCCGAGGGGTGCAGGAAAAATTGCTTTCTTCTTTTATTCATTAACTGGTAATTTTATTCAATAAATGAACTGCAAGCAATGACATCACTTGCAGTATTTTATTTATAGTCCTCTGCTAGCTAGTTTCAAATTGTTAATTTCACTAAAACCTTCCATTATTTCTAAAGTACTAAGCACAATATTCTGTTATCATTCTGTTATCATTTTTGTGAGGAATTATTATTATTTTGTTTAATTTGTATACTGTCCTTGATCTGTAGATCTCAGAGCATAGTAGTTTTCTGTCCTTGTCCAGATAGCCATGTAGCTGGGCCACCGGCTAAAGCAGATGGAAGGTATTCCACACCACTGAGACCACCTGAGCCTCAAGTGACAGCAAGTGACAACAAGGGATCCAGAAGTACCCTCAATTTGTGTACCCACTTTTTCGGAGGAAGTGTAACTCTATCAAGAGCAAGCAACCTCCCATCCATCCAATCTAGGGAACCGTCCACTAGCAGTGCCTCAGTCTTATCTAGAGTGAGCTTCAGTTTCTTGGCTCTCATCTAGCCCATTACCTAGGCAAGACAATGGCCCAGCACATCCACTGCCTCACCTGTAGATGTAAAGGAGTAGATCTGTGCGTCATCAGCATATTGCCAACAACATACTGCAAACCGCTGGATAACAGCACTTAGCAGTTTCATGTAGATGCTAAACAATATGGGATATAAAATCAAACCCTGAGAAACTCAATATTGAAGGCTGCATGGGGCTGAAGAACACTCCCCAAGCAGCACTGTCTGGAAACATTCATCCAAGTAGGACCGGAACTACCACAGAGCAGTGCCACCCACCCATAACTCGGACAGCCGCTCCAGAAGGATACCATAGTTGATGGTAGCAAAAGCCACTGAGAGGTCAAGGAGAATTAACAGAGACACATTTATTCCCTCTCCTGATAGAATTAGTATTTTGCTCTTCTTTTTCATTCTCTGCTAAAAACTAGTTCTGTCTTTTTTTAATTGCAGCTTGCCAGTGCAATGGACATAGCACCTGTGTTAATGGTAATGTTTGTGATCAGTGCAAAAACCTAACTACAGGAAAACAGTGCGAAACATGTATGCCAGGATATTATGGAGATCCAACAAACGGTGGGCAGTGTACAGGTAAGTGCCTTTAAAACTGTTTCATAATTGAATATCAGGAAAAATATTTCATAGTTTGATGGATTACTTTTTAAAAAAAATACTAAACATTAAATTTGACATTTAGGGAGTAATCCATAAATGTGTTACTTTAGCTGCTATACTAATGAATTCCATTTATACCAGATTATAAAATATCTCCACTTTCGTACTGAATTTTCCATTTTGTTGCACTGCAGAAGTTAGTACAAAGTGAAAACAAACTCTGCTAATTGGCTAGGACATTTGATGGGACAGAGGTTCTACTTCTGATCAGCTGTCATGTTCTCTCACAAAGAACCTTTGGATTGTTGCTGTGTAAGCTTTTTTGAATTGCAAAGATGTCCCCAGTTCCCTCCCCTCTCTGAGCTACAGTTTGCTGAACTATTTGGGATGGAGCTATTGCACTATTGTGTCGATAGGTTGGCTGAGTGAGTTAGCATGAAAATATGGAGAACATTTCTTAGGCATATTTAGATTTGATGATAAATAGAATCACAAGCTCCAGAGGCAGTGGGCACATGTTTAGCACAGTGTGGATGAGCCTCTATAAGCCAGAGGAAAGTGCTCAACTCCCATGCTAATTGCTCCCCTTCTCTTCTTTTGTGGCTGGGAGCAGGACTTCTGTTAATTTTACTTTCAGTTGCAAAGAATCTTAGCTTAATGTTATGCCTGAACCAGGAATCCTAGCGGCTAGGACCTAGCAGCTAGGTTAGTTTCTAAACAAACCAACTTCAAGTCATGGGTTATGAAACTGGCTTGTTTAATGGTCAACTCTGAATTACGGTGTAAAGATATACACAAGCTTCAGGTATATTCCAGGTACCATTCTGATGTCCTTTTCAGTGGGATGAGCCAGTTACTAGATCTTATCAAGGGGTGTTCCTTCTTCACTTGCTCAGTTTCAGATTACAGTGAAACATTCTTGTGTAACCTTGAAAACGAATGCAGTCTTCTCATCTGACCATTGTAAGAGGAAGTGCGGAATCGCACCCACTTCTGCATTTATGATGGAAAGTTCAAAATACTCATGCAAGGATAGATCTTGAATCCATTGAAAAGGCACAGAATTTTAACTGACATATTTCGTATGTGACAGTTAAGTCGATCTGTTAATTTACAGGACCCTTTAATCACTGAAGGTGTTAATTTGTTAATGGGCTTTCCTGGCCTTTTGGCAATTTAAAATGTAACACTGGTTATGTGGACGTGCACATTTGATAAGCTAAAGCTAAATACATTGTGAGAATATTCAAGTGAAAGATTTATGGCTACCCTTATTGACAGTTGCACATTTTCTTGGTGTTTTATGAAGCTTTAAATAATTCTTAATAGTTTTCTTATTTCCTGAAGTTGACAAAATGTTCTTTTGCTCTCACTAGTTGCTGAATGGCAAAGTGATATATTAAAGCAGCTTTTATTCTTCAGGGAAGCATTAGCTATCTAACTAAATAAGCATACTGTCACCTTTAGTGAATGATTAATGTAAAAATGACTAAAATCAATTTATGAGCCCTATGAAATTATAAATTTTACTACTACTTTCTGGAGTTCTAGCTACATGCTGAGAGTTCCCAGGACACATGAATTCTGAGCTGGCTACTTAATATAGTTAGAAATTATGGTTGGAAATAGAAATGATAGCTACATTATTAAAAAAAATTACATAGCTTTGGACACTTGCATATTTTATATTTCTAGAATAAATACAATATTATTTCAGGGATTTATTGATCTTTCACAAAGCAGTTTAAAATATTTTTAAATCCAAATTCATAAAACCATTTAAAACACATAGGCCAGAGTACAAAATTAAAATGGGAAAAGAATAATTTATTAATATTGCCCACCAATTTTCACATAACAGCTTAATCTATCACCTGTACAGTAATTTCAGGGTTTCAATATAATGTCTGCATATAGGTTTGAATATTGGGATCCCTCTCATAGTAAGTAAATGAATCAATATGAGTTTAAAAATAATGTGTAGGTTGAAATAGAGCCTGCTTTCATGGTGCCACACCCACTCTACTTGTTCATTGGTAAACAACATTTCTGTGTGCTCTGGCTTCATGATGTCCCATTGTGCAAAAAGCGGTTTAGTCATGTTGGCCACATGACCCGGAAAGCTGTCTGTGGACAAATGCCGGCTCCCTCGGCCTAAAGTAAGATGAGTGCCACACCCTATAGTTGCCTTTGACTGGACCATGGGTACTTTATCTTTTTACCTTACCTTACTTGCTCATTGTACCCAGTTTTAATGTCTAAAAAGAGACTCAGTATGTTTGGATATTATGCAGAAGTTTATTTACGGCAAGACTGAGAAGTAAAATAGTTGCTGTTATAATAAGACTATTCCTTGCCTTTAACCCACCTTCCAAATAAAAGTTTTCAACACTCAGGTAATTTTCAAGGAAGTTCCTGCTCTTATTTTGGTTAAGATGTATGTGAATGTACACTATTTTTGAGCTAAATGTGTGAATTTTCATGCACAGGGAGATGAAAGAGTAGCATGACAATGCATAGCTAGTAAAGCGTAGTAAGAGATGTGGGATGGAAAGAAAAGCAACATGTGGGAGAGTTTGATTGGTTTACTTGACATTATTCCCTTAACGTCTTCTTTAGGGAATACTGTATTTTGTACACCCATCTAAATGAAATAATTTCAAAATGAGGGAATCTCAAGAATGAAAGGTTTCTGTTTTCACCAATATTTTATTCACCATCAGTTTCATTTTCTTTAATTCTGGTGTTCCCACTTGCAGTGATGTAGGACCAAACCAAATTAAACCCTTTTGTTTCTTAATTACAATTCTGACTAGCAACTTGTAACTAAAGCGTCTTGCTAACAACTTTGATTTTTAAGAGAATTGTAGCATCTAATGTGGATGCATGCCTTGTTAACAATTTCTGAAAATAAGTTTATTTGAGGTTCTCTGTAACAAAGACTTCCTTCCATGGAAAAAATAAGACTTGTTAACACTTATATTGCACTATCTGAAACAGTTCTGGCTCAACTTCCTTTAAGTGGTGTGCATTTTGTGCTAACTCAGCAACTTATCCCAAGAACACGGTGAACTCAGAGGCCCTGTAATTGATGACTACTTATTACTTCGATTGGTACAGAAGAGATCCAGCAGCTTGATTTATGTATCATCCTTTTATCTTTTTCATGCTCATTTGATAGTTTCCAAAGGATTAATGGTAATCTTATAACAGGTTGCATTTGATGTTAGTGATCAAGCCTTCCTACAAACTACTGTGTATTCTTGGTTGTGGCAATGAAATATTATGTTTGCTTGGAATTTTCTGTTTATCTTTATCTATTTTTCTCTCTGGTACAAAATTTCTTGGCATAGCAGACTTTTTTTAGAGTTGGTTTCTTGACTTGTTCTTTTTCAGTCAGAGGCATGCTTCTATGAGTGGAAGTCTTTTTTGCATGCAGGGATTTTGCTGACAGCACAAAATTATTGCATGACCAAAGAGAAATGAAATTCAGAGATATACACAGTCTCTTGCCAAGGTCACACACAGTGGTTTCCACTAGTGGTTAATTAATGGAACAGCAACACTGCAGAATTTATTTCACTCATGTATCTCTAGATCCAACTATGTTCCTTATTATTTATATTTACATTGTAAATTTTTGTTATTGATTGTTTAGCATTTTGTATCCAGCTTTTCAAGTAAACATTTCACTCGTGCAAACTCCATCTAACCAATTTCCCCCAATTCTCTCCCACTTCAGCCCTCTGTCCCATATTCAAGGTAGCTGTTACTCAAGGGAAGGGTTTCTGGAGGGTGGGGTGGATATAGCTGACTGAAGTAGGGGAGTGAGTGGGAATTCTATTTGCATGAGCACTTAGGTAACTTAGGTTTGCAGGAATTATAATGATTATAATGATGCAATTTCACCTTCTGATTACATGGCTTTAAAATGCTCCCACAAATAATTCTGATGGGGATGCCAAAGGCATGGCATTTAGCAAGGATCCTACCATTCCTTTGAGAATGCACAGAAAAATTATATATTACACTATGAAAACTTGATCAAGCATACCTGTCAGACACTACTTATGCTACATCACCCAGCTGCCTACATTGCAGATCTATAATGGATATGACTCAATCTGCATTTTGTGCCCTTGTGGCTAATGTAGTAGCTAGACACACACAATGACTTAGACACTGGTATGCAGACTCCCCATCTCATGCCAACCTCTCCATTGCTCTTTACAAGTGGTAAGCTCTTCAGGAGGAAGTTCCTTAAGGACATTCTGGCTGAATCCATAGGTAAGCACAAGGTCTTATTGACATGCAAGAGAGAGGACAAGAAGCAAAATAGATGTTATTCACCTTATTTCTACAACCAATCCTTTACAATAGTAGGAAGTTTTATTTTTATTTTTAAATGATGGTTCAGAGTGCAGCAATACCCCCCCCCCATATTCTCCCATCTCAGAGCCCTGCTTTAGCTAATGCTCTAGGGATGTTTGGAGGAATCAGTATTCTAAGAAAACTCGAAGGAAAGGGTATCTACGTGCTGGTAGCTTTATTGGTAACTTAGAAATAGATATAAAAATGTGATCTCTTATTAGACTAACCAGTGGTCTTAAAGTGCTAGCTTTTGAATTAAAATAACTCTTCACTAGGCACAATAAATATTCAGAACACTTGCTCACAGAGGGAGAAGGAATGCATGAGTACCGTATTTGAGCAAAGGAGTTTCTGCCAAATATATGCTCTGTACTGCCAGTTCTCATTGGGTTTAGCAGTGTGCAAGATCAAACTCCTTTTCATAGAATGCTGTGAAGGAGACTCATTAAATTGTATTGACTAGGGGTTTTCATAAGCCAAGACTGTGTCCCATATTAATTGTGCATTAAATGTCCTGGAACAATGTTTTCTCACCCCTCAGCCTCAAATTCCATTTTTCTATGTGTACAACACATTTTTCATACTGAATAATATAGATTGAACAAAGAATGTGATTTTAGAAAGAACTAAGCTTCTTCCAAAAGTTTAATTTGATTTTCTCTGTGTTAATATTCACCATATGGTACTGGGAGAGTACAGTAATTTTTGACGCATGAAGCATAAGCCATGAAAATTGTGAACTTATAGTGTCAAGAGTTCATTAATTTTCAGATGGTATGATCAGTCATGCATAGCAGTATATCTCTTCATTGAATGACATTTAGTTCAGTTTACCCTAAGAAAGATTTATCTTTTGATATGCTTTTAGATTAATTTTCAATGTTACATTCCCCGTTTGTTTAAGATAATAATCTTCTCTATTTCTCTGTTTTTAATACCGTTTTCTGATCTTGAAAGCTGACAAATGTGCATGCAACATTAGCATGGCCCTAGGGCTGTCTGCGAGAGTATGCACAAATAACAATAAACTTCCTGGGGGCCAATAAACTTCCTAGGCATCATAATACTCAGTATTTTCCATTTGTAAAAAAAATGGAAGTATTCGTGAACTCCCTCGTGGGTGTTTTATTAGAGGTGTAACACCTCAAAAATTGTACTAATTCTAGCATAAACGCTTCTAACTTTTTTCATAAATGTTACAGAAACGTTTGCCTGGGCAAAACCCTATAAATCCATCTCCAATTTCACTTCAGTCAAAATTGAACATCAACAGAGTAATGTGCAAGATCTTGTGAGTAATGTAAGCGATCTCTGCATTTTTAACACTTTCATTAGAATTCCTATAGATGTTTCATTTCAGCTGGGGTTTGTTCAAATTCCACTAGAATCTCACTTTACAGAGTTTGATGATTTAGTCTGTCATTTTCTTAATGACAGTGGGTGATTATCAGGATTGCAATATACTTTACGTATAAAGTGCTATTTGTTGACTTTGGAGGTAAATGGCTGCACTTTATTACAAGACTATCTACAATGTGCAATAGCTTGTTATACCTTTAACCTTTCCAGACATCCTTTTATCATGTTTCAGTAGTGCCCATGAACATTAGAATGTTCCAGTCTGCATTAGTTTAGTTCAGTATTGCCCTGAATGTTAATAAATCAGTGTAATATGCTGAGTTAATATAAATAGCATACATTTTATTAATGTTTCTTGAGAGAGACACATTGAAACTATGCATTTAAAAATTATTCATGTACACCTCTTTTTTGTGTAATAATCCAAGGTAAACAAATAACCTGTGTAGTGAACTCATTTTGAAACGGAAATTCCTTTTCAGCAGTACTTGAAATAATGGCGAAAGCAACCACTGCATTTTAAATTAAATTGCTTAAAATGTGTACTTCATGAAAATGTTTGTGGTTATTCTGTTGTCAGCATAAGTAACTACATTTTTTATGCTGAGCCAGCAAGCAAGAAACAATCACACCACAGACTTATTATTAAATAAATTTTATATGGGTGGTAATTTTACTGCATGGATTTTCTTTAGTAAATTATATTGTCTTCAAGGAACCTTTATTTTCTTCTTACAATCTCCATATTGCATACAACAGTATGCACATATTTATTTGCACTAAATAGCATTAAAATTTCTTGCTGCCTCAAAGACGTTTCTGTACTGTTTTCATGAATGAATGAATGAATGTGCTGGTACCTAAGTTGCTGCTTTTAAAGGATTATTTTGTGCAGTGACCAATATTTGTCTGAATTTTTTTATTGTTGTGATGAAAATTTGTGTGTATACACAAATGTTACTTTTACAGTGGGCTAGTAATAACATATTAAGCAGATGCACGTTCAGAAGGAGGAATAGAGTGGTCAAATGTGATGCAGAGCCAGTTCAGATATAACTGTCATCTTAATAACACATAGTTGATTGAACATATATATAAATTATTTCAGTGTTTCATAGATTTCATAAAGGTTTTCAAGTACAACATCTTCTTCCAATCCTCTGATTTACTTTCAAGAGCAATTTTGATGGAAACCTTTCATCTAACACGACACTCTGTTTTGAGCCTTACATGGAATATTATAATTTTGAAATGGTCATCTTGGTATGCTTTATGAAATTGGTAATGGCAGACCTAAGATCCACCTGCCATATCAGTCACATCAGTTATTGATTATCGTAATCTTAAAGCTGGGTGGTCTTTCTTCCCAAATTCTTGGCCAAATGTTATGTGACTCGGCAAAGTCCAGGTTAGAAGATGAGTACTGAAGCTTTGTGGTGCCTGACTGATGGCTATAATCCATGATAGTGCCCCAAAAACTTAATTGTATGTAAGTAGGTAGTCCACTTTGCCCAGCTTTCAGTGCAGGGATAGAAGACAATAATCACTACCCTTACAATGAAAATCATTCAGTATGTTTACTAGTTCAGTGCAATTGCAAATAGCTATTCTACAATTTGAGGTTCTTTAACTATCTGACTGTCTTTTAATCATTTACTATAAAATCAAACATTTAAGCTTTAGGTTGTGGTAAATTAAACAGTACACATTGCTTATATTAAAAGCTTGTAATTTCTTGTGCATTTGTCAAGGCCAGACAAGTGGAAAAAAGAAACACATTCTTGCAAACATAATGAAGTGTAGTGTATGTTTCTCACTAAATGTGCTATAAAAACATGCCATTGCTGCTCCTGCATTTTTACGTTAACAGGAATATTTATATTGATGGCATCTGAAGAGGATTTTACACTTAGTGTTAGACTTACCCTGTAAATATGTGTCATTTTATTAGCAATTTAAACTATTCTGGAATCAGTTTGTTTATATAACTGGAAGCAATATAGCTGCCAGCTGGAGCTGTAACAAATATTTATTTTGCAATGTAGAGGGTGGCATTTAACTACCGTGTCCCATCAGTGCAAGGATTTTCATTTGCGCAATGGGACTTTCACCCCTCTCCTTGATAAAGACCATAGCCCATTGGTAGAACATCTGGTTTGTATGCAGAAGATCCCAGATTCAATCCTTGGCATCTCCAGGTAGGACTAGGATGGTACCCCATTTGAAACCCTAGAGAGCTGTTGCCAGTCAGTGTAGTCAATACTGAACTTCTAAGTTGTGACAAGTCATAGTTAGCAGCTTCATCCTAATGCAGCTAGGTATAAAATGTGTCAACCAGGATCACAGGTAGGTTCTGTTTCAGTTGCAAATTATGTGACAAATCGGCAAATTATGGTTTTGTCACAAATTAAAAACTAGCTGCTTCTAACCTGCAAGCCTCAGGCTTCCTACAACTCATTTGTGATCGTTGGAATTAAGCCTGTATCTCTTCTTTCACTTCAGTCATTATTTCCTCAGTTTTTACAAGCCCTGCAAATGTCCCTTTTCCTCCTCCCTCACCATCTGCCTCTCCCTCCTTAGTGCCAGCTTGTGTGCTGCAGCTGAAGAAACATTTTGTTCACTGGCCTTTTTAGATTCATTTAGGTGGAAGTACAAATCATTAGATAAATTAATGACCATCAGGAGAGGAGGGTAGGGGGTGGTTCGGGAGAGCTGAGTGGAGGGCAGAGAGATAAGTGAGCAGAGTCCAGGGGAGCAAATTTTCTGCCTTCTGCCATTCCTAATTTTGTGTCATGATAGAGCTGATTCTGAGAGGCACTGTACCTGTAAATACCAGTCACAATGGAACGACAGGTCTAGAGGGCTATTGTCATCATGTCTTGTATGTGGGCTACTAGAAGGCATTTGGTTGGCTACTGCGAGAAACAGGATACTTGTCTAGATAGACATTTAGTCTGATCCAGGAGGCATCATTATATTTCTAAGTTATCTGATTAAAGGTTGTTTTTATAGCTTAAAGGTGCCCTGAATAAAGAGACAACAGTTATTTGGTTTTTAAACAAGTTAACTTCCTGGACCTTGTAAGAATTTTGTATGCCCATGGCTAGTACATTTAAGTAGCAAATATTGTGTGCACAATTGTGATGGAAGCAGAGTTTGATGGTGCAATATAGGCAAAATTTCACCAGTGTCAGGGACTCGGCAGAGGAGGAATGGTGGAGACCACCTCCCCAGCCTGACAATTCCAGAGAAGTAGTTTGGAATTACAACAGGGGTATGAGGGAGGTCACAGCTCAGAGGAAGATGAGGGGAATAGTTGGGAAATAATGGGAGAGGAGGAGGAAGAGACAGAGTTGGAGCTGCTGGCTGACACGTTATCACTAGAAAGCATTCCAGACCCACCATCTCCAAGAACCAGGTGAGCTTTAAAAGTAGGAGAGCAAAGAGCTCGAAGACAGACGGCCCTAAGCAGCAACCGTAGAAGGGGTGGTGCTGTTGACGAATGAGGAAGTGGGGGATAAGGGGGTGGAGATTTACTCGGGACAACAGCATCATTCGAAGAGGCTGCATTTCCAAGCCTCTCTCTGCCAATATTGAATAAAAAGCAGATGGTAGAGACTTATCCTTGTCTTATCCATTCCTGGCAACTTGCCAGCCGCGGGGGATGGTTCCTCTGCTGCCTGACAACCAGAGAGATATAGCTCTCAGTATGCTGAGCTAGAGCTTCACTCTGATTGGCTGTAGGTACAGGTAGCCAGAAGTGGGTGGAGACAGCACTTTGAGAGGGAAAGGAAAAAATCAGTTCCTGGAATTCAGCTCAATAAACAGCATAACCTCTGAGCTGTGTAAAATCTGCCCTGAGGGAAAATTTTAGCCAGAGAAGGCAGTCTTTGAGCTGGGGGTTAGTTTAAAGGACAGTGGTTATTGTCTTTAAAGAGTAATGCAACAACTGGAAGCTGAATTTTGGGAGAGGAGAAGTGGAGTTGTGAGGGAACACTCTACTTAAATCCCATTTCAGAAGGAAGGGAAAATATCTTCAGGGAAAGAATAATCCCAAACCAGTTAGAAAGGGAGTGTGTGCTTGTCCCCTGGTGTGGTATACTACGTGAATCTAATAGAGGAGCCTCAAGGTTGGGAATCTCAAGAACAATAGGCAGGTTAGTACTAGTGTGGCCTGGCAGAAAGTACTGGCCTGTTTCAGAATCCGCAAGTTGTTGAAACCTAAACTGTGACACCTCTGTTAAGTTTAAATGACTGAAGTAAATCTAAGCTGTACACTTACCATTTTACCATCTTACTGAAAAGCCTGTGACTTCTACTGAATTCATAGAAAAATAGAATCATAGAATGGTAGAGTTGGAGGGGACCACAAGGGCAATTAGTCCAACCCCCTGCAATGCAGGAACCTTTCACCCAACATGGGGCTCGTACCTATGGCCCTCATGCTCTACCGACTGAGCTATCCAGCCTCAATATATATTGTATATATCATTTACTGATCCTTTAAAGACTTTCAACTCCTGACAGACCACTTTTTACAATTCTTGTTGTGAAATAAATCTTTTTCAAAGTGCCAGTTTTTAAAAAAGGGGGTTGGCTGTACAGTGGTACCTTGGATTACATACGCTTCAGGTTACAGACTCTGCTAACCCAGAAATAGTACCTCGGGTTAAGAACTTTACCTCAGGATGAGAACAGAAATCGTGCAGCAGCGGCACGGCAGCAGCAGCAGCAGGAGGCCCCATTAGCTAAAGTGGAACCTCAGGTTAAGAACAGTTTCAGGTTAAGAACGGACCTCCAGAACAAATTAAGTTCTTAACCCGATGTACCAGTGTATTAAATAAAGGCTCACTGCATCTGCTCTGGGGCTGAGTTATATAGCCAAGAGACAATATTTCTGGGAAGGTGGGACAATATTTTAAGCCAATCCTAAGAACTACACAGGGACGCAGGTGGCGCTGTGGGTTAAAGCCTCAGCGTCTAGGACTTGCCGATCGAAAGGTCGGCGGTTCGAATCCCTGCGGCGGGGTGCGCTCCCGCTGCTCGGTCCCAGCGCCTGCCAACCTAGCAGTTCGAAAGCACCTCCGGGTGCAAGTAGATAAATAGGGACCGCTTACTAGCGGGAAGGTAAACGGCGTTTCCGTGTGCGGCTCTGGCTCGCCAGATGCAGCTTTGTCACACTGGCCATGTGACCCGGAAGTGTCTCCGGACAGTGCTGGCCCCTGGCCTCTTGAGTGAGATGGGCGCACAACCCCAGAGTCTGTCAAGACTGGCCCGTACGGGCAGGGGTACCTTTACCTTTACCTAAGAACTACACATCCTACCACAAGTGTGTGTAGTTCTTAGGCTTGGTTTCCCAGTATTGACCTCAAATCAGGGGGAAAGGTGCAGGGTCTGCCTCAGCAGTCATAACTGTACGAGGAGTAATATGATATACTACTCTGGAAGGGTATGCATGGCTAATGGAAAAAAAAAGTTCTATTTGGTCAGTCTTGCTTAGTATGTGTTTCTGCTCTATCTAATATAGAAATTCGGTGCATGCTTTGAAAGATGGCCTCATCATCATTCATCAAAAATCTCTTTTAGTTTATGATTGATATTTGAACTCAATATACAGATATGAGGAAGCATACCTTATTAGAGAGAAGCTCATGCTGCTGATGGATTTTCAGATCATGCATAATGCACTAGTATCTAGTAATAATACTAATATTGCATTACAAGGAGATGGTTCTTTTCATCTGATATATTCTCTGTCATTACCTGTTCTCGTCAAACCTTGCACACTTCCATACAAGCAGGCTCTGCCAGTGATTTAGCAACATATTCAACATTGACATAGGTCACAAATATCATTGCCCTGAGTTCCTTAATAAATTTGCATGGTGGAAAGTACCTCATAATTGGTGTTACACAGTTAATTGAAGTCAAAATTTAGATAAGTTCTGAAACCATAATTGCTCACAGTGATAAAAACTAGTCCTCAACATCAATTGAGGACATTTCCTTCCTCCTCATTAGCATATGTGCCACACCAATCCTTTGGTTAGTGCTTTGACTCCATTGGTTCTTCATGATTTGGCTTTGTTTCTAGTGATATATATTTGAAATGATGCAAGTGTTGAAAATAAATTATTTGTTTGGGAACCTTTGATATGTATTGTTTTCTTCAAATTCCACATGTGTTCTAGGATATTATTTGGTGGCTTACTTTTTATGAAATTACCAAATCACACAGATTCTCTCTCCACTATGTACACATACAAAAAGAAAAAATGGAGCTGTATTCTGGAGCATCTTAAGAGGGAAATGTATGAGTACTATCTGTCTAAAGTACACCTATTTTCATTGGCTCCCTCTTTCAATTTGGTGATTGTTAACAAGATTTATAATGTTATATGTTTGGGGAGAATGCTAGAGGGTTACTCAGAGTTCTACAATGTGGGGATATTTCCATATCTGGGGCTCAGATACAATCCAAAATAGCCGATATCAATTTTTGTTTTTTTAAATGCCTATAATTCTGTGTACAGTTCATTCCATTGGTCAATAAGCACCGACAACAAGAAAATATTAAAACAGCATGACACAAAGCACAGTGCAAGATGACAAATACAGCAGTTCCAAATCTCTGTGAATTCCTTGCTAAGTTTCTGCTACTGAATTTATTCTAATTTTATCAAATGTATTACTAGTCAGAAAATTAGTCTTACCATTACTTCTAGCTAATAAATAATTATCAAAGTATGTTAATCTGTATACAAAGCTACACTGGAATGAGAGACTTTAGCAGTTTCCTCTTTGTTTTTTATAGCTTGCACATGCAGTGGACATGCAAATATTTGTCACATGCAAACAGGAAAATGTTTCTGCACAACTAAAGGGATCAAAGGAGATCAATGTCAACTGTGAGTACAAGTAATCAAGCTCTCAGTCATTTAAATGTATAGTTAAACTCCACTTGTCAGCAATTTTTGGGTGGGATGTTGATCCATAAACAGATTTCATTATTTTTTCCAGCCCTTCCGATAACTGTTTTTCTTTTAGAGAAATAATGTTCCCTTTTTAAAAAGAACATTGCAAATAGTAATGAGCTATTTCAAGTATTAGGTAAAGGTAAAGGTAAAGGTACCCCTGCCCGTACGGGCCAGTCTTGACAGACTCTGGGGTTGTGCGCCCATCTCACTTAAGAGGCCAGGGGCCAGCGCTGTCCGGAGACACTTCCGGGTCACATGGCCAGTGTGACATCGCTGCTCTGGCGAGCCAGAGCTGCACACGGAAACGTCGTTTACCTTCCCGCTGGTAAGCGGTCCCTATTTATCTACTTGCACCCGGAGGTGCTTTCGAACTGCTAGGTTGGCAGGCGCTGGGACCGAGCAGCGGGAGCGCACCCCGCAGCAGGGATTCGAACCGCCGACCTTTCGATCGGCAAGTCCTAGGCGCTGAGGCTTTAACCCACAGCGCCACCTGTGTCCCCATTTCAAGTATTAGATATATGTAAAATAATGCACTAGGAAAAGTTGGCTGTAGACTGCATTTTATTTGTATTTGGAATCCAAATCAATCGTTCCATTGTATAAATTATTCTCTATAAAACATTCTGATATTTTATTTTGGGAACAGGTTGGTAATTCTTCAGGAACCCCCCCAATAATAAGATGCTGAAATGAGTTTGCTGGTCTTTTGCCAGTAAATGAAATCAGTAAATGTGCATATATCTGAAGTGCTTTAATTCTTAATGCCATAGTGTAAAAGCTCAAATAAATCCAATAATGCACAACACTTTGCACTGAATCTCATAATTTTGTTACTTCATTAAGCAAGAGAGATGTAACTAATGGTCTTTGAAACTTCCGTGTTACATTGGGACTTCTTCAAAGACTTATTTAAATACATAATTCATAGAATCATAGAGTTGGAAGAGACCACAAGGGCCATCGAGTCCAAACCCCTGCCAAGCAGGAAACACCATCAGAGCACTCCTGACATATGGTTGTCAAGCCTCTGCTTAAAGACCTCCAAAGGAGGAGACTCTACCACACTCCTTGGCAGCAAATTCCACTGTCGAACAGCTCTAACTGTCAGGAAGTTCTTCCTAATGTTTAGGTAGAATCTTCTTTCTTGTAGTTTGGAACCATTGCTCCGTGTCCGCTTCTCTGGAGCAGCAGAAAACAACCTTTCTCCCTCCTCTATGTGACATCCTTTTATATATTTGAACATGGCTATCATATCACCCCTTAACCTCCTCTTCTCCAGGCTAAACATGTCCAGCTCCCTTAGCCGTTCCTCATAAGGCATCGTTTCCAGGCCTTTGACCATTTTGGTTGCCCTCCTCTGGACACGTTCCAGTTTGTCAGTGTCCTTCTTGAACTGTGGTGCCCAGAACTGGACACAGTACTCCAGGTGAGGTCTGACCAGAGCAGAATACAGTGGCACTATTACTTCCCTTGATCTAGATGCTATACTCCTATTGATGCAGCTCAGAATTGCATTGGCTTTTTTAGCTGCCGCGTCACACTGTTGGCTCATGTCAGGTTTGTGGTCAACCAAGACTCCTAGATCCTTTTCACATTTACTGCTCTCAAGCCAGGTGTCACCCATCTTGTATTTGTGCCTCTCATTTTTTTTGGCCCAAGTGCAATACTTTACATTTCTCCCTGTTAAAATTCATCTTGTTTGTTTTGGCCCAGTTCTCTAATCTGTCAAGGTCGTTTTGAAGTGTGATCCTGTCCTCTGGGGTGTTAGCCACCCCTCCCAGTTTGGTGTCAACTGCAAATTTGATCAGGATGCCCTTGAGTCCATCATCCAAGTTGTTGATAAAGATGTTGAATAAGACCGGGCAATAAGGGTTGAATAAGAAACAATTCCTGTGTTCCTAATCAATAGAAAAAAGTTCTATCTGCTATTTATTAACAATTTAGGAGAAGCTAACTGTTGCTACAATTGGGATTTGTAATTGGGAACCCTATGGTTTTCTCAGCCCCTTTTCTTCATCAATGTTGTTTTGCAGCCTATACATGCTTAAGACTGCTTGCAACAGCTAGGACATGATGTTTGGTGGGAAATGTGCACAGAGCAACCCAGCTGAACTCCCCTGTTGCTCATTGTCTGGTGGTGGTGATGTCTCATAATGCAATGGCTTCATTAGAATATTAAATGTTTTGGGGGTATCTAGAAATGTTACCTCTTTGTCATGACCGGAATGCATATGTAGCCAGTCTACATGAGGGTAGTTGTAACCCTGGCTTGCTGTGTTAATTACTCAGTTTGTGGTGGTGGTACAAAATGCAGGGTTCACAGCACAAAATGAGCACCAAACTTTGGCATCATTTTGGAGGGGATCAAAAATTTTGGGGTTACACATTAATGCAGCTGGCTAATAGAACACTTCCAGTACTAAATTACTCTTGGGTAAAGGTGTTCCTTAGATGTACAGCAGCATCAAGAGACGAAGTAGTTTTATGAATCCTAACATTTTAGTAAGGTCATCAGGATTGATGCAAAACACATCTCCTGTAGGTTTTTGTGCCAGGAATGTTACAAGGGAAGTTCCAAATATCTAATGTGGACATATCAGTAAGAAGCTGCTTGGCAGAGGACAGCTGATTGCAGCTCAAGCCCAATACAGAGGGGAGTTTGGCTCACCTTGTAATGGGCTTAGCCCTTCTGAACTTGAGTGCTAAAGTCTCAACAGTCCTGTTCTGCAGCTATAGCCATCGTGTCCAAGTTGGAAAAGCTCAGCCTACTTAATTTGTCGCAAACAGCTGTTAGAAACGAACTTTTCATCTGTGCAAGACACACTTGTATAAAATGAATCAGGAGAACTGCATTATTGTTCTCTTTTCAGAAAAATTGACTTAGTTGTAGTCTCCGGCTGCTATTAAAAATACCATTTTTTTAAATTAGAATTTTAATTAACACTACTTAGGAAATACGGTGGTAAGGTTTAGTGTTTGTTACAGAGCTTGATCCTTTCTTTGTGCTGTTCCTCTCTTCCTCTCTCTTCCCCCCATACTGCCCCAATATCCATCTGTTCTATCACAGTCAAGAATGCTGTTCACACAAGCAAGTGCACATATGATTGCAACCTTAATTTGTTTAAAGCATGGTAATCAGTAGATTAAACTATGTATGTAATGTGTTGATAATTCAAATGAGAATATTAATGTGTGTGTGTGTGTTTTTCTAAAGGCACATCACATACAAAATGATGTTCAAAATTATGAAGGCACTAACAGTCATTTTCAATATTAGTTAATGTTATATTTGTTATGTTGTGCACTACTGCTGTTTGGACCATGAACTATATACAATACATGCTCAAATACTGGTAAACTGTAGCTAAGAATATAAATTGTTTCCCAGTTGTTGGGCAGGACATTGTGCAATCTCAGCAGCAAGCCTATAAATCTGTGATTACTAAAGTAAGGATTTCCATGAAAATTTCAAACTTTAGCTGTTCAATGTGTAACTTAGATTTATATTCCTGTCAAGAATTGTATTGATTACAAAGTCATAGCTGCAGGGCAGAACATTGCTCCTCCCACCCCTCCCTTTATAACTGTTCACAGTGTGCAGTGAATACTGTGCCCTATGAAGAGAGACTTTTTAAAAATCAGAGAGGCTGTATAAAACAAATTATTTTAAACTGGAAGAGGCTGCAGAGGGAGGGAGGGAGAAAAATATGCTTATCCCTTTCAAGACATGAATGCATTCCTTTCAGAAGTGACTGGTTTTTCATTTCTAGTTTAAAAAAAAGAAATAAAATTAAGAGTTAAGAATAATAATGCTAAATAATGTTTTTAATTACTGTACTGTGATTTGTCATATAAGGGCTTTCTAAATTAACAAGGCATATTGCTTAATCCTATTGGATTTCTGAGCTCAACTGCTAGTGCACAGTATCCTTTGACACCAATGACACAATTGCCTGAACATGACAAACGCCCTATGAATGATGCTGAACACTGCTTCTGCCTTGTGACACTCCAACTGTGTCTTATGCTAACCGTAGCTAAGAAGCCGTGCTGTGGATTGAGCTCTGAGATATACAACAAGCAAACCTTGATTTATAGGTCTCGTCTACTTTTGTTTCCCATCTGCTCAGCATTCATGAGTTCATGCCTATCCCCACAGCACTCAGTGTGTGGGCTGTCAATGATCTGTCGAACTGTGGTTTCAGATCCTGGTTCTCATTGTCGGAAACAATTATCTTCTTTGGACAGGCTCAGGTTTAGACATTAAAACAAATCATGTTTAAGCAAAACGCAACCTCCATGTGGGAGTTAAAACATTTCTGAACATTTTAACGTGATTTGGGTTGATCATGTGAAGTCCCTAGCCCTATTCAAGCATTCTGCTCACTTGTACAGCTTACACATGAACAAAACATGTCGGAATACTGGGGACCTAGAAGGAGCAGCAAAGAAGCTGCCAGCACAGCTCTTCTGCATTTGCTGCCTGAAGTTATCACCTCACTTGACCTAATAGTAGGGTAAGTGTTATTCTGCAAAAAAAGGCAAGGGAGATAGAAATGGGAAAGTGATTTGAAATAAAAGCAAGTGGCATATAGAGGGGTTGAAGAATGGTAAAGGCAGGCCAATTAGAGCAAGTGAGGTGTAGGACCAAGCTAAATGTTTTACTGTGGATATTTGGTGCAAAAAGTAGCACATCTGAGGGCACAAAATGTCTCCAGAAGCTTACATCATTTTTGTTTAAGGTGGTTCTGAGTGTCTTTCTCTGCTCCTATGCCCCATTTGTTATTGCTGTTTGCTATAGAGCATCTGTCAGCCAGGATTGTTACAGTTTCATTGTGGCTTACTATAGTACGGTATCCCCAGTTGCTTTAAGAAAGGGGAAATGTTCCTTTGCACACACACTGCAGAAAGCACAACATTTTTGCAAATAAATTGCTGAAAATGGTTTGGTTTGGGAGTGTTTGCAAACCATGCTCAGTCAGAGTGGTCCCATGTTCCCAATGGATGTGCAGTCCCAATGGATGTGCAAGAGATGACAGGATCAGTGGGAAAGAGGGGGAGCCAAGTAAGTAGGAAACTGGGAAGATGTGAAGTGCATTTTATGCAGAAGGAAGAGATTGGATATTTATTTATTTATCTTTATCTATATTCCACATTTCTCAACAGAGTACTCAGAGCTTAAGGTGCCAGAAAGTGCTATGTTGAATTTCTTATGTTGATTCTACATTGTCCTGTGACTTCCTTATCAAATTGTTTTTTATGCATTCTCATGGTACATCTTCACAGTTATATGGCTCAGCACAAATCTCAAAAGTACAGGAAGTGGCAAAAAGAGGTTAGACTGTACTGTATAGTATTTCCTGAGTCCATCCTTTGCATGGACTGCACACTCCCCCAGTCTGACCCCATGAATCCTATAGCCTGGCCTGCCATATAGTTATT
This sequence comes from Podarcis melisellensis, assembly GCF_964234715.1. Taxonomy (NCBI): domain Eukaryota; kingdom Metazoa; phylum Chordata; class Lepidosauria; order Squamata; family Lacertidae; genus Podarcis; species Podarcis melisellensis. The sequence continues at coordinate 50,526,959 of NC_138537.1, forward strand.
GCAAGATCTGTGATTTAAGCTTCTGGGTGTCTATAATACATTGCTTCATCACATCAAAACATTCATCCTATCCCAGGCTTCCTCAACCTTGGCCCTCCATATGTTTTTGGCCTACAACTCCCATAATGCCTAGCTAGCAGGACCAGTGGTCAGGGATGATGGGAATTATAGTCTCAGAACATCTGAAGGGCCAAGTTTGAGGAAGCCTGCCCTATCCAAATGCAATACTGACAATAATGTCAGACATTTTGAAAAGACACTCACAAAACAATGTGAGCTGCTATTTGAGGGTTAGTGCTTTATTAAAGACTCAGAGTTAATGGACAAAACCATTTCCTGTTCTCAAATTACTTAACAATTTACTTATTGTTCTTCTCCTATTGCTTGATTGTAGAGATGGGCTAAGATAAAACCGAAACTGACAAATGATGCCTTAAAAAATGTGGCCTATATGCACAGCTAGGAAATTTTTTACTCCAGTTAGATGAGGAAAAGAGAGAGCAATGCATGATCTAGAGACGTGCAGCCACACCTCTTTGAATTTATTGCTTTCTACTGTCATTCAGGCAAAAGTAAAGAGGCCATGTTGTGAATCCATTCTTTAAGGAGTGAAGTGATGCAGAAACTGGATAAATAATATAGTAAACCGTGGATAATAATTTGTTCACCATTGTGCACAACAACAGTTTTGAGAACAAAGACATGCTTTTTTTCTGTCTCCATTGTGTTAATAGACATTAAAGATCATTTCAAGAAATCTGTTTTTCTTTTTCTCCCTTTTCCACTAATAGGACTAGCCAAAAATAACTGATGTTTGTGCATATTTTCCTTTCAGCTATTTTGTGCATTTCAATTACCTTTATTATTTCATAGACAAACATTTGTCCTTAAAATTTCTTTTTTCTTAATGTCAACAATACTAGGAAATGCTCATCAGCTTGTTATAATGAGCTGGTCAGGACATCATGATAGACTATGGTTTATCATGACAGGAGCAAGATACAGTGAGGCTTGGGCTTGCACATCCATCCATCCCCCTGAATCCTCTTGTGTGCTGCTTTGGATGATCTTCAGATTCTACACAGACGGCAAACATCATATCTAAATGCATAATAAAGGAACCTGGCCCTCTTTAAAATACCAGTTGAAGTGATGCCCCAGCAAAGGAAGGCCATCATGTTTGCTTGTTTCAAAAGAGGCAGAGCTAAACTTAACACAGTTTGTCAGATTTAGACAAACAAATAAACAGCAGTTAATCTAAAATAGAAGAGGTGTTTTTTAAACAAAAAGTACATTTTGTAATTAGTTTCCTTTATCTTTTGTATTGCTGAACACGTTCGTTAAAATGCAGTCTCAACATGAATTAATATAATATAAAAATAGAATAGATGGATTTTCTAATGAAACCTGAATTCTAATTAATTTCTTATAAAAGAAAAAAAAGAGAAATATACAAATATACAAGCCTGCACTGTATATTTGGGTGCACACCTTCTTGTCCCAGAATATGTGGCTAAACAGCACCTAATTGATTCTCCCATCAGTCTCTGTTGTAGAGTTTGAACAGTGGATAACAAAATGCTATACTTTTTTATGAAATAACAAAATCTGATTTACTTCTCATTCAGTTGAATTTTCATATTAGAAAGAGCATGTGTGCATTTTGTGATGATGACTGGCAAAAACCAATGTTTATCATTGATTAACCAGATTTGGCGTGACAGAGCAAAGGATAGCCATTGTTAAGCCAGGATAATGCACAATGGTAATTCACAATGATTCTAACTTTCCTAGATATTATCAATTGCAAAAATAAATAAATCTCTTTTTCATTATACAGAAACACCAAATTAGTTTATACACTGCCTTTGCACACCCCTTTAATACCATGGAAGTTCTTCTAGAAATTAAGCCAAGCCATGTCAAGTCCAGCAGCAATAAGGAGATACTTAATTCAACTGGAGTAGTTTTTCTTTCTTGAAAAAAGTGTGTCTTTCTTGTTAATGGCACTGTTAAATCTCAAACAATTAAAATGAACAGCCAAGGCCTTGTCATATCCCCTTTACTTGGCAATTTATCAAGCAAGAAACACTTTCGGGTTTATTTCAAAGGAATTTTGAATAATCAATGTGATTGTTTGCATTTTTCTTATCTGCATTCTGTACATAATCTCTGCTCCCTGGGTATGTGTCATAAATGTAGGACACTAAAAGTTGTGCCATAAGGACACATGGGAGTTGAAAGTGCATGATACAAATGTATAAAAGTATAAATGAATGAATGAATGCATCCAGCCAAGCTGCTGAACAGTGAATGAAACTGGAAGAGAAACAGGGGTCATTATAGGTCATCAAGACTATAAAAATGTTGTTAACAGTTCCAAATTCTAAGATGTTTTCAGCTGAGCAAAGGTCCCAGACTTCTTTAAAGTGCCCCTTTTGCTTGATGAACATGGGTCCCCCATGCCACTTATTACAAACATTCATCTCTTGTAAAAAGCTCACGTGGCAACATCAGAATGTGGAGGAAGAACTTTCTGAAGGAATGGCTAGAAATCGTGGTATCTGTGTGCTTTAACTGGCATTCTAACAATCTGTATCAAGCTTGTTTAGTGTCATAACCAGTTTGTAATTGTTGGGGGATATGGTGCTTTCCTAGTCAGTGGAACATGCAACAGAAAAACAGTAACAGTTATGTCCCTGTGGGTGTACTCCGGGGTAGCTGGCACGGTAATCTCCAGAAGTTTCTGGGATTACAGATCTAATCATCCCTAATGATTGGCCTTGCTGGTGGGTGCTGATAGATGTTGGCATCAAGCAACATCTGGAGGGCAACATGTAGACTACCCTCACTGTTCACTGCTTAAATGGGCTGTAATTCTTTTGAGTGCTATTCATGAAGTGCTACTGCAGCATGGTGTTTGTGTCTTTCCACAAGAGAGTTGTCAGATTATTGTTTAGGTCAGTCATTAAGGGATGATTCATATGTCCATGTACTTCACTTGACTTTCAGCTCTTGTTCATTCTGAATGTATTAACAGTTTCCATTACAATGTTTTCAGTTATTGTAGTGCTACGGCTTGTAAGCTCATACTGGGAAACATTGCTGGGGAAGAGCCACAGTATTTTCCTGCTCCAACTTTCAATAAGCTTTGAATAAGAACATAAGATTAGCAAAGTTTCGTTAAAATCACAACCAAAAAAATTAGGAAACAGTTAAACACTTAATTGAATATGCTTCAGTATGAATAATGTAGTTCTTAACTTTGGAATTCTTCTCCCCACTGTCTCCCTCCCCCATTTTCAGACTGAACGTCAGCTGAGGGTTTATGTTTTGTTTGTACTGATCTATGCATCAAATACATTGTAGGATGCTCAATATAACTACAACAAAAAAGAAGAAAACAATATGCACTTTATTTATTTCAGAATTTATAAACTGTTCTACATTAAAACAATACCAAAGTGGTGTGCAAAAATAGAACATAAAATGCAATACAAATAAGAAAACAATGCTAAAAACATGAAACCAACAATAATTAAAAACTACAAAATAAAAAGAACTAATCCATGAATTAGAAAAAAGGAAAAGTTTTCAACTAACGTCAAAAACAACAGTATTGGGACTTCCATGCAAATTGTATTATAAAATCCATAAACAATCAGAAATACTTTAAAACACAGACTATTTTGTATAAGTGCTGACATGGCTTAGCCATGGAAAACTGTAGGTTTCTTTTTCTATGCTGAATGTGGATGATGTAGATCGATAGGATCAGAGGTAAATGAAGCCTGTTATAAAGTTTTCACTGCTTGTGTGCTCCAGTGCATAGTGGTATGTAATTTATTTATTATTTTTTTGATTCCCAATGAAATACTGGCTCAACAACAAATTTCCTAATAGTTGTTTCTCTTTAAATAAAGACAGAAAACATACTCTCTTATTTTTTAAAAAAGAGTCTGCCATTTGGCTTGGTTTTGTTGTTTTTATCTGTTCCTGTGTAAAAATGTGATTCAGTGAATTGTGGACTGTATTTAAAACTTTTCTGACATTATAGTTACTCTGTTATTTCATAGTTAATCAATATGTTGTATAAATTGGTTTTCAGTAAAGCCATTTGTTGAGCTGGCAGATTGTTCTAAATTAAGGGGGGGCAGTCTTCTTAGAAAACTATTTTTCTAACAATTGGAAGTAGTTAGAAAAAATGAAATATTACTGAAAACATAATTTGATTGAATGGATCTATAGTGGTGATATGAAAAGTTAGACCTCTGCCAAGGGCCTATATAAACTGCAAATATACCTCCTGGGTTAATAGTCCCAGAAGGAAATTATAAAATTCTAGAGCAAAGCTTCCACTTGTTTGGGTATGAATAGGCAATGTACGGGGGCGCTGTGGTCTAAACTACTGAGCCTAGGGCTTGCCGATTGGAAGGTTGGCAGTTCGAATCCCCGCGACGGGGTGAGTTCCCGTTGCTCGATCCCAGCTCCTGCCAACCTAGCAGTTCGAAAGCATGTCAAAGTGCAAGTAGATAAATAGGTACTGCTCCGACGGGAAGGTAAACAGCGTTTCTGTGTGCTGCTCTGGTTTCACCAGAAGCGGCTTAGTCATGCTGGCCACATGACCCAGAAAAACTGTCTGCGGACAAAATCTGCTCCCTCGGCCAGTAAAGCGAGATGAATGCTGCAACCCCAGAGTCGTTCGCAGCTGGACTTAACTGTCAGGGGACTTTTACATTAACCTTTAGGCAATGTAAAGGGTCTGATGCAAATCTGTACCTGAAACTGTGGAGAGACAGTATTAGGCAAGATGGGCCCAGTGGTCTAACTTGGTATAAGGCAGAAATAGCAGGTCAAGAGTACAGGGCCTTGAACCCATATATGTGAATAAGGAAGTCTGGAGTGGTGCTCTGGGCAGACACCCTAGACTCTGAGCTTTCTTTCTTTCTTTCTTTCTTTCTTTCTTTCTTTCTTTCTTTCTTTGGAACATAACTAAGTTTGATCCATTAATTTCTGTGGGTTTACTCTGAGTAAGGTTTAGTTGAATACCATCCTTTTTATTTTACAATGCAGCTATACTAAGTCAGATATTAAAAAAATACAAAACTAGAGGAATGTCTTTCATGTTGATCTCTAATTCTTGGGAAGCAGGTAAATTGTCTTGCTTGTGATTTTAAACTTGCTTGGAAAACTGTGATTTTAATAATTGCTTGTATGTTCTGGCACATGCACACACACAAACAGAAGGACAGCTGGGAAGGGATGAGGAAGCATTCCTTCTCTCAAGTCTGTTCTATCATTTTTCCTAGGCACCCCCAGCCAAGGGCTTAATTCTGTATTGACAAACAAACAAACTCCCATGGTGGCCCAGATACATATGCACACGCACTTCTAGCCTCTAGGCAGCTGTCCTCAGGTCTGTGCCCTGAGGAGCAGTTGCCTCCTAACCAACTTATGTACCATCATTTGACAGGGTGTGCGTGTGCAGCCTGAGGCTTCTCCTACATGGAAGCCATCACCCCTCCTGGTTCTAGGATTCAGTGGGGTAGGGAAGGGAAGGGAAGGGAAGGGAAGGGAAGGAATTCAACTGGTGTGTCCCTTACCTGTACAGCCTTTTCCTCTTGACACTTCCTGCACACTCATCTCTGACTCAGATGGCTGTGACCATTACACACCCACCCACCCACCGCTTCTGCCTTATGGGTGGCACCAAACCATATAAATCATTGGCCTTCTCTCCTAGGTCAATCCCCTGGCCTCTTGCCTCTGTTAGACACTGGCCAGAGTCCTTCCAGTCCCTGACATTCGTATTTGGAAAGTGGAACAAAAGGAGCTAATAAAGAAACACTAAGTTGGATTGGTATTGGTGAAAGGATGTGTTTATTAGTAAGCTCTTGGAGTAGCAAAGAAATGCTTTCTTTTTATGGCCTCTAATGGATGCAGTGTGCATCAACCTACTGCTATTTTCATTACCCTTTTCCCCCTCTCTTTTAGGCAGTAGTGTGAAGTGTGAATAAAGAATGTTTTAGCTATAGTGTTCATCTTTCTGCTTGAAAACAGAGAGTAGCCTTTCATGTTACGTTTCCATCTTGTTGCCTGCTATCATTAATACCACTTGCTCTGGTGCTCTTCAAATGTATAAGAAAGCCATTACATAACGGGCCTGTAGTAATTAGGCAGTGATAAGAAACGGGTTTCACTTTTTGACAAATACAAAATGGGCAAAAGCAAACCTTTCTTTGTTATGTTTTTCTGATTTCCTTTAGTTTTGCACTTGTGTGCTGATATTTATTTGAGAAATTCTTAATTGGTACTAGAATCCATTCATTCTGGCATAGATACTATTTGTTTTGACCTTACTGCCTTTTTTAATTGCCTACAAAGATGCCAGTTGCAGCCTACTCCTTCCATATATATCAAAATGATTAGGCTGACATTAATAAACTTAGCATAGTGTAAATTGGACTTCCACTATTCAGATGAGAGAAAAAGAAAAGACAGAACTTTAACCCCAGGATCATTAAGCAAGGTTATAGAGATATGAGAATAGAACTCAACTCTACACAATAAAAAATAATGGTATAAAATGACTTCATTTTAAGTACTATGCTCTGATGGTTGTTATTCTCAAGGTTTGATATAAAAATATATAAAATACCATTGGAATGAAACTCTTCTCAGTTACAAGCCTCTATGTTCAGGCATTGTCCCAGACACCATTTCCTTTGCATATAGGTGGGAGGAGGAACTGTCACTTGCAAGCACAAACACTTGGATTTCCACTGGGTTTTCTCACTGAAAAGAGAAAATATATCCTGTGACTGAGAGGTACAAGAACTCTGGGTGCATGAATCTGATTGATTTTCTTTTTTGCCAACACAAGCATCTAACCACAATCAAAAACTTTCTTCTGGCTGGCATTGTCTTACCTGTAACCTTATCAACATTCATATGCATCTTTTAACATTAAGTTGTTCCACTTCTATACTGCATGTGGGATACTCAGGTATGGAATGGACTCCAGACGAGTCGCCCTGACTGGCAATTCTTGTGGGAAATATTTATTGTTCTATCACCAGTTGCTTAGCATTCAACTTTTTGTGTTGCAGTAGCCTCTTAGCCTGAAACGAATTACCTTGGAGGGCGGGTGTTCAACCCCTGCAAACCTCCGAGCTACCCCAAGTGTGCCGATAACTCCCTTATGTGTAAGGGTTGTGTGGTTTTGGCTACATGTTTAAGAGCAAGCAAAGACTTGAATTAGAAAGAGGGAATTATCATTAGGAACATTCTGTGACTGGTCTACTTGTGTGAGCAGCATAGCACCAGTGTTACCAACTCAGACAAGATCATGATACCATTTACATGTTGGGAAAACAGCTACAAATGCTTGTAGCTGTTCATTGAGAGGGTGGACTCAGGCAGTGATAGCACATATGCTTTGTCTTCATGCTGTTCTATGTTCAATCCTTGTTGTGTCTAGATGGG